>NC_047136.2:1357219-1957219 GCF_009829125.3 Periophthalmus magnuspinnatus | reverse complement strand
TTATGTATAAACAGATATGTATTTTTAAATCTGTATCTGTGTCGTACGATCGTGCGTCGCTGTTTACATCCAGGATTTACAGTCACTACAGTTTAATCAACAGCTCTGAAAGTAAAATAAACCAGAATTTAGTCGTCAGTCACTATATCGTAACATTCCTCCCCGACAAAACCCACAATGTCGATGAAACGTTCTGCACCGACAAAGACGCCTACGAAGGTTTGAACTTTGAGAGAGTTTAAACGAGAGAGAAATGTGAGAAAATGTTAACGCCTGTGTGAGAAAAGTGTATAAAGTGTGTGGTGAGGGGTTTTACAGACAAAAACATAGAGAATAATGAAAAAAATAAAGATGATACTTCGTGGATTTCGTCTATTGCAGTTTATTTTTAGAATCAGGGACCACTGTACTTCTAATTTTAATAAAAAAAAAAAAATTAATTAAAAAAACAAACAAACAAAAAAAAAACTAAATAAATCTTAAAATCTAAAATCTAAATAAGCTAAAAAACAAAACAAAAACAAAAAAAACCCAAAATAACAGCAGTTACAAACACACAGTTTTACAAAAAATCAAAATATCAAGTAAAAAAAAAAGAATCAAAAAATAAATTCAAAATAACTTAAAAATTTTTTACTCAAAATAACAAAATAAATACATAAATAAATAAAGCTGATACTTTGTGGATTTCACCTATTCCGGGTTATTTTTAGAACGTGACCCCCGAGATAAACGAGGGACCACTGTACTTCTAATTTTAATCTAGTTGTTCCGTAGCTAAGTTCAGCAAAACAAGGCAAGTTTATTTGTTTTCACCTTATTCCCACAGACTGTTTATATAAATGGACATAGCTAACCTGCTAGCCGTCGCTTTCCAAACAGGAAGTGATCATGTGCGCACTTCCAGCTCCATCGACTCTGGCTCCAATTCACTTTACATTGAAAAACTTCGGCTCCTCTCTCTGTAACTGCTGCTGTCAGACTCGTCATTTTGGTCTTCGCTTTACATTATCTGAGTATTTTTATTTCTCTAACAGTTATAGCGACAAATTTGGAGCCAAGTTCCACATTTGGAATCCCGACCGCGAGTATCATAGCAACCAAAGAGCCAATCAGGAGCGCCTGATTTGTCTGTTATTAATGTTCATATCTTGATTTACAGACACAATAGTGAAATAAAAACCCCAGGATCATGTAGAGGGTTAATACGAACATTTAAGACCAGAATGAGTCTGAAGCAGCAGAGAGAGAGAGAGGACAGGTCACTTCCTACTTGGAATGACAAAAAAAATAACAAAAAAAATAAATAAATAAAAAAAAACCTTATAATTAAAAAAAGAAAAGAAAAAAATCTAAATAAATCTAAAATCTTAATAAGCTTTAAAAAAAAAGATTTTAAGAAAACTCAAAATAACTTTAAAAAAAAACCTCAAAATAAATCAAAAAATAAACTCAAAATAACAAAAAAATAAACTTAAAATAGAAAAATAAATAAATAAAAAAAATCTAAATAAACTCAACAACTTAAAAATAATAATAATCAAAAAATCAAAACCTCAAAATAATATTAAAAAAAAAAGACCACTTGGATCATGTCCAGCGGGTTAATACGAACATTTAAGACCAAAATGTCGAGTCTGACAGGAGCAGAGACAGAGAGAGGACACAGGTCACTTCCTGTTGGAGCATAGCAGCTAGCGGGTTAGCTATGTCCATTTATTAAACCGTCTGTGGGGTAAACTCGCTCTCACTGTCAGTTTGAACCATTTTAAACACATCTGAGCCTCAGTAGATTCTCTCTGTGATGAGTTTGTGGATAAAATGAGTTCTCACATTGGCTTCTGTCGTATAAATAAATAGTAAAACAACCAGTCCCACTAAAGACCCGAAAGTCCCATCACTCGCCACTTGTGTTCAGCTGTTTCTCAAAACCTCAACACGAAAAAAAGTCCAAGAACGTTTTGTGACCCCGCCCCTGCCGCTGTATCATCTCACACCAGCTGCTGTATGGAAAGTGTAAGTGCTTCTCCGCTCTCTCTGGACGCCACGACAAAAGCGAAGAGAACAATTTAAAAAAACAAAACTGAAATGACTTGAACGCCTAAAAAACGTCAGCGTGTAACCCAAATCCCCGTCTCTCAACCAAACAATGGCTCGGTTCTCTCTGGATGCACTCAAAGAGCCCTCAGTCCGGGCCCGATTGAAACATAAACCTTTCACGTAAATCACACACACACACACACGAAAAAAAAGAACTGGAAGCTGCTTTGCACACAACTCCGTAGCTTAAAATTCAATCTCTCCCTTTCTCTTTCTCACTTTCTCCTTATTCTTGATTACGGTTTACTCCAAACGCCAAAGCGAGCGCAGATACGAGCGGCCGATAGACTTGTCACTGTCTCTGGATCGCTCGCCCGTTACCGCCGGCTCCACACAGGGACGTGATCATGTCCAGATGCGAGAGGGAAAAGTGGGTCACTACGTTGAGACGCTGCCAGATTCTATACTTTCCACATATGTACATAGCACCACTGCTTACACTCGCGCACATATGCACACGGGGAGTTGCCAAGTCACACGTTTGGATTTTTTTTTTCTTTCGTCTTCTCCTGAAATAGCACGGAGCGGGGCCGGGTGTGCGCGTACACCGGGGTCGACTGTTTCCATCTGCTGTGTATCTTGCATCTGTCCATAAGTCCTCTGCTTGTACTTTATGGCACGACCTTACTAAAAAAAATAAATAAATAAAATGAAAAAAAAAAAAAAAGATGGTGACCAGCTTTCCATCTCCTCCCAAGCAGCTCGCCAAGGCGTTTCTGGATTTTATATATATTACCCTGAATAACTCAAACTTTATGAAGTAAAGGCGTGTCGTCATTGTAAACTTTTTTTTTGACGTAATATTTGAGTCATTTAAATGTGGAAATGTTGATGCGTTTAAATGAAAGAATGAGAAAATGCACGGTTTGGATTGTAACCTGCCCGGCGACTGCACATGGAGACGCTTTAGCTAAATCTGGTGTAAATCATCTCTTCGTTCGTGAGATTAATGTGTTTGCACCTGGTCTCTGTTAAAATGCACCAATAAACTAAACTAAAGCAAAAGACGAAGTTTAAATCTGTCCACTGGAGTGAAGACGTTTCGCTGTTCGATCTTCAGTTCTGGTCAGATTACCCCTGGACACGGCCTTATATTTGTCTGAAAGGAGGAGCTAACTACACTGACTTTCCCATTAGGACAACATTGGCAGTTTGGCGCATCGCCATGGCAACACGGTGCAAAAAAGCATGGGTGTCATTGACTTTATTGATTGGGATGACCCAATGGAAATTTGTGTCAAATTTGACAAACATTTGGGAAAACTAGATTTTCAGCCTTCCATAGAAATGTATTTGTTATTCTATAGGGGGCTTCTTTAACTCTCTTCTCAATCCATTTCTTTTCTCTGGCTCAGATCTGACCCTCACTCTCTTCTTCTTCTTTCGTGGTCAGTGCGTTTGAGATGGAGATGAACAGCAGACTGGTGTCCTGAGCTGCTCTCTCTCTCTCTGTGTTGGTTCATTCTCTTATGACGCGTCTGTTTAGTTTCTCCAGTTTCTCTTCACTTCACTGAACAGAGTCGACACATTACTTTGTTTATCTTGGGGTTTTGTCCTTTTGGGTGAACCAGTTTCTGTCTTTAAGTGTTTTTAGGTTTGAAAACGACCAGAGTCAGTACACACATACAAACTAAACTAAGCTAAAACCAGGATAATCCGTTACGTTTTATAAGCAACTAACTGTCCCCAGGTAACGCCGCCAAAATTAGCAGCTGTGGCATTTTGTAAAGGTCACGGCAAAGTTTATTTGTACAGCGAGTGGTCCACAACGTAACCCAGACAGCTTTACAACTTTTAGCATTTAACTTGTAAATAAACGTTCCAGCTGAGAGAGTTTAAAGCCGAGGCCGCACCAGGTGAAGTACAGTTTGTGTTATATTTATTCTAGTCCTGTGAACACATAAACACATGATCTGGTTGTGTAAGTTGGACGGTGGTGCTTCACGTTTAAGGCTATCACGGTCACTCTGTGCGCGGTCATGGGACGAATACTTTGAAAACGTATTTAGTTACAGAATACTGAATGTATTTGTAACGTATTCCGCTACACGGGTCGATCAGAGTGCTGTGTTCTGAATATTTACAATACTTTTTTTAATGCAAACGTCTTTATTTTTGTTGCTCTGTGTCAGGATTCCAGTTTTTCCGTGTGTTTTTGTCCCGTCTGTGTCTGCGGAGCTGGGCGGAGAGTCTGGCACCGCCCACTCCTCACCTGCGGCCAATCAGCAACTAAACTACAACCTCTGGAGTAAAAAGACCCTGCTCATTTCTCCGCACGCTGCCAGATCTTCAGTTCAACCTCCTGCGTTCCTGTTTTTTTGGCAAACCCTTCACCTCAGCCTCCGACGCAGCTGCCGACGCCCAGCTCTTGTGTTTTTTTTTTTTCTCGAGCAGTAACAAAATGAAACCAAGATGAGAAATGGTAAAGTAAGAAGTGATTTAATTAACAGGGATGGTAAGGGTAAACTAAACAAAAAGGGACTAAACATGTATAAAAAAAAGTGGATCTTGCAAGGGTGTAAACAAAAACAAAAAAGGTAAAGTTAACGAAAACACAAATTTGACAGGAACAAAACAAAATCTTGACGAACAGAGTTGGTACTGACGACGAAGTGTCTCAAAACATAAAGTCAAATTGTCATATTGGTCACGGGAATCTTCATCAGTCGTTGGGCGGCGGCTGAAGTTGGACCCGGGATTGTCCAATCACATCTGAGAGCTTCAACAGGCATGATTATTAGACAAACTCAGGGACACCCGCATGAACATAGTGTAAAAATACAAACAATTAACGGAATTTAAGGCCTAGTGCCATAAAAATAAACCCTGTTCATTTGTTGAATCCTAAGTCTGCGTCTCTGATCCACCAGTTTTTACAATATTCAGTTTGTTTTGCATTTATTTATGTCCAATTAGAGACAGAAAACCACACATGTTCCCACTGTAAGAGCTGAGGGGGGCGCTGTCCTCTCCTAGAACGGTCAACGCTCCCACAAAGCACCCCATAAAAAAAAAGAATGACTCCATATTAGCTTTTATAAATCACTACAGGCGCTAACTACATCCAAACTTGTTTAAAATAGCAAAGTGAACACGGACGATGCTCCATTATTAAAACGCACGTGATCTTAGCCCCGCCTTAGCCCCTCCAAATAAAAAAGTCTGGCTCCGCCCCTGGTTCTGCTCCACTGACTCACAGGTTGCACCATGTGAACTTTTCAAGGTTCAGGTTTTTGAATGTCGCAAACCTGAACCAGAAACACATCCTTTTTTTTTTTTCCATTCATGCCTGTGTAATCCTGCTTTACTTTCTGATTCCGTTTCCGTTTCGTGGGAATTCCAATGTGCTCCTCCATGTTTTTACGTTCATTCACCAAACGTGCGTCGATCATTTTAACCGCAGTTTCCCTTGAGCAGAAATCCACCCTGGACATGAGCAGCTTCAGCAGATGGAGTCACAGTAGCTCTATTTAAACACCACGGCTGAGCGGCTCGAAGACAGACGTCCCCTCGTTTTTTCTTTTTGCGTATGGAGTTTGCATGTTCTCCCCGTGTCACTGCGCTCACTCCGGTTTCCTCCATCAACCCAGAATATGTCTGTGTGATCCCTCAGTCGTCCGGGTCTGATCCACAGCAAAAGACCAAGTTTAAATCTGTCGACTGGACAAATCGTTGACGTTTCTCTGCTCGTCCAAGCCGCTTCTTCTTCAGTTCTGGTCAGATTTCTGCTGGACACCGTCTTATATCTGTCTGAAGGGAGGTTCGCTTTGTTCATTTTTGTTTTGGGTGTGAAGATGGAGTTATAAACCCACGACAAAAAGGAACAAAGAGAACAATAGGAGGGTCGTTAAGGCCGAAACTGGAGACGATAGCTGTTTACAGTTTCAGTGTCGTTAGCTCCTCCTTCAGACAGATATAAGACGATGTCCAGCAGAAATCTGAAGCAGCTTGGACGAACGGAGAAACGTCTTCACTCCTACAACGATTTATCCAGTTCACAGATTTAAACTGAACCTAGAAACCCAGAACATGCACAATCCTCTGGCTAAAATCTGGAAAACTCTGCACCACCGACGTTATAAAGAAGTGGATTAAGCGAGTGTGACGTCACCCACAGCGTTCAGCTCAAATGAAGCTCACCGAGGCTAGAGCGGGTATCATAGCAACCAAAGAGCCAATCCGGAGCGAGGTTGTTGAACGTAACGCTCCTTAGCAACTCTGTCAGACATAATAGTGAAATAAAAACCCCAGGATCATGTAGAGCGGGTTAATACGAACATTTAAGACCAAAATAACAAGTCTGGCAGCAGCAGGTACAGAGAGAGGAGACATTTGTTCAATAGAAGGTGGATTGATGAAGCTGGAAACTCGCCCGTGCTCATTTCCTATTTGGAACGCGACGGCTAGCAGGTTAGCAACGTCCATTTATATAAACAGTCCGGGGTCTGTTCACTGCAGGTTTCTACGGTGGAATTCAAGGATGTGTCAAACAGAGGAAGAACTTACAAGAATCAACGAAGTTTACCTTAAACTCCTGCCAGGAACACTTACAGAACCAACTCGAGATTAATCACGCACTAGAATCTAATGAAATATACGCGACACGGACAAAAATGTAAGCAGAAGCGCGGAGTCTCCGGCCGTAGGCGTCTGCACATCGTCTTTTACCATGCGCCCATATGTAACCCTGGACTAAATCTCAGGTTTATCTTAAGTACAGGGCGTGTTACCCATGGGCTTTTAAGTCAGATCTTCAGTCTTTTTCCCATAATACCCCTCTCATATGACACCCACACTAGTAGCTCGCTTAAGCCCCCCTTTACCCTCCCCCCGGACCCTCCCCGGACCCTTTCATACCCAAAACAACAGCCATCTGACAAGCATGGAGGAGTGCGGTCTGGCCTGCACGTCTTTTTAATGGGCGGTTTACAGGCGAACACGCAGTTTGTTCTTCACCGAGGGGAGTTTTATGCCGCTCCGTTGTAGAGGTCATGTGGAATCCATTGGACCGAGGCCAGCGTCGGATTGTCAGTGCGTCTCAGCGTGCGAGGCTGCAGGGGGAAAAAAAAAGAGGGAGAAATAATAACTTGTTGGGAAATTTGAGTATGTTTGTGGAGACTAAATCTGGGTTGGAGTAAATCAACTCTACGGCGGTGATGGAAGAGGCTGGAATGTGCACGAAAAAAAAAGAAAAAGAAAAAGGTTGAGGAGAAACATGTCCTCACGATGTGTATTTACAGAGATGAGCTGCGTGATTTTTGCACAATCGGTTCAGTTGTATTTTTGCAAACTGAAGCAAGAAATAGAAGATTAGAGCTAAAGTTGTAATAATTTGATTCGGTATCAACAATTCTCCACGGGACTTTCCCTGGTCAAACAATGAAATGCACTGATACAGCAACTGTGACTAATATAATAAATGCTTGATTATCAAACCGAGCGCCTCAAACTGCACTTGTAACACACAGGCTTTTATAAGGGGAGTTTTTCTTGGTTAAATTATGTATTTTGGGGTTTTTTTTTTGTATTTTATTTTGGTGATATTCAGTGTTATAAAAGCCAAAAGTAAAATCTGTGAACTGGATAAATCGTTTTATTTTATTATCATATTATTTACAGCAGAGATATCAAACTCATTTTCACTGGGGGTCACATGAGCAAAATGGCCGCCATCAAGGGCCAGATGTGACGGTTTAAATGTCACTAAATGTATTTGTCATGTAAAATAAATGTAACTACTTTTTAACTTAAATAACTCTCTGTTTTTATTACTTAGTCGAGTTGCAAATATGACCTGTCTGTAACTGCGTATCCCCTGATAAACCGACATTTTTAAAAGTGCACGGGTCACACCTGCTCAGACCTTCAGCTTCAAAAACAGCCTTTTAATTATTGGACAATTTGTCGTTTTTCTTGAAGACTAACGTGTGCAGACTTAGCTCCGTGTTTGGTGTCAAAATGCCGGCGTAGATACTTCACCTTCACGACCGACCGCGCCTCATAACACAAAAAACATACAGGTTTTTCTCCTTGAACTAACACACACTTGTATTCACCTTTCCTGAAACTGACGACCATTTTCCTGAACATTTTGTGATGATCATTTGCAAATATTTCTCAGTTAGTTCATGGTTGATACAAACATTAAAGCAGCACAAACTTATTTTAAAATAACAGTCATGCCTTTCAATTTACCTTCTCGCGGGCCACATAAAATGACGTGGCGGACCGCATTTGGCCCCCGGGCCTTGAGTTTGACTTATGCGGTTTACAGTTTCTGTTTGTTAGCTAGGTTTACTGTGCTACGATAAATGTGCACTGTGCCTGAGACATACTTAGCGTAGTTGTTGGACTCTATTAGCGTCCTGGCTCTCTGTTGTTCTCTTTGTTGTGCTTTGGGTCTGAGGATGAAGTTACAACACTTTCTTTATTTTACTGGTGTAATGTGCTCTGTTGATTTGTATGATGTTTATTGTTTTTAATCGTGTTTTTTAATGGGCAGCTCTGGTTGTTGGAAGTTGCTATAGAAACAGTTTGATTGATTGATTGATTCTTCTCTCAGTCTGTGTACAGAAGTGGACTGAGCGAGTGACTGTGGCCGATGTCAGACCTGCACGTTTTAATCACGCTGAGAAAACGTAACTTTGTTTTCATTTCTACTGAATCTCCTCCCATCCCCGAACTTTTCCGCGCTTCCTTCCCTAGAATATAATGTAAAAAGGCATCATCTGTTGTATTTACGGGGGGGTGTGGCAGTACGACGATGTCCGTTCTGTGTCGTTCACTGTGATTCTGCCCTGAACCGGCCCGTTATCGTTTTAAAGTAACACGTGTTGTCAGTATATTTAATAATCCTGTGGTAATCATGTTGTTCTGCTCTTTGCAAAGACCAGAGCTTGTTCTTCGTGAGTTTCCACACTGTCCAGCTCCAAACAGGCTGCGTGTCTCTGTATCTGTGTGTTTGACTCATTTTAGACAATATATAATACACGTCTGTGGGAAACTAGATGCTGTTTTTTGTACTTATTTGACTTCAAAACCTTTTAAGGACATTCATATTTCATGTAGACCTATGTGTAATGGTTTAGACTGGATGAAATAATAAGAACGTCATAAAAAAGTTAATTTTCAAGGTAAATTCAGCACATAAAGCATGATGTGGTCCAGGGGCGGTGCCAGAGAGGGGGCTTCAGGGGGCACTAGGCTCCTCTAGAATGATCAATTAATCAATTAAAAATGTTGTTCAAAATGAGACTATGATTGAGACTTAAATGAGACTTAAAGCACAAAAAAAATAAAAGAATTCCATATTGGTTTTATAAATTACTACAGGGGTGAACTATATTTAAACGACGCAAACACGGTTGTGCTCAATAAGTTAAAAGGCTCTTACTCAGGCATGCCCAAACTGTGGCCCAGGGACCAAACGTGGCACTCAGACCATTTTTTCTTGGCCCTCGAGCTTCCAGGTGAATTGGCCCAGATGATTAAACAGTTTTTTTTTACTGTACATTTCTGAAAATCTACTTTAACAAGCTCATGTCAAATATTTAATGTGTCCCACTGAGGATGTGTGAATAAAGGTCCAGTGGTTCAGTCTAACTTGTAATAATAACACAGATTTGAAGTATTCACTCTTCTGATGACCAGTCTATAGCCCTCGATCAGCTTTGTCTGTGTTTATATGTGAAAGTTTGGACACCCCTGCTCTAAATTAATATATTCTGTGAGCCCCCCCATTGAAGACCTTAGCCCCCCTTTAGCTGCTCCAACCAAAACAGTCTGGTGCCGCCCCTGATGTGGTCACATTTCAACATGAAAAAGTTATGTTTGTGATGAAGAAGATGCAAAGGGTACTGAATAAGTTTGCCATTATTATTATTATTATTATTATTATTATTATTATTATTATTTATTTATTTATTTATTTATTTTTATGTATTTATTATTATTATTGTATTATTATATTATTATTTTTTACTTAATTTTTATTGTATTTTTTATTATTTATTTCATTTTTTTCTTATAGTATTTTATTATTATTATTATTATTATTATTATTATTATCATTATATTTTATTTGTATGTATTTATTATTATTATTGTATTATTATATTATGAATTTTTACTTAATTTTTTATTATTTATTTCATTTTATTTTCTTATAGTATTTTATTATTATTATTATTATTATTATTATTATTATTATTATTATTATTATTATTATTATTATTATTTCTGTCAGTGTAAAATTCACCTTTACCCAAACTTTGCATCTCAAACCTTAAAAAAAAACATTGAAAATATGTTCCCCTAATATTTTGTAAAGATTGCATGTGATTTTATGCCTGAAATGCTACTTCAATTTGTCCCGGGGAAAAGTGTAAATGGGTCCAGCTGGCATCCTGAGCGACACGCGAGGCTGCAGAATGTGTTTAGGAAAATTGCAGCTGTTTTGGGGAGACTTTATTTGGGCTTGAACTTCAGTCTATCATCCAAATAGCTCAAATAGCCCCCGGCACAATGCTATTTATGACCCGGGATGTAGTTAAGGCCAACGGTGCTGCAGCATATCCCAGCGTGACCCCTTCCCCGCAGAAAAGCCGTGTTTCTAAAGCCGATGACACACTTTGGTTTTGCTAACAGCCTCTTCACTTATCGCTGCACAAGTAGTGACAGATGACACGACTGAAAGAAGTCATAATATTATTCAGGCTGGAAAAGCAAACATGTTCATTCAGCTCAAATAAATGGAAGAAATGGAGAGAATTGCACAAAAAGAATAAACAAACCTGCACTTGTCTGTGTATTTGAGGGGAAAAACTGTAATCATGTGTTTATAGTAAATAGTATCCAAAGATTATATCAAAATACACATGTAAAGTCTTTATTTTGCTTGGCTTTTTGCAACTTCTATGACATTTGGAACTGTACAACTGAATAATTCACAAAATAAGCACGTTATCAAACGAACTAAACCCGGTGAGAACTAAAACAGGACTAGAACAGGACCAAAAAAGGTCGAGGGTTAACAAATCTTTAGTAAAATGGGTTAAAACAGAACAGTTAACTCAAAATAATCCAAAAAACATGCATGTCAAGGCTCTATTGAATATTTATCCAAAATTATCTTTCAACAGAACCAAGGCTGTAGTAACTTTAAGCAAAGGAGTCCCTCAAGGCTCAACTTTAGGCCCGCTACTTTTTACTATATTTATTATTCCATTGGTTGCAATTTAAGAGGAAGCCTCGTACATTTATTTGCAGATGATGCTGTTTTGTTTGTAAGTGCGCCCTCTGCTGATCAGGTGATTTAAAAACTGCCGTAAGAGTTTAATGAAATCCAAAACTCCCTAAAAAATGTTAAATTGTCATTGAAAATTGCAAATGCAGCTAATTATATGATTTTAAAGAACATTTAAGTGATGTGCAAGTTACAATCTTTATACTCTAAATGGTTCATCGATTGAAAAAGTAAAAACCTATAAATGTTTTGGGCTTTGGTTTGATGAAAAGGTAAACTTTAAATACATGTCTTGGAATTATGTAAGAGTTTAAAATCTAAATGATCATTTTATTACATTGACCGTGTAAATGTAGTTATAAATGTTTTGTTTTTTTTGTTTTTTTTAAAGCGACGATGACAGACTGACTCAGTATCTCACCTGTTTGTTGAACTTTTAATCCAAGATCTCCACGTCTCGTCTACGTCTAAAAACTGTCTGCACTTGAACTGAAACGAGGAAAAACTGGAAGATTTTGGTTATTTTACTCCCTGAAAATGAAACATATTTCAAGGACATAAAATAAAAAAGCTTTAATAATGCGGAGATAAACATTTATAATCAAATCTGCTCCTGTTTTTAATGTTTTAAATGGATTTATACAGTTATTTGGTTTGTTTTTGTTTGCATTGTTCCGTATTTTAAGAGGGCGCTCATGAAAAAGCGTCTGGTTCTCTCAGTGGCGTCTTCCTGTAGAACTAACGATAAATGAAACAAATAAAATGAACACAGCCCGAGAGATTTGTTAACGAGTTCAAGAATCCAATGAGCAACGATAAATACGGCCATTTTTATTGAATTACACAAACATAAAGTGTCCGTCCATGTTTTCTTGCGTCCTCGTGTCTGCAGGTCCAAACGGTCGCTGCGTATTCTCTGTTTTCTTATATTTCCCGGCGCGTTCAGATAAACCACGTGCACGTAACGATACAGGAAGTCGACAAACAGCCGAGACGCCGGGGCAGCTCGGAAAACACTAATCTGATCGGAGTGGACAGCGAGTGTCACCCCGTGGGGCGAATCGTCTGTGTTATGATGCGTAATGGGGGGGTTTGTCTGAGGAGGTGTGGATGTGGGTGCGGCGCGCGTCCCGGCGTCGCTCCAGACTGACCCGAGCGACGCCCATGGGTGCCGCGCATTGATTAGTGTCTGAGTGGCGGTCCGGCGTCGGGTCGTGAGATGGAGCGGTGATGACGGGGGGGAGCGGAGGTACTGGCAGCTTTGAGTGATGCCTTCAGGGACCCGGCGTAGGACGATGCAGACGTTTATATCACGCGTCTGCTCGTGGACGGGTCGTTTAATGGCTTTATGTTGCGTTTTTCTCCCGCTGGCGTTTGTTTACCGGGGTCGCCGCTGGTTACGTCGTTGACCTTTTAGCGTGCGGTGAGAACGGGCGTATTTGAAACAGCGTAAATGTAAACAAGATGTCGGTCGGAGCCTGTCATTAAGTGAACTTTGTGTACAGCTCGGATTAAATGACCTCATTCTATAGGCCACGGAGATTCAATACAGATGTGGACAGTTACGATTAATAAAACGTCTAAAATGCTGAATTCAGTCTTTATGTATTTACCTTTTGGATATTTCAGGGCAAAGTACAATGTGATCTACAGGGAAATATGTGTCTCCAGCCACATTCTGGACTTGGACATCATCACATTCTCGAAAATTGACCGTTGGTGTTGACATTAAAATCACAATCGAACAAATCAAAACATAAATAAATATCCTGAATTTAACATTAAAAGAGAAAAGTGCAGAATAAACCCCTTTCAGTCACATTCACATAAACAGAACAGTTTGAGTCTGGATTTAAACGTCGTCAAAGTCGAGTTCAGTCCTGGTTCAGTCCTGGTTTAATCCTGGTTTAGTCCTGGTTTAGTCCCGGTTCAGTCCTGGTTCAGTCCTGGTTTAGTCCCGGTTTAGTCCCGGTTTAGTCCTGGTTTAGTCCCGGTTCAGTCCCGGTTCAGTCCTGGTTTAGTCCCGGTTTAGTCCCGGTTTAGTCCCGGTTTAGTCCTGGTTTAGTCCTGGTTTAGTCCCGGTTCAGTCCCGGTTCAGTCCCGGTTCAGTCCTGGTTTAGTCCCGGTTTAGTCCCGGTTCAGTCCCGGTTCAGTCCCGGTTTAGTCCCGGTTTAGTCCCGGTTTAGTCCCGGTTCAGTCCCGGTTTAGTCCCGGTTCAGTCCCGGTTTAGTCCCGGTTCAGTCCTGGTTTAGTCCTGGTTTAGTCCTGCTTTAGTCCTGGTTTAGTCCTGGTTTAGTCCTGGTTTAGTCCTGGTTCAGTCCTGGTTTAGTCCTGGTTTAGTCCCGGTTCAGTCCCGGTTCAGTCCCGGTTCAGTCCCGGTTTAGTCCCGGTTTAGTCCCGGTTCAGTCCCGGTTTAGTCCCGGTTCAGTCCCGGTTTAGTCCTGGTTTAGTCCTGCTTTAGTCCTGGTTTAGTCCCGGTTCAGTCCCGGTTTAGTCCCGGTTCAGTCCCGGTTTAGTCCCGGTTTAGTCCCGGTTTAGTCCTGGTTCAGTCCTGGTTTAGTCCTGGTTTAGTCCCGGTTCAGTCCCGGTTCAGTCCCGGTTCAGTCCCGGTTTAGTCCCGGTTTAGTCCCGGTTCAGTCCCGGTTTAGTCCCGGTTCAGTCCCGGTTTAGTCCCGGTTCAGTCCCGGTTTAGTCCCGGTTTAGTCCCGCTTTAGTCCCGCTTTAGTCCCGGTTTAGTCCTGGTTTAGTCCTGGTTTAGTCCTGGTTTAGTCCCGGTTCAGTCCCGGTTCAGTCCCGGTTCAGTCCCGGTTTAGTCCCGGTTTAGTCCCGGTTCAGTCCCGGTTTAGTCCCGGTTCAGTCCCGGTTTAGTCCCGGTTCAGTCCCGGTTTAGTCCCGGTTCAGTCCTGGTTTAGTCCTGGTTTAGTCCTGCTTTAGTCCTGGTTTAGTCCTGGTTTAGTCCTGGTTTAGTCCTGGTTCAGTCCTGGTTTAGTCCTGGTTTAGTCCCGGTTCAGTCCCGGTTCAGTCCCGGTTCAGTCCCGGTTTAGTCCCGGTTTAGTCCCGGTTCAGTCCCGGTTTAGTCCCGGTTCAGTCCCGGTTTAGTCCTGGTTTAGTCCTGCTTTAGTCCTGGTTTAGTCCTGGTTTAGTCCTGGTTTAGTCCTGCTTTAGTCCCGGTTTAGTCCCGGTTCAGTCCCGGTTCAGTCCCGGTTCAGTCCCGGTTCAGTCCCGGTTTAGTCCCGGTTCAGTCCCGGTTTAGTCCCGGTTCAGTCCCGGTTTAGTCCCGGTTCAGTCCCGGTTTAGTCCCGGTTCAGTCCCGGTTTAGTCCCGGTTTAGTCCCGGTTCAGTCCCGGTTTAGTCCCGGTTCAGTCCCGGTTTAGTCCCGGTTCAGTCCCGGTTTAGTCCCGGTTTAGTCCCGGTTTAGTCCTGCTTTAGTCCTGGTTTAGTCCTGGTTTAGTCCTGGTTTAGTCCTGGTTTAGTCCTGGTTCAGTCCTGGTTTAGTCCTGGTTTAGTCCCGGTTCAGTCCCGGTTCAGTCCCGGTTCAGTCCCGGTTTAGTCCCGGTTTAGTCCCGGTTCAGTCGTGGTTTAGTCGTGGTTTAGTCCCGGTTTAGTCCTGGTTTAGTCCTGGTTCAGTCCTGGTTCAGTCGTGGTTTAGTCCCGGTTTAGTCCTGGTTTAATCCTGGTTCAGTCCTGGTTTAATCCTGTTCAGTCCTGGTTCAGTCCTGGTTTAGTCCTGGTTTAGTCCTGGTTCAGTCCTGGTTTAGTCCCGGTTTAGTCCCGGTTTAGTCTTGGTTTAGTCCTGGTTTAGTCCCGGTTTAGTCCCGGTTCAGTCCCGGTTTAGTCCTGCTTTAGTCCTGCTTTAGTCCTGGTTTAGTCCTGGTTTAGTCCCGGTTCAGTCCCGGTTTAGTCCCGGTTTAGTCCCGGTTCAGTCCCGGTTTAGTCCCGGTTCAGTCCCGGTTTAGTCCCGGTTCAGTCCCGGTTTAGTCCCGGTTTAGTCCCGGTTTAGTCCTGCTTTAGTCCTGGTTTAGTCCTGGTTTAGTCCTGGTTTAGTCCTGGTTTAGTCCTGGTTCAGTCCTGGTTTAGTCCTGGTTTAGTCCCGGTTCAGTCCCGGTTCAGTCCCGGTTCAGTCCCGGTTTAGTCCCGGTTTAGTCCCGGTTCAGTCGTGGTTTAGTCGTGGTTTAGTCCCGGTTTAGTCCTGGTTTAGTCCTGGTTCAGTCCTGGTTCAGTCGTGGTTTAGTCCCGGTTTAGTCCTGGTTTAATCCTGGTTCAGTCCTGGTTTAATCCTGTTCAGTCCTGGTTCAGTCCTGGTTTAGTCCTGGTTTAGTCCTGGTTCAGTCCTGGTTTAGTCCCGGTTTAGTCCCGGTTTAGTCTTGGTTTAGTCCTGGTTTAGTCCCGGTTTAGTCCCGGTTCAGTCCCGGTTTAGTCCTGCTTTAGTCCTGCTTTAGTCCTGGTTTAGTCCTGGTTTAGTCCTGGTTTAGTCCCGGTTTAGTCCTGGTTTAGTCCTGGTTTAGTCCTGGTTTAGTCCTGGTTTAGTCCCGGTTTAGTCTTGGTTTAGTCCTGTTTTATCTTCATATCAGTGAAGACGTCGTCCTTGTTATAAAATGGCCGTATGTTAAATGTGCAGGGATAAATCAGCCTGATGACTGTGAACATTTATGTATAAAATGTTTTTCTCTGTTGCAGATACGACCAAGGCCTTCGTCATCGTCAAACAGACCGTTTCAATGGTCAAAGAAAAACAGACCTGCGTCCACTCATCCGTCCACTCATCCGTCCATCCACTCATCCGTCTTTCCAGGAACACCAAGAGTCGCCTTCACTTCACTTCTTTTTTTTTTTTTTCCCCTTTGCACATATTTCTCAGTGTCACTTGTTGGGAAAATCTCATTAGTTTATTGTTGATGCAAATATTAAATCAGCACAGACTTATTTTAAAATGACAGTCAAACCTTCATTTACCTTCAAATGTACATTGTTTCTTTCTAATTACAGATCTCCAGCAAGTTTTTCTGTTTTTTTTTTTTCAAAACAAAACATACACACCCAAATATCATCAACCCACAAGCGAAAAAAAAAAAAAAACTCAACCCCCCCCCCCCCCAAAAAAAAACAAAACCTCAAAATAATTCAAGAAATTAAATCAAAATAACAAAAAAAATAAATAAATAAAAATTTTAAATAACCAAAAAAATCAAAAATAAACTCAAAATAACCTTTAAAAACTCTAAACAACTCAAAAAATAAACTCAAAATCACAAAATAAAACCTTTAAATAACAAAAAAAAAAAAACTAAAACTCAAAATAATTTAAAAATAACTGAAAATAACAAAAAAAATAAACACAAAATAACAAAAAGAAAACTGAAAATAATTTAAAAAAAATCTAAATAAATTCAAAATAACAAAAAAAAAAAATCCCTCGCCTCTTTACGTATAGTTTTCCGTCATTTCTTCGCAGATTCGGTCGCCTAAATCCCACACAAATCGCTGTGCGGCCTGCTGCTCCAAATGTACATTGTTTCTTTCTAATTACAGATCTCCAGCAAGTTTTTCTTTTTTTTTTTTTTCAAAACAAAACATACACACCCAAATATCATCAACCCCCCCGAAAAAAAAAAAAAAAATCTAGATAGACTCAAAATAACTTAAAAAAAAAACAAAAAAAAAAACCCTCAAAATAACTCAAGAAATTAAATCAAAATAACAAAAAAAAAAAAAAATTAAAATAAAAATTAAAATAACCAAAAAATCAAAATAAACTCAAAATAACCTTTAAAAACTCTAAATAACTCAAAAATAAACTCAAAATCACAAAATAAACCCTTTAAATAACAAAAAAAATCTAAAACTCAAAATAATTTAAAAATAACTGAAAATAACAAAAAAATAAACTAAAAAAAAGCAACAAAAAGAAAACTGATAATAAAAAAATAAATCTAAATAAATTCAAAATAACTTAAAAAAAAAATAAAAAAAAATCCCTCGCCTCTTTACTAATAGTTTTCCGTCGTTTCTTCGCAGATTCGGTCGCCTAAATCCCACACAAATCGCCTTCAGAGCTGTGCGGCCCGCTGCTCCAAATGTACATTGTTTCTTTCTAATTACAGATCTCCAGCAAGTTTTTCTTTTTTTTTTTTTTCAAAACAAAACATACACACCCAAATATCATCAACCCACAAGCGGAATGACCGACCACTGTTTCCAAACAACTGCCCGCCGAACGCTTGTTAAAAACCTCCGTCGCGCAACTGGCTTAAAACTTCCCTTTAAGCTCTGAAGGGAAGACCCGCGTTTGTGCTCATTAAATCCGACCACTGCGGGGAGCGAGGAGCTGGAATCAAACGTTCGGCGGCAGAAGCAGAGGGGAGCGAGCGTTTGTTACACAACACTGAGTCGATGGCGTGAGGCGGTGCGCGGCGCCGTGTGCGGTCGGACCGGGCTGTTGGCGCGGGCCGAGAGCAGGTGCCAAACTGTTCTCCCGATGATAATTAGACCAGTGTTTTAAGAAGGCGGACGTGTTGGCGTAAACGGGCCAGAATGGAAGAAATAATAACGGTAATGGTGGACAAATGGTCGGGACCGATGGGAATTCCGTAAATGAGATCTGCGCCGTGGTGTTTGGTCACAATGTTTGGATAAAAACAAATAAAAATGTGGTGTTTGGTGAGAAGAAGACGACGAATTAATGCGATCCGGCGTGGTTTCAGACAATACAGCGGTCCCTCGTTTATCGCGGGGGTTATTTTTTACATTATTCTCTCTGTTTTTGTCTGTAAAACCCCTCACCACACACTTTATACACTTTTCTCACACAGGCGTTAACATTTTCTCACATTTCTCTCTCGTTTAAACTCTCTCAAAGTTCAAACCTTCGTAGGCGTCTTTGTCGGTGCAGAACGTTTCATCGACATTGTGGGTTTTGTCGGGGAGAAAACAAATTGCAAACGTACAGCACTTCAGAGTCACACTGAGATCCAACGTTTATGTGAATTTGTCTGAACACATTCTGTACTGGACAGGAGACACGGCACGGAGGAGACTGATGGACAATGGTCTACAGTCCAACAGCCAATCAGGACGCACAACACAATGCACGATCATACAGTGGAAAAGAAAAAAAAACATGTAGAATTGCGCTAAAAAAATTTGCAAAACAGCGAGACCACGAAAGGTGAACCGCGATAAAGTGAGGGACAACTGCAACGACGACGACCCAATTATGTTCAAATACGGGACATTCGTGACTAAATACAGGATGTTTTGAATGACTAAGGATTTCAATGGGACACATGTGGGCGGGGTTATTACGATAAAGAGCTGGGGCGAAAAAATAAACAGAAGTCTTTGTGATCTCGTCAGAAGCTGAGCAGGGAAACGTCACCCACAGTGTTTGTCTCCAAATGAAGCGAATTTGAAGCAGAGCTCCTTATTTGGAATTCTGATCACAAGTATCATAGCAACCAAAGAGCCAATCCAGAGCAAGTGTGAAGGTAACGCTGCCAATCAAACCTGTTGCTAACGCTAACAGGAGGGACCTCAGGGAAAGAAGAAGCACCGGGTTTGTCTGTTTTTAATGTTCATATCTTGATTTACAGACACAATAGTGAAATAAAAACCCCAGGATCATGTAGAGGGTTAATACGAACATTTAAGACCAGAATGAGTCTGAAGCAGCAGAGACAGAGAGAGGAGACAGTTAAAAAAAACAAATAAAAAATTCAAAAACTCAAAAAAATAAATAAATAAATAAATCTAAATAAACTCAAAATAAGTAAAAAAAAAAACAAAAAAAAAAAACCCTCAAAATAACAAAAAAAAATCTTAAAATAACAAAAAAAAATTCTAAATAAACTCAAAATAACTTATAAAATTACATTTAAAAAAACAAACTCAAAATAACTCAAAAATAAAAACCCCAGGATCATGTTGAGGGTTAAAATGAACATTTAAGACCAAAATGAGTCTGAAGCAGCAGAGACAGAGAGAGGACAGTTTAAAAAAAACAAATAATAAACTCAAAAACTCAAAAAAAAAAAAAAATATTTTTTTTTAAATAAACTCAAAATAACTTAAAAAAAAAAAAAAAATCTCAAATTAAGTTAAAAAATTAAGTCAAAATAACAAAAAAAAAATCTTAAAATAACAAAATAAAAAATTCTAAATAAACTCAAAATAACTTATACAATTACATAAAAAAAAAAAAAAAAAACTCAAAATAACTCAAAAATAAATTTCCCAGGATCATGTAGAGGGTTAATACGAACATTTAAGACCAGAATGAGTCTGACAGACGCAGAGACTCTTCAGAGGATTCAAAACTCCAGGTACAAGCCGCGCTCTGTGATGTGCTTGAATGTTGCTCGTCAGTCAAACTCCAGGTGGAACCGTTTCCTGATTTCTGACTAGTTCAGGTCTTAAAGTGTCCACGCTGCACTAACCCAGCTCCAGCTCTAATAATAATAATAATAATAATAATAATAATGGTGTAATGGTGCTGAGGCCTTGGGGGATTCCGCGAATAGAAACTTTGAAGCCGCGGCAGAAGAAAGTGAAGCATCTTGTCTGTTTGTCACCCACATACATGTTTGTTGAGAACAGCACATTCTGTTTTGGAGTGGCTCTGAACGCTCGTGTGTCAGACTGCTCTCCCCGGGCTCTTTGTAGCTTTTATAGCCCGGGCGGTCTTATCTAACCGGGTCTCTGGAGAGGAGCAGACTGGGGGAGCAGAACGGAGCAGGCATGCAAAGCAAAGTGGAGGAGCTGGAAGTGGTATCAACAGAAGCAATGAAAAAAAAACACACAAAAAAAAAAAAAAACATCCATCATAATGAGTCATGTAAGTCTAGCTCGCAGTCTGGAAATACACTGGGCTTAAACAAAGCAACAAAGCAATAACGGAGCACGTCTGGTGAATCTTTAATGAGAATTACTTTGACGCAGATGAACAACTCGCCAACCAGGGGAGATGAAACGTCAAAACTACAAAAATAACCGCGCCCTGTGGTGGGGTAATGTTTGAAAATGTGCGGACGTGATTTGAAAAAGCAATATTTTTAACTTTTTTGGACGTCCTGGGTAAGCTCGTGTCCGCTTTTCAGGTAGAGATTAGTTTCGGAAGTCGAGGTTTTTGTTCACTGATCTGAAGGTTGGCGTAACTGATCCACATTCCAGGTCTAAAATTCTAAAACATAACCCACAATAGGTGAAATTTTTGCCGTAAAACCCCTCACCACACACTTTATACACTTTTCTCACACAGGCGTTAACGTTTTCTCACATTTCTCTCTCGTTTAAACTCTCTCAAAGTTCAAAACAAGGCGAGTTTATTTGTACAGCGCAGTTCGTACAAAGTAATTCAAAGAGCAAGACGTTCAAAACCACAAAATAAACAAATCAAAACATAAATAATCATAAAATAAACATGAAAAGAGAAAAGTGCAGAATGGTAAAGGGCCACATCAGGAAAACGGTCGCTCTCAACGGGCCAGATGTAATGGAACTGCTTTTTTAACTTGTTCATAAACTTTCTGTATTTATTACTTTTTCAGTTTACAAATATTACATAAAAATATTGCTGTATAACTTGCTATCTCCTGATAAACTGACAGACCTTTTAATTTACTTTGTTGTGGGCCACGTTTGGCACGGGGGCCTTCAGTTTGACATGTGCTTTACATCAAGGAACAACTCACACATTCATACGCCAGTGCACAGAGACACTGGGGTCACGTGAGGGGGGTTAAGTGTCGTGCTCAAGGACACAACAACAGACAGGATTCATCTGTGAGAGCCAAGTTCTAAGTAACTTAAAAAAAATAAGTAAATAAAAATTAAAATTAAAAAATAAACTAAAAAAAAAATCTAAATAAATTCAAAATAACTTAAAAAAAATAAATAAATTAAAATTAAAATTAAAAAATAAACTAAAAAAAAATCTAAATAAATTCAAAATAACTTAAAAAAATAAATAAATAAATAAATAAACTAAAAAAAATCTAAATAAATTCAAAATAACTAAAAAAAAAAACAAAACCTCAAAATTGTCTTTAAGTTGGAGTTTGATAAAATCAAAAAGTAAAAAAAATAAAATACTAAAAAAATAAAAAAAATAAATTAAAAAAAATCTATATAAATTCAAAATAACAAAAAAAAAAAAACTGAAAATAACTCTAAAAAATAACTCAAAATAACAAAAAAAAAACCAAAAACTTAAAATAACAAAAAAAAAAAATCTAAATAAACTCAAAATAACTTAAAAAAACAAAAAAACAATCATGGATATATCGAGAGCAGGATTCGATTTTCCAACCTTCAGGACGACAGTGGCTCAGCTGGTAGAGCATTTGTCCATTGATCTGAAGAAAAAAAACTGCTAAACAGAACCGTCTGGAGCCTGGATTTAAACATCGTCAAAGTCGACTTTCAGCTGCGGAAAAACGAAACCCATGCAAATATTAACAGCTCCGATCAACTCCAGGACGAGGACTTTGTAAACGACACCGACTCGACGTCTCCGCAGCTGTTCCAACACAAACTGTCTCCAAGTCGGAGTTTGAAAGAATTATGTATGTTAGCAATCTATCAATAGACCTGAGCTGTAACACGGACTGACCCGCGTGGGCGAGGGAGCGTGATCTAGTGTAACCAGCTGTGGGAGTTATGTATAGAAGACGGTTTAGATCAGCGAGATGATTCGTGCACATGCTTTCTACAGCTGTCCAAGCAATAACCTGTGTTTACTTTAAGATAATCCCTCTTCCTCGGGTGTTTGGCCGGAGCTACCTGGCTGCGGCGTGAACGATTGACCCAGTTTGACTCGTGAGGTCACCTTGTTGCCTTGACTGAGTAAACGTCAGTAAAGTGTCAGATTAGCCGGTGGTCGTCTCAATCACTCTAATAGGACGAGGAGCGGAGGGAGCGGCCATCGTTCACTCCGGTTTAGGCGCGGCGCGGTCAATCAGAGATACAGTGTGAGGTGGAGATAACGGGCGCGAGTTCTGGGGGCGCAAACTTTGGGTCAGGACGAGGAAACGAGGTCCCAAACTTGATGTATTGGTTTGGTGGTATCTCGATGTGTTTGTTTCAGTTCTTACTCCGTTTTAATGTTGTTTTCTCGTCACAATCAGACCTGGAGTTGTGTTGTTTTGTTTCATTCACACGTTAAACGCACAAACCCTGCACATTTACGCTGAGTTTGTGTCTCAAAACGAAAACGCTAGCTTAGCTTCCAGTTCATACGCAAAATCTTGGGGACTTTTGCTCTTTCAAAAGATAAAATACGTAGTTTTTAATCGTTAATTTCCGTTTCAGTGCTGTATCTCCATAAATAATACAAATATTAAATCAGATTTATTCTACAAACTGGACTTTTCAGATGTTTCTCCAGGTTCTGGTCGTTTCTTCTCGTTGAGCGTCTGAAGTTGTGTTTGGAGTGATTCATGTTTGAGTTTAATGTTTAATCCACTATTTTCAAGACGCCATTTTGTCGATCTGCCCCCGTTTAACCTCCACCTGTGACACGCCCACTGTGCCACGCCCACTGTGACGCCCACTGTGCCACGCCCACTGTGACGTCCGCACTTCCTTCTCCAGTTTTATTTTCTTAATCGTTGATACTCGTAGGATTCGGCAGCGTCGCGTCGTCATTTTGGTACAAATGTAATAAAAAGTGCTGCTCTAGTGCGACGTGCATCTGTCCATAGGGGGCGCTACACCTACACGCCTCTTTATTGTGACGACGTTTATGGCGACGTCAGCTCCTATTGGACACCGCAGTTTTCTAACGCAGAAGTCAGCGGATTTGTTTCTTTTATTAAGTCGTTTTAGATGAATATTGTGATTTAAAATGTGCAAATTATAACAGAATGACCCACAGAGATGAGAACCATAGAGACACAAGCTCAACAGGACGGATTTAACTTTTAAAAATACTGTGTTTAAAGAGACAAAAAGCTTCTCTTCAGCTATTTTGTCAATAATGCAAAGAACAAACATATTGAGATGCATTTTATTTTGAAAGTGTTTTCCAGAAATCTTACTGGAGACACATGACCTGTCAATCACAGCAGTGACGTAACGCTACATGACAGTTAGCATGTCAATCAAACTTTTTAAGAAACTTTAAATTTAGTTGTTTTAATGTCCCTATTTCACACAAAACTGACTCTTGTAGCTTTAAGTCGTGTAATAAAAGTGAAAAAACAGACCTGGAGTTGTGTTTTGTTTCATTCACACACGTTTGAGTCACTTTATTATTCGTCTGTTACATCTACAAAGATCAAAATGCGACGCTCCACCTTGTGATGTCATCAAGTGGGAGTTTTCAACTTAACAGATCAGCCTAAAGAGAGAGGAGAAGAGGAGAGGAGAGGAGGAGAGGAGACAAGAGGAGGAAGGAGACAAGAGGAGGAAGGAGACAAGAGGAGAGGACACAAGAGGAGGAGAGGAGACAGGAGGAGAGGAGACAAGAGGAGGAAGGAGACAAGAGGAGAGGACACAAGAGGAGGAAGGAGACAAGAGGAGGAGACAAGAGGAGGAGAGGAGGAGAGGACACAAGAGGAGGAGAGGAGGAAGGAGACAAGAGGAGAGGAGACAAGAGGAGGAAGGAGACAAGAGGAGAGGACACAAGAGGAGGAGAGGAGACAAGAGGAGGAGAGGAGGAAGGAGACAAGAGGAGAGGAGACAAGAGGAGGAAGGAGACAAGAGGAGGAAGGAGACAAGATTTGCAATTCCAGAAGCTGAAATGATCCAAATGATTCTATAAATGAAGGTGTGTGGAGTTTAAAAACACAGTGGAGCACTTCCTGTATCACCACATGATGACATCACAAGGTGGAGCAGAGCGTTTTTTTCAGTTTGAGAGAAAAACTCAGCCTAAATCTGCAGGTTTGTGTGTTAAACATGTGAGAATGAAACAAAACACAACTCCAGGTCTGTGTGTGACAAGGAAACGACATTAGAACAGATCAGAAAATAGCGTAATCTGGGCCCTTTAAGGTAACGTGGGCCCTTTAAGGTAACGTGGGCCCTTTAAACGTCCCGTCAGATCCACAGGTGCACGTTTGCTCCTCCGCACTGCCTGTACTGAACCAGCACTTCCCCTGTTTTTCCTGGAGAATTGGATTATGTCACCAGACCGAGCCAAGTGCTACGTCTGTGGTTAGGAACAACTTGATTTGGCAGTGACGGCGGCGGGCCTTCCATATAGTTCAGGTTTGGTGGAGGAGGTGGAGGCAGAGGAGGAGGAGGTTCTGGTGGTGAGAGAGAGGGGGGGGGGGTAATGCCGTTTCCATGGGAGACAGCGACGACACGCAGGAGTCTCTCGCCGTGCGCCTCATTGTGCTGAGATTCACATTTATGCTAATACGGCACCGCTGCACACCGCCGCAGCGTCGCATTACTGGAGCGTGATGTTCCCTCGCTCCGGGGGCCAAGAGCGCTGGCTGGCTGGCGGTCCCCGGTCGCTCCGCCTGCGTGTCCTCACATTTGTGTCCTCAGATCTGTTTGCAAACTGCTGAGCACAAGTGGTGGTTCACAGTGGATTAGCTGTGAGTCGGACAAACAGCAGATAGTGAAGATAAGTGCGGAGGAGGGAGGTGTTTGGCTCCTCACGGGGACTTTTTCTACTTCCCATGATGTAAATACTTTATTATTAGATCAATAATGTTTTTTATGCAACCAGAAACAGGGCCGGTCCCAGCTTTCAGGGGGGCCCTAAGCTGAGTTTGTCTCCGGGGGCCCCTCCTGCTTCAGCTTTGACACATTCTGACTCTGCTCTCATCATTTTGACCAGTTGTTTTTGTTTTTTTCTGAAGAACATCTGACTGAAAACATCCAGAACGACACAAATACAACAACACAACAACAGAACACAAATATATATGAACAGGGGGTCAAGATTTTTACAATTCTAGACATTTTTTCGTCGTGTCTGGTGGATTTTAATGTGTTCCGGTTGTGACAGTGTTTCTTACATTTACATTATAAAGGGGGGTCCTTGCTCCGGTGTAAACACAGAGCTGCCCTCACCTCTGCCCGACTCAAAAACAAACACAACAGCAGCAGATACTTTGCTACGACTTGACACAGCGGTCCCTGGTTTATCGCGGGGGTCACGTTCTAAAAATAACCCGCAATAGGTGAAATCCGTGAAGTATCAGCTTTATTTTTTACATTATTCTCTCTGTTTTTGTCTGTAAAACTCCTCACCACACACTTTATACACTTTTCTCACACAGGCGTTAACATTTTCTCACATTTCTCTCTCGTTTAAACTCTCTCAAAGTTCAAACCTTCGTGGATTTTTAAAAATAAGCTCAATTTTATAGAATGAAACCACATTATTTTCCTCCTTTTTGATATAACGAACTGAAGATTCATTTGTTCTGTAATGGCGCCCTCTACAGTCACGGAACTTCTGTCCTTCAGCGTGTCCAGAAATCCAACTTTTTCTGCGACGGTTTGCATCTTCCTCGACTTTTTGGGTGTGTTTGTCGGTGCAGAACGTTATTCTCTAAGTTTTTTGTCTGTAAAACCCCTCACCACACACTTTATACACTTCTCTCACACAGGCGTTAACATTTTCTCACATTTCTGGCTTATGATATTATTTTCAGTATAAATGTTGGGCTCTTGGGGGCCCCCTGCTGACCTCAGGGCCCTTAGCAGCTGCTTAATCTGCTTATAGGCTGAACCGGCCCTGATCAGAACAAAAACGCAATCGATTTAAAGTTAAAAACTGTGTTAAAATAAGTTAGGCCCTGTATAAAACTTTTTTTCACCGTGTATTTGAGCAAAATGTGTGTTATTCCAGAACAGAAACGTTGTAAAAACAGCTTTTGTGCTCTGTCCGCATCTAATTTTAAGTAAATGTTTTTTTGGCCAATAATCAGGAAGTGCTCATTAGCATGTTCTGGTCTCTAAGAGTTGTAAAAAGAGCTTATAAACTCATCATGGTGAATAATTACGATGCTCTAAATGTATAAGGTCAGTGAGGAGTAACTTTTGGACTAGTTTTTTTTACATTTTTACGACGGTAAACATCAGGCACAAGTCCAGGTTTAGGTTAACGTTAGATAATATGTAACTATGACTAAGATTAGGCTCAGTTTGCAGGAAATAAACGTAAAGTAAGGCCAAGCGCTGTCCCCAGAAAGCACGGAAAGCCGACGTGTGTGTGTGTGCGTACATGTGGGGCGAGGGAGTGGAGCTGATATCGGCGAGTGCGGCAGAAAAACACTGATAAGATCCTCGTGAACGTGACGCGGCCCAACGTTTAGACGCTATCAAACACGAGCTCGCGGTTACAGGATCTAACAGCGAGATCCTGTTTACAGACGCAGAAGTGCAGCGTGAGGAGGAAAAGTGGAAAACAAAAAGAGGAGGTTTGTTGTCGTCAGTGCAGCAGTTTGACCCGGGGCAGAGTGAACTCAAAACAAGAGATTAGGCCGAATGCAGACGAGCAGGTTTAACTCCACAGACGCCGTCCCGAGTGAAGGATGGGACGGGCTTCTGACAGTATGACAGATATGTTACATAAGCGGCGACGACAGCCGTATCAATAAACACACGTACGGGTTAACCAATCCCACGGCACACGCTCCGTCAGCACCGTTTGACTGACAGCCAATCAGACGCTCACTCTTTATGCACATAACAATGACACGTTTAGAGCCGGGCCCATGTGACCTTTAAATGTTCAACTTTCACAATATTTTGCTGAGTTAAGTGAAAAGTGCAGGTTTTGCTGCAGCGTTTCAGGAAAAAACTCAGGTCAAGTTTTTATCTGTTGTGTTAATCAAAATAGAGAAAGACTCACGCACTCCTGTCTGTTGCAAAAAGTGAGTTTATTTACAGTAGAGCAGAGATGTTTTGGCAACTGGGTCTTTATCGGGCGAAAAAAAAAAAGAAAAAAAAAAGTGTTGTGTTTTTTTTTTTGGCAACTAGGCTTTCAACAGAATAAAAGACAATTGAAAAATAAAATGAAAAAAACTTTCATCAGGAAAATATTGTTATAATTTTACTTTTTTGGCAACTAGGCCTTCATTGGGCAATAAAATAAAATTATAAATAATTGAAAAAATATTATTATTATTTTATTTATTTATTTATTTATTTGGCATCTAGGCCTTTATTAAAAAAAAAAACTTATATTAAAAAATTATTATTATTATTATTATTATTATTATTATTATTATTATTATCATTTTGGCAACTAGACCTAAGAAAAATGAATTAATTAATTAAAACATATTATTATTATTATTTCTTTTATTTTATTTATTTATTGATTACTTTTTTGGCAACTAGATCTTCATTGAGTAAAAAAAATAAAATAAAATAAAAATTGGAAAATCTTTCTGTTTTATATTTTGGCATCTCGCACGTCCTCTCCAACACACCTGGCTTCAGAAATACAATGTGCAAAGCGTCCTCTTTATCTGTATAAGATCATCTGTTGTGTTGCCATGGAGATAGTCTTGCTTTATCTGGAATGTCCCGGACGTTGCCGTGGGCGCTGCCAACGTCATTCAGGTTGTTTTATTTTACAGTAAATGTTCTCCACGGGGACAGAGAAGATTTAAAGTCTCCAGAGGATCAGCGCGGTGTCGACGTGTTGGTCACATGACTCTGAACATTTACACAAATCAAGCGCCGGCGCAGAGACAGCGTTAGGACCATTTACGGCGAAAGTGGGCGGGGCCAAATGAGGTCAACACTTTTAAATAAGAACTCAAACACAGACCTGTTTATTACTTGAAAACCGTGCATTTGTACTGTGAAAAAGGTTGCCTCAACGCAGATCTGACCTGTAACTTGTTCACCAACTTATCTCAGTGGACACAGACAGCTTTAATGCCGTACTTTGGAACATTTCAAGCAAAGCGAACACATCTCCTTGTAGAAAAGAACAAGGCGAGAATAGCTACACAATCCTCCTTTAAATGTATTTCTTATTTTGTGACTTTTTTTTTTGTTTTTATATCCACGTTGCTTCCTGTTGCCATAGAGATTTGAAAAGTACATATAAAAAACATTAGTGTGTATTTCAGTTTGCCGTGATCGTTGGCCACTTTTACTGTAAACAAAATGTACGTAGGTTATGTTTACAAAAGTGTGGACGCGGTTATAAAAAAATGTCCCCGTGCACTTTCTACTTATGTATCCTTGAAACTACATGTGTAAATATTATCTGCTCTTGACATTATCTTTTCAAAACATTGTCATATGAAGTTAAAGGTGACACGCTGCGAGAAGTAAACCGCGTAATGTGAGCCGGGAATGCTGATTAGACTGTTTTTGCGCCGAGGACACTAACCAGATGTGAGCGAACCTTTTGGCAGACGGGGGCGGTTTGAGCCGGAGAGAAAAAAAAAAAAAAAGCCTGCGCTGGGATTTAAAATAGTCCACGAGGGGCGGGTGGGAGATTCAGCCAACTGTTCTTCCTCTGAATCCAGCAGAAAGAAGCAGCGAAGACGAGAGGGCGAGGTTCATCCGCCACTGCAAAACTTTGAGGATCTGGGGGAAGACGAACAAATGTGAGACTCACGTGAAAGACGAGTAAAACCGTTCGATTTCGAGAGGGTTTAAGACGTAGACAGTTTCATTTATTATCTGTCGTGTAATAAATTGCTTTATCTGAAGTTGCCGTCGTCATTCGGGTTCTGCAGAGGGCCATGAATTTCAGTAAATAATCATAAATAAATCAGTTCTACGCGGACTACAGCGACGCAAACTGCTTTATATCAGATTTTAGCGACAAAAGATACAGTCGTTAACTGCGAAAACTTTAAGGATTTGGAGGAAGAAGACAAAACGTGAGACAAACTGACATTTTAAAACAGATTTTAAGAAGTAAAATTACTACCTACGCTGTTGTTTTATTGAAAGCACTGACATAACAAACACACAACAGACTCTGAGTTCAACGAAACTGAAAAAAATAAAATCAGCGTTGCAATAGACAGTTGACTTAAAGCTGCTATCTGCCCGACCTGTTGCATTCTCACGTCTCACCACTAGATGCTGTCTGTGTTACTGCTTTCCGATAGTGTGGAGTAAGTGTCTCGCCCAAGGACACAACGGCAGCATTCACCGGTGGGAGCTGGAATCACACTTCCAACCTGACTGCTCTACCAATGATGTCTATGTTAAGAGCGGGATTCGAACCGGCAACCTTTGAATCAGTGGGCAAACACTTAGCCAGCTGAGTTATTTCACTTTTTTTCTTTCTCTTACTTCATATATTCGATGTCTTCTGTGTATTTAACATGTATAAAGTAGTTAAAGTAAATAAAAGAGAAACATTGCGTGAGAGGGCGTGTCCAAACGTTCGACTGGAAGTGTGTGCCATTGCAAATTTTACGGCTGAGGAAAAAAAAAAGTATAATATTTAGAAGCAATGGGTGAATTGTGTCAGAATAGAGTCAAACCTGAGGGAGGAGCAGTGTTCTTCACCTTTACACCCACGTTTTTCTTGGTTAAAAGCCCGTTTTTTCCATTTATCCCTTCGTTTCATGGGACGTTTACTTTAAAAGACTCTCTAGCTCCCCTGCTGGCGAACTCATGTCTCACCATTTAACTCATAAACGGTTCCGTCGTGCAGATTCAACACAAAATCGTACGGGAAAACCTCTGCTGTGATGTTTGCTTGTTTTACTCAAAGAATATCGTCGTGATCCAAACAGACAAAGTGAATAAGTTTGGGCTCAGTGGGCGACCCTGTCTGTCACCTCCATCGAAAACATCAACAAACCTTCACCTATAGAACGAGGAATTAAAAACATCGCCTCAGAACGCCTGCTTCTGTGTCGCGCGAGATAAACAAACAACACCACTGTACAACGCGCCGGTCTCATCGTTTCAGTTTGCGTTTTCATGGTAAGTTCAATGGTAAACGTGGCCTTGTTGACGCGCAATCCTTAAATAATTATTTTTGTATACTGTCTAAAGAAAACACACACACGGCTCCCACATACATGATGTCTGTATAATCCAATCTGGGATGGTTATAAACTGGAAAAAATCATGGTATTTACTGTGTGTTTTGTGTAAATTTAACGTACACACATGGAGAGAGTGGCTTTTTACGAATTATATGCATTTTATATACATTTTATGCAGTTCTCAGTTGGTAAAGAGTCTGTTTTCTGGTCTAAAGTCATGTTTTTATGCTGTTACCTCCTCAAAAACTTCACTTCAAGATTAAGTTAAGTTGATACGATGACCAAATCTGCCGGTTTTACTCAACATTTTAATAAAAAAGCCTGAAAATAAATAAAGGTGTTACACAAAACTGACTATTTTTAGCTTTAATCCATGTCGTAATGGTGATAGCACATCAAAAACAGACCTGGAGTTGTGTTTTGTTTCATTCACACATGTTTGAGTCACACTTTATTACTAGTTTGTCCATATCTCCAAAGCTCAAAATGCTCTGTTTCACCTTGTGATGTCATCAAGTGGTAGTTTTCAAATTAACAGCTCCTTTTACCTTTAGTTCAGCAGAGATAAGTGGCTATTCCAGAGCTGAAATGATCCAAATGATTCTATAAATGAAGGTGTATGGAGTTTAAAAACACAGTGGAGCACTTCCTGTATCACCACATGATGACATCACAAGGTGGAACTGAGTGTTTTTTTTCAGTTTGAGAGAAGAAGAACTCCTAAAGCCTAAATCTGCAGAGTGTTTTAGTTTGAGAGAAGCAGAGTTTGTGTGAGTTGTGTTTTGTTTTTGCTTCTCTCAAACTAAAAACAGGTAAAAGGAGCTGTTATTAACTTGAAAACTCCCACTTGATGACATCACAAGGTGGAACGTCGTGTTTTGATCTTTGTAGATGTTACAGACTGATAATAAAGTGCGACTCAAACATGTGTGAATGAAACAAAACACAACTCCAGGTCTGTTTTTGAGGATGAAACATTTGAACAGATCAGAAAACAGCGTCACGTGGGTCTGTCCGCTCATGTGAAGGTTGCCGGTTCGAATCCCGCTCTCGACGTAAACACCACCGGTTTGAGTGGTCAAATCCGCTCGCCCGCAGGTTTGGCAGCGCGATTCCGGCTCCCACGGATAAACGCTGTGGTCGTGTCCTTGGGCAAGACGCTGGTGTATGAACGTTCTGCGTAAATAGATGAAAGTAAAGGCCAAACGTACGGAGTAAAAGTTCCAAAAAGCCTGATAAATTGCAGTATTTTATCCGTTTTGACCATGAAAACATAAACTTGCATTAAAAGCGCAAGCAAATGAGTTGATTAAGAGAAAAAAATAAATAAATAAAAAAATAAAAGCAGGGCACTGAACCGGTGACATTTCTAAGTTACCGCCGCCCTCCAAAACTAAAGAGTCACTTTCTATGTTATATGGCTCTCACAGAAGTACTTTACTGCGCTGATTATTATTCAGTCTTGCCCTCTGGAATCGTGGGTAAGCACTCCTGGCTTCAAGGGCAGTGGCGCTGTACTTTGTGTCTCTGTCACCTTCACACACGCACACGCACAAACGCACACAAACGCACAAACGCACACAAAGAAACGGCTCGAGTCTCCACCAAATCCCTAAAAGCTGTCATTGACTTCAAACGGCGTGGATTCTTCACAGTGGAGTGCTCCGAGCTCGGCGACGGCGCTGTCTGTATTTTTCTATAGGATCCTTTTGATATGGCCCCGTGTGCGTCCTGAACACTCTGCCTCCGTCCTATAAGGTAGACCACCGCCTTCCCTTTCATCGCGAATCAGCGCACACTTATTCGGCAAAAAAAAGAAAACGCTTTTTTTTTTCTTTTTAAAACACAGCCAAAGTCGCTTCAATTAACACCTATTCCCCAGCCAAACGTATGTGGATGTAGCTCGTGGCCCGTGAACCCGAGCCGCCGCCGCCGCCGCCACCGCCGCGTGAACAAATTGAGGTTTATTGAAGATTAAACGTAGACATGAAAGCGAAAGTCCTGAGAGAGGAGTGCGACGGGGACGGGGACGCTCGCTCGCGCATCCGTCCGGAGATATTGTATGGAAATGAAGAGAAGTTGTGGAAACGATCGGCGAAGCGTTCACAAATCAAAACTTTTCATCTACTCAAAAAAAACAAAAAAAAAACCTTTGTATTATTATTTTTTTTTTGCCAGATAAATGTACGAAGGAGATTGACACGTTAAACTGACAAAAGAACACGGAGGACGAGATAACGGTTGTAAAAGCACCAGAGTTTTCAATAAAAGGATTTAAAGAAGATGTGAGAGGTTCTGTTTATGTGAATGTGACTGAAAAGGGGTTTATTCTGCACTTTTCTCCTTTAATATTCACTTTATGATGATTATTTACGTTTTGATTTGTGTGATTTTGTGTCTTTCTTATTCTGTAAAACACGTTGAGTTACATAAACCAACACATTTGGGCGACAGTGGCTCAGTCGAGTGTTTTCCCATTGACCCTCTGGTTGATGGTGCGATTCCAGCTCCCACAGATGAATGCTGCTGTTGTGTCCTTGGGCAAGACACTTAAACCGCCTCGCCCCCAGTGTCTGTGTAGTTTCTTGATGTAAAGCGTTTTGAGTGACTTGAAGGTGGAAAAAGCGCTGTATGAATGAATGAATGAATCTTTTTTTATTATTGTGTCTTTTACAAAAAAAGAAAAAAAAAAAAAAGAAAAGCCAAGTCCTTTAATGGATTTATAAAACACTTATTAACAAAATACCATAAAATACAACAGGCCAGTTTCCAGACGTGTGCTACAAACAACCACAGACTCAATTAAATAAACTTATTTGTCACTTCTTCCAGGTTTTGCAGAGAAATAAAGTCAATTTAGAGCGAAACAACCTTTTCTTCTTGTTGTCGTCTTTACTCCAGAACATCTCAGGGCACTGGGAGAACATTTAATCAAATAAACGATTTATAAATTCATCATAAAATGGACAAAACAACAAAAAAATGAGCTTCACTTTCCACTTCTCCGACTCACATAAACCGCAGAGTTTTTCTTCTTCAGGGGATTGAGAAAAGCTCCAGTCCAGAGGAAAGATCTCCGCCGCAGCTGTGCCTCATCGACCTTTGACTCCTGCTCAAATTTGCTCTGACGTAAAATTCAAATTATATAAAATTTTGACTGTTTACCATTTGCAAGACCTGGCCACTCCAGCATCTTCTGGGGATTTAGGAGTTTCACCACAAAACAGACACAAATTCTTGAATGTGGTGACGTCAAACTCTCAGTAAGATCCAGTTTTCTTATCGTTTCTGATGCACTTTGCCATTTCTCCAAAAGGTAAATCCACAAATGTTGAATCCGGTCGTTTCTTTGTGCGACTAAAACCCAAAACTAAACCTGCATTTTAACAATAAACATTTTAGCTGCCATCATTTCTGTTAAATATGATCGTCCTATAGAGCGTAGAGACGTATCTGAAACACAGCAATTATTAGACCGTCTTTGTTTATATTTTGAGTCAATTAAAAAAAACATTTATTACCTGCGAATAGTGAAAATTGTGTAAATCATACTGATCAATCCGACGGCAAACAAACCGACAAACAATGAAAAAAACATTATAAATAAATACATCTCGATTTTATCCTTGTGAGTTCATCATGTAACCTCACCGATTTAAAAGTTCCTCCTCTGTCGTGTCAAACGCATAATAAAATTCCCATAATTGAAAAGAATCTGTATTTTTTTCGTGTTTTTGGAGCAACAATGGGAAGAACGAGGCTGGGAATAACCTTGCATCAGAGCTCCACTTCATGATGGTATTATGATGCAACTCGGCTGTATACAATGTGCGTTTTCTTTACATCGAGAGCCATTGTCAGAGGAGGCTTTTCATTACAACGACATTACGGGACTGTCATTCGTCTGTGATGCAACAATCCCAGAGACGTGGTATGAATGAAACCTACTGAGAATACATTATTTATACTTCTTACAGTTATTTGCACAATACTTTGCTACATCCAGAACATGGCGTGTTGTACTTCCCCCCCCCCCATTCAGACAAACAAGTGCAGTTGGAGCCGCATTGTGGAAGTGGATTTTCTCAATTTGACTAATCCACGTCGGCGCTAATCTTGTTTAGATGATAGCGTCGGCAGCAATATGGTGAGTAATGAGCTCGGCCGACGTTAGCCCGCGGATTATGAGATCAGTTTGTGCAGGAGAACCTGGTCCACATGCGACAAGTGACCCTCAAAAAGACGTGGACGGAGCGAGAGCGACGTCACCCGCAGCGTTCAGCTCCAAATGAAGCTCATCGGGGCTAGAGCGGGTACAGCGGCGAATTTGGAGCGAGGTGAGGTGAGTATCATAGCAACCAAAGAGCCAATCTGGAGCAACGCTGTCAATCAAACCTGTTGCTAACGCTAACAGGAGCGACCTCGAGGAAAGAAGGACCTGATTTGTCTGTTATTAATGTTCATATCTTGATTTACAGACACAATAGTGAAATAAAAACCCCAGAATCATGTAGAGGGTTAATACGAACATTTAAGACCAGAATGAGTCTGAAGCAGCAGAGACAGAGAGAGGACAGTTTAAAAAAAAAAAATAAATAAAAACTAATAATAATAATAATAATAATAATAATAATACAAAAAGTAAAGAAAATAACAAAAAAATCAAAATAACAAAAAATAAATAAAAATAAAAAATAAAAAATTAAGAAAATAACAAAAAAAAAACCAACCTCAAATTAACAAAAAAAATAAATAAATAATAATAAAAATAACAAAATATAAATAAATAAATAAAACAATAAAAATAAAAATAACCCCAGGATCATGTAGAGCAGAGCAAAAAAAACAACAACTCAAAATAACAATACAAAAATAAATAAAATAAAAAATAAATACAATAACAAAAAACAACAACCTCAAATTAACAAAAATAAATAAATAAAAATAACAAATCATAAATAAATAAAACAATAAAAATAAAAATAACCCCAGGATCATGTAGAGGGTTAATACAAACATTTAAGACCAAAATGATGAGTTTGACAGAAGCAGAGACAGAGAGAGGGGACAGTTAAAAAAAAAAAAAAAAACCTCAAAATATCAGTGTTATAAATGGACTTATACAGTTATTTGGTTTGTTTAGTTCTTTGTGTTGTTCTATATTTGAACAAAATGTCCATAATGAGGAGTCTGGACACTCTCTTCCTGTAAATATAAAGACATAAAATAAATAAACACACTTTTTTACGGTGGGCAGTGGAGGTTTGCAGATGCAGAAATGAGCTGAAGATAAGTGCAGTTATCTTATGTTTGGGAGTAATTAAAATCCATGACTCACTCCGGATAATAACGACCTTATGTTCCATTGTGCTGTTCCGTTGCTGCGGCTCATGTTTTATTTATGAGATCATATGGTGCATTTACAAAACAGTTTCCTGAGATGATCCCACTTTAGGATCATCTCGGGCGTAACGGCTTTTAAATGTGACCGTTTTTGTGATGGTTTGACGTTATTGTGACGGGTTTATTTTAAAAACTGGGAAACAAAACGCACCCGTCTCTAATACTTTGTCTTTTAGAGTGCAGGTGGGCGTGATTGACAGGTGGATTAGCCAATCAGAGGCACACACGGCCTGTCTGTGTCAAAATAAATATGGCCGCTCACGAGGAAAACAGAAAAATACATGACGAGACTAAAAAACATGGCAGATTTACGTAGAATTAATTAGTAAATAACTAAATTGTCGATCTGAGGTGAGAGATTTTGTTCCAAACGATGAGGAACCAATCAGCTCCTCTGTTTCACATGTCCATCCATCCATCCATTTTCTTCCGCTTATCCGGGGCCGGGTCGCGGGGGCATCAGTCTAAGCAGGGACTCCCAGACTTCCCTCACCCCGGACACGTCCTCCAGCTCCTCCGGTGGGACCCCAAGGCGTTCCCAGGCCAGCCGAGAGACATAGTCCCTCCAGCGTGTCCTGGGTCTTCCCCGGGGCCTCCTCCCGGTGGGACATGCCCAGAACACCTCCCTAGGGAGGCGTCCAGGAGGCATCCTGAGCAGATGCCCGAGCCACCTCAGCTGGTTCCTCTCAACGTGTAGGAGCAGCGGCTCTACTCCGAGCTCCTCCCGTGTGACCGAGCTCCTCACCCTATCCCTAAGGGTGCGCCCGGCCACTCTGCGGAGGAAGCCCATTTCAGCCGCTTGTATCCGCGATCTTGTCCTTTCGGTCATTACCCAAAGCTCATGACCATAGGTGAGGGTAGGAACGTAGATTGACCGGTAAATCGAGAGCTTCGCCTTCCGGCTCAGCTCCTTCTTTACCACAACGGACCGATACAGCGACCGCATCACTGCAGACGCTGCACCGATCCGCCTGTCAATCTCACGCTCCATCCTTCCCTCACTCGTGAACAAGACCCCGAGATACTTGAACTCCTCCACTTGGGGCAGAGACTCACCACCCACCCGGAGAGAGCAAACCACCTTTTTCCGGTCGAGAACCATGGCCTCGGATTTGGAGGAGCTGATTCTCATCCCAGCCGCTTCACACTCGGCTGCAAACCGCCCCAGTGCTGCAGGTCCTGGCTCGAAGAAGCCATCAGGACAACATCATCTGCAAACAGCAGAGATGAAATCCTGTGGTTCCCAAACCAGGCCCCCTCCGGCCCCTGACTGCGCCTAGAAATTCTGTCCATAAATATAATGAACAGAACCGGTGACAAAGGGCAGCCCTGGCGGAGTCCAACATGCACTGGGAACAGGTCTGACTTACTGCCGGCAATGCGAACACAGCTCCTGCTCCGGTCATACAGGGACCGGACAGCCCTTAGCAAAGAGCCCCGGACCCCATACTCCCAGAGCACCCCCCAAAGGACACCACGAGGGACACGGTCGAATGCCTTCTCCAGATCCACAAAACACATGTGGACTGGTTGGGCAAACTCCCATGAGCCCTCGAGGACCCGATGGAGAGTATAGAGCTGGTCCAGTGTTCCACGACCAGGACGAAAACCACACTGCTCTTCCTGAATCCGAGGTTCGACTATCGGTCGGATTCTCCTCTCCAGCACCCTGGAATAGACCTTACCGGGAAGGCTGAGGAGTGTGATTCCCCTGTAATTGGAACACACCCTCCGGTCCCCCTTTTTATACAGAGGGACCACCACCCCGGTCTGCCATTCCACAGGTACTGTCCCCGACCGCCACGCGATGCTGCAGAGACGTGTCAGCCAAGACAGTCCCACAACATCCAGAGACTTGAGGTACTCAGGACGGATCTCATCCACCCCCGGAGCCTCACATGTGTCACTGAAATAAACAAATCTGATTGGACGGTGCTGAGTCTGGTTGGAGGAGCGACAGAGGGACTGACTTTGAGCATAAATAAACTGGATATTGTTTAAATGAAGCTCTCACTTGTCACATGACTCGACTTTAAACCTGTAGATTCTGTCCCTTCGTTTCATAAAAGGTGAATTTAAACTCACTCTGTGGAAATCAACTGAAAACGGACTTTTATAACCACAGCCGCTCCTGTTTTTAATGTTTTAAATTATGTACATTTGTATTTTGACCAGAGCTCACAGGGAAAAGTCTGTGTCTTTGTGTCTCACTGTTTAAATAAAGATAAATAAATAAACATGAATCATGAAGTCGAAGTATTCAACAGACAATCCCTGTGTACTGTATACACACACACACACACACACACACCCCTACACACACACCCCCACACACACCCCCACACACACACATATATACACATACACACACATATATACATATACACACATACACATACACACATTCACACAAATACATATACACATACACATGTATACACATACATACATACACACACAGATACACACATATACTGTACACACACAGACACATACTGTACACAGACATACACATACTGTGTACATACACATATACTGTACACAGACACATACTGTACACATATATACTGTACACATACACACATACACACATATATACACACAAACATACACACACACATATACACACACATATACATACACACACACACATATATACACACACAAACATACAGATACACACATACATATGTACATATACACACATTCACACAAATACATATACATATATACACACACATACATATACACCCCTATACACATACATACATACACACACAGATACACACATATACTGTACACAGACACATACTGTACACACACATACATATACTGTATACACACATACACATACTGTACACAGACACATACTGTACACACACATACTGTACACATACACACATATACTGTACACATACACATACTGTACACACACATACACATACTGTACACAGACACATACTGTACACACACATACACATACTGTACACATACACACATATACTGTACACATACACATACTGTACACACACATACACATACTGTACACAGACACATACTGTACACACACATACACATACTGTACACATACACACATATACTGTACACATACACATACTGTACACACACATACATATACTGTACACACACACATACATACACACATACACTGTACACAGACACATACTGTACACACACATACTGTATACACACACATACTGTATACACACACATACTGTATACACACACATACTGTACACACACACATACTGTACACACACATACACATACTGTACACAGACACATACTGTACACACACACACATACTGTATACACACACATACTGTATACACACACATACACATACACACATACTGTACACATACACACACATACTGTACACAGACACATACTGTACACACACACACATACTGTATCCGGCTGCACTTCCCTCTGCAGTTGGATCAATTACTCAGTTAAACATTCATTTTCATGCCTAATGTATGAGTGATGTGGGGTTTGCATGTTCTATCAGTGTCAGAGTGACATGAGGGGGGGGTGGGGGGTGGGGTGATAATCTATTCTGTGACCCAAATTTACATGTGGAGCCGGGTACAAACGCCCGCCGCCGCCGCATCCCCTCGCCTTCCGTGCCTTTTTTTCTGATTTCGCAGCTCGTCACTGTCAGCCAGATACACTGCGTACGCACCGCCGCCACCGTGATAAAAGGAATGTGTTACCCTTCTAATCCAGAGAAGATGTTTTGAAAAGCGCACTGGTATTAATAAATGCATGAGAGCCAACAGAAACGGAACATTCTGCGGCTTTGCAAAAATAAAGACAAGAAGGAGGAAAAAAAAAAAATCACTCCTTGTTAGCATCCTCCCAGACGCTAGCAGCTACCGCCGCCTCAATGAGGGACGGCATTAACTCCGGTCAGCCTCTCTATCTATTATTCAGAGCTCTGCACCCAGAAACACTGGTGCCGAGATCAACAGCAGTCACTTACAATATCTCCCCAAGCAACGGCTCCCATTCACGCGCAAGAGAAAGGCTTAATAACCATGGACGCAGATACTGGAGCTGGCACAAGCTGGAGCCGCTGGTGTGGAGAATGTGCTATTTACAACGCCCCGGTACAGTAGAAAAGAGGAGAAAATACAGGGACAGAATGGGTATTGTGTATGGAGGTCTTCGATAAAATGGACTTGTTCTGTCCTTGGAGAGGGAGGTCTGGATTTTTCTTCACTTCACAGGGAAAATAAATGTGACTAAATGCCAGGGACGTAGCGCCAACTGCTGGGCCTCAGGTAAAAGAAGTCGGGGGGGGGGGGGGGGGGGGCTCCTTTCTGCACTGGGCCCTGGGTCACACTGCTCTTTACCCTCCCAGTCCAACGTCCTGTGAAATGCTCACGTGAAGGACTTTGGACCATTAAGAAGAATATTTTTATGAAGAATTTCTAGTGTCGATATATTTGGGGTGTAAACAGAGGGAGCTCAGAGTGTTGTGTAGACAACTCTGCTCCTCTCTGCTCCTCTCTGTTCCTCTCTGCTCCTCTTTCTTCCTCTCTGTTCCTCTCTGCTCCTCTCTGTTCCTCTCTGTTCCTCTCCTCCTCTCTGTTCCTCTCTGCTCCTCTCTGTTCCTCTCTGTTCCTCTCTGCTCCTCTCTGCTCCTCTCTGTTTCTCTCTGCTCCTCTCTGTTCCTCTTTCTTCCTCTCTGCTCCTCTCTGCTCCTCTCTGTTCCTCTCTGCTCCTCTCTGTTCCTCTCTGCTCCTCTCTGCTCCTCTCTGCTCCTCTCTGCTCCTCTCTGTTTCTCTCTGCTCCTCTCTGTTCCTCTTTCTTCCTCTCTGCTCCTCTCTGCTCCTCTCTGTTCCTCTCTGCTCCTCTCTGTTCCTCTCTGCTCCTCTCTGTTCCTCTCTGCTCCTCTCTGTTCCTCTCTGCTCCTCTCTGCTCCTCTCTGTTCCTCTCTGCTCCTCTCTGCTCCTCTCTGCTCCTCTCTGTTCCTCTCTGCTCCTCTCTGCTCCTCTCTGCTCCTCTCTGCTCCTCTCTGTTCCTCTCTGCTCCTCTCTGCTCCTCTCTGCTCCTCTCTCCTCCTCTCTGCTCCTCTCTGCTTGTTCAGGTAACAGGGGACGATCCTTCCAGGTCCTTATAACTCTCCGTCCTGAGGAGTGACCAGTCGTGCGCTGGTCAGGCCTGAGATGAGAGCGCTGGATCCCTGGACACTTGAGTGCACTGTTCAGAGGGAAAAACATGCTGGTGCAGTTCTTTAATGTCAGAGAAGGTGACCACAGCTCCCTGTAAAGCCCCTCTGCTGTTTTTCCTTTATTACAGGCTCCAGCCTGCAGGACTCCTGCACATATAAGACACATGCGCCCGAGCGTGTCCACAGATGTGAGTGCACGTCTCAAATGTTAATAAATTCAAGGGGAAATTGCTTTGTCTTTATCTGTAATATGACAAAATGCCTGGACTTTGATCCAGTCCATGTTATAAACTCACAAACACACAAATGGCATTTCAAATGCTAATTCTCCATTGTGTGGGGTTTATTAAATAATATGTGAATGCAATATAAGCTTTGTGTGTGGACAAAGAGCCGTGCAGCTCCGTCCTGACGGCTCCGTGTGTTTGTCGTGTGGGTTTTATATGATATATGCAACTGGTCTCATCTCCTGATGTGATCGCTGCTGTAAATAAAGGATGTGTTCTATTCAGGCCCATGTTTGATATTACTGATAAAATGTCCACAGATCCAGATGGAGCTGGTGTGGAGCAGCCTCCACCTCTGTGATGTTTGGACTTGCATTTCAAATTTTACTTCAATGAGAATGTTTTGGTTTGAGTGCTGTTCTGGCAGCCACCGAATATTTAACAAGCAAAATAGCCTTGCTTTTTGCTTTCTGCTTTTTTATGTACTCGGCTGCTTTCTGTTGCTATGCAACCACATCCTCCAAATTGTCAGGTTCAGGGCCACATCCCCTCCCTCTCTGCCCCTTTTCCAAAAATGGAGGAAGAGAAAGGTACTTTGTGGGTGAAGTGAGGCGTGAACAGAGCGGCGCCCCCCTCAGGATAACTCATTTGAATAAATATTTCACTGTTAGACTTGTCTACATGGGCCATGTGCACTTGTGTTTTTACCTTGTCACCTTTGTTCAGCGCACACTCACTTTCTCTTCTGTCCAGCTGTGATTCTTTTTCTTGTTGCCGTTTCTTTCTCGCTGCCTCCTCTTCATCACAAATCCCTGTCCCTCACTGGGCTTTGTTTGTGTGAGCAGCTCCTCTGTCTGTGAGACACACTGTCTATATAATTGGGTTATTCTTCTCTTCACCGGTCTGATGCTCTCAGACACACACACACGTACACACACACCCCTGCACACATGTACACACACACGTACACACACACGTACACCCCCACACACGTATGCACACACGTACACACACACGTATGCACACACGTACACACACACACACGTACACCCCCACGTACACACACACGTATGCACACACGTACACACACATATGCACACATGTACACACACACGCATACGTACACACAGACACACACACCCCTGCACACGTGCACACATACACATGCATGTTTACAGACATGCACAGACCCATGCACACACAAACACACAATGACACACACACATACAATGACACACACACGCACACACACACACACACACAATGACACACACAGCTGGATGTATCTTCGCCTCCAGGAAAATGTACAATAGAAACACTGTGATGTGAACAATGATGGAGCAGAATAAAACACCACCAGAATAACATTAAACACCAGAATAACATTAATCACCACCAGAATAACATTAATCAACACTAGAATAACATTAAACACCACCAGAATAACATTAAACATCACCAGAATAACATTAAACACTAGAATAACATAAAAAAACACCACCAGAATAACATTAAACACCACCAGAATAACATAAAACACCACCAGAATAACATTAAACACCACCAGAATAACATTAAACACCACCAGAATAACATAAAAACACCACCAGAATAACATTAATCACCACCAGAATAACATTAATCACTACCAGAATAACATTAAACATCACCAGAATAACATTAAACACTAGAACAACATTAAACACCACCAGAATAACATTAATCACCACCAGAATAACATTAAACACTAGAATAACATAAAACACCACCAGAATAACATTAATCACCACCAGAATAACATTAAGCATCACCAGAATAACATTAAACACCACCAGAATAACATTAAACACTAGAATAACATAAAAACACCACCAGAATAACATTAAACACCAGAATAACATAAAACACCACCAGAATAACATAAAAACACCACCAGAATAACATTAATCACCACCAGAATAACATTAATCACCACCAGAATAACATTAATCAACACTAGAATAACATTAAACACCACCAGAATAACATTAAACACTAGAATAACATAAAAAACACCACCAGAATAACATTAAACACCACCAGAATAACATAAAACACCACCAGAATAACATTAAACACCAGAATAACATAAAAACACCACCAGAATAACATTAATCACCACCAGAATAACATTAATCACTACCAGAATAACATTAAACATCACCAGAATAACATTAAACACTAGAACAACATTAATCACCACCAGAATAACATTAAACACTAGAATAACATAAAACACCACCAGAATAACATTAATCACCACCAGAATAACATTAAGCATCACCAGAATAACATTAAACACCACCAGAATAACATTAAACACTAGAATAACATAAAACACCACCAGAATAACATTAATCACCACCAGAATAACATTAAGCATCACCAGAATAACATTAAACACCACCAGAATAACATTAAACACTAGAATAACATAAAAACACCACCAGAATAACATTAAACACCAGAATAACATAAAACACCACCAGAATAACATAAAAACACCACCAGAATAACATTAATCACCACCAGAATAACATTAATCACCACCAGAATAACATTAATCAACACTAGAATAACATTAAACACCACCAGAATAACATTAAACACTAGAATAACATAAAAAACACCACCAGAATAACATTAAACACCACCAGAATAACATAAAACACCACCAGAATAACATTAAACACCAGAATAACATAAAAACACCACCAGAATAACATTAATCACCACCAGAATAACATTAATCACTACCAGAATAACATTAAACATCACCAGAATAACATTAAACACTAGAACAACATTAATCACCACCAGAATAACATTAAACACTAGAATAACATAAAACACCACCAGAATAACATTAATCACCACCAGAATAACATTAAGCATCACCAGAATAACATTAAACACCACCAGAATAACATTAAACACTAGAATAACATAAAAACACCACCAGAATAACATTAAACATCACCAGAATAGCATTAAACACTAGAATAACATAAAACACCACCAGAATAACATTAAACATCACCAGAATAACATTAAACACTAGAATAACATAAAACACCGCCAGAATAACATTAATCACCACCAGAATAACATTAAACACTAGAATAACATTAAACACCACCAGAATAACATTAAAGACTAGAATAACATAAAAACACCACCAGAATAACATTAATCACCACCAGAATAACATTAAACACCACCAGAATAACATTAAACACCAGAATAACATAAAAACACCACCAGAATAACATTAATCACCACCAGAATAACATTAAACACCACCAGAATAACATAAAAACACCACCAGAATAACATTAATCACCACCAGAATAACATTAAACACCACCAGAATAACATAAAAACACCACCAGAACAACATTAATCACCACCAGAATAACATTAAACATCACCAGAATAACATAAAAACACCACCAGAATAACATTAAACACCACCAGAATAACATTTAACACTATCAGAAAAAACATGAAAACACCACCACAATAACATTAAACATCACCACAATAACATTAAACACCAGAATACCACGAAAACACCACCAGAATCATGTCTTTAATACTGAACATTTTAAATAACAGGCTCTTCTGTGGGCAGAGACATGACTGTGCGCTCTGTTTGGTGTTTTCTATTACACTTTGACTGAAAAATGTTCCTTGACGGCCTTAAATACAAAAAAACTGAAATTAAATACTGAGGTTTTGTTTGGATTGGCACAGCTGAGGCCCAGGGAACGATGACAAGGGGGATTATCTGCTGAAGAATGTCTCATGAGTCAAAAGCACAGGACCTGGTGACCCCGGTGTCCACATATAGAACATACAACTGCTCTGTCCATGTCCCGCCTGCAGGGGGAGACACGGGCGTCTGGAGGGGCTGTACAATGTATTATCTTTTTTTTTTATTAGGCGTGATTCCCAAAGTGCTGTATTTTGGCTCGTGTTAAAAGAACCCCCAGTCAGAGACGCCGTCGTAATCCGGACATTCAAACGTTTTCATTTCAGTGACGAGGCGACGTGCTGAATCCATCGGCTCAAACTTGACACGCAAAAAAACGGAATCACGGAAATACAGATACTAAGTCAAATCGTGTAGTTTTATGTGTTTTTTTTTATGTGTCTAACCTTTCAAGAAAAAAAAGTCCATGATGCTTGTTGGAGTAAATGTGCTCTGTCTGGTGTGTGCGATACTGAAAATTCACTCCACTTCCCTCGTTTCATTTTGTCGTTTCTTTTGTAAACACGGATGTTTACATAATGACCCACATAAATGCCGTACGGACCGTTTAAATGCCATAACTGTGATTACGGCGCACGTCTTTACTTGCTCCAGTTACATATTCATTTTCACAAATCTACTTCACACGTTTCACTGAACAGACTCGAGTGTTTACAACGTTTTATATCGGAACAAAACACTCGTAATAGAGTTGGTGGCTGTGGGTGACTGTGGAAGGGCCCCAGACGCTGTCCCTGCGCGTGTGATGGGTCAAATGCATCGACTGTGTAAAGACGTGGACTGAGTGACAGGGTTTGGCTCCAGTCAAATGAAGCTAATCGAGGCTAGAGCGGTTATAGCGGAGAATTTGGAGCAGAGTTTCATATTTAGAATTACAACCGTGAGTATCATAGCAACCAAAGAGCCAATCAGGAGTGAGGCTGGTTTAGCAGGGAGCGGGCGCTTAGCAACGCTGTCAATCAAACCTGTTGCTAACGCTAACAGGAGCGACCTCGGGGAAAGAAGGACCTGATTTGTCTGTTATTAATGTTCATATCTTGATTTACAGACACAATAGTGAAATAAAAACCCCAGGATCATGTAGAGGGTTAATACGAACATTTAAGACCAGAATGAGTCTGAAGCAGCAGAGACAGAGAGAGGACAGTTTAAAAAAATAAATAAACTCCAAATAAACTCTAAATAACCAAAAACAAAAAAACAAAAAAAAAAAAAAAACTTAAAATAAAAAAAAAATTAAAATAAAAAAGTATAAAAAATCTAAGCTCAAGATAACATAAAAAAACAAAAAAACAACTAAAGAAAAACACAAAAAAAATCCCAACAACATTACAAAAGAAAAAATAAAATAAAATAAAAATTAAGCTCAAAATAACTAAAAAAAAAGAACCCCAGGATCATGTAGAGGGTTAATACAAACATTTAAGACTAAAATGACGAGTCTGACAGCAGCAGGTACAGAGAGAGGGGACAGTTAAAAAAATAAATAAACTCAAAATAAACTCAAAATAACCAAAAACTTAAAAAAAAAAAAAAAAAAAAAATTAAAATTAAAAAGAATAAAAAATCTAAGCTCAAAATAACATTAAAAAACAAACAAACAAAAAAACAAACAAAAAACCCCAACTCAAAATAACTAAAAAAAAGAACCCCAGGATCATGTAGAGGGTTAATACAAACATTTAAGACTAAAATGATGAGTCTGAAGCAGCAGAGACAGAGAGAGGGCACAGAGGACACAGAGCCAGAGTCGATGGAGCAGGAAGTGCGATCATCATCACTTCCTGTTTGGAACGAGGTGGCGAGCAGTTTAGCTCTGTCCATTTATATAAACAGTCTGTGGTCAAACGCAGAACGCAAAGATGCAATACAATAATATGACAAGTGTTCACGTTCTCTGGAGGATGTGGCTGTAGATGTGCGAAATGTACAATTAAAAGAGCGCCACCTTCAGTCGGAGCGTCAGGTTCTGTCTTTATGACCATCAGGCCACTGCACGCCAACTTGAACTGATCCAAAACTTTAACATATCTGCAGATAAACTTGCCACACTGATCTCTTGCTGTGTTTTTGTTTTTTTTGTTTTTTTTGTTTTTTTTGTATACAGATTTATATCAGTCTGGTCTCCACGTCCCCCGTTTTGTCTCAAGCCCGGACAAACGTGATCGTCCAATCAGATTAGTTTATTTCAGTGACACATGTTAAACGAAGCAGCTCATTGGTCACCTGTGATTTACAAACAAAATCACATTTCTCTCACTTCAGATGAACAGAGTTTAGACTTCGCTCATTGATTCTACAGAAATCCGCCATGTTTTTCAGCCTCTGTGATGTTTTTTTTTTTTTTTTTTCCTTTATTTTTTTGGATAAGGACAGAACATGCCTGCCCCTGATTGGCTAATCCACCTGTCAATCACGCCCATTTGAAAACGAGGACGAGACTCACATCTTCATAAAGTGTTGATGAAGTGTTCTGGATCCCGGGCAAATAGTGGACTGTTTCATTTCACAAAACTTTTGCGGGAATGTGAGAAAATTGGTCAGTTCGAAACAAAACATTCTCCATTTTGACTGTCACATTTTCATATAAGTCCGTGTGTGTTTTGGATCTTAGGAAACAGATAAACTCAAATATAAAGCTATAAATGTAAATCTGTTTCAAAATATATAAACAAAAACACTACAAATGAGTTATTTTCTCATGAATCATCAAATCAAATCTTTTTTTTTTCTGTAAAAAGCAGAAAAATATTAACAAGTCTAAAAAAAAACAAGCAAACAAAAACCCACTGATAAGATTATAACCCGCAAACACGCAATTTCCCCGTTGTAAATAAACTAACTCCACTCAGATCTGTTTTGTCACGTCTTTCCTCGTAGCGAGAAACGAGCCCGATAAACCTGACAGGATCTCGTGCGTCTGTACAGTGCGGGACTTTACCCGGCGCTCGTGGATGTAAACGCATATGGACAGATGCACACGGGGATACATTCTCCATAAAAGGGCAAAGTACAGCGAAGACCAGCATGTAACACTCCCCCCCGCACGCCCGGCCTCGCCAGCTCTACCCCTGCCCCTGCAAACCTGGCTCTGAGTGAGGTGACCCCCTTTTAATGCGCGTTGAAAAGGTCGTCCCCGGTCCTGTCCACTGATTCAGAAAGTCCCTTCTAGGGCCGTATGCATGGATGGGCATGAGTGTGATACCTCCAGCCACTAGGGACGCCGCGCTGTTTACACCAGCGACACCGCCCTCCTCCGCCCCACCCCCCGCACGCCCTTCAACGCACACGCACTTACACAGAACTCATAATCAAAGCCAACAGCACGCCTGAGCGGGTGTCAAACCCTCAACCTCTCCGGAATTTGTTTTGAAACGGTAAACCGCGGCGCGAATTGACGGGGCCCGTTTCTTCGGCGTGACGCTCGTGCCGCTGGTTAATGAGGGAAAAGGAGCAAAGGAAATAGGGCGAGTGCAGCGGAGCCAAAATGCGACGCGACGTGCCAACAAAATGTACGCACTCGGAGAAGAAAAGAGGAGAAGAACAGTGCGGGAGGCGTTTGATGGATGGCGGGATGTACGGAGGTGGGCAAATCCGCGCGGTTAAGTTTGTGGGATGCTCATACAGGAAGTGAGCCAGCGAAGGGAACCTATAAATTCAACCTAGATCTCGCAAAAAAACCCCAAAAAAAACATGCTCACTTTGCATTTTTTAGTTCAGCTTTACAAATACTACAGAGCGCCTGCAGTCGTCGTCGTGGAGCAATCCCGGCGTGCGACTCCAAACACGGTGAACGGACGGGAGTTTCAGAGATGGTGGATTATTGTCGTGCGCTCAGGTGTTCATATTATCAAGTGTAGAAGAAGACGGAGCGTTTCAGCGGGTTTACAAAGCTCCAGGCGGACGGTACAAGTGGATTTGTGCTGCTAAACGAGCTAACGGCTAATCACGACGTATGTAATTCATCGTTTTAATTAAACAAAGAGTCATAATGATTCCAGAAAAGTGTAAGTTTGTGTATTGGTGTTAACATTATGCACTGTCTGGACAAAATAACAAATAAACAAAGTCGCCACCTGGATTTAACTGAGCAAATAAGTCCAAGTCTCCTGCAGTTGGTCCGGTCGAGGTTCAGCAGAATGAGGTCAGCTGACACCGGAATATACGGAATGACCAGGTTATTACATCAGGGGATTTTTGGGCAGATTCCAAGACGACAATGTCAGGATTTATCAGGATTAAACTGTGAAAGAGAGAGACAGGAGCATGAGACAGAGAGAGGGAGAAGAAGAGAGAGAAAGAGACAGACAGAGAGGGAGAAACAGAGGCAGGAAGAGAGAGATGTACAGAGAGAGAGAGTGGAAGAGAGGCAGAGAGAGAAAGAAGCAGGGAGGGAGAAGCAGGAAGAGAGAGAGACAGAGAGAGAGAGATAGAAGCAGAGCGGGAGAGAGACAGAAAGAGAGGGGGAGGGAGAGAGAGAGAAACAGAAGCAGAGAGACATGCACAGAGAGAGAGAGAGAAACAGAGGCAGGGAGAGAGATGCACAGAGAGAGAAAGAAAGAGAAATAGAAGAAAGGGGGGCAGAGAGAGAAAGAGAAGCAGAGAGAGGAAGAAGCAGAAAGAGAGAGACAGAGAGAGAGAAATAGAAGCAGAAAGAGAGACAAAGAGATGCACAGAGAGAGAAAGAGGGAGAGAGAGAAAGAGAGATATAGAAGAAGAGAGGGAGAAGAAGAGAGAGAAAGAGAGGCTGAGAGGGGAGAGAGAAAGAGGGAGAAACAGAGGCAGGGAGAGAAATGCACAGAGAGAGAAACGGGAATAGAGAGAAGTAAATAGAAATAGAAGCAGAGAGAGAGAGAGACTGAGAGAGATGCACAGAGAGAGAGAGAGAAACAGAAGCAGAGAGAGGGAGAAGCAGAGAGAGATGCACGGAGAGAGAGGGGAAGAGAGGCAGAGAGAGAAAGAGAAGCAGGGAGGGAGAAGCAGGAAGAGAGAGAGACAGAGAGAGAAGCAGAGGGGGAGAGAGACAGAGAGAGAGGGAGAGAGAGAGAGAAATAGAAGCAGAGAGACATGCACAGAGAGAGAGAGAGAAACATAGGCAGGGAGAGAGATGCACAGAAGAGAGAGAGAGGAAGAGAGAGAAATAGAAGCAGAGAGGGAAAGAGAGGGAGAAGCAGAGAGACATGCACAGAGAGAGAGAGAGAAAGAGAAGCATAAAGAGAGAGGGTCTTATTAGAATTGTTCCGGGAATGTCTCACTAGGAGGACGCCCCGGGGAAGACCTAGGACAGGCTGGAGGACCCATGTCTCTCGCCTTGACGTCCCACCGGAGGAGCTGGGGGACACGTCTCGGGGTGAGGGAAGTCTGGGAGTCCCTGTTTCGACACCGGATAAGTGGAAGAAAATGGTTGAACGGATGGATTATAGTTTATAATTACGCAGAAAATGAAAGGAGTTAAAAAAAGAAACAATCACAAATGCTTTTTTCCTAAACACCGTCCGTTCATTCGTTTAACATTAAAGCTGCATTGCGTAACATTTCGGTAAAGGACCCGTCCGTCCACCACCCGCTCGACTCCACGTACTTTAGATGTTACCATTGCCCGGAGATGTTCCCGGCGTACGACGTTTAATCGAACTAACTCCATGGCGGGACACAAGTGGGACACATCACCGGGCGGAGTTACAGGTCAGATCTGCGGAGAGGTGGGCCCACGCCTGGACGAGAAGTTGTAGGAGCGAAGACGTTTGGCTGCTCGTCCAAGCTTGGACGAGCAGCCAAACGTCTTCGCTCCTACAACGTCCATTTACAAATAAATAAAATAAGAAAAACACGAATATATTTATAGCTGCTAACACAAATCGCACGCTAACAATAGATGCTAGATTTTCCGGAAAAATCTATATATTTAAGAACATTAAGTGAACACGCTGGCCAAGGCTGTCTAAGGTTACGCTAAGTTAAAAAAGCACTCAAGTCACTGTGACCCTGTGCGACTATTGCCAGCGCGAAGGTAGAAAAACAACTTAAAAACTGCTTTGAGTGGAAAGTTACATGGCGGAAATACAGGAAAAAATGCGTTTCACATGGGTCAGCATCATCTCAACCCGCGTCTGTCAACACGCGCCGGGTTTACTTGTTTCTTTTTAATCCCAAAATTGAAAATAGCGAATACGTAGCGAGGTTGAAGAGGTTGTGGCCGAGTCGCCGTCCAGGCCTCGGCATCATAGCGTCATTTGTTGGCTTGGGTTTCGCGAACTTTTCTCCAACTTTTCACCCCCGCAGTACGGCGTTTACTGCTCTGTCCTGTGAACCTGCCAGGAAGACAACACTGACGGTCGGTTTTGGGAGTAGGATTTTTGGGAATGAGGAGGGAAAAAGTGCACTGGAGAAAAAAAAAAGTAGAATTTGAAGGTTCTATATCGTACAAACCTGACTCCTGTGAGCGTTAACCTGTTAGCGTGTCCAAAACCGACCTGGAGCAGTTCTCAGTTGGTAAAGTTGGTTTGTTTTCTGGTCTAAAACTTCACTTCAAGATAAGTTATGTTGATACGATAACCAAATCTGCCGGTTTTATTCCAAATTTTGTATAAAAAAGCCTGAAAATAAATAAAGGTGTTACACAAAACTGACTATTTTTGAGCTTTCATCCATGTTCTAACGCGGTTTCCTCCTCAAAAACAGACCTGGAGTTGTGTTTTGTTTCATTCACACATGTTTGAGTCGCACTTTATTATTAGTCTGTAACATCTACAAACCTCAAAACGCTCTGATCCACCTTGTGATGTCATCAAGTGGTAGTTTTCAAGTGAACAACTCCTTTTACCTTTAGTTCAGTAGCGATAAGTAACAATTCCAGGAGCTGAAATGATCCAAATGATTCGAGAAATGAAGGTGTGTGGAGTTTAAAAACACAGCGGAGCACTTCCTGTATCACCACATGATGACATCACAAGGTGGAACAGCGTAAAAAACACAACTCCAGGTCTGTTTGTGATGAGGAAACAACATTAGATGACACGTGTTGTTGTAAAAACTACTATCATTGAAGAAAAGTCATCCATTTGTGAAAGGCCTGGCGAGTTTTTGAAATACAAAAAAAAAGGTTTATTCTGTGTTAGAGCAAATACAGACAGAGTTTTTATACCAGCCCATGAGATAATGAGCTTTTTCACTTCGACAAAACCCACAATGTCGATGAAACGTTCTGCACCGACAAAGACGCCTACGAAGGTTTGAACTTTGAGAGAGTTTAAACGAGAGAGAAATGTGAGAAAATGTTAACGCCTGTGTGAGAAAAGTGTATAAAGTGTGTGGTGAGGGGTTTTACAGACACAAAAACATTAGAGAATAACGTTCTGCACCGACAAAGGCATCCAAAAAGTTTAGGAAGATGCTAACCGTCGCAGAAAAAGTTGGATTTCTGGACACGCTGAAGGACGGTAGAAGTTCCGTGACTGTAGAGGGCGCCATTACGGAATAAATTAATCTTCAGTTCGTTATATCAAAAAGGAGGAAAATAATGTGGTTTCATTCCATAAAACTGAACTTATTTTTAAAAATCCACGAAGGTTTGAACTTTGAGAGAGTTTAAACGAGAGAGAAATGTGAGAAAATGTTAACGCCTGTGTGAGAAAAGTGTATAAAGTGTGTGGTGAGGAGTTTTACAGACAAAAACATAGAGAATAATGTAAAAAAAAAAACATAAATTCCATAGAGGATACGTCTGGATGTTGTCGGGAGATGGAAATCGCAGAGGGTCACCGTGGCAAACTCTGAAAATAGAACAGCTAAAAACAAAAAAAAAACTGTGACAGACAACGTTTGATAGCAGACGGAGGAGGCGAGGACAATCCGACGGCAGCTCCGCCCACATTCGCTCCACAGATGTCCTCAGCTGTCAGCCCCGTCCAGTGTCCTCCCACCCTTGACATTGGGGTCCCGTTGGAAGGAATCTCCTAAGGGACATTTCATTATGTGTATGTCTTGTACACATGGGCGAGCTCGTGTAACCCTGTCGTGTCCGGACCGCCGCCCCCCCCCCCCCCCCTCTGCTTGCAACGGCGCCTTGACCGAAGACGTGAACCGTACTCTGAGCGCTTGGTCATAACGGGACACGCTGCAGACGCTCACACTCGGAGAGGACAGAGAAAACAGCCCCTTTTTCTATCGCAACTTGTCAACTTTTCAAATGGAAGTCAGTGTTTCTGCGTCAAAGTAGCGTTCGAGGACTTATTAGCGTCCTGCACATGCACGCATCGAGTTGTTGACGATAACAACACCACGTCCCGCCTGCAAAGTTGGTTTAGCAGGGAGCGGGCGCTTAGCAACACTGTCAATCAAACCTGTTGCTAACGCTAACAGGAGCAACCTCCGGGAAAGAAGAAGTGGCCGGATTTGTCTGTTATTAATGTTCATATCTTGATTTACAGACACAAAAGTGAAATAAAAAAAACCCAGGAGAGAGGGGACATAGTTTAACAAATAACAAAAAATAAACTTAAAAAAAAGAAAAAAGAATCAAAATAAACTCAAAATAACTTAACTCCCCTCAAAAATAACAAATAATAATAATAATAATAATAAAGTCAAAATAACAAAAAAAAACTTTAAAATAACTAAAAAAAATCAAAATAAACTCAAAATAACTAAAAATAAATAAATAAATAAATAAACAACTCAAAAAATAAACTCAAAATAACAAAAAAAAAAAAAACTTTTAAAAATAACAAAAAAAAAAAAAAATTAAACTCAAAATAACTAAAAAAAAATGAACCCCAGGATCATGTAGAGGGTTAATACAAACATTTAAGACTAAAATGAGTCTGAAGCAGCAGAGACAGAGAGAGGACACAGTTTTTCAATAGAAAGTGAATTGGAGCCAGAGTTGATGGAGCAGGAAGCGCGCACATGATCACTTCCTGTTTGAAACGCGGTGGCTAGCAGGTTAGCTGTGTCCATTTATATAAACAGACCATGTTTCCTGCCCCTCATGGCCCCTGGTTTAGTCCTGGTTTAGTCCTGGTTTAGTCCTGGTTTAGATCTCTGGTCCTCACTTATGATCATCACTTCCTATTTGTAACGCAACTATCTATTCCTCTGCCGAAATGATCCTAGTCTAGTGAAGGTGTGTGGAGTCTAAAAACACAGTGGAGCACATCCTGTATTACCACATGATGACATCACAAGGTGGACCCATAGACTGTTTATATAAATGGACGTAGCTAACCTGCTCGCCGCTGCTTTCCAAATAAGGCTACATAGCTTATGGCTACATCGACTTTAAATCTGACGTTAAATCCGCGGTTTGTTTGTACAGTCTACGCGGAACAGAGATCGTAAAATCGTGTAATCGTGGGCCCGTTAACGATTTAGTTCATGTCCCAACGTTTACATTTTCTAGTTTTTATATCCATCCTACACGGATCCAAACATAATTTCCGTGGTTACTCAACTGGCAAGACTCGCTTATTTTTAGAGATCCATTTTAAAACAATAGCAGATTTTTTTTTTTCCGCGACTGTCAACATACGTCTCACGCTCTGCCCGGTTAAATATCCTTCCATTGCATTTTTACCGGGTCCAAATTCAGCGCTTACATTCACGCCAAACGCTCTGCCAACAGCCCCTGCCAAAACCTTAAACGTATGGAGGAAACAGCCGTCAGATTGTCATATTAGCCCGCCAGATCTGATTGGACGCGCGGAATTCGTTTTACCTCCATTTGAATCCGACGGGGGCCAAAAATCATCCGGCGTAATGGCTTTCTCGCCGCGCCACGCCGTTTGTAATCCCGCTCAGATTTACCTGCGCTGCCTCCCGCGGCTACCCCGGTGCCAGCGCGGAGTAAGCGAGAAAGCATTAGCATGTATTAGCTAGCAGATGGACCGCACGGCTCCCTCGGCGCTCGGTAACGATGAGCCATGTTCCTATTCATCAGACAGGACACAGTTAACTCTGCCTTCGTCTGCTTTTGTCTCAATCACCCTTGCGATTTGCTTTACGTCGTCGTCTTCTTCCTCCTCCTCCCTCTTCTTCTTCTTCTTCTTCTTCTTCTTCTTCTTCTCGCCGCACATATGCACTGCGTCTCTTTCAAAGGCGTCCTTCCCCCGTGGTAAATAGTCCCCCTAAAGGATTGTCCGAGTCTCTTACCTTCAAACATCACAGCGTATGCATCAGCTCAGGTTTAGCCGTGTGACAGATTTACAAGGCTCTAGGGGAGAAGAACCAGGATGTAGAAGACAATATGGCAGACAGCGTTAATTACCGAGCTGTGTCCCTCAATGTACCTCAAAAAACGTTAAAAAAAACGGTGTCTTAGAACAGATGTTGGACTTAAATCCAATGCTTCAACGACTTATGAGAAGTTAAAGACGTAGAATGGAACTTTTCGGGTGAGTTTCAGCAGCCTGGGTTTGTCCCTTAAGATTTTATTGGTTTGCCAGCGAAGTTACAGGTAAGATCAGTGGAGAGGAGACCCCATTTGTTGTAAGAATTGATGGTTTTTGAAGGTTTTTGAGTCGTGAGTTCAGTTTAAAGTCACACTATGGAACATTCAGGGCCAAGTTGTAACGTTTCCATGGAGACAGGTTGATGTTCGAAATGTCTTTATATCAAGAAAATGTTATCTGTGTTTCTAGATTCAACATGTCATTGTCGTAGTTGTTTGGAAACGTAAATAATTGTGTTTTACTGCACTTTTTATTTTTATTTTTTATTATTCCAGTTGAAATTATCTGTGTCATGTCCCTCATTTGTCCATTTCTGACTCATCGCCAAAGAAAAATATAAAATCTCTGGCCGCTTCTTCAGTTCTGGTCAGATTCCTGCTGGACGCTGCCTCATGTCTGCCTGAAGGAGGCGCTAACGACGCTGAAGCTAACACACCAAGTCCAGGAGGTTAAAGGTTTTCAGATGAATTCATGATTGTTGTAAAACCATGAGCCGCTGTTAGCAAGATGTGCTGTTAGCTGTGCAAAATGCTGTTCAGCTAGTGCTAACCTAGCGATAGCAAAGTCGACAGAAACACAGATTCATAAAAATCCAAACTAACACAAACTAAATTCAGTAGTTTATTTCTCATGTTGTGGTTCATGTTTGTCAAACGATGCAGATGTTTGTGTCGTAAATGTGCGCGGAAGTCGCTCATGTTTGTCCTCTGAGCCGTATTTTAGTTATCTCGTAGCAGTTAGCGCTTTAGCAGTTAGTGCTTTAGCAGTTAGCATGTTAGCACGTTAGCAGTTAGCGCTTTAGCAGTTAGCATGTTAGCACGTTAGCAGTTAGCGCTTTAGCAGTTAGTGCTTTAGCAGTTAGCATGTTAGCACGTTAGCAGTTAGTGCTTTAGCAGTTAGCATGTTAGCACGTTAGCAGTTAGCGCTTTAGCAGTTAGCATGTTAGCACGTTAGCAGTTAGCGCTTTAGTAGTTAGTGCTTTAGCAGTTAGCACGTTACCAGTTAGCATGTTAGCAGTTAGCATGTTAGCAGTTAGCTCAGAGCACAGTCACAGATGAAGTGGTAAATATAAAATCCAGATGTTTATCTAAATAAATTACCACAAAAGGACGAGACACAAACACAAACAGACTCACCTGTGTCCTCTGTCCCTCTGAGGTGTGTCCTCTGAGGTGTGTCCTCTGTCCCTCTGAGGTGTGTCCTCTGTCCCTCTGAGGTGTGTCCTCTGTCCCTCTGAGGTGTGTCTTCTGTCCCTCTGAGGTGTGTCCTCTGTCCCTCTGAGGTGTGTCCTCTGTCCCTCTGAGGTGTGTCTTCTGTCCCTCTGAGGTGTGTCCTCTGTCCTCTGTCCCTCTGAGGTGTGTCCTCTGTCCCTCTGAGGTGTGTCCTCTGGTGTAAAGTGGGACATATTTGGATCTTCCTCTGGACTCTTCAAACATTGTCCTGAACTTTAGATAAACATAGTTTCACCAACTCTCCCTCTGCTGCCTCAGTGTCCCAGAGTGCACCTGGAGGGAGGGGTCCTTCACATGTAGCTGTCCACACCACTGCCCGACTCAAAACAAATGTAGCAGCTCAGATTTAACTACAGGAAATAAAACACATCGAATCGTCTTAGAGGGAAATTTAGACTGATATAAACACCAGAGTGACATTTAGTTTTCAGAAATAAACTTTCCAATCATTATTTTCAATACCTCACCCAAGGCTTTAAAAATGGCCGACGTTGGCCACGCCCCCTCTGTGTCTGGACCATGTGGAGACTCAGGTAAAAGTGAACGTGTTTAACTGAATTATGTAACTGGAATGAATCGGTTTAACCAAGTAAAATATCGTCAGATCAACTTGTGCATGTGCGGAATTTAATTTAAAAAAAGACTAAACAAAACAAACCTGAGAGAGTTGTGTCCAGAAGTTTAGTTTGAAATGGAAAAACGATGAAAATGAAATAAATAAATCAAATAAATGTGAGATTAACGTGACAAAAACTCACTTTGTCAACAGGAAAACCAATACATTAAGTTTGGAGCTGTGAGACGTCTTTTCACACATTTTCTACCTCCTGCAAAAAGCTACAGAATAGATCTTTAATATGGGAGAAATAGTGAAAAGCGAGGCCTGTAATGGGAACGGAAAATTGGAACATTGAACTGTTTGCGTTGGTTCGGAGTTTAATGGATTATGGATTCTGCTGGGAATAGATCTGTGGGAATTCAATAAATATCAGTTATGGATTTGACAGTTTTGATAAAGATGATCCACAGACGTCTGCTCCGGTGACGTCTCTGAGTGCGAACGTACAGACGAGGAGGACTGAACCACTTAACTTATGGCTACAAGGCGGACAAACATTACAGTAGACGAAAACGCATCTTAATTTGTGAGCTTTAATCCATGTTCTGATGCTGACAGACCTGGAGTTGAGTTTTGTTTCTTTATTATTAGTCTGTAACATCTCCCAAACCTCAAAAACGCTCTGTTCCACCTTGTGATGTCATCAAGTGGTAGCTTTCAACTCTTTTAACCGCTCTTTTTACCTTTTATTTCAGACATTTCCAGAGCTGAAACGATCCAAATGATTCTACTGATGAAGTTTAAAAGGTGTGTGAAGTTTCAAAACACAGCGGAGCACTTCCTGTATCACCACACGATGACATCACAAGGTGGAACAGGGCGTTTTGTTCAGTTTTTAGACAAGAAATCAGCCTAAATGTGCAGGGTTTGCGCGTTGAACATGTGTGAATGAAACAAAACACAACTCCAGGTCTGTTTTTTGATGACGAAACATTAAAACAGATTAAAAAAGTGCGTCATATGAACTTTTAAGTGTAAAAAACTCAACATTTATCGCAGTTTAAGGGGTTTGTAGTTCGTGATAAACCTCCCCAGATGTCTCCACGCGTATTACATAAGCTCTGATGGCATGATTCCTACTCCGTCTTTAAAATGGTGTGCTCTTGCTCTATTTCTTTACTAGGCTAAGTGGATGATTCCATACATCAGGGGTCATCTCTCCGACATGTGGAGGGGTCTGGGGGCACAGCTGTGTGAGTGCGGGGCCTGACCCTTGCTCCAGGTTGGTTGGATCTTCTGCTTTTCCACTCAACATGTCTCATCATGGGTCAGTAAGTAAGTCCTGATACTGTTATTTCCATGTGCGTGCTTCGTGTGAGTTCGCGTGTTAGCGTCGCGGAGGGAGCTGCACGCCGTGTGTTTTTGTTTTATTGATTTTATTACGTTCATTAACCTCCTGAGACCTGGTGTCCTCATCTGTGGACAACACCTTTTGGGTTGTTTAGGCCACAGTGCAAATTTTTAGAAGAATAGCAACAAGAACATGTTCAATTTTGAATATTTCTAGGGGTTTAGAATATTTATTTTTATTTTTAATTAATTTTTATTTGATTTGATTTTTTTAATTATTATTATTTATTTGATTTGATTTTTTTAATTGTTTTTTTAATTTATTTTTAAATTTTATTTTAATTTATTTATCTTATTTTATTTATTTTTATTTTATTTTATATTTTTGTATTTTTTTGTATATTTATTATTATTATTATTATTTTTTTTTTTTTTTGTTATTGTCATTTTGCTTTTTACAATATATGTGTTCAACCACTTAATAGTTTTGCAAATAAAGTCCTGCAAGAGCTCGGGTCTCAGGAGGTTAATATCCCGGGTTATTAGATTACGGAGAATGAGGTGGAGCAGGACGGTGCAGCTTCGATCCCGAGCTGGATGATGATGCCGGGATAATGTTTGCTAGTGTGCGCTACAGTGATAAAAACGCTAAAACAACGAACATAGGAGCTAATGAGCGGTTTTCAACATGTGGATCCTGTGCAGTTTCATTTTCATTTCATTTGGAAAAGCTTTTAGCTTTAGTCCTGGTTCAGTCCCGGTTTAGTCCCGGTTTAGTCCTGGTTTAGTCCCGGTTCAGTCCCGGTTTAGTCCCGGTTTAGTCCTGGTTTAGTCCCAGTTCAGTCCCGGTTTAGTCCTGGTTCAGTCCTGGTTTAGTCCCGGTTCAGTCCCGGTTCAGTCCCGGTTTAGTCCTGGTTCAGTCCTGGTTCAGTCCTGGTTCAGTCCCGGTTCAGTCCTGGTTTAGTCCCGGTTCAGTCCTGGTTCAGTCCCGGTTTAGTCCCGGTTCAGTCCCGGTTTAGTCCCGGTTCAGTCCTGGTTTAGTCCCGGTTCAGTCCCGGTTTAGTCCCGGTTTAGTCCTGGTTTAGTCCCGGTTCAGTCCCGGTTTAGTCCCGGTTTAGTCCTGGTTTAGTCCTGGTTCAGTCCCGGTTTAGTCCTGGTTCAGTCCTGGTTTAGTCCTGGTTCAGTCCTGGTTTAGTCCCAGTTCAGTCCCGGTTTAGTCCCGGTTCAGTCCTGGTTTAGTCCTGGTTCAGTCCTGGTTTAGTCCCGGTTTAGTCCTGGTTTAGTCCTGGTTTAGTCCTGGTTTAGTCCTGGTTCAGTCCTGGTTTAGTCCTGGTTCAGTCCTGGTTTAGTCCTGGTTTAGTCCTGGTTTAGTAAATAACCCCTCAAATCATATGAAAAGTACTTTTTACGTTTCAGTCCAGTTCAAAGTGAGAGTAGAAAGTACAGATACTACTCTCAAATGTACTAAAGTAAAAAGTACACACTGTAAAATGTACTTAAAGGAGCAATATGTAACTTTTCTGGTGGAGGGTCCATCACCTGTTTGCCTCTACGGAGATTTTATTACTTTGCCTGGAACAATCACCACCATCAGGTCAAGGTAATAATAATAATAATAATGGTAATAATAATAATAATAATAACAATAGTAATAATAATAATAATAATGGTAATAATAATAATAATAATAATAATAATGGTAATAATAATAATAATAATAATAATAATAATAATAATAATGGTAATAATTAATAATAATAATAATAATAATAATAATAATGGTAATAATAATAATAATAATAATAATAATGGTAATAATAATAATAATAATAACAATAGTAATAATAATAATAATAATGGTAATAATAATAATAATAATAATAATAATGGTAATAATAATAATAATAATAATAATAATAATAATAATAATAATAATAATAATAATGGTAATAATTAATAATAATAATAATAATAATAATAATAATAATGGTAATAATTAATAATAATAATAATAATAATAATAATAATAATAATGGTAATAATAATAATAATAATAATAATAATAATGGTAATAATAATAATGATGATAATAATAATAATATAATTTTCATACTGTCTGTGATTATACCTCATGGACAAACTAATAATATCTCCATGGAGACGTAGTGCACCTTAAGTACTTTACGTCCCACCGCTGATCTGTGTGGCTGTTCGCATAAACCTGTGTCTCCTCAGGCAAACATCTCCACTTCATCCACACGTTTCTACTTGTTCGTACCATCGTTTCACCTAAAAACACTATAAACAATCTCATATCTCCAAGTATGACCTCTGACCTCTGACCTCTCGCAGAACCCAAAACAGTGACAGTTTCTCCATCATTCGTCCAGATTCAATTCTATAAAACGCATCATGTTGTATTTCCATTATACTGCGCCGTGTGTCGAGGTGAGACCGGCCGCAGACATCGATTCAGACTCAATTTACACTCCGAGGCGGACGCTGTTTTCTCAGCCGGTGAACCAGCGACCCCGGAGCTAGCACCCTAACAAAGTAGCACCCTCCCCCCGTGCCGAGTAGCGCTTTAGCAGCTCGACTCGGAGTGATTATCCGGGGAATACGACCGACGCGCTTCCCCCAAAGGCTACGCTTGAGCCGGGGCCAGGGAGCGGCTACGCCCGTACGGACTCTCCTTTCTGCGCTCCACCCTCGGGGCTATCGCTTTGAACCACCGGCGCCGCACACGGAACGAGCGCCCGGCTAACAAGTGTGCTAACAAGAGCGCTAACGGCTACGGCTAACCCCACCTGCAATGAGGAATAGTGAGGGTTAGACGTAGAAATGAGTACAGTAGATGTTGGTGGTTGCGTCCAAAGATATGATCTGAAATAGTAAAAGGGTGTTGCCCCTAACAACAACAGATTGGCTTCCCTAGGGGGCGCTAGAGTGAAGCATGTATCTGATTAAAGGTCCTACATTATACAAAGCTACAAAGTCATGTTTTAATGCTGTTAGCGCGTCAAAAACAGACCTGGAGTTGTGTTTTGTTTCATTCACATGTTTGAGTCGCAGTTTATTATTAGTCTGTAACATCTACAAAGCTCAAAATGTGACGTTCCACCTTGTGATGTCATCAAGTGGTAGTTTTCAACTGGTTTAACAGCTGCTTTTACCTTTAGTTCAGTGAAAATGGACAATTCCAGGAGCTGAAATGATCCAAATGATTCTATAAATGAAGGTGTGTGGAGTTTAAAAACACAGCGGAGCACTTCCTGTATCACCACATGATGAGAGAGAAAGAAGAGAGAGAGGAAAAACAGGATGAGAGAGATAAATAAGAGAGAGAGGAGAGAGGGAGATGAGAGAGAGAGATAAAGGGGAGGAGACAGAAAGAAAAGAAGAGGGAGGAGAGAGAAAGGGGAGGAAAGAAAAAGTGAGAGAGGGGAGAGAGAGGGAAAGAGAGGAGAGGGGGGAGGAGACAGAGAGAGAGGTGGGGGAGAGAGAAAGAGAGAGCGAGGAGAGAAAAAGTGAGAGAGAGGGAGGAGAGAGAGAGTGAGAGAGGAGAGATTGGCTATTCCAGAGTGGAAATGATTCTATAAATGAAGGTGTGTGGAGTTTAAAAACACAGTGGAGCACTTCCTGTATCACCACATGATGACATCACAAGGTGGAACAGAGTGTTTTCAGTTTGAGAGAAGAACTCAGCCTAAATCTGCAGGTTTGTTTGTGTTAAACATGTGCAATTGAAACAAAACACAGCTCCAGGTCTGTGTGTGAAGAGGAAACAGAACAGATCAGAGTGGAGTAATGTGAGCGCTTTAAAATAAAAATAGAAACAAATGAATAAAAGTCTTGACATTATCACTTTAGTCCACAGATATTTAGGACAGTCATTTGTTCCTCTGTTTTTTCTCTGTTAACTCTCTCTGTTTGGATTGTTTTTTTCATCCCTCCTCCAGGCGAAGTCTTTGAACGAGCCGCTCACAGGAGGAGCCGTAACAAGTGTGTGTGTGTGTGTGTGTGTGTGTGTGTGTGTAAAAACAACAACAGCAAAGCCACTTAAACAAACATATCTGAATGTGGATTATGACGGAGGTAAATGAGCCTCAGTCTGGGGCAGATGGTGGATGTGGCTGCAGGTTTGAACATATGGACACACAACTATCACACAACTATCACACAACTATCACACAACTATCACACAACTATCACACAACTATCACACAACTATCACACAACTATCACACAACTATCACACAACTCACATGACGCTCACAGAACCTGTGAGGAGCGGCCAGTTTGTACACAATGACTGATGTGCACACATAAAACACACGCATATACACACACAACTGACGTGCGCACACAAGACACACATGCACAAGCATATACACACACACACAATGGCTGACATGGCAACACATAAAACACACATTGGTACAAACACACACACACATACATACACACATGCGCGCACAAACACACAACGGACAACGTGTGCACACAAAATGCACACAAATACATATGCATATACACACACAAAACGCACACACACAAAGCGCACATGCATAAACACGCACACAAAACACACACACGCGCAAAACTCACAAAAACACACACACATACACGCATGCACACTAAACACACACAAAACACACACATGCATACACACAACACAAATGTACACACACACACACTCTTTCTCTCTCTCTTCTGTCACAGTCGGTCCCAGATTCTCGGGGCCTAAAAGTCGTTGGTTCAGATGAAACGAATCATCACAGATCAGGACAGTGTGTGTGTGCGTCTGTGTCTCTGTGTGTGCGTCTGTGTCTCTGTGTGCGTCTGTGTCTCTGTGTGTGTGTGCGTCTGTGTGTGTTTGTACATATCATGGGCTGAATCTGAAGCTGTACTGGGAGAAGCTGCTTTTGAAGCCGTTTCCATCTTTTCATAACCGAGATCTTTCCTCTCGTCTTTTCCGTGTCCGTCCTCTTTTTATGAAGTGTAATTGAGGGGAAACGATCGTAATCTGTGCGCGTCCACGTGATTGACACAAAAGACATTCCGACCCCTCGCCGCCGACGTGGGAATCCTCCTATAGCTCCACCGCACGCCGCCGTCACGCACACGGGACCTATATGTGTCACATCCACTAAACGCTCGCCGCTACACACCTCCGACATAAACGCACAAAGTGAAGCGCGAGGAGGAGAAGCGAGGTCGGAATCTGGAGCCAGCCGTCCGTCGCGGTGGGCGTTTGTGACGCGTTTGGCATCTATATGAAGTAAATGGCAACGCCGGAGCATCGGATCGGATTGGCGTTGGCGGGGAATTCCAGCCAACGTGCCGGCGCCCCTCGCTGCGACGTTTTAGCCGCGGGCCTGAGGAGTGAGGATGAGATGCTGGTGTTGTGTTGTGTTGTGTTGGGGCTAACGGCAAAAAAAACACACAAACTTCCTCGGCGTCTCGGAGCGTGACATTTCCTCAGAGTCGTGCAGGTATTTGGATACGCCGCGACACGAACATGACACATCGTAGGCGTCGGTTTGAGTGATGAAAGAATGGGAGCGGCGGGGGCGGAGGCGGAGAATCGCACGGGCAAAAAAAAAAAAAAAAAAAGAAAAAAAGTGGGTTTACTTTTGATTTTTCTCTTTACGTTTAACCGTCGTTTTAAGCGCTGCCATAAAAACTCATGACCTACATTCGCGCCGTAGATCAAAGTGGAAAGCATCAATGGACACGTTAAGTAGTATCGACGCCGAACGCACGGGTACGAGGCCGCGCTTTCATGGCGGCTAAATTATTTCTAAACTAAATAGGTGATTGCTTCATATAGAGCCAGTGATTCAATAGAAGCGCCGCGTACTCTTCATGTAAATCAGACTAATTTATTACGGAACCAGGTTTGCGCCGACTCATTTCAATAATGGCGCAACGCAAATCTTCAAAGCATCGGGAGCTGACGTGGGTAAAGTACCGCCGCCGTGGCCCCGCGCGTCCACGAACCCTGACACAAACACAAAATAAATCATGTTACCGACCCGTTTACATTATTAATTCAAACATTAATTTGAACATTTCCCCAGAGACGGATGTTACTTCACTCCGAACACGCGCTAATGCCGTTTGAATCGCTCGGGCGAATGGAAGAGACGCGGGATTTAGAGCTTTGCCCGAGAGAAGGCGTCCGGCGCAGGACACAGGAAGTGGTTGTAGATGTTTTATGAAGCGCGGTCGTCCGGGTAAGAGACACGGGTAATGGAATTTGTCGCGAGTCGCACGAAGATGATAATGGGATTAGGATTTGGTGGCCGGAGTGCTGGCCTCGTGTTGCCTCGTGTTGCCGTTTTTTGGGACTTTCTTGGAGCGGCGTTCCAGCTCCGAGTCAGAGACGGTTTAGCCCCAAAGTCGTGGATGTGAATTCCAACTTAAAGGGGACGATGTTTTAATGTTTACTCATCAAAAAACAGACCTGGAGTTGTGTTTTGTTTCATTCTCACATGTTTAACGCACAAAGAACACTGCATATTTAGACGACTTCTTCTCTCAAACTGAAAAAAAAAACGCTCTGTTCCACCTTGTGATGTCATCGTGTGGTGATACAGGAAGTGCTCCACTGTGTTTTTAAACTTCGTACGACTTCACTAGAATCATTCGGTTGATTTTCAGCCCTGGAATTGTCAATTTCTACTGAACTAAAGGTAAAAGGAGCTGTTAAACCATCTGAAAACTACCACTTGATGACATCACAAGGTGGAACAGAGCGTGTTTAAAATGTCTTATATCACACAAAACTGACTCTTGTAGCTTTAAGTCATGTTCTAATGTTGTTTCCTCCTCAAAAACAGACCTGGAGTTGTGTTTTGTTTCATTCACATGTTTGAGTCACACTTTATTATTAGTCTGTCACATCTCCAAAGATCAAAACGCGACGTTCCACCTTGTGATGTCACCAAGTGGTAGTTTTTAAGTTAACAGCTCCTTTTACATTTTTTCCAAGAGCTGAAATGATCCAAATGATTCTATAAATGAAGGTGTGTGGAGTTTAAAAACACAGTGGAGCACTTCCTGTATCACCACATGATGACATCACAAGGTGGAACGGAGTGGCTTTTTTCAGCTTGAGAGAAAAACTCAGCCTAAATCTGCAGTGTTTTTAGTTTGAGAGAAGAAGGGTTTGTGTGAGTTGTTTTTCGTTTCATTCACGCACGTTTAACACACAAACTGCTTCTCTCAAAATGAAAACGCTCTGTTCCACCTTGTGATGTCATCATGTACAGGAAGTGCTCCACTGTGTTTTTAAACTCCACACACCTTCATTTATAGAATCATTTGGATCATTTCAGCTTCTGGAATTGTCCATTTCTACTGAACTAAAGGTAAAAGGAGCTGTTAAACCAGTTGAAAACAACCACTTGATGACATCACAAGGTGGAACAGAGCGTTTTGTTGTTGTTTTTTTCAGTTTAAGAGAATAACTCAGCCTAAATCTGCTGTTTTGTTTAATTCACACATATTTAACACAAACACAACTCCAGGTCTGTTTGTGATGAGGAAACATTAGAACAGATCAGAGAAAAGCTTCATATTGAACTTTTTAATCCATTTTTCGTTTTTAGTTTGGGGTTTTCTCGGCCACAGCACTTTTTTTTTTATTTTTTCTCTCTTTCACATTATAGTTTAGATTCAAAATGAACTTTATTAAAGGCTCGTGCTCCTGTCAGCAGAACTTCAAATTGTTGTTTCTCGTTTTGTTTTTCCTCAGGACAAATGTCGCCGTGTTCAGGCTCTAAATAAACGTGTTTTGCAAATTATTATTCAAACATAACTTTATTGTGTTCCACAAAAATGATTAAAACGCACAACAAATGTCCTCAAATGTGGATTTCACTGATCTCATAATGTAAAAAACATAAATAAGATCATGTTTTTACACAATCAGCCCAAATAAAAAGAGAAATTAATAAAACCAGGGAAAAGTTTGAGTTTTAGGAGGTTTGATCGTTAAACAAAATGTGAAAAAAAACAATGATCTATGTCTGTGATAATTTAAAACTCTCCAAAAATAAACATATTTATATAAAGCACATGTGTCAAACTCAAGGCCCGGGGGCCAAATGCGGCCTGCCACGTCATTTTAAGTGGCCCGCGAGAAGATAAATTAAAAGGCACGACTGTCATTTTAAAATAAGTCTGTGCTGCTTTAATGTTTCCACTGACAATAAACTAATGAGATTTTCCCAACAAGTGACATTTGCAAATAATCATCACAAAATGTTCATGAAGAGGAAAAATTTTGACGTGGAAGGAAGAAACGTGAAGGTGAATACAAGTTTGTGCTTTGAGGAGAAAAACCTGTATGTTTTTTGTGTTTTGAGGCGGAGTCGGTACAATCTACGACGACATTTTGACACCAAACACGGAGCTAAGTATGAAAAAGTGAGTCTGCAAGAGAAACAACAAATTGTCCAATAATTAAAAGTCTGTAAAAGGACGAATTTGACGCAGAGCTGAAGGTTCTGACCAGATCCACACTTTAAAAATGTCAGTTTATCACAGAAACCGTTATTTAACAAGTTTAAAAAGTAATTACATTTATTTTACATGACATTTATTTACATTTAGTGACATTTCTCCTGCCACAGTCACATCTGGCCCTTGATGGCGGCCATTTTGTTTACGTGGCCCTCGGTGAAAATAAGTTTGACGCCTCTGCTCTAAAGTAAAAGTGTCACATTGTCCTTCAAACAAACTACTTCTACAGATTCTCTTTACGTTCTGTGAGTCGACACTTCTAGACGCGCCAGAAATGAATACTTTAGTCGTGTTCTTGAGCAAGACACTTCACCCACCTCGTCCCCAGGGTCAAAGGTCAAACGCTGAAGATGTTTTTTCTGGAGTTTAGCAGCGACAGACGGTGTGTCCACTGATCTGAAGGTTGGAGGTTCGAATCCAACATCGTTTGTCATTTGTCGAGTGGACGACTGACGCACAGGTTGACGGTGCGATTCCAGCTCCCACAGATGAGGTTTTTGTTGTGTTCTTGGGCAAGACACTTAACCCTCTGGTGTATAAATGTGTGTGTGAATGGGTGAGTGTTTCCTTTTTAGTGCTTTGAATCTATATTTTAAAAAAGTGCGTTGTAATATAAATGGATAAGTAGATGGTAAATAAAACTTTTTAAACTAAACAGATTTAATCCCAGTAAATCGGACACGTGTTTGAAACGTAAAGACCAAAAATGTCCCTGTTTCACTGTGAGAACGTCCCATGTGTCATTTTGGGGTCATGTTTAGAAAATCGTTAGTAAAATTGTGCGTAAAATGTGTCTGTTGAATATTTATCCAGAAGATTTGTCTAAAAATATTGTGTCTTTGCTGAATATTTGTTTTCTGGAGGACAAACGTTGCACAGCGACATCGTGGAAATCAGATATTCGTTGTTCTGCTTCTCAGACGTTGAAAAGAACGATTTTATATGATGAGCTACAAAAAACAAACTTGACAAGTTTTAGGAAATATGGACAATACACTGGTCCCTCGTTTATCGCAGGAGTTACGTTCCAAAAATAACCCGCAATAGGTGAAATCCGCGAAGTATCGGCTTTATTTTTACATTTAAGTCTGTAAAACCCCTCACCACACACTTTATACACTTTTCTCACACAGGCGTTAACATTTTCTCACATTTCTCTCTCGTTGTTGGTAAATGGAAATGAAAAATCTTAATAAACACGTGTAAAAAACGTAAAAAAGCGCCATCTTGCAACTGTGTTATATATATTTATAAAAATATAAACAAAATAAATAAGGGCCGTCTTGCAACTGTTATATATAAAATAAAATAAATAAATAATAAATAAATGGGGCCATTTTGCAACTGTGTTTATATATATATATATATATATATATATATATATATATATATATATATATATATATATATATAATAAAATGAAAAAAGGGCCGTCTTGCAACTGTCTTGTTTATAAAATTATAAAATAAAATAAAAAAAATTAAAAAGGGCCATCTTGCAACTGTTGTATATAAAATAAGATAAATTTAAAAAATAAATAAATAAATTGCGCCATCTTGCAACTGTGTTTATATATAAAAGTTTTTAAAAAAAAAGAGGTTCGGGAAAGGTTCTCTCATGATTTGAAACATGATGAGTGTTTTGGCTCAATAAATGTAAAGCCTCTGCACTTAAAGGCATTTTAGAGACTCAATCAGTCGTGTGTAAATATGTCTGTAAATATCTCATTGTCGATGCATGAAACTCAATCCAACAATATCAAAGAACAGAATTGTCCCGCGGAGCATCTCTGAATCCAATCTATTTACATATTTAAATGTGTTCTTATTATTAGTCGTACAATGAAGATACTGAACTCTCCTCTCTTATCTCTGCTTTATTACTCCGCCTCCCCTCCGCCTATAGTTCCATTTTCACAAAGGTTTTGCTATTCATTATATTGTAATAGGGTTCATCGGTTCAAGGTAAACTCCATTCTGCGTCCGCCGTCTGTCTTTTGTCGCTGACGAGATAGAGCCACAATTACATCTTACACCTGCATGCTAATGTCCGCGCGATCAAATCAGGAGAGGCTAAGCTAAACGCCGCGGTTTAAGTTTTTTTCCGAGTAAACGATGAAGTGACCCGTGCCTTAAAAAGATCCCGCGGAGTTCAGCGCTAAGTGTGAAGAAAGAGCGAAGAAGGCGCCGAAGGGAAAGGTCAACAACCCGCTCTCATTGTCATTCCCGGCGAGAGTGAGGCTGCAGATTAGTTCTCCTAAACCCCAATCTCACGGCGTTGACCATCTCCGCATCTGCATACAAGCCCCTACTGTATATATGAAACTTTAATGAGCCGCGCATCCCCGGCGAAGCACACGCACGCGCTCACGAGGACGACGACGACGACGCCCCACGGAGGAGGCGACTGGCGGCACGTGTGTGTGGAGTGAGGGAGGGGAGGGGGGAGGAGCATAAACAAAGAGATTGAGGAATCAAGTTTGAAATGTGGCGAGGCAGGCCGCTCTCTGGCAATCCCCGAGCCCATTACAAGTGCGGACACCGGCGCCAAATGATCTGTCCCCGTCTGCGCGCCCGGCCGGAATAAGACTGGACACGGGCAACAATACCCATTTACTTTGCGTCAGTCTCGCGCAAACAAAACGCCGCGGAGCTGGTGACCTCACGCTGCCAGATGTGACTCGCCGACGCGCACGGAGGAGGAAACGAACGGGGACGACTCTTCGGGGTTTCGCTTTCAAGATTAGTTTAAGTTTATGTGGTGAAATCTGCTGGTTTTATACAAAATGTGAGTGAAAAAGTCTCAAAATTAAAGGTATTTATTACACAAATTGAGTCTTGTGAGCGTTAAGTCGGGTTATGATCGTGTTAGCGCGTCAAAAACAGACCTGGAGTTGTGTTTTGTTGTTTTTATTCACTTCAAGATTAGTTAAGTTGATACGATAAACAAACAAAAAAAAGAATAAAAATGACAAAAAAGCCTGAAAATTTAAAGGACGTTATGCAAACCTGACTCTTGTGAGCGTTAAGTCGAGTTATAAGGAGTTTTGTTTCATTCACACATGTTTGAGTCACACTTTATTATTAGTCTGTAACATCTACAAAGCTCAAAATGTGACGTTCCACCTTGTGATGTCATCAAGTGGTAGTTTTGAAATTTACTGCTACTTTTTTTATTCTAGGTCAGTAGAGTTAAGTGGCAATTCCAGGAGCTGAAATGATCCAAATGATTCTAGAAATGAAGGTGTGTGGAGTTTAAAAACACAGTGGAGCACTTCCTGTATCACCACATGATGACATCACAAGGTGGAACAGAGTGATTTCAGTTTGAGAGAAGAACTCAGCCTAAATCTGCAGGTTTGTTTGTTAAACATGTGTGAATGAAACAAAAAAACACAACTCCAGGTCTGTGTGTGACGAGGAAACGACATTAGAAAAACAAATAAATAATTAAAAAAAACAAAAACAAATAAATGTAAAATAATAATAATAATAATATAGGACCTTTAAGTTGATAAAATAACCAAATCTGACAGCTTTGTTAAACATTAGAAAAACAAAAGTTTGTCTTTTTGAATTACACTATGGCTTTACTTTAGTTTATTTTACATTTATTCAATTAAAACAATTGCTTAAATAAAAAAAAATAAAAAAAAGCATATTCACTGTGAGCGGGTTCGCCTCTCCAGAGATCTGCTCTGTAATTTGTCCAGATGCATCAGTCGTCCCCATGGAGATTTAATTTCATACTGTGGCAAAGCAATAACATCTCCATGGAAACCAGCGAGTGGCGAACGCTACGAGAAAAGTTTCAATGGGGACGATGAGTTTGACCGAACAAAACATGGAACATCACACGTTTGTTTTTATTTTACTCAAGGACGATGTCGGTTGAGCTTTTTCTTTTCTTATCAAAACATAATCTAGGTTAAAAAATAAAGGGGAAAAAACCTGAATCCACTTTGAATGAGCCACAATTACGACATGTGTTTGTCTCTTTGCTCCAAGATGAAGTCATGTTTATTCCCGTGTTGTGTTTATAAAAAACATTTCTCCTGCATTTTTTTTCTAAAGCCGCACAAATCTCACAATTAACTTCATCTTTTGGAGTCTCGCTGTTTCTCTGACCTTTTTGTGTAAGTCTGGCATGTTTTGTTTTGTTTTTTTCCAGCGTATGAGCGTGCATTGTGTCGTGCGTCCTGATTGGCTGTTGGACTGTAGACCATTGTGTCGTGCGTCCTGATTGGCTGTTGGACTGTAGACCATTGTCCATCAGTCTCCTCCGTGCCGTGTCTCCTGTCCAGTACAGAATGTGTTCAGACAAATTTACATAAACGTTGGATCTCAGTGTGACTCTGAAGTGCTGTACGTTTGCAATTTGTTTTCTCCCCGACAAAACCCACAATGTCGATGAAACGTTCTGCGCCGACAAAGACGCCTACGAAGGTTTGAACTTTGAGAGAGTTTAAACGAGAGAGAAATGTGAGAAAATGTTAACGCCTGTGTGAGAAAAGTGTATAAAGTGTGTGGTGAGGGGTTTTACAGACAAAAACAGAGAGAATAATGTAAAAAATAAAGCTGATACTTCACGGATTTCGCCTGTTGCGGGTTATTTTTAGAATGTGACCCCCACGATAAACCAGGGACCAGTGTATCACCACCACTTAACATGTTTATTTAAATCCACTTCCTGCCGTGTCGCGTCGCCGTTTCAAACCAGTTTAAATGTCGTTATCCTGTAGCGATTTATAAAACTAATATTGCGGTTTCATTTTGTGGTCGTGATTTGAACATTTTAAAAGACTAAATGTGCTGTGAAAATTCGGTGAACGTCTTTGAGGGGCCAATGTCAGGACGGGACGATAATAATACGACAATAATATAATTTATCGCAATAAAAAAGGTCAGAAATGTAATCGTTTGTGGCATTTTTTATTAATCGTGATCACCGCACACGATTATAATCCCCTCTACGGCACGAGACTGACTCATGTTTCCTGTTTCAGTTAATGTTTCGATGTTAGTTCTGGTGTTTTTTTATTCTCTTTTCGGTCCTGGTGTCACATATGAGCACGTTTTACCGCCTTTGTTCAATAGTTATCATGATAATATTGTTAATCACGATTATTTGGGCACAATAAATGTTAATATCGTCCACTGGCCATTTTAGGAGAGGCCAGTGATCCAATTTAATCTGCCCAAAGTGTCACATAAACATAAAATACAACAATAAAACAATAAAACGATAAAAAAATATGACGTCTTGTCGAGCGAGATCCAAACGCCCGAGAAAAGAGCTGTTTTTTTGTTTGTTTTTTAAGTATCTTCCCACCGAAAACTCCATACGACTCACTTTCAATCCCGGTTGAACCCAGCAGACCGTTTGCAATTTCATTTCGAGACCAAACTGGATATTTATGAAGACATCCTGCATGTTTATGAAACCGAATCCTTGGGAAAGCGTTTGCCTTTGAGAGACAATCTTCAGAGTAAATATAGAGACTTTCGCAGAGACGAGACGTTGAAAGCGAAGCCGCGAGTCTGGCAACACATTAGGCCTTGACATTTGGGCCGTGAGCGCGGACTCAAATGTCAGACAGGTTATGACAGGAATGGTGATAGGCAGATTATGGGCGACCTCTGACCTGGAAGCGCACAAAGGTTATAGCTCAGTCAAGCGTCCATGGGCTAATGTGATTTCAGAGCACGGAATGAAAGACGAGACCGGGAGTCGAGCTAAACAAGGACAAGCTCGCGAGGCCAGAGCCAAGAACAACAGTTTGGAGATGATTCATGGAAATCCGCGCTCCCGTACTCCAAAAAAGCAAAACAAATATCCCAAAAGGAGACGTTCGGGGTCCTCGGGAGTTCACATGGAGGCCCGTCGTTGCCTCAGAGCCGTGATCATAACCAGATTACCTCCTGCCATTACGTCAGCCCGGCCCCGAGAATCAATATGTGCCATTAGCGCTAATCACTCTCTAATTAGTGATATATGCAACGCTAGCACAAGATCCACCCACCGCAAAGCTTCCCCCGGTCCGGCAGCAGCTTATCTATGCAAAACAGAACGCGTTACATTAGGCGCCGCGCACGTCCAACGCACGCACTTACCTTGGGCACGGCGGTAATTAACGCGGTGGAATCTGACGAAGAAGAAGACGACGACGAAGAAGGAATTTAAGTGAGAACTGTTAACGTCTTATTCAGAAAACCTTTGCACGTCGTCTCTTTGCGTTCTCAGACATGGAGTAAACGTGTTCGCCGCAAATACTGTGATGTTTTGTAACGTTAAAGGTGCATTGCGGAACGTTTCTCACATTTTCTAGACCATATATGTCAAACTCAGGCCCGGGGACCAAATCTGGCTCATGGTTTAATTATATTTGGCCCGTGAGTTCATCAGTTGTGCGTTAAATCTGGACACCTGTATATATTTTTCAATAAATACTGAGTTTAGCCCATGAATTTATCTGTTTTTTTTTTTTTTATAATTTTGGCTCATTTGAGTTTCACACCCCTGAACCCCAGAACTTCTCGTCGTAAGAACAGTTTTTTTTCCCTTTTGCTGTTCGCGCTAAACTAGACACTTAATAAAAATCATGTTTGCTCTGTTTTTCTGATGTTGTTGTATTTATTTACCTCTATGATTATTTTATTTTTAATCAAACACACGTGGAATCGTTTGTTTGCCGTGATCGTCTCAAAATATTAAGTTAAGGGAACCATCATTTTTGTCCAGGCCTGTTTTATGAGTTTATTTATTTATTTTTTTTAATAATTCTATTGAAGCCTGGTTCAAAAAGCAATGTCTGACTTTCATTGGGTAAATTTCATAGAATTTTTATTTATTATTTCTTTTGTCAGATTCAACAATAATTTTGTCCACGTGTGTGTCTTTTTTAACTTTATGCCCTTATTTGTATTTATAATTGCTATATTTTTACTTTTTTATATTATTCAGTGTTTTATGTTGCACTTTATCACTAGTTTGTGAGTTGTGTTTGATTTTGATTTTGCGTTATGGTAAAGCACATGAGGAGGGTTAGTTTATCAAAATATTAAAATATGGAGCTAAAAGATCAGAGCAGACATAAAACGACAAGTTCATAACAAAAATGTCAGAAAACCAGCTCCAGACTCTGAAACTGTCTGTAAATTTGAATAGTTTTACCAGAAATTTGAAAAAAAAAAAGTACATTTTCGATCATCAAATATCTGGTTAATTTGTTCTGTTTTGTCTTCAAACCTGCACAGACGGATTTTTATGTGTTTGGACTGAAGGAAACATCACAGACTGGACCAAAAAAAAAAAAGGTCTAATATTTGTTTGTTCCTTTATCTTTGATCACTTCTGCTTCTCCATCGTCACAGATTTATTTCCGTCCAGTTGTTGCTTTAATGTTTCTCCTGTTTCATTGATGATGGTCGAGTCTGACGCTGCAGCTTCTCCAGAACAAAGATTCTCACTGGGGTCAAGGTCTGGACTCTGTGGACGATCCATGTGTGAAAATGCTTCTCTGCTTCTATTTCTCTCTCTCTCTTTCTGCTTCTCCCTCTCTCTCTCTCTCTCCCTCTCTGCTTCTATTTCTCTCTCTGCCTCTGTTTCTCCCTCTCTTTCTCTCTCCCTCTCCCTCCCCCTCTCTTGTTCTCTCTCTGCTCCTCTTTCTCTCTCCCCCCTCAACCTCTCTCTCTCTCTTTTTCTCCCTCTCCTTCTATTTCTCTTTCTCTCTCCCTCTTTCTCTCTCTGTGCATCTCTCTCTGTCTCTCTCTCTGCTTCTCTTTCTCTCTCCCCTCTCAGCCCCTCTTTCTCTCTCTTCTTCTCCCTCTCTCCCTCTCTTCTTCTCCCTCTCACCCTCTCTTCTTCTATTTCTCTCTCGCCCTCTTTCTCTCTCTGTGCATCTCTCTTTGTCTCTCTCTCTGCTTCTATTTCTCTCTCTCCTGTCTCTCTCTTTCTGCTTCTTCCTCTCTCTGCTTCTCTTTCTCTCTCTGCCTCCCTCTCTCCCTCTCTTCTATTTCTCTCTCTCTCTCCCTCTTTCTCTCTCTGTGCATCTCTTTGTCTCTCTCTCTGCTTCTATTTCTCTCTCTCTGTCTCTCTCTTTCTTCTTCTTCCTCTCTCTGCTTCTCTTTCTCTCTCTGCCTCCCTCTCTTCTTCTATTTCTCTCTCTCTCTGTACATCTCTCTCTTCCTGCCTCTGTTTCTCCCTCTCTGTCTGTCTCTTTCTCTCTCTTCTTCTCTCTCTCTGTGTCTCATGCTCCTGTCTCTCTCTTTCACAGTTTAATCCTGATAAATTCTGACGTCGTCGTCTTGGAATCTGCCCAAAAATCCACTGATGTAATAACCTGATCATTCAGTTTATTCAGGTGTCAGCTGACCTCACTCTGCTGAACATAGACCTGACTCGTACCTATTTGCTCAGTTAAATCCAGGTGGAGACTTTTTTTTTTTTTGGCCAGTGCATTTAACTGTTTATGTTAATGATGAACTGACAGTTTTATAATGAAATGTGTGTTTAATGTTTGTTCATCTGCACAGTCTGGTACAAATCATCTTTTCTTTTGTAAGATTAATGAATTTGAACAAATAAAGAATAAATAAATAATAGTTCACAAATGTAGCATTAACATTTTCTCACATTTCTCTCTCGTTTAAACTCTCTCAAAGTTCAAACCTTCGTAGGCGTCTTTGTCGGTGCAGAACGTTTCATTGACATTGTGGGTTTTGTCGGGGAGAAAACAAATTGCAAACGTACAGCACTTCAGAGTCACACTGAGATCCAACGTTTATGTAAATTTGTCTGAACACATTCTGTACTGGACAGGAGACACGGCACGGAGGAGACTGATGGACAATGGTCTACAGTCCAACAGCCAATCAGGACGCACGACACAATGGTCTACAGTCCAACAGCCAATCAGGACGCACGACACAATGGTCTACAGTCCAACAGCCAATCAGGACGCACGACACAATGGTCTACAGTCCAACAGCCAATCAGGACGCACGACACAATGGTCTACAGTCCAACAGCCAATCAGGACGCACGACACAATGGTCTACAGTCCAACAGCCAATCAGGACGCACGACACATGAAAAAATCGGTGAAAGAGTGAGACGAAAACGAAAAGTGAACTGCGACATCATGAGGGACGACTGAACACCGAAGAGGCGCCGGCACGTAACAAATACAAAACAAAAGACAAACAAAATAAAAAATAAGTATATAAATGAATTTAAAACAGTAAAACCAGGAGCAGGTGTGCGTTTGTAAAAGTGTCTTCCCACATTATTAAACTCTAATTGCGGCACCAAAGTCTCCAGTTTTACTTTGACGTTTAACTTTGAAGAAATGCAGAGGTACGTTTAACTCCGAAACTGTTTAAAAACATCTGTGTGGAGTCACCAAGCCTCCGCCGGAAAAGTTCCACAGTGACGTAACGGTTATATCTGGGTTGAACAAAAGTAAACTCCATATAAGACTAAACTTCAAAGACAATGTTCACACTGTACGGAGTTTAATCTATGCACGGCGCCGCATACAGACGCACGCTTAAGTGGGTCTATACCATGAATATTAAAACGTTTCTCAATCTCATATGGAAATGTCGACTTTAACTCGTGTTGTGAAACTTGTAAAAAGTAACACTTGACGGAAACCTGTTTTTATTTGATGGAATCTTGCAACGAAAATGTAGTTTGTGACATTGGTGTAAAACAGGGTTGGTGCCAGGGAGGAGCCTCCAGGGGGCGCTAAAGTTCCCTCGAAGACTTTTTATAGAGCTGTAAATCTCAACTAAAATGTTCAAATGGTTCAAAAGTGAAGGAAATGAGATTGAAACTGTAATAAAAATAAAAGAAAAAGCTCCATTTTAGTTTTTATAAACCTCAACAGGAGCTAATCACGTTTAACCTCCTGAGACCCGAGCTCTTGCAGGACTTTATTTGCCAAACTATTAAGTGGTTGAACACATATATTGTAAAAAGCAAAATGACAATAACAATAAAAAAAATAAAAAAAATAAAATAATAATAATAATAAATATACAAAAAAAACAAAAATATAAAATCAAATATAAATAAATAAATAAAATAAGATAAATAAATTAAAATACAATAAAAAATAAAATAAAAAATAATAAAACAAATAAAAACACAAAAATATAAAATCAAATAAAAATAAATAAATAAAATCAAATAAATAAATTAAAATAAAATTAAAAAATAAATTAAAAAAACAATAAAAAAACAATCAAATTAATAATAATAATAATAAAAAAATCAAATCAAATAAAAATAAATTAAAAATAAAAATAAATATTCTAAACCCCTACAAATATTCAAACTTGAACATGTTCTTGTTGCTGTTCTTCTAAAAATTTGCACTGTGGCCTAAACAACCCAAAAGGTGTTGTCCACAGATGAGGACGCCAGGTCTCAGGAGGTTAAACTGATTTAAAACGTCAATTTAACATTTAAGAAAGAGCCAAAACTGCCCCGTAAACAAATATAAAACATGGCATTAACCAATTTTTTATTTTATTTTTTTTTACTCCAACCTCATAGATTTGTTACAGTATTTCTAAAAACTATCATTTTTATTTACACTACAGGAAAACGTTCACATTTTTATTTCTTAAACAAATATTTGGGCCTCGAAACAGGTCTGCACTTTGGTTTATTCTGTAATACTGTACTTATTTTTAGAAATCTACGAAGGTTTGAACTTTGAGAGAGTTTGAACGAGAGAGAAATGTGAGAAAACGTTAACGCCTGTGTGAGAAAAGTGTATAAAGTGTGTGGTGAGGGGTTTTACAGACAAAAACATAGAGAATAATGTAAAAAATAAAGCTGATACTTCACGGATTTCACCTGTTGTGGGTTATTTTTAGAACATGACCCCCGAGATAAACGAGGGGACGGTCGAAACAGAGATACTAATTCGTATCACGTGTCTCTTAAATATTCTAACACATTTATTCTTTACTTTAATCTTGTATCATCCGGAATAAAATATATAATAAATAATGTGAGCGACAGTGGCTCAGTTGGTAGTTTGTCCGCTCATCAAATCTCTTAAACGTAATCGCCAGAGCGGTCAGATTCACAGGTCAGTGGTGCAATTCAGCTTCTATAAATGAATGAAACCTGCCGTTGTGTCCTCGGGCAAGACAGTTAACCCACCCAATGTGACCAACTTCTTTTCTTTGAGATAAATAGCAGTTTGGAGCTTCCACTGTTGATTCTGCCTTTTTGTGTTTGGCCTGGTGGGAGCGGCTGTCCTGTTTTTTTTAGACTGAGGACGTTTTCGGTTTTAGGTCCGTGATGTCGCTTCTACGGCGTTGGTCCGGTGCTGCGTCGTTTCGTTCTGTTTGGGGCATTTTGACCCCGGTAGAATTATGTTGAAGTTCCTCTGGGCTCAATTTGACCCCGATTTGTTTCTCTTATAACTCAGACATAAAATAACATACTTTTTAAAAATTATTTGGGGTTTATTTTCAGCCTGACTCCAGACGAATGTACTGATACCAAATTTATCTGTTTAAATTTTAGCTAGTCGGCCGTATTTTAGTATAAAATGTGCATTTTTGGACGTCAAAATCTCCTGTAAGTCTTAATTTCCATCACTGTTCTGTGTTTGTTGAATACAGAGGCGGAAATTAAGTTGATCTGAGTTTGAAGAGAAATAAACTGGGGTCAATTTGAACTTTAACGTAACTTTTTTTCAGACAATTCTTATTATGCAATCAACTTTTTTTCTTTTTTTTTAATAGAAATCATCAAAATGAACAAGTGGCCCAATTTTCAACCCATTTGATGAAGAAATGACCGAGTTTTGCTGTGACATTTGCTTTTGGGGTCATAAATTACCACAGGACAAGACAAGGGTTAAAATAAATTAAAACTAACGTAAAATAAACTTTAACTTTTTCCGTAACCCGTTTGTCTCCTGCTTCCTCTTTAACATGTTTGAACTGGACGCCCATGAAAAAGAGTCCAACTTCTCTCATGTGTTTCCCCCGGTTAAGTAAATATAATAAAAATAATAAATAATAATAAATAATAAATAAAAAAATAAATAAAAAATAAATAAATAATATAATAAAAATAATAAATAATAATAAAAAAAATAAAATTAAAATAAATAAATAATATAATAAAAATAGTAAATAAATATTTTTTTTGTAATGTTGATTAATGTGCATTGTCCCCTTTTAAATAAATAAATAAATAAATAAATAAATAAATAAATAAATAATAAAGAAAGAAAGAAAAAAATTAATCGCTAAAAATAAAACTTGGAAAAACATTCATTCTTAACTGTGAATCGTGCTCGCCACTCCATAGATCCGACCTTAAACTTGCCCGGTGTTGGTAAAGCTGATTGTAACGAAGTGCATCTTTAAAACTCAAAACGATCTGACCATGAATAGAAGAGTCTGTTCGATAAAATAAATATTCTGCCTTTTGTTTTTTTTGGGGTTTTTTTCCATGTCAGGAAGGAAAAGTCATTTACAATTTTCCCATATTAAAAAAATCAAAAGTTTTCAGTTGCGTTTTCCGTCGTCAGCACCTGTTTGAACGAAGCAAACTTTTGATTCATCGTGTTTTTTGGCAAAGCCGGACGCCAAGGAACAGGAAATATTTCACTCGGGACGTTACAGCATCGGGTTCATAAATAACGGAGAGAAGTGGAGCTGGAATGAACCCGTCTCTGTCTCATCCAAATACACTCACTACTGTCAGCGGAACGAGTCCAACCGCCAAAGATTTCGAAGAAGCGGCGAGTCCAAGTGAAGGAACGAGGTCAGGAAGTCTCGAAAACAACAACACAAACTCAACTACTTCAGTGTAATAAAGCGGACGGTCAAAGTTTCGTCTGTCCGTCCCCTCGACAATCTGTTTAAATCCAGAAGAAGTGGATTAAGTTAGCTACAAATGAAGCTAATCGATGCTAACAGTTATAGCGGCTAATCTGGCGCGTAGTTACACATTTGGAATTCTGACTGCGAGTATCCAAGAAACAGAAAGAGCCAATCAGGAGCGAGGTTATTGAAGGTAACGCCCCCTTCTTGGCCGCGTCATCTCCGGTTTAGCAACGCTGTCAATCAAACCTGTTGCTAACGCTAACAGGAGCGACCTCGCGGAAAGAAGGACCTGATTTGTCTGTTATTAATGTTCATATCTTGATTTACAGACACAATAGTGAAATAAAAACCCCAGGATCATGTAGAGGGTTAATACGAACATTTAAGACCAGAATGAGTCTGACAGACACAGGGACAGAGAGAGGGGACAGTTTTTCAAAATAAGAAAAAAAAACCAAAAACAAAACAAACAAACAAAAACACTCAAAATAACAAAACAAAAAAACTCAAAATAACAAAAAATAATAAATCAAAATAAACTCAAAATAACTTAAAAAAAAAAAAAAAGCTAAAAATAACAACAAAAAAAACCCCAAAAAACTTAATAAAAAAAAATCATCAAAATAGTAAAAAAAAAATGAACCTCAGGATCATGTAGAGGGTTAATATGAACATTTAAGACCAAAATGATGAGTCTGAAGCAGCAGAGACAGAGAGAGGGGGCAGTTTTTCAAAATAAGAAAAAAACAACAAAAAAAACAAAACAAAAGACACTCAAAATAACAAAATAAAACCCTCAAAATAACAAAAAAAACCCTCAAAATAACAAAAAATAATAAATCAAAATAAACTCAAAATAACAAAAAAAAATCTAAATACCCTCAAAATAACTTAAAAAAATAAAAAAATAAAAAATAAATTAAAAAATAAGCTAAAAATAACAAAAAACAAAACAAAAACAAAACTAATAATAAAAAAAAAAGAAAGAATCAAAATAGTAAAAAAAAATGAACCCCAGGATCATGTAGAGGGTTAATACGAACATTTAAGACCAAAATGACGAGTCGATGGAGCTGGGAGTGCGCCCATGATCACTTCCTGTTTGTAACGCGGCGGCTAATGCGCTAGCTATGTTCATTTATGTACAGTTGTCCCTCGCTACATCATGGTTCACCTTTCACGGTCTCGCCGTTTTGTGGATTTTTTAGCTCAATTTCATTTGTTTGTTTTTTACCGTGTATGAACGTGCATTGTGTCGTGCGTCCTGATTGGCTGTTGGACTGTAGACCATTGTGTTGTGTTGTAGAGCGGTCAGATTCACAGGTTGGTGGCACACAAATGAATGAATGCGGTCGTTGTGTCCTTGGGCAAGACACTTAACCCACTTAATGTGACCAGCTTCTTTTATTTGAGATAAGTTGCAGTTTGGTGCTTTTATTGTCGATTCTGCAGAAGTCCGTGCTGTTTCTCAGTTCTCTGCGTTATTCATGTGTGAGCGGCCATGTTTGTTTTGACACAAACTGAGCACGTGTCTCTCTGTCCGATTTAAGATGGGCATGACTGACAGGCAGATTAACCAATCAGAGACAGGACACACCCACTCGTCTGTGTAAAGTGTTTTTAAAGCGTGAGGCGTGACGTGAGCAAAAGACATGACCTTTGTCTGATGCAACTCCACCGTCTGAGACTCAAGGTGTTTGAATATAAAATCTGGGACTAAACCAGAACTGAACCAGGACTAAACCAGGACTAAACCAGGACTAAACCAGGACTAAACCAGGACTAAACCAGGACTAAACCAGGTCTGAACGAGGACTAAAGCAGGACTAAAGCAGGACTAAACCAGGTCTGAACGAGGACTAAAGCAGGACTAAAGCAGGACTAAACCAGGACCAAACCGGGTCTAAACCAGCACTGAACCAGATCTGAACCAGGACTAAAGCAGGACTAAACCAGGACTAAAGCAGGACTAAAACAGGACTGAACCAGGACTAAACCGGGTCTAAACCAGGACTGAACCAGGACTAAAGCCGGACTAAACCAAGTCTAAACCAGGACTGAACCTTTCTCTGATGTAATTCCACCATCTATGACTCAAGGTATTGAAATAAAAAATCTGTTCCATTATTATTTTGTAAGACTCTTGTTTCCACAGAGTCTTCTCCAAACTTACCATCTGCAATCAGGCTGTTACACACACACGCACCCCCCCCCCCCCCACACACACACACACACACAATATAGGATTATGCTTTACAAAGATCTAAGGCCCTACCTGTTTTACCTGAGGCACTCCTTCGCCTTCAAGTCTAAAGCAAATTAGCAAAAACCCACTGAGCTTTAGATCCCTACTTTCCCCGACTTGCCCGAATCCCATCACGGCACTTTGGGAACAACAAGGATCAACTCAAAGCAGGTGGAGAAGAAAGGCGAGCGCGCTGGCTCCTCCTATGGCTCATCCAGCGGAGCATTAGCGATGCCTTTTATTCTGTGTGAATGATCCTGGAGCGCCCGATGCAGCGAGATGGGGAGAAAACCACTCGCCGTCGGGCAAAAAGACGGGGTAGGCTTTGATTATTGATTCACCGTCTCTCTTCTTTACACATAAGGTAGCATCTCGGCGCTGGAAGAAGCAGGGAGAGGGGGATGGAGAGCGGAGGAGAGAGGGTCCTTCGAGGGAACAATCATGCTCCGGGATTCCACTGGATCTGGAGTCGAAGCAAAAATAACATATCAATTTCAGCGCTGGATAAACATGATGGAACTGAGCTGTAATCCAAGAACCGGGTTGTTAAAATTGCAAATATAGAAAAGTTATTAGTTTTTGGCCAAAGCGTCAACGTCGTCATCTGTTCAGGCGACTTTTTGAACGTTTGGCCAGTCAAAATGGAGAATATTTAGTTTTGAATTGATCAGATGTTTGTCAAGATTTTGTTTAGTGAAATTGTCCTGGGATCCAAACCACTTCTTCAATTCTTCCTGAAGATGTGAGTCTGTGTGAATCTCCCTGTTTTCAAATGGGCGTGATTGACAGGTGCATGAGCCAATCAGGGACACTCATGGGTCGTCCACATCAGAACAAAAAAATATGTCACAGAGACTGAAAAACATGGAGGAAGAATCAAAGAACGAAGTCGAAAACTCTGTCAGCAACAAAGAACAAGAATAAAAGAGACATGTCACACTCTGAGGACTAAACCAGGACTGAACCAGGACTAAACCAGGACTAAACATGGACTGAACCAGGACTGAACCAGGACTGAACCAGGACTGAACCAGAACTGAACCAGGTCTAAACCAGGACTAAACCAGGTCTAAACCAGGACTAAACCAGGACTAAACCAGGACTGAACCAGGACTGAACCAGGACTAAACCAGGACTAAACCGGGACTAAACCGGGACTAAACCAGGACTAAACCAGGACTAAACCAGGACTGAACCAGGACTGAACCAGGACTGAACCAGGACTGAACCAGGACTGAACCAGGACTAAACCAGGACTAAACCAGGACTAAACCAGGACTAAACCAGGACTAAACCAGGACTAAACCAGGACTAAACCAGGACTAAACCAGGACTGAACCAGGACTGAACCAGGACTAAACCAGGACTAAACCAGGACTAAACCAGGACTAAACCAGGACTAAACCAGGTCTAAACATGTTGAATCAGTGTTTGAGTTTTGTTCAGTTTAAACCTGAACATTCTTCCTGAAGATGTGACTCAGACCTCGACTTTGACGACGTTTAAATCCAGACTCAGACTGTTCTGTTTATGTGAATGTGACTGAAAGGGGTTTATTCTGCACTTTTCTCTTTTAATGTTACTTTTATGATGCTTATTTCTGATTATTTATGTTTTGATTTGTTGTATTGTGATTTTATTGTCTTTCTTATTCTGTAAATCACTTTGAATCACTTATTAATGAGTTCCCCGTCACTGAAATAAACAAATCTGACTGGATGATCACGTTTGACTGGACTTAAGACACAACCGAGGACGTGGAGACCAGACTGAAGTCAATCTGTATGAAATATAAAGAAAGATCAGTCTGGATTTGCCGGGAAAGTCCATTATTCTTAGTATTTTGAACAAAGTATGACTGACTTTAGTACAAACAGACGCTTTATCCAAACTTGATAAACATTTCTGTGTTTTCCTTGAACTGAATCATCTAAAAACATTTCTAATTTGTACTTCTTCATCTTAGCTCTTTTACCACTTAAACTATTAAATCCTTTTACCGTTAAGTTTATTTTTAATTTGTCAAACACCACGAGAAACGAAAACGTCTCCGTCTGAAATACAAAACCACTCATTTTGTTTGTACTAAATAAAAACGATCCCTGTGCCGCTCCGTAAACCCACTGCTCTCGCACCAATTGAATGTAATTTAAAATCTTGAAAACATCCTACATGCCTTTAACATGTAATGGCTTTGAAGACGCCGTAATGGTCTCTCTGCTTTTCTGATGCCGTGTTTGTACATTTACATAATACGCTATGGCAGAAGATGAAAACAGTTTTTTTTTCTTCCTCCTTTTTGGCCCTACGTCTAAAAATACACATCAGGATGCTGCAATACAGTGGCAACCGGCTCTGCTGATGAATGGGGCTAAGTCGAGGCCGGGGATGAGCCGTGCACCTACAGCGCCTCATCCCTATCCTCCGGGGGACGCTCCCATCGGAATACAGTCGCTCCGAAAGGTGTAGCACGGCAACATTTTGTCACGTGACCTCCGCGGCGACTCCGGTGACTTTTGCGTACCTTTGACACCACCTTTATTGAGCGGCCCGGTCCGCTTTGTGCTTTTATTGCTGAGAAAACGGAGATCGGCTCTGGCAGTGAAGGAGACCAGAGAATGGAGGTCACAGAAAGACACTGGTTGTATTATTTCTTTTGACTCCCGAGGTCGGTATTGACGCGAGAGTGAATGCTTTTAGATACAAAGATATATGTTTTCGCCGGGTTTTATGAACCGTACGGTCAGGGTTTCGAACGGCCACCGAAATTCGACAGAGATTGTGGAAATAAATGGACAGAGCAATGGATTTTTCATAAGCTTTTTTACAATGAGTATTAATGTGCATTGTGACCTGCGTCCTGATTGGCTGTTGGACTGTAGACCATTGTGTCGTGCGTCCTGATTGGCTGTTGGACTATAGACCATTGTGTCTTGCGTCCTGATTGGCTGTTGGACTGTAGACCATTGTGTCGTGCGTCCTGATTGGCTGTTGGACTGTAGACCATTGTGTCGTGCGTCCTGATTGGCTGTTGGACTGTAGACCATTGTGTCGTGCGTCCTGATTGGCTGTTGGACTGTAGACCATTGTGTCGTGCGTCCTGATTGGCTGTTGGACTGTAGACCATTGTCCATCAGTCTCCTCCGTGCCGTGTCTCCTGTCCAGTACAGAATGTGTTCAGACAAATTTACATAAACGTTGGATCTCAGTGTGACTCTGAAGTGCTGTACGTTTGCGATTTGTTTTCTCCCCGACAAAACCCACAATGTCGATGAAACGTTCTGCACCGACAAAGACGCCTACGAAGGTTTGAACTTTGAGAGAGTTTAAACGAGAGAGAAATGTGAGAAAATGTTAACGCCTGTGTGAGAAAAGTGTATAAAGTGTGTGGTGAGGGGTTTTACAGACAAAAACAGAGAGAATAATGTAAAAAAATAAAGCTGATACTTCATGGATTTCGCTTATTGCAGGTTATTTTTAGGACATACCCCCTGAGATAAACCAGGGACCACTGTATTCATTTTGGTCTTAAATGTTAAGAATGTTATTAACCCTCTGCATGATCCTGGGGTTTTTATTTTTGAGTTATTTTGAGTTTGTTTGTTTTTTTTATGTAATTTTATAAGTTATTTTGAGTTTATTTAGATTTTTTTTTTTGTTATTTTAAGATTTTTTTGTTATTTTGAGTTTATTTAGATTTTTTTGTTATTTTAAGTTTTTTTTTTACTTAATTTTTTAACTTATTTTGAGAAAAAATTTTTAAGTTATTTTGAGTTTATTTAGATTTTATTTTATTTTTTAATTTTTATTTTTATTTTTTATTTTTGAGTTATTTATTTATTTTTTTTAACTGTCCTCTCTCTGTCTCTGCTGCTTCAGACTCATTCTGGTCTTAAATGTTCGTATTAACCCTCTACATGATCCTGGGGTTTTTATTTCACTATTGTGTCTGTAAATCAAGATATGAACATTAATAACAGACAAATCAGGTCCTTCTTTCCTCCAGGTCTCTCCTATTTTGATTGACAGCGTTGCTAAGCAGCCACTTCCTGCTAAACCCTTCAACCTCCTCGCTCCTGATTGGCTCTTTGGTTGCTATGATACTCGTGGTCTGAATTCCAAATATGAAACTCTGCTCCAAATTAGCCGCTATAACGTCTTTATAAAGGCCGAGAGGTCAAAGGACAATTTGAATTTTAATATTTGTTCAAGGTATTTACATTTTGGCAATTAGTCATTTTCAAAATAAATAAACTTATAAAAATAAAGTGAATGTCATGTTTCAGATGAGAGGTTTTCCATCTGCTTGTCTCTGTGGAGGTGTTTTTGCTTTGTCTGGATACTTTTAATGTCGTATTGCGGAACATTCCATACAACATTTATTCCCTTACAGGCAACGTTAAGATATCTGAAGACTAAGATATTTCTTGTTTAGAGAATCAACTCACACTTTAAAACATAGGACGGACTTATATAACATTTCTCGCCTTATTGACCTCTGACCTTTCAAACAGGGAAGTAAAACAAACCCCAGACCAGAAATCACAGTAATAATACAGCAAAAATCATGAGAAAAGGTATTTCTATAATAAAATGTACAACAGAGATATTAATAATTCTCTATTTTATGTAATATTATAACTTATTATAATGAAAACGACTATAACAGAAGTTTATAATGAAAGTCGAGCATAAATAATGTCTGATCTGGAGCGTTTCTGGAGGTTAACTTCAAATATTATTGAAGACGACTGTTCTGTGGAGAGGGGCTGATGGAGACCAACAGAGAGCTAACAAAGAGATGGATATTTATTTATTTGTTGATTTATTTATTTATTTTTGATTTATTTATTTATCTATTTTTGGTTTATTTATTTTATCAATTTTTGCTTTTTTATTATCTATTTTTGGTTTATTTATTTTATCAATTTTTGCTTTTTTATTATCTATTTTTGGTTTATTTATTTTATCAATTTTTGCTTTTTTTAATCTATTTTTGGTTTATTTATTTTATCCATTTTTGCTTTTTTATTATCTATTTTTAGTTTATTTATTTTATCCATTTTTGCTTTTTTTAATCTATTTTTGGTTTATTTATTTAATCAATTTTTGCTTTTTTTAATCTATTTTTGGTTTATTTATTTTATCAATTTTTGCTTTTTTTAAATCTATTTTTGGTTTATTTGTTTTATCCATTTTTGCTTTTTTAATCTATTTTTGCTTTATTTTTTTATTTATGTTTAATTTATTTTTGGTTTATTTTAGCATGATTATTTTTCACATTGCATATTGGTTTGTACTTATTTGTATGGCTGTGTGTGTGTGTGAAGATGTATGAATGTGTTAATCCTAATGTATTTGTGTACGTAACAGTTGTGTTGTGTACCTGTGCTCACCTGTAGGGGGGAGGAGGAACAGTGGGCGGGGCTATGATATGTTAAAATGTACCAAAAAATATTAATAATTTTAAAAAACCCAAAAAACACGCCTTCTTGCTCGTGTTTATTTCCATTTACGGACGCTTTTATGCTCTGTGCTCTTTCACGACGAAGGATTTTTACTTCTTTGCTTCTTTCTTTCCAAAACGGAGGGGAAAAAAAACGGAATCCGGTCGCTCGCCGCCGCCTCCGCAAAGGTAACAGGCGGAGGGTGGATGTGAATGGGCGAGTCGGGTGCAGTCGTTGCCGAGCAGAAGTGCGTAAGTGCGTGTTTGGCTGTCGCTAAGGAAGAAGAGGTGAAAAAGGAGGAGAAGAGAGAGCGAGAGAGAGAGAGAGAGGAGAGAGAGAGAGAAGGAGGGAGGGGGGTTGTGGACCGTCAGTGCAAAACCTATTAGTATGTCTGAGCCCGCATCTCCAAATCTTGTTACTCTGAACTGATGCAACAAGAATGCAATACAAAGTCCCTGTTCTCCGGCGCTCCCTCGCTCCCCCGCTCACTTATACCACTCTATACCTGCGCTCTCGTTCTATTGCCGGAGCGTCTTCCTCTCGACGCCTCTGGACATACTCGTTCCTCTAACTCCACACTGCCAATTCCCCGAGCTGAAAAATCCACCGTGTGTTTTTTTTTTTTTTTTTTTTTTTTTGCAGATTCTTTTCCTCAATCAAAATCACTGTCTTTGGGAGCTTTTCGAATCTTCTCTCTTTCCCCTCAGCGTCTTCGAGCCAAAGATCTTTTTTTTCTCTCTCTCTCGTCTTCTCTTTGAAAGTATTTTGCGCTTTCACACTACTTAAAACTAAAAATAGGATTTGTTCTTTTGATGTGATGTCTTTTATCCCTCAAAAATATCTGGCTTTTATCTCGTGGTCCACCTTGATTACGCTATTTCTCCATCCAGTCGCAGATAACGGCTCAGCTACAGTTCTTACGTTTATTTGATCAAAATACCCGGACCGTTTCGCTCTCCCGCTTCACTCTTAAGTTCGAAAGTATCTCATTTGACGAAGAAAATAAGACAAAAACGAGTATTGTCTTGAGTTAAATGTTTCGTGTTTCCTTAAAGAGGCAAAAATTGACCTTTTGGACCATGTTTCAACGACGTTCCTTCATTAAAAACGTACCTGATGATGTTTTATACGTCATCCAGGCGTGTTTGAGTAATCTAGCGATCTCTCCCAGGCCCCGTTTGAGCCCCTCCTTATGGTTATTCTGTACGAGGCTCCGCTCACAAGCCTACATCACCCATGCTCCACACGACAATCCTCCATAAATATACAAAAACATGACGCAAATCTGTACACTAGGACTTCACAAACCTGGTGTGATGTCGAGTAGTTTCATTGTGTTGTGATGGTGCTCTGAAGGGGGAAGGACTTAGCACAGAGAGTAAAGAGAGTTTATAACTTATAAAAAATCTTAATTTGTTGTTTTCAGTGTATTTTGCATTTTCAAAACAATAAAAGGAAATTTAAGATTTAAATATGTGATGTTTTACAGTTAATACCCCATAAAGTAAAATACCTCCTCTTTAATACCCCGTAGAAGTAAATACCTCCTCTTTAATACCCCGTAGAAGTAAATACCTCCTCTTTAATACCCCGTAGAAGTAAATACCTCCTCTTTAATACCCCACAGAAGTAAATACCTCCTCTTTAATACCCCACAGAAGTAAAAACCTCCTCTTTAATACCCCACAGAAGTAAATACCTCCTCTTTAATACCCCGTAGAAGTAAATACCTCCTCTTTAATACCACGTAGAAGTAAATACCTCCTCTTTAATACCACGTAGAAGTAAATACCTCCTCTTTAATACTCCATAGAAGTAAATACCTCCTCTTTAATACCCCGCAGAAGTAAATACCTCCTCTTTAATACCCCACAGAAGTAAAAACCTCCTCTTTAATACCCCACAGAAGTAAATACCTCCTCTTTAATACCCCGTAGAAGTAAATACCTCCTCTTTAATACCACGTAGAAGTAAATACCTCCTCTTTAATACCACGTAGAAGTAAATACCTCCTCTTTAATACCCCACAGAAGTAAATACCTCCTCTTTAACACCCCGTAGAAGTAAATACCTCCTCTTTAATACCACATAGAAGTAAATACCTCCTCTTTAACACCCCGTAGAAGTAAATACCTCCTCTTTAATACTCTGTAGAAGTAAATACCTCCCCTTTAATACCCCATAAAATAAAATACCTCCTCTTTAATACCCCACAGAAGTAAATACCTCCTCTTTAATACCCCGTAGAAGTAAATACCTCCTCTTTAATACCCCACAGAAGTAAATACCTCCTCTTTAATACCCCGTAGAAGTAAATACCTCCTCTTAAATAACCCACAGAAGTAAATACCTCCTCTTTAATACCCCACAGAAGTAAATACCTCCTCTTTAACACCCCGTAGAAGTAAATACCTCCTCTTTAATACCCCGTAGAAGTAAATACCTCCTCTTTAATACCCCACAGAATACCTCCTCTTTAATACCCCACAGAAGTAAATACCTCCTCTTTAATACCCCACAGAAGTAAATACCTCCTCTTTAATACCCCGTAGAAGTAAATACCTCCTCTTTAATACCCCACAGAAGTAAATACCTCCTCTTTAATACCCCACAGAAGTAAATACCTCCTCTTTAATACCCCGTAGAAGTAAATACCTCCTCTTTAATACCCCGTAGAAGTAAATACCTCCTCTTTAATACCCCACAGAAGTAAATACCTCCTCTTTAATACCCCTCAGAAGTAAATACCTCCTCTTTAATACCACATAGAAGTAAATACCTCCTCTTTAATACCACATAGAAGTAAATACCTCCTCTTTAATACCACATAGAAGTAAATACCTCCTCTTTAATACCCCGTAGAAGTAAATACCTCCTCTTTAATACCCCACAGAAGTAAATACCTCCTCTTTAATACCCCACAGAAGTAAATACCTCCTCTTTAATACCCCGTAGAAGTAAATACCTCCTCTTTAATACCCCGTAGAAGTAAATACCTCCTCTTTAATACCCCACAGAAGTAAATACCTCCTCTTTAATACCCCTCAGAAGTAAATACCTCCTCTTTAATACCACATAGAAGTAAATACCTCCTCTTTAATACCACATAGAAGTAAATACCTCCTCTTTAATACCACATAGAAGTAAATACCTCCTCTTTAATACCCCGTAGAAGTAAATACCTTCTCTTTAATACCACATAGAAGTAAAATGCAAACAGAACAGTCTAATGTGGGTGAAGTGTGGCACAAAATGAGAATATTAAAAACCATCTATGAGGAAAATGTTCATTTTCTTCCAGTGGAGAGTTTAAAAAAATGTAAATGATGTAATTGTAAATGTATTTGAACGACTCCCACAGAGATGCACAGTTCACTTCACCTCGGTCTTTCATTATAAGTCGTTTTAGCCAAATAGAATCTGGACGTTATTCAGTTATTCAAGTCATTTAGGGACCGTTAGCATTATCTGGCTTATAATCACAGACTGTATATATAAATGGACACAGCTAACGTGCTGCGTTCCAAACAGGAAGTGAGCACGGATTCTGGCTCCAATTCTCTGTCAGACTCATCATTTTGGTCTTAAATGTTCATATTAACCCTCTACATGATCCTGGGGTTTTTATTTCACTATTTTGTCCATAAATCAAGATATGAACATTAATAACAGACAAATCACCCGCCTTGTTCCCTTTAGCGTTAGAAACTCTGCTCCAAATTAGCCGCTATAACTGCTAGCCTCAATTAGCTTCATTTGACTGGAGCTAAACGCTACGGGTGACGTCACACTCACTTATTCCACTTCTTTACCCATTTAATTTGAATTTTCACGATATCTGACACACTTTAAAGTCATCGTCAACATTTACTCTCGACGTTATTTAAAACAACCTCTTGTTTTTCCATTCTCACTCATTACAAAACACTAATATCACACTGCGTTTTCTTCCTATCTCCATGAAATCCGATTTGTTCAACTACACACATCCCACCGGTGACCTCGGCGCCACCTCATATGTTTTCATTCTTGTAATTTGACTGTTTCCAATAAGGCCGCATTCAAAATCAATACAACCGATATCACCCTCGGAGACCAATCTGCTAAAGCCGCATCAGGGGATATTTCTGAGTACTTTATTTTGACCCAAATCCTTTAATATGACAAGTACAAACCTTCTCCGCGAGTCGTGTTTACCTACGTTAAACCAGCGCGGGGAGTTTTTACAGGAAAGGGCAGCTAAGGGCTAACTATAAGAAAAACAACTCTATATTTTCTTTCTTTTTAAAGGGCCAATATGTGCAGGCAGGAAACCATACATCTGAGTTTGGGTTTGTCACTGTGGACTTTCCATTAGCGAGTGCTGCCGACTGTATCAACACGAGCCTCTGTCCAAGCGCTATGTTAATGGAATTGGCGCGGCGCTGGTGTGTACTATACTTTTCCTGTCCCATGAAGCAGGCGTGTCCTCCGTGTGATATTTTTTGCAAATGCCTCTAAGCTTTTTACATGTGGTGGTAATGATTCAAATATACGAACACGAGGGAAAAAAAACATACAAAAATAGTAATATAAAGAGTCTACAATGGATCACAGACGGCGTAAAGAAGTGGACGTCACCCAGGCTAGCGGTTATAGCGGCTAATTTGGACTCGAGTTCCGTCTTTGTAATGCCTACCGTGAGTATCGTAGCAACCAAAGAGCCAATCAGGAGCGAGGTTGTTGAAGGTAACGCCCCCTTCTCACCCGCGCCACTGGTTTAAGCAGGGAGCGGGCGCTTAGCAACGCTGTCAATCAAACCGGTTGCTAACGCTAACGGGATGGATCTTGGGGAAAGAAGGCGCCGGATTTGTCTGTTTTTAATGTTCGTATTTTGATTTACAGACACAATAGTCAAATGTTGCAGATTTAGAAATAACGCTGTGGTAAATATCTGTTTTTTTTTATTAAACTCACTACATGAACTTAAATATCCGACTGTGTGCTCTATAAAAACACCATTTGGAATTATTTCGTTGCCGACGGTGATGTTAAACCTTGACGTGGATTAACGAGTCGATGAAGATCCCGGGTTTTTACATGTGAATCCAAGGACTGAACACACGAACCGCTGTCTGAGTTATTCATCTGAAGAATCCATTTGCACAAACTGATCTCACTCTTAGAATAGTCGTATTTTCAAAAGACAAATGTGTTTTATTTTACTGCATCAAAGTACAAGTCCGTCTCCTCTTGATAAAATCCATTTACGTGATTGTGTTTGTTAATATCTGCAGAAGATGGGCACAAAACGAAACACTTTTTGGACGTTTTTCAAAATAAAGATAGAATTTTTTATTTATTTACTTGGAAAATAAGTCTCCTTTAAATGGGCCATGTCTTTTTCAAGGGGGTCCTCAAAATAAAAACAACAAGAAACACAGATACAGTAGAGCAGACAGTATGCAGCATAAATTCAAAATAAAACAGAAATAAAAAATAAAATAAAAAATAAAATAAAATATAAGAAAAAATAATAATAACAAACAAAAATTCAAAATATTGTTGCAAATTAAAAATAAAACATAGAAAGGAAAAGTAAAAAAAATAAATACAAAAAATAAATTAAATAAAAAATAAAAATAAAATATAAGAAAAAATAATAATAACAAAAATTCAAACTATTGTTGCAAATTAAAAATAAAACATAGAAAGGAAAAGTTAAAAAAATTAAATACAAGAAAATAAATTAACAATAATAAATAATAATAATAATATAAAAACTAAACGAGAAAAAAAAAGAAACATAAAAAGAAAACAAAACAGAAACAACATCTGGTTTTGCTATTTGTTTATTTGATTGAGACGGTGCATGTTAAAGCTGCACTGTGTAACTTTTCTGACTCTATGGTCTGCTTGTCTCCATGGTGACGTTATTGCTTTGCCTGGGTTTGTCCACAGTGTGGCATTAAACAAAAATACATCTTGTATTTATTCAATTACATGTTTTTATTTCTAAAAACTACCGTGAAAACTTGCATTATTATTTCTATGAGTGGGCCCATTTCTCCACAGATTTGACCTGTAACATGAGCTGGTGATGTGGTCTGCTTGTCTACATGGAGATAGTTAGATAGTTAAATGCCATACTGTGGAAAATTTCAGAAAAAAACCCCAATAACATCTATGGAGTCAAGTACCAAAATGCTACGTAATGCAGCTTTAATGAACAAATGAATGAACTTAAGCGCAAATAAAATCACGTTATATTATTATATATAAGTGTCATTCTCTGAGGTCGTTTTGAAATACAAAAATGAACCATGATCATCTCATTGTTTCCCGTGTGCGTTCTTTCTTTCCATCCATCCATCCATTTTCTTCCGCTTATCCGGGATGGAGTTCTTTCTTTCTGATATTGTAAATATTTCTCCAAAGCCCGGTCTTTATAAAGCCGTATGTTAATGTTGGGATTGTTAATGAGCACTGACCTATCCCGCCGTTTAAGTCAAAGCGTCTGTAATTGCTTCAGAAAGGCCAGGTGCCGGGTCGCTTTCTAATTTCACATCTGACAAATAACAGATTCATTAACGGGAAAGACGGAAAAAAAGGCTCGTTTCAATCCGACCGTTAGTGTCTCTGCCTCACGCACGCGACTTAAACGACTCGAATTACGCTGGTTTCTGATCGTATGATGTCGTTTCCTCCTCAAAAACAGACCTGGAGCTGTGTTTTGTCTCATTCTCACATGTTTCACCACAGACTGTAAAGACGTGGACTGAAGCTCGTCGACGCTACAGCAGTTATAGCGGCGAATTTGGAGCAGAGTTACATATTTGGAGTTCTGGTTGTGCGTATCATAGCAACTAAAGAGCCAATCAGGAGCGAGGCTGTTGAAAGTAAAGCCTCTTCCCGCCCACGTCACTGTTTTAGTAGGGAGCGGGCGCTTAGCAACGCTGTCAATCAAACCTGTTGCTAACGCTAACAGGAGCGACCTCGGGGAAAGAAGGACCTGATTTGTCTGTTATTAATGTTCATATCTTGATTTACAGACACAATAGTGAAATAAAAACCCCAGGATCATGTAGAGGGTTAATACGAACATTTAAGACCAGAATGAGTCTGAAGCAGCAGAGACAGAGAGAGGACAGATTAAAAAAAATAAATAAAATAAACTCAAAATAACCAAAATTAAAAAATTTAAAATTAAAATAAATAAACTCAAAATAACTTAAAAAAAAACCAAACAAACCTCAAAATAACTAAAAAAAAAGAGAAAACTCTAAATAACTCAAAAAATAAACCAAAAATAACAATAAAATAAAATAACAAAAAATAATCTTCAGAAAAATAAATAAATAAATAAATAAATAAAAGCTCAAAATAAAGAAAATAAAAAATTTAACCCCAGGATCATGTAGAGGGTTAATACGAACATTTAAGACCAAAATGACGAGTCTGAAGCAGCAGAGACAGAGAGAGAGTAAAAAAAAAAAAAAAAAAAAACTCAAAAAATAAACTCAAAATAACAAAAAGAAAAAACTTAAAATAACAAAACAAATCTAAATAAACACAAAATAATTAAAAAAAAAAAAAGGTACAGTTTTTCAATAGAAAGTGAATTGGAGCCAGAGTCGATGGAGCCGGAAGCGCGCCAACGATCATTTCCTGTTTGGAACCTGGCAGCTAGCAGGTTAGCTATGTCCATTTATATTTACGCACAAACCCTGCAGATTTAGGCTGAGTTCTTCTCTCAAACTGAAAAAAAACCACTTTGTTCCACCTCGTGATGTCATCATGTGGTGATACAGGAAGTGCTCCACTGTGTTTTTAAACTCCACACACCTTCATTTATAGAATCATTTGGATCATTTCAGCGTCTGGAATAACTGACAATCTACTACTAATCTAAAGGTAAAAGGAGCTGTTAATGTGAAAACTCCCACTTGATGACATCACAAGGTGGAACGTCGCATTTTGAGCTTTGTAGATGTTACAGACTAATAATAAAGTGTGACTCAAACATGTGTGAATGAAACAAAACACGACTCCAGGTCTGTTTTTAAAGAGGAAACATCCTTAAAGTTCACTGGAGTCACTTTTCTGTGATATTGGACCTTTAAACATCAGTTTTCTCTGTGGTCCGTCGCTATGGAGAAAAAAAAAAAAAAAAATCCCTGGCAGAAATAAATGCTGGGCGTTATCTTTTCGCCCGCTGCGGTGTATGTCACGTCGCACTGGTGTCAAAGGCGTTCTCCCGACACATCCTTCATCCCAGTGGGAAAAGTAGTCACAATGAATCCCGGCGCTCCTACTGTACAGACTTACTCTTTGTCTCCGGGATCTCGCACCACAGGGAATTCTCTAATATTCTTTGTATTCCCAACATGGATTGTGAGTGTTTCCTTAAAGCCCATGAATCTCCCTGTGGGGGCGCGCGGAGCTGACCCACCTCCCCCTGTCGCCGCACCCCAGCTCGCCGCACTGTCCCCGGGGAGCCCGCCGCCGTCTCCTACTGTTAGCTAAGTTATGGAACGTGCCATCTCCTCTGGTCGACAGTGATCCACGGCGTGCGGAGCGGAGGTATATCTTCTTTATTGACACGTATCTAATGCGTGTTCAGTGTGATTCCTTTGTTAAGTCCTGCCTCGCTCCGTGATGGACGACTTCATCATGTTAGCACGGATGTGATTAAATGTATGTTGTTTTATGACGACACTGTAATTGAGAGAAGGTGTAATAAAAGTTGCCTAAGGCGTTTTTTTCTGAGACTGGTGGATGCAGAAAGGCCTAAATAAGCACAGGCTGTTGGAAATATGTGAGAGGGGGCTCTCCTTATAACTCCCCTGGCACAGCGGTAACGGCGCGCCCGCTGCATGTGAACACAGAGCAGGTATGGCACGCACACAACTGCCGTGAGTTGTGTCCTGTCTGGGGATTCGATGAAATAAGCCAACTCCAGAAGTCATAAATCTGAGTGAAATTGGTCTTATATGAAGCCAAATAAAGCATTGGAGTGCCAGCGCCTGTGCATTCAAATGCAAACATTGGCTGGAAAGCAGGGAAATAGCAGACAAACATGTACCATATAATTTGGTATATGCATTATACATGCTCTGTGAGCAAGAAATCATGTCACATTGGAGCACAAAGCGCACTCTGACACACGGGCAGAAAATATCAAGCAAAAACAATAGCACGGAGGTAAATCATTTACCTAACATTGCCCTTGAGAGTATATGGCTGAGTATAAAGCCATTTATATAGGGCCCGGTCCAGCCCGGTTCAGAGTAATGAAAGCAAAAGGCAGTCTGACGGCCGTCATACTCCACTGCATATCGCACTGGTCTCGCTTTGTTATTGAGTTAGCATGGCGCACTCAGATTCACAACGGGATAGAGGTGCCAGGCTGAAGGAACACTTATAAATGAGATTTTATCGCAAACAAGAAAAATCTGTTTAATACACGCTGAGAATTATGCATAATATCTACACAGGCTGTTCTGTTCAACAAAGAAATCTCATCGAAAAGTGATGCAAAGTGATATAATGGGCTTCTGTGGGACTGCTCGGTGAATACTCCATTGATAATCCTGTATCGTTATCCTGATGTCTTTGGCATATAGTTATTTCTGGAGCAATTTGTGGGATCGCTCTCGACAGTTGTAAAAATACCATTTGTTACATTTGAGTGACTACAGACCCTGGATTTAACTCAGGTCAGAGCCAAAACCTGATCTAATGAAAGAAACAGCCTCGTCTGACATCCGCCTCTCACTCGCGTACTCTACTGCACATTACAAAGACCCCGCGTTAGCACTTCTGCTATTAAGCTAACACTCCGCTACATCAGATTTACTTTGAGACAGAAGCAGGCAATTTAAATGACACTTTTCACCAAACTGGGTACGAATATTTTTACACCAAGTCAAAAAGTTCCCTCATTACCCGTGAATTTCTCCAGCGTTAGCCTAGCGCGCTGCTCCACCACTGCAGCTAGCTTTGACGTAGCCGTACTGTATGTGAGCGCGTGTAGGCTGCGCGATCTCGTCTTCAATAATTCACCTATGACGGCTTTTTCGAGACGCTCCACCTTCTTGATCTGGCTTCCTATATCACATACTCTCCCTCCGCAGTCTCCGTGTATTTGCGCGTCGGGCTTTATTTCGTACTTCCTTTTATCCGCCGTATCTGAGTCTAGCCATCATCCGCTGTGATGTATCCCGACTATACTCGCGTTTGACAGGTAGTGGGTGTGTGGGTTCCGTTCCCGACCCCTCGCCGCACACCTCAAACTCTATATCACCGTCTTCTCTCTCATCTTGGGGAAGCAGAAGAACCGGCGGGCATGGCTCCTGCTACTTTTGATCAGTGACTCCGACGAGATTGCCTTACTGCGCCTTAAGGGGGGCTGAGGAAGAATGAGCGTTATGTCAAGTCTAGCTGACGTGCGCGGCTAGCAAAAAAGAGGGGCAAAGTTGGCGGGATGTTAGCTGGTAGCGCTAGAGCTGGTAGCACTTTGACAATCCTTAAAATTGAAGAATAATCTCTCAGCGGTGTATAAATCCATCGTCGGAGCGAACGAAGCAAACAAAAGAGGACAATAGTAGGGCCATTAAAGGTTGAGTAGGGCCATTAAAGGTTGAAAATGGAGACGATAGCGGTTTCTAGTTTCAGTGTCGTTAGCTCCTCCTTCAGACGAGCGGTAAAACGTCTTCGCTCCTACAACGATTCATCCAGTTGACAGATTTAACTTCGGCTTTTGCTACGGTAGCGCTAAAGAAACCGCCCTTTTTGCTAATCTGCTGGTCCCTCGCTACATCGCGGTTCGCCTTTCGTGGTCTTGCTTTTTCATGGAACTGTAAATCTCAACGAAAATGTTCAAATGGTTCAAAAACGTTAGAAAATGAGAAATGAAACTATAATAAAAATAAAAGAAAAAATGTCCATATTAGTTTTTATAAATCTCTACAAAGGCGAACCACATTTAAATTTAAAACGGCGACTCGTAGCTTTGCCATAGCTCCTCCAACCACAAATTTCTAGCGCCACCTCTGGTAGTTCAACGAGACGATTAACTAGACCGGCGCTGCCTTTGCCAAATATGAAAAAAAAATGGCATTAACCAATTTTTATTTATTTATTTTTTAAATTTTTAACTGTTTCCCAGTTTTTTTTTTTGTGGAATTTTGCATTTTTTTTTTTTTTACAGTGTATGAACATGCATTGTGTCGTGCGTCCTGATTGGCTGTTGGACTGTAGACCATTGTGTCGTGTGTCCTGATTGGCTGTTGGACTGTAGACCATTGTGTCGTGTGTCCTGATTGGCTGTTGGACTGTAGACCATTGTGTCGTGTGTCCTGATTGGCTGTTGGACTGTAGACCATTGTGTCGTGTGTCCTGATTGGCTGTTGGACTGTAGACCATTGTGTCGTGCGTCCTGATTGGCTGTTGGACTGTAGACCATTGTGTCGTGCGTCCTGATTGGCTGTTGGACTGTAGACCATTGTGTCGTGCGTCCTGATTGGCTGTTGGACTGTAGACCATTGTCCATCAGTCTCCTCCGTGCCGTGTCTCCTGTCCAGTACAGAATGTGTTCAGACAAATTTACATAAACGTTGGATCTCAGTGTGACTCTGAAGTGCTGTACGTTTGCAATTTGTTTTGTCCCCGACAAAACCCACAATGTCGATGAAACGTTCTGCACCGACAAAGACGCCTACGAAGGTTTGAACTTTGAGAGAGTTTAAACGAGAGAGAAATGTGAGAAAATGTTAACGCCTGTGTGAGAAAAGTGTATAAAGTGTGTGGTGAGGGGTTTGACAGACAAAAACAGAGAGAATAATGTAAAACCGCGGGTTATTTTTAGAACGTAACCCCGCGGTAAACGAAGGATCGCTGTACAGGATGTTCTAAGGGCGGCGATATTTCTGAAAGGAAGAAAAATAATGAAATGTTTTAATGACGATCCCCCGCGGATCGGTTCAATAGTGAACCACTTTGCGGCGTAGTTTTGAAGGCCAAACTGTTTTTGTAGGTGTCAGGGATTAATGTTTGATGCGTCTGAAATGCAAACGGTAAAATCAATGGCTTATTCCGTATGCCGCTCGCTTCATACATTTTCAAACGCGCACTACGGGTCCACTTTCAAGGCGCTTATTATGGACTTCGACTGTCAGAATTAGCATGTTCTGAATTACATTGGTTGTTAGCTAAAGGTGTTGTTGTTAGCTACCTGCACTACCCTTTTCAATGAGATTTGTTGATTTTTTTCATATAGATTTTGGCTTTTTCGGTTTAATTTCTCCGTGTATTTAAAGTCCTCAGACCAGTTTTGGTTCTGATCGTGTCAAAGCTCAAACGGCCTTTGTTATGAACTTAGCGACTGCGACGTTAGCTTCCATCGTAATGACTTAAATCAGACCTTTTCTGCAAAATGTACTTGTCAGAGGTTTTAAACGTGTTGCAGTCGAGTCGTTTCCGGCGCGTTTACTCTTTCGAAGTTGTATTTGGAGTGATTCATGTTTGAGTAATCTTTAATCGACTATTTTCAAGACGCTATTTTGTCGATCAACTCCCGTTTTCACCTCCACTGTGACACGCCCACTGTGACATCATTCTCCAGTTTTATTATCTTAATGTGTGACACTCGTAGGATTCAGCAGCGTCACGGACTCATTTTGGTGCGGATGAGGATGAGGATGATCTACAACGTTCCATCGGAGGCGCCGGCATTTTGTTGCGATGACGTTTACTCCCACTGGACGCCGCAGTTTTCTAAATTATAACGTAATGATCCGCGGGTGTCGGCGTCAAACTCAATTTCACCGAGGGCCACATCAGCAAAATGGTTCGTCTCAAATTTGCAAAGATATAAAAAAAAATATGTCTGTGTAACTGCGTATACATTTAAATTTACCTTCTCGCGGGCCACATAAAATGACACGGCGGGCCGCATTTGGACCCCGGGCCTTGAGTTTGACACATGTGGATTAGAAGAACAGAGCGACACAAACACACCCGGGCTGATTTAAGACTGATTTATCTGCTTTTGTCTTCACTGTGGCGCTGATGCAGGTCTTGAGTTTGTTCGTGGCGTTTTCGATACAGAGTGTGGACAATACACAGACGTCGTATCGTTTATTTTGGTACAAATGTGTGTGTTCTGGTCATTTTGGTTACGGTCTCTTAATGCGTGACCCTCCACTCTGGGTCTTCAACCACATTGTTCGACTCTGCTTTGAGAATGTTTAAACGTCGCTCTTTGATTAATATAAAACACTGGTGAAGTCTCATTTTTTTGTCTTTACTTTGCCTTTATTTTGCTGTAACTGACAATAAAGCTCCACAGAACGATCCCTAAACCTCTGCGTCTGCTCTTCATGCAACGGAACACAAACCGACGACAGCAGCGTAATTATTTTTCATGTTTAATAAGAAAATTAAAAGCTTAAATTCAATTGTTCCAACAACTGTGGCTGTGGACACATACAAACATTTAAAACATGTTTTCTCAGGTATTTCGTATTAAAATGTAACATATATAGAAGCAGAACTATTCACAGCAGCATTTCACTGGAACAAACAGCTGATTTTATTTATGAGTTTTTGTGTAAACGCGGCTACGTGCCATTTTTGAAACCTCCATGTGTGACTCACGGTCTAAATTGTATGAATTTTCTTAATTTTCTTGGAAACACGAGGACGAGGACAGGGCCGTCGACACAAACGTCAGGGACCGGGGCAAAAAGCCGCACACGAGCCCCACTCCCAGGGTTTCAGGCGCCCAGATAATGAGGAAATAAATCATTATAACTGTTAAAAACTCATAAAAGTGACTTCAAGGATCTACTGTCAGTCATAAGTAACAACAAAATTACATTAAGAGCGTCTAAGTTCCTGTTATTACACAAAAATAATACTTTTAAGCTTTTAGTCCATTTTCTAATGTCGTTTCCTCCTCAAAAACAGACCTGGAGTTGTGTTTTGTTTCATTCATAAACACACAAAACCTGCAGATTTTAGGCTGAGTTCTTCTCTCAAACTGAAAACACTCTGTTCCACCTTGTGATGTCATCATGTGGTGATACAGGAAGTGCTCCACTGTGTTTTTTAAACTCCACACACCTTCATTTCTAGAGTCATTTGGATCATTTCGGATCGTTAATTGCCGCTTCATGACATCACAAGGTGGAACAGAGCATTTTGAGCTTTGTAGATGTTGTTGTTTTGTTGTAATGTTCCATAGTATTGAATATCTCCGTGAAGAATATTCCGACATATTGTTTTAACTTTCTAATTTGGTTTCTGACACATCTATCTTTTTCCTACATCACACAAAATGGACTCTTATGAGCTTTTAAGTCACATTCTGATGCTGTTCTCTCCTCAAAAACAGACCTGGAGTTGCGCTCGAAACGCTCTGTTCCACCTTGTGATGTCATCAAGTGGTAGTTTTCAAGTCAACAGCTCCTTTTTAGCTTTAGTTCAGTCGTAGATTAGCAATTCCAGAAGCTGAAATGATCCAAATTATCCCAGTGAAGGTGTGTGGAGTGGAGCACTTCCTGTATCACCACACGATGACATCACAAGGTGGTCTAAATCTGCAGGTTTTGTGAGTTAAACGAGTGAATGAAACAAACACAAACTCCAGGTCTGTTTGTGATGAGTTTACTTCATCGGTTCCTCCACATTCTGACACAGATTTATTCTTAATGACTTTACAATCTCGAGTTACGTCCAAACTCGCGCGCAGACGTTTTGTGCCGTCAGCCCCACGTGAACCTGGATGTTCCCCCTGTGGTCGCGCTGATGATGGAGGACGTCCACAAACCTCATGCACTGCCCGTCTGTGGTGTAATGAATGGGGCGCTGCTCAATGCATTTTCAGTATCTCCACCTCGTCTGTACTTTAAGACTCACGACGGCGACTTCCTCCGTCCTTATCTGTCTGTTTTATTCCGTTTGGGCGACTGGGAGGTCACGTTCTGACTATGAACTGACACAAAATGGCTTCAGTGTTTGTCAGTTCGCGTCTTGTTATATTTAAGAACCAACATTTTAAAGTGTTAAATTAATTCATGTTTAATTTAAAAGGTAAAGCTCCACTTAGCAACGCTGTCAATCAAACCTGTTGCTAACGCTAACAGGAGCGACCTCGAGGAAAGAAGGACCTGATTTGTCTGTTATTAATGTTCATATCTTGATTTACAGACACAATAGTGAAATAAAAACCCCAGGATCATGTAGAGGGTTAATACGAACATTTAAGACCAGAATGAGTCTGAAGGACAGAGACAGAACCACAAGTGCAGGTTATGTCCATTTATTTGTACAGCTGCCCTCACCTATGGTCCCTGGTTTAGTCCCGGTTCAGTCCTGGTTTAGTCCCGGTTTAGACCCGGTTTAGACCCGGTTTAGACCCGGTTTAGTCCAGTTTTAGTCCAGTTTTAGTCCTGGTTTAGTCCAGTTTTAGTCCAGGTTTAGTCCAGGTTTAGTCCAGTTTTAGTCCAGTTTTGGTCCAGTTTTAGTCCTGGTTTAGTCCTGGTTTAGTCCAGTTTTAGTCCAGTTTTAGTCCTGGTTTAGTCCAGTTTTAGTCCAGGTTTAGTCCAGGTTTAGTCCAGTTTTAGTCCAGTTTTAGTCCAGGTTTAGTCCTGGTTTAGTCCAGTTTTAGTCCAGTTTTGGTCCAGTTTTAGTCCTGGTTTAGTCCTGGTTTAGTCCTGGTTTAGTCCAGTTTTAGTCCTGGTTTAGTCCTGGTTTAGACCTGTATCAAAGAACTGGACTTGTTAAATTCTCGGTTAAATCCTCATGTCCACAGTCTCCTCGTCCATAAAAGTCCCAGCAGGTTCTCGCTCGACGCTGTAAACTCACGGCACGAAACGCCATCGAAAAACTGCAGGACTTAACCGGCAACGTACATGTGATCCACCTACAGTGTGAGCTTAAAGTGACAGTGTGGGGCTTTTGAGCGCGGGCCAATGGTGAGATAAAGGTTTGGCTTATGGTAAAGTCTGTGAGCCAGTTTTATAATCTCAAACAGAGTGTGTGCTCCTACACGAGCGCTCGCCCCGCGCCCTCAGCTATGTCCACAACTTTTTACTTCTCGTCTGCACTTCTGCTCGTTGGCATAATTCAGCGGCGTTTTATGCGGCGAGTCCTGTAGGTCGTCCAAAGTTTAACACCTCCGGTTTTAATGGCTCTGCGACAACTTGGAGCATTTTAACTCGGGCTTTGTGTGCAGATTCTGCAGTGTCCTCGTCTTTTCTTTTCTTCCTCACATTGTTAAAAATTAAGCTTGAGAAAAAAGAGTTTTATCTTCGTGGAAGTTGTGAAATAAAAACAGAACATTAAGAACGAAACGACAACAGCAACGACGATTTCTGCAAATGTGTTTTATGAAGTGAACGATTTGATAAAGTCACAATGAACTGAATTATACATCTGTACTATACTTCTGTTTGCTCCAGGTCCAGGTCTAAACCGGGGCTAAACCTGGTCTAAACCAGGACTAAACCTGGTCTAAACCAGGACTAAACCGGGACTAAACCGGGACTAAACCGGGTCTAAACCGGGACTAAACCGGGACTAAACCGGGACTAAACCGGGACTAAACCGGGACTAAACCGGGTCTAAACCGGGACTAAACCGGGACTAAACCAGGACTAAACCGGGACTGAACCGGGGCTAAACTGGGTCTAAACCGGGACTAAACTGGATCTAAACCGGGGCTAAACCGAGACTAAACCAGGTCTAAACCAGGTCTAAATCAGGTCTAAACCAGGTCTAAACCAGGTCTAAACCAGGTCTAAACCAGGTCTAAAGCAGGTCTAAACCAGGTCTAAACCAGGTCTAAATCAGGTCTAAACCAGGTCTAAACCAGGTCTAAAGCAGGTCTAAATCAGGTCTAAACCAGGTCTAAAGCAGGTCTAAACCAGGTCTAAACCAGGACTAAACCAGGTCTAGATCAGTCCGGTGCACTTATAATAAATCCTCATTTGTGTTTTGGAGCAGCTCTCACTTCAGACACAAATCAAAACCATGTCTTTCCTGAACAAACGTCCTGTGTTTCCCTGGTCACATGTTCCTCCACACGCGTGTCCCTGTTATTCCACTAATGCTGCAGCTTCATAAACAGACGGGCCCCTCTCCACCCGCTCTCGCTCCACCTGGATTCTCCATTTCACACAAACTTCCCTGAAACCCGCTCACGTCTGAGTAAACGCCGGTCTGTGTTTGGATCAGTAGAAACGTCAAGATAAAGGTGAGTTTTTTTCGTCACTTGAGCTGAACGTTGGTGTCGTCTCCTGTCTCTGTGTCAATTCCTTCATGAGTTTATCGTGGGGTTTATTCAGCAGAAGACACCGAACATATGAAGTAAGACGTATGGAATTATGCAGCGAAGGAAGAAAGTTTAATAGCTCAACTTTTTTAATAAATAGATTTTATTTTCAAATCCTCAAAGTGTCCACTTTCTGTTTTGTCAAAAAATATTCAGCAAAGTTATTTCACTTTTTTCTTTACTACATAATTCCATGTATCTTACTTTTTAATATATATATTTTTTTATTTGATTGTGGATTATAGTTTTCCCTCGTTCGTGGTCCCTTTTTTTCATAGTTTGGTCGGGGGTTCGACTTAAACTCAGACGCCATTTATATGTGAGATATGTTGTTTTTTTTTCCTTCATTTTACACTTTTTGGCTCCAGAAAATACAGTACACGTTTATCTCGGGGGTCACGTTCTAAAAATAACCCACAACAGGCGAAATCCACGAAGTATCAGCTTTATTTATTTATTTATTCATTTTGTTATTTTGAGTTAATTTTTTAATTCTTTTTTTTTACTTTATTTTTTGATTTTTGTAAAACTGTGTCCCCTCTCTCTGTAACTGCTGTTATTTTGAGTTTTTTTTTTATTTTTTTAGCTTATTTAGATTTTAAGATTTATTTAGGGTTTTTTTTTTAATTAATATTTTAAATACATTTTTTAATTAAAATTAGAAGTACAGTGGTCCCTGGTTCTAAAAATAACCCACAATAGGCAAAATCTGTGAAGTATCATCTTTTTTTTTTACATTATTCTCTCTGTTTTTGTCTGTAAAACCCCTCACCACACACTTTATACACTTTTCTCACACGGGCGTTAACATTTTCTCACATTTCTCTCTCGTTTAAACTCTCTCAAAGTTCAAACCTTCGTAGGCGTCTTTGTCGGTGCAGAACGTTTCATCGACATTGTGGGTTTTGTCCGGGAGAAAACAAATTGCAAACGTACAGCACTTCAGAGTCACACTGAGATCCAACGTTTATGATTTTGTTCAAAAATAGTAAATCACACCCGTGTATTTGTGTATTTTCCTCAGTGTTTCCCAGTCTGTGCACATTCAGATTCTTATCGTAGCGGCAGACGACACGAGGCTGAGGTTTGAACGGCGTGACCTTTGAACCTCCGGAGTCAACGCCGCGAGAATAAACGATTTGGTGAAATGTGACTCACTGTAGATTTCTTCAGATACTCAGATGTTGAATGTATTTGACGTCTCCTTTAAAACCCGTGAATATGAGCGGTTTATGTCACGAGAGAAAAATAAATAAATAAAATAAAAACACAGCAGCGAAACCACACGCCACCTCACCCTCTCCTGTAGACCGTTTATATAAATGGACAAAGTGAACCTGCTAATGCACCTCCAGCTCCATCCACTCTTCACTTTCTGCGTAAAAACTGCGTTGATTCTTTATTCAGTCCGTGTTTGCTGCACATGCCTTTACGATTTTCGCTAAACGGGAAAAATTTAGAAAAGAAATTCATCTTTTCTTCTCCACATTTCTACATTTACATCGTGAAACGCAGCTCGGACAAAACAGAAGCGCGTCCCGTTTAAACTGAACTTGAAAATACAATCTCCAAAATCTCACGTTGTCACAGTTAAAGAACAACAGCGACGTGCAGCTGTGGACTCATGAGCGCCCCCTGTGGTTCATCAGTAGGACACCGGCATGTTTTTGGTTTGTGTGTGCAGTACTTTTACTTCTACTTTTTTACGTTCCACACTGCACCCGGCCCCGGTAAAGTACAGATAACTAAGATGTTTCTTTGTTTCTGAGACCAAGAAAAGACGTTTTATTTTTAAAGGCCGGTTAATAAATAATGATAATAATGACAATAAATCTTCATACAGTCTGTGGTCTCGTTTATCTCGTTCAGACCGTGCAAAGAGGAGATATATTCTACTACAAATATACACTGTAGTTTATCAGGATATCGCTTACAACTTCACAAAAAGGTAAATATGTAACTGACACTGATGCTCTTGTTGCTCCAGTTTTTATTTTCACTCAGCTGCTGTTCGTTGGCGTCTGATTTTACAAACAAAACTGCAAATAAATTAACGCTTTATAAATGACAAGATTTAAAGGAAAAAAACTTCACGTCTTCCAACTATTTTCCGTGTCCTGAGTTGCTCCTTAAACTCGCTCCAACTTCAACACTAAATATTGTTTGGAGATATGGAATATCTTTTGGAATAACAGGTTTTATCAGGCGAGATCTGGCGTTGATTATTTTCCATATTTTACAGATAAATCCGTGGACTGGGGGATTGTGTGTGATCCACGGTTTTATTTCACTCTGATAAAGTTAAAGACGTGTTGTTTTTCCCAAATCAAAAGTCCACACCTTAAGCGCAGTTTGTTTTTGTGTTTTCTCTGAGCCGAAGATCCTCGTCGATTTCCATTCTCACTTCTCTCCCATCTATGGACTTTATAATGTATGTTCTCTTAAAGGGGAGTAATCGCAGCAGAGGGACTTTAAACCAATCAGGACGGACTTGACGGATAGAAAAGGGCTTAAAGGGGCGGTGTAGTGTTTATAAATGACCAGGGTTACGTCTGTGTAATTAAAGTGTTACCTAAAGCGGAGAATCGTCCTGGAGCTTTAAGAATCATTTATAAAAACGGACGAGGAGACGGATGGACCGACCTCCAGACAGACGTTAATGAGGCGAAAGGGAAATGAACGAATATGCGCCACATCCGAAAAAACGAAAACACGAAAACGCAAACGCGACAGTTTAACATCAGCTCATTTAAAGAGATAAGACGCTTTAAAGGAGGTCAGAGGTCACAGTGTGTTTACAGTGGAGGGATTTACTACCTGCAGTGTGGGTTTAAACGTGTCTATCTCCATGGAGACAAGGAACCAGGCCAAGTTACAGCGCAGATCTGTGGAAAAGCGAGCACATTCACAGTAAAAAATGTGATTTTTAAGGTGAAAAACGGACATGAAACTGAATAAATACAGGGTAAGTTAATGCCGTGTTATAGTAAAAGCCAAAGTTTGATCAGTCGACTGGACAAAACGTTGTAGGCAGAGGCAGCAGACGTCCGCTAAAGTTATTTCAGTTCAAAAAGAGACACAGATTTGATGTTTTTAGTCGTGTTTTGTCTTAAATGTTCGTATTAACCCTCTACATGATCCTGGGGTTTTTATTTCACTATTGTGTCTGTAAATCAAGATATGAACATTAAAAACAGACGAATCAGGCGCCGTCTTTCCCTGAGGTCGATCCCGTTTGCGTTGCTAAGGGCCTGTGCCACGCTAAACCAATTGAAAGTGTTTTACAGAATAAGAAAGACATTAAAATCACAATACAACAGATCAAAACATAAATAATCATCATCAAAAAAAAAAAAAAAAAACATGAAAGGAGAAAAGTGCAGAATAAACCCCTTTCAGTCACATTCACATAAACAGAACAGTCTGAGTCTGGATTTAAACGTCGTCAAAGTCGAGGTCTGAATGTTCAGGTTTAAACTGAACAAAACTCAAACACTGATTCAACATGTTTAGACCTGGTTTAGTCCTGGTTTAGACCTGGTTTAGTCCTGGTTTAGTCCTCGTTTAGACCTGGTTTAGTCCTGGTTCAGTCCTGGTTCAGTCCTGGTTTAGACCTGGTTTAGTCCTGGTTTAGTCCTGGTTCAGTCCTGGTTCAGTCCTGGTTTAGACCTGGTTTAGTCCTGGTTTAGTCCTGGTTTAGTCCACGTTTAGCCCTAGTTTAGTCCAGAGCTGCTTTAAAGTCTATTCTCTGAGCCGCAGTACTTCCTGGAAGGGGCGTTACCTTCAACCTCCTCTCTCTGGATTGGCTCTTTAGTTGCTATGACACTCACGGTCGGACTCAGCTGCAGATTTCCTCCTGTAAACACTGACCTCAATGAGTTTCCAAACAACTTTGAATGACATCGCCCTCCCTGAGTCCACTTCTTTACACAGTCTGTATGTAAATGTATATGTGTAAGTACATGTATATGTATATGTATAAGTACATGTATGTGTATATGTATAAGTACATGTATATGTATAAGTACATGTATAGATGTATCTGTATTAAATATTATCGACCTATAGAACACTGTGCTGTCGTCTGAAACACCTCTGTTCTTCTGCTGCGTTTCGTGGCTAAAGTTCTAAAATGATTTATTTACAGTTATGAATAAAAACTGCATTCTTATCATAAAATGCTTTCTCTGTCGCGCTGAAGCCGTCCCCTTGTACTTTCAGTGGGGTTTTCCGTGTTTTCTATACCGTGTTTCATAAAAATACCTTCCTTCCTCGTCTCTCGTTGACGTCAAAACTAAACAGGAGCAACAACACCAATCATCTCAACTAACCCGTTTTTTCTTTTAAGGTTTTTGTACGTCGGCTATAAAAGATTTACCATGAAAAAACATATATCTATATTTAATGCATGAACTTTTACATCCCTCGCCCCGGTGCGCAGAGCCGCTTTGGTCCGTTTACACTGAGGCAGAAGAATCGCGTGGCCTTTGTCCAATTACGACGGTTTAAAAATGTATGGAAACGTGCTCGGACTGGGAGGGCGACTTTTAGTATAAAATCAAACCAAAGGATAATGAGTTTTTATTGTTAGAATGCAGCGGCAAGGGACGACTCACAAAAGTATTTAGTGTGTTTTATTATTAATAAGACACAAAACATGGAGTATGGTATGCAAACTTATGAATTAGGAATGAGGTTTGATGGCAACACTAATGGTAATTCACTGTAGAAACTTCTTATGGAGTTTAGATCGTTGCAGGTCAAGTGGAAAAGTCCTGACTTAACGTAAAGATAAACACATTTACAGTCTTTATTTACGCTGATATAATCATAAACACGCACGACGAGTTAAACTTTGGACAAATCTGCTCATTCCATGCATTTTTTTCTTTATTTTTTACTACTTTTTTAACATTTTGCCACACACGGAAGACGGCAACTGCACTGACAAAGACGCCTACGAAGGTTTGAACTTTGAGAGAGTTTAAACGAGAGAGAAATGTGAGAAAATGTTAACGCCTGTGTGAGAAAAGTGTATAAAGTGTGTGGTGAGGGGTTTGACAGACAAAAACAGAGAGAATAATGTTCTGCACCGACAAAGGCGCCCAAAAAGTCGAGGAAGATGCAAACCGTCGCAGAAAAAGTTGGATTTCTGGACACGCTAAAGGACAGAAGAAGTTCCGTGACTGTAGAGGGCGCCATTACGGAACAAATGAATCTTCAGTTCGTTATATCAAAAAGGAGGAAAATAATGTGGTTTCATTCCATAAAACTGCACTTATTTTTTAAAATCCATGAAGGTTTGAACTTTGAGAGAGTTTAAACGAGAGAGAAATGTGAGAAAATGTTAACGCCTGTGTGAGAAAAGTGTATAAAGTGTGTGGTGAGGGGTTTTACAGACAAAAACGTACAGAATAACTAAAAAATAAAGATGATACTTTGCAGATTGACCCCCCAGGCCGACACCACGGAGTGTTCGTCTGTTTTAATGGTAATTTCTGATGATTGTTTGTGATTATGTTTTGATTTGTGTCTTTCTTTTTCTGTAAAACACTTTGAATTGCCTCGTGTACAAATTGTGCGATATAAATAAACTTGCCTCGCCGTACGTCAATCTCAGTCTGTGCGCTCACGTTACGTCGCCTAGAAACCGTGACGGCTGTTGACTCATGACCTGAACGTGTAAAATGGACACTGAAATGATTAGTTTCACTTTTAATTATTTATTATTTAATTGAAGACGAGTCAAAGTGTCTTCGTCGCAGGTGTTTATTTCTGTTTGATTGAATGAACTAAGGAATTAATCTTTCCCTTTGAACATCAACGGGCAAATATAACGTTCGAGGTGATTCTTTTTCCCAGTTGTAGCGAGTATTGCATAACTTTGAGAAAATACACCTTGTTTCTCCCGTAGAAGAAGTGCCGCACGGTGCATGATGGGATATAGAAGTGCCGACCTCCATGAAAACACAGGAACCACAGGGCACATTTTTGTCGTCATTCACTGGACGCATGAAATGGGACACTCCTCGTCGCGCCGGAAGTTACGCAAGTGCCCTTAAATGCACCCTACGAAGTGTGCAACCGTCGAATTGAGACACGACCCTAGTCTTGCTAATCTCTACTAAACAAAGACGAATAATTAAGTGACTCAAACGTGTGTGAATGAAACAAAACACAACTCCGGGTCTGTTTTTGACGGTATCATTTGGACCTCGGTTAAAAATCCTGCGTACGGCCCCGTCTCAACCTACACGGTTTTCGACGTACCTTGAACGCCGCCTATTCACCCACTACTCACCCATTTTCCCGTCCCGTACTCCTGCTATTCTTCCCGCTCTCACCTCTGACTGGAGCGAGCATTTAGCTGTCACCTCTGAAAGCCACTTATTTACAACCTCCGCCCCCTCCCTATACATACCCCGTACCCTCACGACGCCCTCTCCCCCGCCGCCGCCTCCCTCGACGTCTTCGCTCCCCATGAATTGCAAAGTTCACGACGACGACGACCTGTTGTTTGCTCCTTACACGTTTGTCAATCGCGCACGCTAGCTCGCCCTTCGCAATCAAAGTTAATGAGCGAAGAGACAAAGATCTGTTCGCAATCCCACATGTAATCAGAGGAGGTAGAGCGCCGCGCGGACACGTATGTGCGCCGATGACGTGACGGGAGCCTAAAGTTTCACGGGTGAGTGGGTTTACAGGCTTAAATTGGTTTCTAAGTACAGGGTAGCTAGCTATTGGAGGCCACAGCTACGGAAGGGGGCAAGCCATTACTGAAACGAGCCAGGAAACTAGATGGAAAGTAATATCTATGTGAACGATGGGCATAACAAAAAGGTGTCTAATGGCGAGGTTTTTTAAGCGTTTCGTCGAGCGGGATGTAAATAGGTGAACCAAAATTGCCCCTCTGGTTGTAAAGCTGTTTGTCGCTTTATACCGTGTTTGTTTCAGGACTTCACGGACATAAAATGCAGGAAAAACACTCTGAATATCCTACAGTTACAGCTGGATTAGCTTTAGGTTTGAGGTTAGCTGGTTGTTGGAGGCTTGTACGAAAAAAGAGCCATTTTTAGGAGCTGTACCAGACTTTGACGATCTGAAAAATGTGAAATTCGAGCAAGTTTGCAGTGGTTCACTTACTTTATGAATTCCGAGCACGCTAATTATTCACCATGATGAGTTTATAAGCGCTTTTCACAAGGGCTGTGCATGGATCTGTTAAAATAAGTGGAGTATCCTGCTGCTTAGAGCCGTCTCGAGTTAGACTAGTGGCCGTTCGTTGGTACTACAGCTGACGGGCGCCTACAGTGTTCACAAAGGTCCAATTTTGTGGCGATTTTGACCTATTTTCAGATCAAACCTTTTCTTAAAATCCATGTGTTGTCTTAAAAAAACCTTATCTGTCTCTAAAAAACTCAGTGTCGGCTACGCTCTATGTTCGCTCCAGCTAAACTCAAGCTCTGATTGGTTAGATCGGTCACGTGGTACGACATGAACGATGTGAACGGGCCGACTGTCCCGAATGAGCCGCAGGTTTAGAACATTGCTCAGAAGCTCCTGGAAGCACGAACATTAGGATTTATTCATTATTTCCTTGTCTCATTTCCTAAGTCTCATAAGAAGTAGCTCAACTGCGCGTGGTCCGTGGGCGGAGCCGGATGTACCTCACCGCTAAAGGCTAAACCCGCGATATGCACCACTGAGCACGGCCCGCTGACTTCAATGGGCGGCCATGTTTGGATCCCGGAGCTTGAGGATGTCCGTATCCGATACCGATATCACCATCAGCCGCCGATCTAGGCATTTTTAAAGTACCGCTTAGGATCGGATTTAGTAAATAGGGTCGAAACAGCGAATAGAGTCGTCCGTACGCCGCTACCGCTCACGACCAGAGCAGCTCAAACACAGACGCAGACTGAGGAGGATTTAAAATAGAAGTAAAACAAAGACTATCTCCGTCTTATCTCACTTCTTTACATATGTTTGTTGGCCATGTGCTTCAGGAAGGCGAAGTTTAGCCATCGCATTCAAGCTAACGACAACCACGCGTAAAAATTAGATGCAGTCTTATTCTGACCTTGTTGAAGAGCTGCTTGTTTCAGGGATTCTTCACCTTTTTGAGCTCAGAACGCAGGGCCCAATCTGATATTAAATCTATTATATTCTTCTGATTTTGACAATGCTCGCGGCTCGTATGGTTAAGAATCGCTGCGTTATACGATAAATCTGTCGTGGAGCGTGACACATTTTGCTGAAACACATAGAAAAAAATGGGTTAAGTCTGTTTAAAGCTGCTCTCTGTGAGTTTATTTGAATTTTGTTGTTGTTTGTCAGTAGATGTCAGACGTGAAACCTGTTCCCCTCCTCTCATCTTTACTCAGACCATAAACTGTGCGCGTAAACGGACATAGCTAACCCGCTAGCCGCCGCGTTCCAATTCACTTTACATTGAAAAACCGTCCCCTTCTCTCTGTAAATACTCACTGTCAGACCGCAGTAGTGCAGACAGCCTCTAGTGGTGACACGTGAGAATGCAACAGGGCTGGGTCGGACGATCTAATTGCTAACGGTAGCTTTAATGTACCGCACGAGTCTAACCGCAGACGAGCGCCGCAGGTTAACGCATCAGCTGGGAACCTTTGTAGCTCGGAGCATGGGCGGTCCGTTTCCCACTAACCCAGAGAGTCGGGTCAAATGCAGTTGACAAATTTCGTCAACCGCGGGCTAATATGGCGTAGTTTAAAATGACTATTTGTGTCCATAACCAACCACGAGTTCCCAGAATCCTCTCCAGGCGCGAGGAGAAGCGAGCGGTCGAAAGTAAAACCCATAAATCCCGGGGTTTATGTCCAATCCGGTGCCTTCCTCTCTCCGCTGCCCACTGCAAACAAATTAAAAAATCATTAGCCTTGTAGCTGACGTCGATGCCAAAAAGAGCGTGCGCCGGAGTTCGCTCTCGGGCTTCGTGGCTGCGCGAGAGTGAAGGAGAAAAATGGGCTGCGGCGTTTGGTGAAGGTGCGCGGTAAAATTGGAGGTCCATCCTTGGGTGACCCCCGTGACCTTTTGTCAGGCCAGTAAAAAATGCCCAATCCATCACGGCGGCGCAGAGCCGTCCCGCCGCAGTGGAGCGGTGTGGTTATAGGGTCCACATGATGCGATCCATTTCACTGAGGTGGAGTGATACAGCGCGGGTCAAAGGTCGAGGGACGGGCAAAGCGAACCGCGCTCCATCAAACTCTTTAAACACGACGAATGAAAAGTGAAAATAGACTGTTTTTGTAATTAGCAAATGTTGTGTTGATATTTGCTTTAAAATTTCATCCTAACGCCAATTGGGGTGTTAAAGCCCCACTGTGCAACATTTTGACCAACCATACGACCAAAATAAAACAATTTTATCACATTATACCCGTTTTTATTGCTTAAACATGTGTGGAAAATGGGAAAACTGCTCCACAGACCTGACGAGTAACTTAGCCAGCCTGTAATTATGTTTGTAAAAGTAAAACTGTGTGAATAATAAAAAATAAATAAATAAATCATGATAATAATGATAATAATAATAATAATGTAATCTCATCTGTTTGTAGACGGGGCAGTTGTCAGTGTAAATAAATAAACTGTATTTGTACATTAATATTGAAATCCCATCATGCAGTGGGCAGATGATTGATGACTGTTTATATAAATGGACATAGCTAACATGCTAGCCGCCGCAAAACATGGCTCCAGTTCAGTTTCTATTGAAAAACTGCTTTTTCAATTATTTTTTTTTGTTATTTCTATTATATATATTTTTTTTAGTTATTTTGAGTTTCTTTTTTTTTTTTTGTTTATTTTCTTTATTTTTATTTATTTATTTATTTTTGATATTTTGAGCTTTTTTTTTTTAGTATATTTATATTTGTTATTTTGACTTTTGGGGGGTCTGTTATTTTATTTTTTGTTTTTAAACCTTGTCCTCTCTCTGTCTCTGCTGCTTCAGACTCATTCTGGTCTTAAATGTTCGTATTAACCCTCTACATGATCCTGGGGTTTTTATTTCACTATTGTGTCTGTAAATATGAAAAAAAAATGTAAATGATGTAATTGTAAATGTATTTGAACGACTCCCACAGAGATGCACAGTTCACTTCACCTCGGTCTTTCATTATAAGTCGTTTTAGCCAAATAGAATCTGGACGTTATTCAGTTATTCAAGTCATTCAGGGACCGTTAGCATTATCTGGCTTATAATCACAGACTGTATATATAAATGGACACAGCTAACGTGCTGCGTTCCAAACAGGAAGTGAGCACGGATTCTGGCTCCAATTCTCTGTCAGACTCATCATTTTGGTCTTAAATGTTCATATTAACCCTCTACATGATACTGGGTTGATTTTTTAAATTATTATTATTATTATAAGTTTGTTTGTTGTTTTTTTAGTTATTTCTATTATATATTTTTTGTTATTTTGAGCTTCTTTTTTTTTAGTTCATTTTCTTTCTTTATTTATTTTATTTATTTATTTATTTATTTATTGATATTTTGAGCTTTTATTTTATTTTATTTTTATTTTTTTAAGTATATTTATATTTGTTATTTTTTGTTTTTCAAACTGTCTCCTCTCTCTGTCTCTGCTGCTGTCAGACTCGTCATTTTGGTCTTAAATGTTCGTATTAACCCTCTACACGATCCTGGGTTGATTTTTTTTTTTTTTTAATTATGAGTTTGTTTGTTTGTTTGTTAATTTGATTTTTTTTAATTAATTTATTTATTTTAGTTATTTCTATTATATATTTTTTAGTTATTTTGAGTTTCTTTTTTTTAGTTTATTTTCTTTATTTTTATTTATTTATTTATTTTTTGATATTTTGAGCTTTTATTTGTTTTGTTTTTTTGTGTATATTTATATTTGTTATTTTGATTTTTGGGGGGGTTTGTTATTTTATTCTATTATTTTTTTTACTGTCCTCTCTCTGTCTCTGCTGCTTCAGACTCATTCTGGTCTTAAATGTTCGTATTAACCCTCTACATGATCCTGGAGTTTTTATTTCACTATTGTGTCTGTAAATCAAGATATGAACATTAATAACAGACAAATCACCCGTCTTCATTCTCTGAGTTCACTCCTGTTAGCGTTAGCAACAGGTTTGATTGACAGCGTTGCTAAGCGCCCGCTCCCTGCTAAACCAGTGATGTGGGCGGGAAGAGGCGTTACCTTCAACAACCTCTCTCCAGATTGGCTCTTTGGTTGCTACGACACTCACGGCCAGCATTCCAAATATGAAACTCTGCTCCAAATTAGCCGCTATAACTGCTAGCGGCTAAATGGCCACGATATAGAAATCAAACTCATCTTTTCTTCTTCAAACTGTGAAACTGTCGCACACAAACCAGGAGCACGTCGCAGTCGAACTGAATTTCAAAATATAATCCGCAAAAGTTCACGTTGTCAGTTAAAGAGCGACCGTGACGTGTAGCTCTGACCTCATGAGCGCCCCCTGTGGGTCGTCAGTATGTGTTTTATATATGAATGCGTTCACTGTACAACTCAAATCTTTATCAAAACCACCACATTTGCAGCTTTATGAGACTGAAAACATGCACAAAATACTTTTCCTTTCACTCTTTACGTGCATCGAGACGTAGATTTTTCACTTGACGAGTATTTCTTTGCCGCAGTATTTGTACTTTTACTCGTTCCGCCATCTCCGTGTTCCTGATGGATGTCCTGCCCCTCTGGCCCGTTCGCTCCCGTCTCTTTTCGTAGCTCACTTTTCCAGACGAGGCTCTAATCCCACACCACTCCATCAGCCGCCACAGAGCGCTCACTGTTGCCGCGGCTCGCTGTGTGTTTTGGCAGGTCACGCCGAGCCGCAGCCAGGAGCTTCAGCTGGCGGGAGGGAGGAGGCCCGGCTTTTCCGATGCTCGCCGCCTGACACAGTTTGACCACACCTGCGCTGGAGACACACACACAAACGCACACAAACGTCTCTTATTTCCACAACACGAGCAGGTCCCAGAGCAGAACCCGACCGCTGCGGCGCATCCGTCACTCAGCCGGCGGCTTCGGGATCGAGGTCTGGGCAGATGCTACGCTTTTTTTTTTTTGGTTTTCGTTGAGATGCCAAGAGGGAAAATATTAAAGCCAGAGTCCGCTTGTAAGACGCACACAGCTCGGGAATCCAACTTTCTTTTGATTAATGAGGAAATGTTGCGTTTTCTCCCAAATGTTATATTGAAATTGTGTATTAGTGTTGGTGAGTAAAGCGTTCAGGCTGCACGAGGGAAACATCAACGAACCACACGCAAAAACCTTCAGATCAGTGGACAAACGCTCTACCAAATGAGCCACTGTTCCACCTTGTGATGTCATGAAGTGGTAGTTTACGTTAAAACAGCTCCTTTTACTTTTTGTTCAGTCGAGATAAGTTCAGGCAAATCCAGATTGGCTGAAATGGTCCAAATGATTCTATAAATGAAGGTGTGTGGAGTTTAAAAACACAGTGGAGCACTTCCTGTATCGCCACACGATGACATCACAAGGTGGAACAGAGCGTTTTCAGTGGAAATCTGCAGTTTTTATGTGTTAAACGTGCGTGAATGAAACAAAACACAACTCCACGTCTCTTTTTTGATGAGGAAACATTAGAACAGTTTAGAAAATGGAGTCATATTTGCATTTTAAAAACCCACTTGTTTAATAAAAATGAGTTGAACATTAAAGCTTTAAACCGGGGCATTTATGATATTCAGGGGTGTCGACGGTGGGCGGGGCAAAGGGGTCTGTTGCCCCGGGCCCCAGGGTCTTAGGGGCCCAGAACTGGACCCTCTTTATTTATTTATATTAGGGGGCCCCAAGTGTTTGCCCCGGGCCTCCAAAGTTTGGTTGACGGACTGGATGAAATTAGTGCAATTTGAAAAAAATAAAATAAATAAATGTAAGAAAAAAGTAACATAATAAAAAAAATAAAAGAATAAAAATAACAACAGCAACAACAATAATAATAATAAATACATACATAAAAATAATAAATACATAAAAATAACAATAAAAATAATACAAAATATAATAACAAAAAATAAAAAAATACAACAGTAATAATAAAATAATAGTGAAAAAGTTATGTAAAAAAAAAATAAAAAATTAATTGCTCAATTAAAAAGCCAAATAAATGTATGAATCCAGTCAAACTTCTAACTCCGGACTCCTCGTCTCAGTCGACGCCGCAGCCATAAATTTAAGTAAAATTATGTGTAATACTTTAAACGTGTGGGTCACAGTCTCTCGATCGATAAAAGACTCGTTTCTCTTCAGTTTAACACGACGAGCCGCAGCAAAGACACATCTGTTTCCACGTTTGCTCCAAAATGAAAGAGGAGATTTAAATTTTACACTGAAAACCTTTGAATGTTCATTGAATTCAAGTCGAGTTCCACCGTCGACGTGAAAACCACATTCAAAACCTTCAACTGAGTAAAAATGTAAAAGTAAAAATAGTTTTTATACAGACGGGTCAAGTGTTTCTGTGTGAAATCAGGTCAGACGCAACGAGCGAACCCTTAGAATGTTTATGTAAATGGACAGAGCTAACGCGCTAGCCTAAATATGTATGTTTTATCCTCAGGAAGCGCCCAGTTAGCATGCTAGTTGTTGTTTGCATTACCAGGACAGCAAAACTCAATCTGATCTCTGAAAATTGTGAAATGTGCTTATGAATTCATCGTGGTGAATAATTAGGAAGCTCGGAGTGAGGATAAAGTGAGAGAGGAATAACTGTGGAAACGGTTTAAATGTCCCGTATGAAGCTTTTGTCTCATCTGTTCTAATGTTTCCTCGTCACACACAGACCTGGAGTTGTGTTTTGTTTCATTCTCACATGTTTAACACACAAACCTGCAGATTTAGACTGAGTTCTCACACTGTTCCACCTTGTGATGTCATCGTGTGGTGATACAGGAAGTGCTCCACTGTGTTTTTAAACTCCACACACCTTCATTTATAGAATCATTTGGATCATTTCAGACCTGGAGTTGTCAATCTACTACAGAACTAAAGGTAAAAGGAGATGTTAACGTGAAAACTACAATTTCATGACATCACAAGGTGGAACAGAGCGTTTTGAGCTTGGCGGGGGCCGTCTGTCTCTGACACCCAGACTGTCCCCGAGCTGCCAAGCTGTTCCGACAGGACACAGGAGACACAAGGTTAGACTGGAGGACAGGGTGACCTATACCCATAAAGTGTGATGTCACCACAGCGTTCAGCTCCAGATGAAGCTCGTCGAGGCTAAAGGTTAAAGCGGCGAATTTGAAAAACCCCAGGATCATGTAGAGGGTTAATACGAACATTTAAGACCAGAATGAGTCTGAAGCAGCAGAGACAGAGAGAGGGGACAGTTTAAAAAAAACAAAAAAACAAAAACAAAACAAATCTAAATAAACACAAAATAACTAAAAAAAAACAAAAAAAAAACCTCAAAATAACTAAAAAAAATAAACACAAAATAACAATAAAATAAAATAAAATAAAATAACAAAATAAAATAAAAATCTTAAAAAAAAACAAAAAAACAAATCTAAATAAACACAAAATAACTAAAAAAAAACAACAACAAAAAACTCAAAATAACTAAAAAAAAATAAACCCAAAATAACAATAAAATAAAATAACAAAATAAAATTAAAATAAAATAAAAAAATCTTAAAAAAAAAAAAAAATCTAAGCTCAAAATAAAAAATAAAAAAATGAAACCCTGGATCATGTAGAGGGTTAATATGAACATTTAAGACCAAAATGACGAGTCTGACAGCAGCAGAGACAGAGAGAGGACAGTTTTCTAACGTAAAGTGAATTGGAGTCGATGGAGCCGTCCATGATCGTTTCTTATTTGGCACGCGGCGGCTAGCAGGTTAGCTACGTCCATTTATATGTATATTGAGTCTATACCTTTACCTGCAGGTCAGGGGGAAAAGTCTGAGTGAATCCTCTGCTCCCTCCTCTGTCGTAATATTCAACACTTCATGCTCTAAATCACATTATTTTTGGTATTTGTGTTCCCAAAATTGCATTACTTTCCTCAATTTCGGGCAGACAGGGAAGCTTTTTGTAGTGGTTACATCACATATTGGGAAGTGTACATTAGCACTTCAACCAATAAATCCTGCAATTTCTATGAAAATTGGCTTTTTGTGCAGTTTCCTTTCAACTTCCTTTCAACTTTTTCTGTGTCATCATAAGGAGGTAAATATTTCACTTCATCGTCTGCTTTACTCCAGGATCAGTGGGCTGTGAATATGAGGCTCACTTCAGAAGAAACTGTTCCATTCCGATGCAGCGGGGGGCGCTGTGGGCAGATGTGCAGATGTATATGGGACTGATACAGACACAAGTGCTGTTTGACTCGTCCTTGGTAAACGCTGTTGATAAAGACTTAAAGAGACTTAGCCGTGCGTTTGTTTCCAGTCGGTTTGAAAACTTTCTCCAGCTGAACTCAGACAAGACTCAAGTCGTCATCTTTGTCCCACAAAAACATAGAGAAAGTGTCAGTCGCCTCCAGTCTCTGTCTCTAAAACCTTCAAACCAGGAGAGAAATCCAGAGGGAATAATGGACTCAGACTTGAACTTTAACAGACACAGAAAATCAGTCACATCTGCAGCTTTTTACATCTAAAAACATCAAAAATCAAAGGTAAACTGTCCAAACCAGACTCAGACTTATCCTGCGTTTGTGTCCAGTAGATTAGACGACTGTAACGTCCTGATCACTGGACTCTACAAACGAGCCACAGAACAGAACATCCAGAACATCCAGAACATCCAGAACACTGCTGCTCGGGTCAGGACTAGAACCAGGAAGTACTTCACACATGTGTCCTGTGGCTCCTGTGGCTCCTGTGGCTCAGAGACTTTAAAGCAGCTCAGTGTGAACAAGTCTCTCCATGGACCAGAACCAAAGAACATCTCCCACATGAGCCACAAGAACCAACTCACATGAGGAGGACTAAACCAGGACTAAACCAGGACTGAACCAGGACTAAAACTGGACTAAACCGGGACTAAACCAGGACTAAACCAGGTCTAAACATGTTGAATCAGTGTTTGAGTTTTGTTCAGTTTAAACCTGAACATTCTTCCTGAAGATGTGACTCAGACCTCGACTTTGACGACGTTTAAATCCAGACTCTGTTCTGTTTATGTGAATGTGACTGAAAGGGGTTTATTCTGCACTTTTCTCTTTTAATGTTACTTTTATGATGATTATTTATGTTTGCAATGTATTTAAAGACGCACGATGAGAATATTTCCTTGCTAACCCTAACCCATGAATATACTTAAATTTCCATCACAAAAACCATGTGACTCTGTTGATCTGATGAAAGTCACAACACAAAGATCAAAACAACATCCCCGAAAACAAGACGCACAAATGACAGAACCACACAGGTCTGAAAATGATGCTCCACCTGAAAGCCTTACACCACCGACCGCTGCCTCTGCGTAGACCTGACGCGTATTATCACAGCTTAAACTGGACTCAAACGCAACACAAAGTACAAACGTCTCAGTAAATACAACAGAACGTGTCCTTCAAACAGATCACTCTTAATATGACAAATAAGCAAATAAACACCTGAGGAATGAACGTTTTATTTAATATCAACGAAAAGTGCTATGATCCGGCTCGTTTAGGGTCAGGGAAGAACAAAAAAACAGGACGGAAAAATGGTAAATTAAGAAGTAATTTAATGAACGGGGTTTGTAAAAGGGTAAACTAAACAAAAGGAATCAAAAGGGCGACAAAGACCAAGTTTAACTAAGAAAGCGACATGACAAAAAAGACACAAAAGCAGCTCCAAACCTCCTTAAATACGTGGAGCGGCTGCAGGTGAGATACAGGACTGGCCACGCTGGAAAACCGTCCTCCAATCATCAGCAAGAGCCAGGATTTTACGGATGAAAGGGACAAATTCAGGGACACAAAGGAAACGTAACAGACAAATACAAACAATGACAAACACTTAAGGCTCAGGGCTGTGACGATGAGAAACAGACGGGGAAATAAACTCAGGAACAGGTCCCTCAGACGGAGATTAATACAGAATTACAGATTTGTTCAAATACAGAGGCTGAGTGTGTCTGACTGACTGAACAGAGGGAGAGTGTTTGAAGACGACCTCGAGCTGATGAGGAAATGAACAGCAGCTGCAGGAAAAACAGGGAAATGGTAAAAAAAGGACCGGAACAGGTGGGAAAACTGAGGATAAACATGAAAACAGGACTGTGACGTGTGCAGATGCATCTCCAACGTGTCGCTCAGGAGCAAATAGTAACGCAACAAGAGATTTCTGGATTATATTGTGCTCAAATATGGTTAATTAAATGCAAATTATCACTGTAAATGTGTCTAACTTTGTGCACTAATAAGTGGATTGTGGTTTATGTTTTATAGACGTGTAACTGTGACTTTGACTCTTATATTCGCTCAGTTTCTCGCAAACGCTAAAATGAGTCGCTCTCTGGCGTATTTGTTTTGTAAATGTAGCTCACAGGAGGAAAAAGGTTGGAGATCGCTGCTTTAGAGGAGAAAAAAAAGTCTGGACAATCTGATTTATAGCGAGAAACGGTTGGTGTTGGATTGGGTTTAGAAAACGTTAACATCAGCCTGACTGTTCATCTCCACTACGATAAGATGGATATAAGTTGATTAATTAGCTTTGAACGCATTTGAACTTAAGAAAACAGTTCTTTATATTGTTGGGTATCGTCGTAAGAGGATTTAAAGCAAAATGCACCAACTCAAAAGTCAAATATATCACACAAAACTGAGTCTTGTAGCTTTAAGTCGTGTTTTAATGTTTTAAACGCATCAAAAACAGACCTGGAGTTGTGTTTTGTTTCATTCTCACATGTTTAACACACAAACCCTGTATATTTAAGCTTTTAGTTCTTCTCTCAAACTGAAAAAAACAAAAACAACACTCTGTTCCACCTTGTGATGTCATCATGTGGCAATACAGGAAGTGCTTCATCGTCTTTTTAAACTCCACACACCTTCACTAGAATCATTTGGACAATTTCAGCTCTGCCGTTTTCAATCTCTACTGAACTAAAAGTAAAAAGGTAGATGTTGACTTGAAAATTACCACTTGATGACATCACAAGGTGGAACAGAGCGTTTTGAGGTATGTTTTTGACAAGGTGACATGGTTTACAGCTCACAAGAGTCATGTTCTAATGTTTCCTCCTCAAAAACAGACCTGGAGTTGTGTTTTGTTTCATTCACACATGTTTGAGTCGCACTTTATTATTAGTCTGTAACATCTACAAACCTCAAAACGCGACGTTCCACCTTGTGATGTCATGAAGGAAACAGCATTAGAACAGAAATCAGAGAATAGTGTAACATCGACCTTTAACTTTTCATGAACAAAACAATGTACTTTGGTTTCATTCTATAAAACTACGAAGGTTTGAACTTTGAGAGAGTTTAAACGAGAGAGAAATGTGAGAAAATGTTAACGCCTGTGTGAGAAAAGTGTATAAAGTGTGTGGTGAGGGGTTTTACAGACAAAAACAGAGAGAATAATGTAAAAAAATAAAGCTGACTCCTCCTCTTCCTGTAAACTCTTCAACGCTTCAGTCTCATTCAAATAAACTACAAACCCATTGACCTAACTCCATTTCCCATCATTCCCTTGAGCGCGGTGTGCAAAACGACAACATCAGCGTTTTCCTTTCTTCTTCATCTATTTGAAAGTCTGAGGTTTTTTTATGCGAGCAAATCCACACACCTGGACGCGCACGTAACCCAATCACGCTCCTAATTTCCTCGCCGTCGGGCCTCCTCGCCGCCTCCGGGCTTGTATCGCTAACACGTAATCCAATCGCTAACGCACAAACGGCGCGGTCCGATAGACGGGCGCAGGATCCGTGTTGCGTCCTCATTTGATTTCATAACTATTGTTTCGAATGTTTACCTCGTTACAGAGTCGGCGTTTTCTGCATGAGCGTTCTTATGTGATTACCAAGTCTCTCGGGTGTGTCTGTTGTTACCGTTCTGCCCCGGAGGTCTTCCCCGAAGGCCTTACCCCCCCCACACAACCCCCCCGCCCCCAAACCCTCGCCCCCCTGGACCGCCGCCCCCCTCCCACGGCTCCACCCCGGCCCCTCCCCTTGCCCTCTTTAGCCACGACACGTCGAATCAAGCAGAAGTGAATGCAGATGATGCGTTCACTGTCTCATTGTCTCCCGTAGCGGTGAGAGAGGATATCGGGTTGACACGGCGACATGAGGAGAAAAAAAAAAAGAACTGACGCGGAGCTTTTAGCCTCGCTCACGGCCATTTGTGTACAGCGTAAACGCGCGGGAACGGAGGGGTTTGGGAGTCGCGTGTGGAAATATTGCCGTTGCGACGTGTAGCGAGGACGAGTCGTGGGTAATTCTGTGGGTCTGTCGTGTCTACGGGGTAAAAACGAGAGAAAAACGTATTTATATAGAGCAGGCGTACCCAACGTCCGGCCCGGGGGCCAATTGCGGCCCGTGTACAAATTTCCACTGGCCCACAGCCTCTGGAATAAAAATAATTCTGTGTGGCCCGTTGCACTTTTGACCAACGTAAAATACACATGTACGAGAGATATTATATTTCACCGAGGATGGCAGCAGGTCCGGGCCGTGCTCCGAGGTCGCGCTCTCGCCGACTTTTAACGGCAATTGGATAAAGACGACAGGTTTAAAGAAATTCCAACATTCGCTAAGAAAACGCTGAGTTTGTTTAGTTCTCGGTTACGAACTTTAACAAGAACCGAGCGAGGACAAGACCGACTCACCTGCGACGTTTTGCTCGTCCAAACCACCGTCTTTGAGCCGGACCGGGCCCATTTACTACAGTCCAGACTCAGTTTCAGTCCAGACTCAGTTTGTTTGGTGAATAAATTTGAAAATCTCAGTGAATAAATTTTATTGTGATAATCAAAACTACAGATTAAATGTTTCACTTTTTCATATTTATAATCTGTGTATAATTCATTTTGTTTTTGAAAGGTGAAAGCCAGTTGCAATAAAAAGTAAAAAAAAAAAAATAATAAATAGTTCATGTGCATTTAATATTAATAGTTTAAAGAAAGATCAGGGTGAATGTTCGGCCCCTGCAGCTTTTCACCTCAACAAATCTGACCCTCTGTGCAAAACGTTTTCACTGCACTGTTTTTAGGGATCTGTACTTTACTTAATTGCATTTTACAGTGGTACTTTTTACTTTTACTTCAATACATTTAAGAGCAGTATCTGTACTTTCTGCTCCACTGCGGTTTTGAACATCACCAAAAAGTAAAAAGTACTTTTCGTCTGATTTGAGGGGGTATTTTTTACGACGGTCATGGAAACATCCCGACTAAAGTTTGCAAATTCAAGCTTCGGCTTTGAGAAAAAACAAAAATAAAAACACAAAATTCAAAAGAAAAGTTAACAAATGGATTCGTACTGTGACTGTGACCAAAATATGTTTCATTTTGAATCAATATTTCTACATTTACACTTTAATAAATGAACAACACTGGTGTGAAATACTTTTACTTTTTACGTTTTTAAACAGGTACCTTCATACTTTTACTTGAGTCAATTTTGTCATGTGATAATTTTATTTGAGTAACTTTTTACCGCTGTATCTGTAACTTCATCCATCGCCGCTTTGTCCAGTCAGACCTAAACGCAAACTGTACTCGGACCTCGGACAGTATTTAAGTAAAAGAAACTGTGTCTGCAGGGCCGGTTCCAGCTTTCAGGGGGCCCACAGCTGAGTGTGTCTCTGGGGCCCCCTCCTGGTGATTCAGCTGTTGGTGATTCACATTTGACACATTCTGACTCTCATCACTTTGACCAGTTATTTTTGTGTTTATCTGAACAACATCAGACTGAAAACATCCAGAACGTCACAAATACAACAGACACAACAACAACACAAACATAAGAACGACACAAACATATATGAAAGGGGGGGGGGGTTAAGATTTTTACAATTCTAGACATTTTTTCGTCGTGTCTGGTGGATTTTAATGTGTTCCAGTTGTGACAGTGTTTCTTAAATTTACATTATAAAGGGGGGTCCTTGCTCCGGTGTAAACACAGAGCTGCCCTCACCTCTGCCCGACTCAAAAACATAAAAAAAAAATGTAGCAGCAGCAGATATTTTACTACTATAGATATAAAACAAATGTAATAGTTTTAGAGGGATTTTTAGTCTGCTGTAAACACACAAGCCCCGAGCACAATGAAACTTGATATATCATATTCAATGTTAATGTAAGGGGGCCCCCTGGTGGCCTCGGGGACCCCTGCTCAGTCTGATTAGAGCCTGGACCGGCCCTGTCTCTGTCTGTAGTGGGACCGTTTGTTCATCGGTGCAAACGTAATAAACCGACACAGACGTCTTCTTGTTTGTTTTGTTGTTATTTTACAGATGCTGCACAGAAAACTAAACTTAAATAACTACAAACATAATGAAAATATGTAAGAAAGATCAAGTCAGTATAAAACTGTTGTAAAAACTGACGGAGGAACAAAAGATACAGACTCGGGAAACAGTTTAATAGTTTATTTGCAGATACGTGAATGTGATTGAAGGTGGACAGAGCAGACAGTTGGAGCGGCGGCGTCTTGGGGCAGGTCGTGGGTCGCGGGGTCAGAGGCTGAGGTGTCTGTACCGGTCGTGGAGAGCTGGGTCGGAGACGGAGGTGCAGAGTGGGATCACAGTGGATACACGGATGACTGAACTGGAACGTGACATGAAGGACGAGCCGTGGAAATGCGGAGAGATGACAAAAAAAATACTGAAAGGTGACAACACGATCTGGCCCCGAGTGTCCGATCCTCAGTCATTTTGTCTCACAGGTGTGTGGAGGTGGTGCCAGAGTCTCCGCCCAAATACAGAAGGGAGGTGGAAACAGCACAGAACACACAAAAAACTAAACAAATGTTGACAAAAACACAGAATGCAGAAAAAATAGTAAATGTGAAATGGATGATACCGGACAACTGAGTGACACAGACAAATTAGACTGGGGTCGTTTATATGTCCAATAATGTGTTCAATAATAATAATAATAATAATAATAATGTGTGCAAGTCAAATTATAGATAAAAATGTGTAAATATATGAAGACCTTGAAAACGCCTGATTGTGTTGATCTCAGGTGCTAAGCAGGACTGGACCTGGTCACTGCACAGATGGGAGACCCTGGGGCAGGTGCAGGAGTGTGTTTGTTGCTGTTGTTGCTGTTGTTGTTTCTGTTGTTGCTGTTTCTGTTGTTGTTGCTGCTGCTGTTGTTTCTGTTGTTGTTGTTTCTCTTGTTGCTGTTGTTGTTGTTGCTGCTGCTGTTGTGTTTGTGGTTTTTGTTGTTTGTTGCTGCTGTTGTTGTTGCTGTTGTTGTTGTTGCTGTTGTTTCTCTTGTTGCTGTTGTTGTTGTTGCTGTTGCTGCTGTTGTTTCTCTTGTTGCTGTTTCTGTTGTTGTTGCTGTTTCTGTTGTTGTTGTTGCTGCTGTTGTTGCTGTTGTTGTTGCTGTTGTTGCTGCTGTTGTTGTTCCTGCTGTTGTTGCTGTTTCTGTTGTTGTTGTTGCTGCTGTTGTTGTTTCTCTTGTTGCTGTTTCTGCTGTTGTTGTTGCTGTTGTTGCTGCTGTTGTTGTTGCTGCTGTTGTTGCTGTTGTTGCTGCTGTTGTTGTTGCTGCTGTTGTTGCTGTTGTTGCTGCTGTTGTTGTTGCTGCTGTTGTTGCTGTTGCTGTTGTTGTTGTTTCTCTTGTTGCTGTTTCTGTTGTTGTTGTTGTTACTGTTGTTGCTGTTGCTGCTGCTGTTGTTGCTGCGCCCTTAGGCAAGACACTTCACCCTTATTCCCCATATTAGTGATAAAACAGCATAAAAAGAAAAAGTGTGTTGTCCATCACTGTCAGAACAGAACAGCGCTGTATGAAACGTCTCTGTACAGGACGACTTCAAAAACTCCCAGAATCCTTCACCTGTTTGTTGATCATCGACACTGGAACATTTAACACCAGATCACATGATGCGTAAAGCTAAAGACGAGTCGCAACAGAACTGAGACGGAAAGAGGATTTTAGCCGTTTGGCTTCTCAAAAATGGAAAAGACGCCAAGAACAAGGAAAACTGGAGACTTTGGTGAAACAAACGCAATTTAATGATCTGATAATGAACTTCTCCACACACCTGCTCCTGTTTTTAATGTTTATATGGACGTGTTTACTTGTTTGTTTTGCGTGTTTTTCTATTTATATTGTATTTTAAACAAGACGCTCATGAAAAAGAGAGTCCAAGTGCTCTCATTGGGTTGCCCTGTATAAATAAAAATAAAGAAATAAAAATGAATGAATGAATAAATAAAAAAATGGGAATCCTGGCTTAGATTCATGTGCATCATTTTCAAGTTTATTTGTACAGCACAGTAGACAAAGTAATTCAAAGTGCTTTACATAATAAAAATACATTAAAACAACAAAAAACAACAAATCAAAACTGAAATAATCATCATGAAAGTAACATTAAAAGAGAAAAGTGCAGAATAAACCCCTTTTCAGTCACATTCACAGATAAACAGAACAGTCTGAGTCTGGATTTAAACATTATCAGCTCCTCTTTTAGCTAAAAAATATAAATCACTACCGCCGTTACATCAACATGATCATTTTTTATATAAAGTCCATCGGCGTAGCGTCTTACGTGTAACCTGTTGTACGTTAGCGTGCTATGCTAGCCTCGCCGTTGTGACAAACCTTTCGAGACATGCGTTCGGACAAGTCAATACAATCTCCCCTCGTACAAATGAAAGTGCTGTGTTTGGCGCTGGCATACATGTGAATATGACTGTAAGTGTGATCCTTGAGCGGCCGAGTGTGTGCGGGCGCCGCGCTGTAATCCGCCACCTGGAGAGAGCACAAAGAGGTTACGGGTAATATGCGAACTGCTGTTTGATTGATGAGCCAATCAGAGCGCCACAAAGGATTTCATTAACAATAGACACCCTGCCACAAATCAGCAATCATCGTCCCTCACACACGCACACACACACTCACACACGCACACGCTTATCAACATTTATCAGAGCGCGCACAAAAACACACAACCCCACTTATCGACAAGCCCCCACACATTTACAAAAACACTGCAGTGACGGCGAGTAGAGCTCAGGGCGTTATCACAAAGTCAGCAGTAATAATGTGGGCGTTTCATCAGCCCCGGCCGAGCGGCAGATGCATATGGGTCAGCGGTTTGCGTTCGGTCATTGTTTCGGGATTGCGCTTGTCCCGTTTCTCAATCACTTCTGATGGAGAGTGGGGCGACTTGACAGCGCTAAAAAAGAAGGAAAAAAAAATAAAATGGAATTGTGTGTGTGTGTGTTGTTGTTTTTTTTAAAGTAAATGAGTTTTGAGGCCCTCGAGCCCCGTCAGCCCCTCGACTCATTCAGAGGTTTATATTTGTTAAACGACGAGGTACAAACGCTGCGCTGAGGTGGAGGAGTGTGAGAGTCGGCCGTGAACTGGCCACTGCCCGCTGCCCGAGGTACAGAGGTCCCTGTGAAGTGGAAAAAGGACAAGAAGAGTCTGTTTTAAATGGAAATACCTCGACTTTAAGGTCCAGTTCTATGCAAAAGTGACTCTTGTAGCTTTAAGTCATGTTCTAATGTTGTTCCGTCATCAAAAACAGACCTGGAGTTGTGTTTTGTTTCATTCACACATGTTTGAGTCACACTTTATTATTCGTCTGTAACATCTACAAAGCTCAAAATGCGACGTTCCACCTTGTGATGTCATCAAGTGGGAGCTTTCAAGTTAATAATAGCTACTTTTTACCTCTTTTAGTAAAGATTAGCAATTACCAGAGCTGAAATGATCCAAATGATTCTATAAATGAAGGTGTGTGGAGTTTAAAAACACAGCGGAGCACTTCCTGTATCACCACATGATGACATCACAAGGTGGAACAGAGTGTTTTTGTTCAGTTTGAGAGAAAAACTCAGCCTAAATCTGCAGGTTTGTGTGTTAAACGTGTGAGAATGAAACAAAAACACAACTCCAGTGTTTTGGAGATCGACCAGTTCAAAACTTTTCCAGCGGCAGCCATGTTTCTTTCAGTCTGCCCTAGGTCAGTTGTGGCTACAGAGGTGTCAAGAAACGCCGTATAAAAGTATAAACCGCAGAAGAACACGTTTATGAAGCTTTGTTATTCTGTTTATTCCATTATATGTGCGTTTCTAAACTCAAAACGTAGAACTTAGTGTAAAATCTGACCTTTAACCTGGCCTGATGGCATCACCTGTCTCCATGGAGATAAATAAATGTAATGCCATACAGTGGAACAACATTATAACATGGCAGAAAGCTAAAAACAAACCACACACATAATACCGTCTTTGTAAATGCTCTACCAAAGCGTATACCATATTTTCTGGAGTATAAGTCATTGCACAAGCCAAAAAACGCACAATAATGAAGAAAAAAACATGTAACTGTAAATAAAAAGTGATAAAATGTTAACGCCTGTGTGAGAAAAGTGTATAAAGTGTGTGGTGAGGGGTTTTACACACAAAAAACATTAGAGAATAACGTTCTGCACCGACAAACACACCCAAAAAGTCGAGGAAGATGCAAACCGTCACAGAAAAAGTTGGATTTCTGGACACGCTGAAGGACGGTAGAAGTTCCGTGACTGTAGAGGGCGCCATTACGGAATAAATGAATCTTCAGTTCGTTATATCAAAAAGGAGGAAAATAATGTGGTTTCATTCCATAAAACTGAACTTATTTTTAAAAATCCACGAAGGTTTGAACTTTGAGAGAGTTTAAACGAGAGAGAAATGTGAGAAAATGTTAACGCCTGTGTGAGAAAAGTGTATAAAGTGTGTGGTGAGGGGTTTGACAGACAAAAACAGAGAATAATTGTGAAAAATAAAACTGATACTTCGCGGATTTTGCTTATTGCAGGTTTATTTTTGGAACATAACCCCCGCACCAGCCAAAAAATACACAATAATGAAGAAAAAAATCATGTCTGAGTATAAGTCGCACCCCGGGGCCAAACTACGGGGAAAAAAAAGTGACTTATAATCCGGAAAATACAGTACTTAAATACTTAAATACTTCAGATTTCCCCTGTACTCCTCGTGTGCAGTAATATTCACAGTTCTACACTTCACTCCCTCGTTCTGATCCCAGGACTTTTTTATTATGAGGCGGTGGGCGTCCGCAGACACGGAGCAGTCGCACTAAACACATAATGGGCGATACTTTTTCATTAGACCCTGACAGCGCTGTTATTTTGGCGTGGCGGCGTACAGGACCCTCTTCGTTATTATTGATTGCGATGGCGAGATACGTGGACTTCCCGGATCATTTGCATCTCTGAGCGGCGGCGTTGTCACGAAGGGGCGGGGGCTTGATGTGATTATGACGGTCGTATCCACATCGCCGGCGGGGGCGAGGCTGCTGTCTGCGTCGGCTCGCGCACCTATCCCCCGTGTGCGTGCGTGCGGCGTGCGTGTGTGTGTGCGTCCGCCGCGCTCTCCTGCCATCTCCATAGCATGTCTAAGTCTAATTGGCAATAGACGCTTGAGATCCTACCCCTAGAATCCATTTTGAACGGTTACCAAGGTGACAGCAGTGGTCGTCTGCGTCGGTTTTCGGGGTAGACAGACAGAAACACGCCGCCGCGCTCATGTATGTATGTATGTATGTATGTATGTATGTATGTATGTATGTATGTATGTATGTATGTATGTATGTATGTATGTATGTATGTATGTATGTATGTATGTATGTATGTATGTATGTATGTATGTATGTATGTATGTATGTATGTATGTATGTATGTTTGCTCGCGCGGCCGTACGTGCAAATTGGAGGGGGGGAAAAAAAAATAAAAAAGCACCACTCTTTTCTGTGTTAATTAGCTCCATCTATTAGCAGCAAATTCACTAATGAAAGTGGAGCTGAGACGCGACCCAGAGAAAGCTATCTGCGGCGGCCATATGGGGGGCTAAATATGGAGGGGACCCGTGGATGACAACTCTGTATACAGCAGTCAGGCACAAGAGGAGGAGGAGGAGGAGGAGGAGGAGGAGGTGTGTGCGCGATGAGGAAGGTCAACAGAACGCTGCCGTTTTACATCCAACAACAGACGATTATCACCGTTTATGTCATAGAAAGTGTTTAATTATATTCACGTTTGCAGTTGTATTTCCTGTTATTTCAGCGCATCTGTTTCAAAGTCATTTCTACAAACTGTGCTGGTTTTAAACGTACAGACAGATGAAGTTAGGAGTCGGATCGTAGAATAGGCTGTATAAAGAAGTGAGACCAACTGTGGCTAGCAGTTATAGCGGCTAATTTGGAGCCAGTTCTGACCGTGAGTATCGTAGCAACCAAAGAGCCAATCCAGAGCGAGGTTGTTGAAAGTAAAGCCTCTTCCGGCTTAGCACAGAGCGGGCGCTTAGCAACGCTGTCAATCAAACCTGTTGCTAAGAAGGCGCCTGATTTGTCTGTTATTAATGTTCATATCTTGATTTACAGACACAATAGTGAAATAAAAACCCCAGGATCATGTAGAGGGTTAATACGAACATTTAAGAGCAAAATGACGAGTCTGACACCAGCAGAGACAGAGAGAGGGGACAGTTTTTCAATAGAAAGTGAATTGGAGTCAGAGTCTGTGGACCCAGACGTTTGATCACTCGCGATTCAAGATATGAACATTAATAACAGACAAATCAGCTCATCTGCTCCTTGCTAAAACTTCAACAGCCTCGCTCCTGATTGGCTCTTCGGTTGCTATGATACTCGTGGATTAGCCGCTATAACTGCTAGCATCAATGTTATTCCCCCATATTTTCCAACTATATTTATGGTTTTTTTTGCAATTTAAATCTCATAATAATCACTCTACACGTATTGTATTTCCAGAAACACCGTGTAATCCTTCGTTCATCCAGAAGTTTACACTAGAAACAACGATTTAAATGCATTTTTAAGCCAAAAACACCTCACCGATCTCTTTTTTTTTCACCATGATTTGAATTCAAAAGTATTTCTTAACCGTGTACGTGCTGCGTTTGAACTGAACTGTGGTCTCAACGAAGTAGAAGTAGTCGTAATAGTAGTAGAAGTCGTAGTAATGTGTAAACAGTGAACAAACCTGCGCACACAAAGCACAAGCAGTGGGTCTACACACACAAAGGTCAATAAAATAAAGACGGTGAACTGTGTGTCGATGGAGGTGGCGAACACGTTTAGCCTTGATTCAACTGAGCGTCAGAACGAAAACACCGGGATGAAAACACAAAAATACAAAAAAAAAAAACCCAACAAAGCCAGTGTGAATGGTCCACGTTTGTGCGAAGGAGCTCTTTTAACAGGAACCTCAAGGCCGAAAAGGGAGGCGCGGCTAAACGCTTGTCTGCTTTTAAGGCGCCGGCCGACTGAAATCCTGATTTGATAGATGGAAATCAGGGGCCTGTTGTGAAGCCGCGCGCTCTCCCCCTCCCTCGCGCCCGCCTCGCCGCCCGTCCGCCTTCAATTGAGACGGAAGATGAATGAGAAGCGGCGCGGCGAGGAGGGAGACGACAAAAATGTGAATATGGAAAAGACTGAGGAGCAGAAAGACGCGTGGACGGAACAACAGCGTTTTTAAAAGTAGAATGATGTTCACTAAAGGGTCGACATCACACTGTTCTAATGTCGTTTCCTCGTCACAAACAGACCTGGAGTTGTGTTTTGTTTCATTCGCACATGTTTAACGCACAAACCTGCAGATTTAGGCTGAGGAAACACTCTGTTCCACCTTGTGATGTCATCATGTGGTGATACAGGAAGTGCTCAACTGTGTTTTTAAACTTCATAAACCTTCACTTCTAGAATCATTTCAGCTCTGGAATTGCCAATCGAATACTGAACTAAAGGTAAAAGGAGCTGTTAAACCAGTTGAAAACTACCACTTGATGACATCACAAGGTGGAACGTCGCATTTTGAGCTTTGTAGATGTTACAGACTAATAATAAAGTGCGACTCAAACATGTGTGAATGAAACAAAACACAACTCCAGGTCTGTTTTTGAGGAGGAAACAGCATTAGAACATGGACTAAAGCTACAAGAGTCAGTTTTGTGTGATATAAGAGCTTTTACACACGCTCTGTTCCACCTTGTGATGTCATCAAGTGGTAGTTTTCAAGTGAGCAGCTCCTTTTACCTTTAGTTCAATAGAAATTTGGTAATTCCAGAGCTGAAATGATCCTAATGATTCTAGAAATGAAGGTGTGTGGAGTTTAAAAACACAGTGGAGCACTTCCTGTATCACCACATGATGACATCACAAGGTGGAACAGAGTGTTTTTTCTTAGTTTGAGAGAAGAACTCAGCCTAAATCTGCAGGTTTGTGCGTTAAAAATGTGTGAATGAAACAAAACACAACTCCAGGTCTGTGTGTGACGAGGAAACGACATTAGAACACAGAAAACGACGTCGTACCGCCCCTTTAAGTTGCCGGTCTGATGTTTTAATATTGTTGCGTTTGTGGAAATTTGACTTCACAGTGAAATAATGGTTTGATTAGCCATTGGTAGAATATGCTAACCTTGCGAATATAGAAGCTAATTTGATTTTATTTGCTCTAAATGACCTGTACAATCTGATAACTCCATTAGATGAGACTGAAACGAGCCGGAGCCACAGACCAGAGCCACAAATCTGATGTAACTTTAAAAACAATGCTTTTCCGACGTCTCTTAAAACGAGCCAAAGTGCACGATCCCTCTGAGATTGACCTTTAATTACCATTTATATCATTTTCTAATAAACATAATGTGCCATAAATTACTCCGTGAACACATTATCGCGCAAACTGAATAATTAATGACAAACCATTAACTCAAAAGTCATTTTCCGAAGCCCCGCCACTGTTCTCCCCGCGCCTTTAATGGATTTACTATCTGTTTGCAACGCATCCCCAAACACGCCAAAGCGAAGCGTCCCCAAACACGGCAAAGAAACACGGCAACGAGACGCATCCCCAAACACGCCAAAGAAATGCATCCCCAAACACGCCAAAGAAACACGCCAAAGCAACACGCCAAAGAAACGCATCCCCAAACACGCCAAAGAAACACGGCAATGAGACGCATCCCCAAACATGCTAAAGAAACACGCCAAAGAAACACCCCAAATCGACCCATCCCCAAACACGCCAAAGAAACACGCTAAAGTGACGCATCCCCGATCACGCCAAAGAGAGAAATGAGCCTCAAGTGAATAAACAGAGAGAAAACTTACAGCAGTTGTTCAGCAGAATGAATTTTTAATGTGAAGGAAGGAAGGAGGGAGAGAGGAAGAGAGGGAGGAGGAGGAGGGAGCGAGGGAGGGGAGGTGAAGGAGGGAGGGAGGAGAGAATGGAGGAGAGGAGGGAGAGAGAGGGGGGAGGCGAAGGAGGGAAGAGAGAGGGAGAAGAGGGGACGTGAAGGAGGGAGGAAAGGGAAAGATGGGAGGAGGGAAAGGGGGAGGTGAAGGAAGGAAGGAAGGAGGGAGAGAGGAAGAGAGGGAGGAGGAGGAGGGAGAAGAGGGGAGGTGAAGGAGGGAGGAAAGGGAAAGATGGGAGGAGGGAAAGGGGGAGGTGAAGGAAGGGAGGAAGGAAGGGTGAAGGAGAGAGAGGGGTTGGAGGGAGGGGAGGAGGACGGAGAGAGAAAGCGGAAGAGGGAGACGGGAGACAAGAGAGGGGAGGTGGGAGAGAGGGGATGAGGAGGGGAGGGGTTGAAGGAGGGAGAGGTGGAGGAGGAGGTGCCTGGGGGGGAGGCGGTGTGGAGCATGAAAGCACATCGTCAGTCCTGGAGGAGTTCGAGCTCAGCGGGACGCCACTCGCCGGACACAGGGAACAATTTAGAGCCCGGATTCACGTTTGACATTCCGACCTGGAGTATCATAGCAACCAAAGAGCCAATCAGGAGCGAGGCTGTTGAAGGTAACGCCCCTTTTAGTAGAGTAACGCAGGTTCAAACAGTTTCAGACGGTTCACCTGAGTCCTCGCGTCTCCACCGTCGACTCCCTCGCTCCAACTTTTGTTCGGAGTCTTGAAAATGACGAATGTTCCATAAACGCCAAACGCACGGCGCCCATTAAGACTCTTTCCATCTCGACAACTGCTTGTTTTCTGCTCGTCACATCAGAAGTTGTTTGGGGGAATTCTCAATCTTTCTCTACAGCTGCCACAAACGAGGTGCCTGTCGTCTGCGCCGCTCAAACTGACAGCAGCAGATGGTCCAAATGATTGTTTGCTACAACCAAATATGAGTTTCCACGAGCGCCGGCGTCTCATCGCGGCCCGTTTGTAATCAAAATTCAATTGTAAGATTAAATTGATTTTGTTGTTGGAAATTTTAATTAAACTGAACGAGCGGAAAAGTTAATATTCTGGTCACTATTGTGCGAACTTAAAGGTGCACTGTGGAACTTCTCTGTCACTTGGTTTAGACCTGGTTTAGTCCTGGCTTAGCTATGGTTTAGACCTGGTTTAGTCCTGGTTTAGTCCCGGTTTAGACTTGCTTTAGTCCTGGTTTAGTCCTGGTTCAGTCCTGGTTTAGCTCTGGTTTAGTCCTGGTTTAGTCCCAGTGGGGGACATGGACTCCGAGTGGGCCATGTTCTCCACCTCTATTGTTGATGCGGCTGCTCGTAGCTGTGGTCGTAAGGTCTGCGGTGCTTGTCGCGGCGGCAATCCCCGAACCCGGTGGTGGACACCGGAAGTAAGGGATGCCGTCAAGCTGAAGAAGGAGTCCTATCGAGCCTTGTTGGCTCGTGGGACTCCTGAGGCAGCTGATGAGTACCGGCGGGCCAAGCGTGCCGCGGCTCAGGCGGTCGCAGAGGTAAAAACTCGGGGTTGGGAGGAGTTCGGGGAGGCCATGGAGGAGGACTATCGGACGGCCTCAAAGAGATTCTGGCAAACCGTCCGACGCCTCAGGAGGGGAAGCAGTGCTTCACCAACACTGTTTACAGTGCGGGTGGAGAGCTGCTGACCTCGACTGGGGATGTTGTCGGGCGGTGGAAGGAATACTTTGAGGATCTCCTCAATCCCACTGTCACGTCTTCCGAGGAGGAAGCAGAAACTGGGGACCCAGAGGCGGACTCGTCCATCACCCTGGCTGAAGTCACTGAGGTGGTTGGCAAGCTCCTCGGTGGCAAGGCTCCGGGGGTGGACGAGATCCGTCCTGAGTACCTCAAGTCTCTGGATGTTGTGGGGCTGTCTTGGCTGACACGTCTCTGCAACATCGCGTGGCGGTCGGGGACAGTACCTGTGGAATGGCAGACCGGGGTGGTGGTCCCTCTGTATAAGAAGGGGGACCGGAGGGTGTGTTCCAATTACAGGGGAATCACACTCCTCAGCCTTCCCGGTAAGGTCTATTCCAGGGTACTGGAGAGGAGAATCCGACCGAAAAAAAAACTCAAAATAACAAACAAAAAAATTAACCCCAGGATCATATAGAGCGAGTTTATACGAACATTTAAAACCAAAACGACGAGTCTGACAGCTGCAGTTACAGAGAGACGGGACACAGCTTTTCAATAGAAAGTGAATTGGAGCGAGAGTCGATGGGGCTAGAAGTGCGCACATGATCACTTCCTGTTTGGAACGCAGCAGCTAGCAGGTTAGCTATGTCCATTTATATATTATACAGTCCACCAACTTTCAGGTCACATTTTCACTTTCAACCAAAGCCGAGATTCTCTTATTTGTTAATCAAACCCAAAACCTCCGCGCACCACCGTGCCACAACTCACCAGTTTAGTCCGGCCGCATTTTCAGATAAATAAAAGTGATTTGTTTTGGTTCAAACACAAATGGAAACACAGAGGGAGGTGTGCGTCTGTTTGTTTCATGTGCACACTTTTATTACCGGCGTAGAGTGCATTGTGTTGTCAAATAAAAGACAGAATTGATGTGATATTTACGGGAGAACGGCAGAGGGCTCCTGACTCGTCTGTGTGTGACGCCTTGTCTGAGGTCTGTGCGTACAGCCGCACTTTAGCCGCTGAAGAGGCTCCGTCTTATTTATGAGAAGTGTTGCAGCGAATGACGCAACGCTCCATGATGTAAGTCGTCCGTACAATCTGACGGACTGCTAAGTGGATAATCAGAGCCGTGTTTTTAGAGTGGACGGCTCCGAGGGGGCGGGGTCAGAGGGGCGGGGGTTAGAGGGGCGGGGTCAGAGGAGCAGGGTCAGAGGGGGCGGGGTCTATCGTGTCAGGCCCTTATCTCAGTGATTGTTTTTGTTTTTTGAGTGGAACTTTTGGACTCGGTTCTTTTCAATAAGTTGCTCAAATTACACCTATTTTTTTATTTTTTATTTTTTATTTTGTTCCTATTGAAGTGTTTTATGTGATATTTTGACCCAGATTAACACGGTAGATACTAATGGTAAAAAATGGTAAACAGTCACATTTTTATTTAGCGCTTTTCTACGTTCAACCACCGCCAACCTGTGGGTCAATGGATCTGACCGTTTATATAAAGATGTGTTTTACAGTTTTTATGATTTTTGAAAGTTTGATTATTTGAGTCGATCTCATTTGACGACACGGTTTGTAACTTTTTAAAGAGGAGGTTGGTTAAACACGTTGATGAGACCGTAGACCGTGTAAAGAAGTGACTGAGTGAGTGTGACGTCACCCAGCGTCCAGCTACAAACGAAGCTAATCGAGGCTAAAGCAGCTATAGCGGCTAATTTGGGGCAGAGTTCCACATTTGGAATTCTGACCATGAGTATCATAGCAACCGAAGAACCAATCCGAAGCGAGGCTGTTGAAGGTAACGCCCCTTCTGGCCTGCAACGGAGGTTTAGCAGGGAGCGAGCGCTTAGCAACGCTGTCAATCAAACCTGTTGCTAACGACTTCGGGGGAAAAAAAAGGCGCCTGATTTGTCTGTTATTAACGTCCATGTTTTGTTTGTATTCACACAAACTGCAGATTTAGGCTGAGTTCTTCTCTCAAACTGAAAACACTCTGTTCCACCTTGTGATGTCATCATGTGGTGATACAGGAAGTGCTCCACTGTGTTTTTAAACTCCACACACCTTCATTTCTAGAATCATTTGGATCATTTCAGCTCTGGAATTGCCACTTATCACTACTGAACTAAAGGTAAAAAGTGGCTGTTATTAACGTGAAAACTACCACTTGATGACATCACAAAGTGGAACGTCGCATTTTGAGCTTTGCAGATGTTACAGACTAATAATAAAGTGCGACTCAAACATGTGTGAATGAAACAAAACACAAGTCCAGGTCTGTTTTTGATGCGCTAACAGCATTTGAACATGACTTAACGCTACAAGAGTCAGTTTTACGTATAACAAACCAAAAAAAACTACTAAAATTACACTTCCTCTCGCTATTTTTGCAAAACTTTCCATTACATTCACGTTACAGACATCCCAATCTGCCATAAAACTCAAATAAATCCTTATCATTTCTCGGGCATCTACATCCATCCTTCATTTTTCTTCAACGGAGCGACTCCAAAAAACAGCGCCCACTTTTCATCAAGCTCCAGAATCTACAGCATCTGTCACGGTGGGACGCCAAACGCATTTCACGGGCCCATTTTCCCACCTGTATCTCCACTTTAGTTGTCAGCTGGAGCGCCGGGGATGTAAAGAGCACTGGGAAGATTATAGGTCTATGGGCAGAACGATAGAATCTCCAGCCACCTCCCACCTCCAACATCTCCCCCTCATCCTCCTCGCAAAACCGCCCGGCCAATCCCACACTATACTTAAGTTGTTTACCATACATGCACAGGCCCGGCGCTCTCGTCTAATGGCGTGTATAGCCGGCACTTACGAGCATTCAAAAACCCCGAGTTCTTTCAAAACCTCCGAACGCGCACAATACCGACGAGAGCGCGCCCAGGTAGGAGCCCGTGGACCAATTGTGAATCCCTCTTTTCAATTCTTTACACTCCATTGCGTTCTGCCCTCCCCGGCCCCGGCCCCTTCCCTCCGCACTCAGTCCCCTCTCGCTCGCTTTCTCCAGACCCTGAAATCACCGTCTCCATCTAGAGGGGGCGGGGAGGGGGCCAAAAAAATCAATACGACACCAAACAATGCCTCATAGGCCTAGGGGCGCTCGGTGTGGAAAGGTCACTCCTATACATTATGTATGGTGGGCAGCTAATGGTCAGGGCGCTCGCGGACAAATGGACTATGAGCATGTCCCCGGTGTGATGATCGCACACGGGAGCGGCGCGGGGCGTAGTGCTGCGGATAACAAAGCCAAAAAATATATATACATAAAAATATATATATAAATAAAGTCACTCGTGTAGATGTGGTGATGTGGGTGAAAGTGTGAGCCTGTGTGTAAGAGCGCGAGTGTGTGTGTAAGAGTGTGTGTATAAGAGTGTGTGTATAAGAGCGTGAGTGTGTGTGTAAGAGTGTGTGTATAAGAGCGCGTTTATAAGAGTGTGTGTATAAGAGCGCGTTTATAAGATCGTGTGTATAAGAGCGCGAGTTTGTGTATAAGTGTGTGCGTAAGAGTGTGTGTATAAGGGTGCGTATAAAAGTGTGTGTGTAAGAGTGTATATATATAAGAACATATAAAAGAGAGTGTATATAAGAATGTTGGAATGAAGCGTGTATAAGAGCGTGTGTATAAGAGCATGCATGTAAGAGTGTACCTATACTAAAGTGTAAATAAGAGCGTGTGTGTAGGAGCATGTATATAAGAGTTGATAGAAGAACTGTATATAAAAGTGTAACCCGGGTATTTTTCTGCTCCGGTTCGTCGCTGCCTTGGGTTTTTGCCCCGAGACTAAGTTGCAAGTATCGCGAGACTTTGTGCACGTAACTGCGAGATTTGGTGCACACTGTCTCTTTAAATATGGCGCCGCGGCTCGTGAGTGTTGTGGGTCTCGGGAGTGGTTGAGCTGCTGCATTTAGCATGTAGCATTTAGCCCTTTAAAACTCACTGATCTCAGCTTAAAACGATCTCTCTTATGCTGAAAACCTTTCCAGACGCCTCTTGCTGGTGACGGTTCGCTGTGAGTGACTGTATTAAGTGGAACTGGTGAGTGCTGATTTGTTATTGGTTGTTTGGAGCTACCATGCTAATGCTAGCGCTCCTTTGTATTAAGATACAGACCTGTTAGCTGGTGCTGGCGCTAGCTGCACTCGGTCCTGTGAAGATTAAGACTCATTTCTTAAAGTGCTGTATTTATTCTGTACTGTTTTGAAATAAATTAATATATTTATTGCACAGAATTTGACATTTTCTACATAATATTAGCACTGAAACTATTGAGTGATGTTTACTATTTGAATTATTGTGCTAATGATATGACCTTTATACAAAGAGTACTCTGTGATGAAACAAATATTTATACATGTACATGGGTTGAATTATGATCATTATGATGACTTATTGTGACATTGTTGTACTGTCAGTTACTTTTTGTAACTTATCTGTGATACTTGGTTTATGGTTTTACTTATTGCTGGTCCTGTTTTGTACAGACCAGGTTCCAGAACTGGATGGCGAGCTCGAAGGCCTCGAGACTGGGCAAATATTGGGCGTGCGGCCGTCCGCCAGTGCGGTAGGAGGCGCTGCAGCTGCTCCCCACACACACACACACACACACACACACACACACACACACACACCAACGATCTCTGCTGGTGATGGGGTTTTTTGGACTTTGCAAGTATTGAACAAACCGACAACTGGTTCACTGATCCTCCAAATCTGAACTCTTTTTGCGCCTATGTGGATTATGAGCTCTTTTTTATGAACAGTGGGAAAAAACCTGGGCTTGTGCACTCGACCTAAATAACTCCTTAAATGCATTGGATCCATTTTTGTTCTACATCACACATGTTGTAAATTATTGTACATAATGTCTGTTTGTCTATGGCACGTTTGTAAATAAAATCACGACTGAGCTCAACTCCAATATCTGAGTCTGGTTTTCATTGAGTTCCCCATTTTCCTCTGAGTCGACCTGTGTCTTCTGATCCGAGCCTGTTTTATTGAACTATTATTATCATTGGTAGTTATTATATGATTATCATATTGCATAAAAATTAAATAAAAAATGCTTAAGTAAAACTATAAGTTGGAAAAATTGACTTAAGTAAAGTATTAAAGTACTTGTTTAAAAATGTACTTAAAGAGTAAAAAGTTAAAGTATTTCGTGCAGATTTTGAGGTTTTATAAAACTTCAAATGTGGTGATTTTGATAAAGATTTGAGTTGAATTTTGTTCAACAGAAACAACTGAAAAAGTTTTTTGTTTTTTTGCTGTTTTGTTTTGTTTTTTAGCTGGTGTAAAAATACCAAAACCATCAGCCTTTTCAGCAGGTCTCAAAAATAACAGAAAATACTTTTACTTTTCAGTCCAGTTCAAAAACGTAGTGGAGTAGAAAGTACAGATACTGCTCTCAAATGTACTGAAGTAAAAGTAAAAAGTACCTACTTAAAAATTCTACTGAAGTGCAGTACTTTACTACTTTTACTGTGTCTCTTTTCATTTGGGGTATTACAGCTCGTTGCAGAAAACCCACACAGAAAAAACCCAGACAGTTGTAGAACAAAAATAGATCGGAGTATTGCACTCGCCGGTGGTAATACACCCTGAAATGTGAACCGGCCAATCACAGAGCTCCGACACATTTCCCCCCCAATCCGATTCACGATTTTAAATTCAAGATGGCACTTTGGACAGAACGGATTTATTAAGGCAAATATTATCTCTCTGTGGTCCCCCAAACCCGTTCTTTCAGTTTCAACAAACCAAAAGCTTATCATTAAGACCCAGATTACAACTATTCCAACAGTTTCCACGTCACATGGAAAGTACGATGGCAGTTAACGGAAATAACACACGACTAATTTGCATTTTTCATCATAATTATAGATAGAAATATAGATATGTCAAAACTCTTCTTTGTGTTTCTGGAATATGAAAAGACGAATCGTTGCGTTAACAGCTTCCACTTCACTTATCATAATGGCAATCTGGTATTTTGGTCAGATTAAGGGCTTTTGGAGCAGACAATCTACTTTTTCTATAGAATGTAATGAAAAATATGGGCTATTATGGACCTAATGCCTTTTTAAACAGCAGGTCATTGGTTTGTTTAATTAGAACGGCGAGGGCGCTTAGAATAAGAATGGATGATCTCATTTAGTCCCCGTCAACCTCCCCAAAGCGCTCAAAAGCCCCTTGTCATTTTACTTCCAGGACAAGATGCGTTTAGCACATAATGAGCTCGGGTAATCCCGGCCAATCGCACCAACACGCGGCCTGGGATTCGACCTATGGGGAGCGGCGGAGACGGTGACCACGGTAACAAGGAGCCGGCAAAACATGACTAAATGTACAATTATGTCCTGGCGGGGAGCGGGAGTCGATGCAACGGTATGATGCGGTAATTGGGCGGGCGCGGCGGTAGCAAAAGGAGGATTATTTATAGACGTATAGGACAGTGTGTGTGTGTGTGTGTGTGTGTGTGTGTGTGGGGTCGGGTGGGGGCGGAGGGAGGGAGGGGTGGGGGGTCAGGATGGAGAGCGTCTGACCTTCATGTTGGAGGGCCAAAGTTGACACAAGGAACGTCTACGCCGGGATAAGACTCAGGTTTAACAGGCATATTGAAAAGGTCAACGCTGTCAGTCAAGTCCAATGTGAGCACACACACACGTACACACACGTACGTACACACACACACACACACAGGCACACACACACGCAGACACACACACACGCAGACACGCAAACTGAAAGAAAAACTTCAAAGTGGCAGCGGTGTTGTTACGCCGTTTAAAAAGTCCAGCAGAACAGCGGCAGGTCACAGGCTGAATAAACAAACGAGAACAGAGAGAGTTTACAGAGTGAAAGTGTAAACGAGTCCTGTTGAGCTTGAGTCTCTATGGTTCTCATCTCTGCGGATCATTTTAAATCACAATATTCTTCTAAAACGACTTAATCAAAGAAGCACGGCAGCTGATTTCAATTTAGAAAACTGCAGAGTCCAATAGGAGCTGACGTCGCGGTAAACGTCATCGCAATAAAGAGGCGTGTAGCTGTAGCGCCCCCTATGGACAGATGCACGTCGCACTAGAGCAGAGCATTTAAAAAAATTTTTTTTACCAAAATGACGACGCGACGCTGCCGAATCCTACGAGTATCAACGATTAAGAAAATAAAACTGGAGAAGGAAGTGCGGACGTCACAGTGGGCGTGTCACAGTGGGCGTGTCACAGTGGAGGTGAAAACGGGACTTGATCGGCAAAATGGCGTCTTGAAAATAAGAGATTACAGATTACTCAAACATGAATCACTCCAAATTCAACAGGTTTGATTGACAGCGTTGATAAGTGCCCGCTCTGTTCTAAATCAGCGACGCCGTGACCTTCAACAACCTCGCTCCAGATTGGCTCTTTGGTTGCTATGATACTCATCTGCCCCTTGTACAACTTCTACTTCTACTAATACTGTTGTAGTACTATCGTCTCTGCTCTTCTGGGGAACCATCTCATTAACGTCAGCTCCAGTCCAGGCTGAATTTAGCGGCATCTCCTAAAGGTTCTTCACGACTTTCAGAACATCACGTCACATCGGAAAGGTAAAGCAAACGACAACTAGCATGCTAACGACACACTTCCTAGTTTACGAACGATAAAACACCTTAAAATGAGGTAAAACACGCTGCATTAGTCATCTGTCCTTTCACAAAACCCAGATCACACGTAAATCTCACTGAGCTTAGCAAAGCACTTAAAGCTCCTGTATCCACCTTGTGATGTCATCAAGTGGTAGTTTTCAAGTTAACGGCTCCTTTTACCTTTAGTTCAGTCGAGATAAGTGGCAATTTTTCCAGAGCTGAAATAATCCAAATGATTCTAGAAATGAAGGTGTGTGTTTTTTTTCAGTTTGAGAGAAAAACTCAGCCTAAATCTGCAGGTTTGTGTGTTAAACATGTGAGAATGAAACAAAAAAACACAACTCCGGGTCTGTTTGTGACGAGGAAACGACATTAGAGCAGAGATCAGAGAAAAGAGTAACACGGACTCTTTAAAAACACGTTTACGTTTCCACATTTTCGCCGTGCGCTCGTCCTCGGTCTGGCCCCTTCAGTCTTCTCTGAGTTGCGATCCGTCTCTGGTGGTACAGTCGTAAATACAGGTCAGTATTGTATTGTGTGAGTGAGTGTTTGACCCCGTGACCTCTGCTCACAAAAGAATTGATTGCATAAATAAAGAGCATCTGATCTGCTGTGTCAGACTGAACCAGCCTCAGAGAAAAACAGGCTGTAAATATGAAAAGAAATGATGTAAAAGTGTAAAGTAAAGTCGTCAAAAATCTTGTTGACAAAATAAAAAACATCTACATCATGAAGTCATGTTTAATGATTTCAGAGTCGTGTGGACCTCAAGATGCTCAGGATTTAGAAGTTTTTGTGTTTTTGTTTTGCAGTTTATTTCCCTTTGTCCTCAGGAATGTGTAAAAAAAAAAAAAAGCAACTACAAGTCCATTCAACTCCTGTATGATCTTACTCAGATTTACTTTAATTTACCCATTCAAAATAGTGAGTTTTAGGTGTTTTTTTATGAGTTTTTCTTTTACCTGTGGATAAATAAACCATCAGACTGTACGCACAAGTGGAGGAGAAAAAAAAACACACCCGGACTCACCTGCGCAGACAGACCCCGACTCACTGCGCAGACAGACCCAGACTCATCTGCGCAGACAGACCCAGACTCATCTGCGCAGACAGACCCAGACTCACTGCGCAGACAGACCCAGACACACCTGCGCAGACAGATCCAGACACACCTGCGCAGACAGACCCAGACTCACCTGCGCAGACCGAGGCAGGAGGAGGCGTGTCACTGATATTAAGTTGATCCAAACTGCCTCGTCAGACAAACGTGTCACATTCACACCAATCCACGTGATCCGAGCGATTTTCCCAAACACTTTTACCGTCACAGTGATGACAGTAAAAGGCCCGAGGTCACCTGTGTTCACACTCCAGCTCTCGGACTGGACAATGACCACAGCAAACGTCGACTGGACTACAGTGTGAAAACGACCTTAATTACCTCCAAACACTCAGGTTTTCAGTGTTAGAAACCACTGACACAGAGCTCTCTTTTACACGAGAACACTATTACCCAAAGACATTTTTGACTTTTGCACATTTTTCTGTCAAAAAAGAGAGAGGAGAAAAAAAAAGAAAAAAATGACAATAAACCAAATGTTAAAAATCTTGACTTTTGGAGACGATTCAGCGACTGGAGTCAACCACGAGGAGACACTTTACACACGCCACAACCGCTGATTCTACAAGCCATTATTTTCTCCTGTCTGCGTGCGGCAAGGTTGGGAGGCAAGGATAGCAAATACCAAAAATGACACACACACACACATCACACATCACACACACATCACACACACACACACGGAGAGGCAGCGAGCGCATGCCAAAACTGTGAACCATATCAAATTAAAAGAGAAGTCTGCAGTCTTTCTCGCTGTCTACTTGGGACACACACACACACACATGTACACACAAAGGCACACACACACATACATACAATTTGGACAACTGCCAAAAATCCCTCGAGCTAGCAGTTTTTCACTTTTTTTTCCCCTCCACACACCCAAGCAGGGGTCACGGTGTACAAACTTGTTTTGGTGTGTTTACGGATTGTGATTGGTCGCCGTGTTGCTAGCCGAAAAAGCCTGTTAGTATTCCTGGTAGTAACAAGCACAAGCTCACCCCCCCAAAGCCCACCCATCTCGCTAATCTGGATTCTGATTGGCTGATTAGGCGCCACTCTTTGGCTCTCTCTCTCTCTATCTGCTCCTCTCCGTCGTGGCGTTTACTGTACCTTTACACCAGGCAGACGGACTCCCATTCAGACCGGCGCCGGAGGAGGAAGCGGTGACACGTGGCGGCGCTATCAAAGAGAAAAACAACAGTGTGATTGACAGCTGCAGTATATAAACAATGAAGACGGGGGATGGCGGTTTTTTCCAGCTAAATAAATAATGGCCTTATATTTGTGGCTTTATTTTAATACAACTATAACATAAAAATACAACGGACTGAGAGTTTTCCTGAGGCTTTAGTTCAAGTTACACAGATGAATGATGCTGTTGTGTCCTTGGGCAAGACACTTAACCTCCCTCATCCCCAGTCGTGTGTGAATGTGTGTGTGGTTCCTTGATGTAAAGCGCTTTATAAAAAAAATTTGACTGTTTGCCCATTAGTTTAAAACGTAATTTAAATTTAAAAGATCACAAATTAATCCACTTCAAATGTATTCATAAAAACGACAAAAACACAATTGGAAAAAGCAGTGAGAGACAGAAGTGCACATTTTGGAACAAGTTTATAGTAATTTCCTTATATGACTGATATAACTGACACATGCACGTTGTCTTAAATATTAACGGCTCCAGTTCATTTTCTGTGTAAATCTGTCTCCTCTCTCTGTACCTGCTGCTGTCAGACTATTATTATATTATTATTATAGTTATTTTGGTCTTAAATGTTCGTATTAACCTGTTCTGCCTTCACTAGTGTTTGAATGAGCTTTACAAACAGTTTCTCCAGTGAAAACCATGAAGCCTCTCTCTGTTTTGGACATTTCCTGGAATAGATTGAAAAACTGTAACATAAAAAGAAATATCTGCACATTACAGTCATGTTTTTATATTCCTATGAACAAATATTATGCAGAGCTACATAAAACAACATATAGAAACTTATAATGATGTAATATATGCACAACATTAGCTTAAAAGTAGCTACAACTTATGAAACTAATAAGACTGTTGATTAGCATCATGCTAACATGAATGGGAAATCCCATAGACATGCTAGCGCTATTAGTGTCTTCACTTTTAGCATGAATTTACACTGTAAACCGACTTAAAGTGCCTCAAATGACTTCATAAAGTGAGATAACATGTTATAAAGTCACAATACTCACAGACAGATATTTGCATGGGGCCAAATGACAGTGTACAGAGAGTAAACACAGAGAAACAGGGAAGTCTGAAACAGTATGGCAGCTACGGTGGCTCTGAGTGGACAAAACACATTAACTCTAAACAGAAATGTCTTTCTCCACTAGGGGAAGAACATAAACCCTCTCTACATGATCCTGGGGGATTTATTTCAGTGTTGTGTCTGTAAATCAAGATATGAACATTAATAACAGACAAATCAGCTCCCGTTAGCTTTAGCAACAGGTTTGGTAAACGCCCACTCTGTTAAACCAGGGAAGGGGGCGTTACTTTCAACAGCCTCGCTCTGGATTGGCTCTTTGGTTGCTATGATACTCAGTCGAGTTCACACTGTGTCACATAAACTGAACAAACACATATTTTACACAGACTCTAATGTTCTGCTGTGATTTATGGTCATTACTCACAAAAACTACATGTTTCTAAAGAATTACAGCCGTCAGTGAACGCACCGCTGATCCAGACCGGTGCCTCGTGTGGTAGAGCTGCTTTTACTGCATTTATACCATTATTTTAGACAGAATATTTAAAAAAACAACAACAAAAAAACAGTTATTTGCATTTATACAATTATTTTAGACAGAATATTTAAAAAAACAACAAAAAACAGTTATTTGCATTTATACAATTATTTTAGACAGAATATTTAAAAAAACAACAAAAAAACAGTTATTTGCATTTATACAATTATTTTAGACAGAATATTTAAAAAAACAACAAAAAAACAGTTATTTGCATTTATACAATTATTTTAGAAGGAATATTTAAAAAAACAACAAAAAAACAGTTATTTGCATTTATAAGAAAGATGATTGACAGCGGTGGAAGAAGTACTGAAGTACTCGATTCTGTGAAGTAAAAGTACAGACACCAGAGAAAAAATACTGCAGTGAAAGTAAAAGTATCGCATGAAAAAATGTACGTAAGTAAAAGTATCACCTGTAAGTACCTGTTTAAAAATGTACTTAAAGCTGCATCGCGTAACATTTCTTCATACACATTATTGTTTTCATCCTGGAATGTTCCACAGTATGGCGTTTAATCTAACTCCATGGAAACAGGCTGACCACATCACCCCGTCCAAGTTACAGGTCAGATCTGTGGAGAAGTGGCCCCACTCACAGAAATAATGCAGGTTTTTACTGTAGTTTTGAGAAATAAAAACACACGAAACAGAATAAATACAACATGTAACTGTTTAATGCCATACTGTGGAACAACCCAAACAATAACATCACCGTGGAGACAAGCAGATGACACACACTCCACCAGAAAAGTTACACAGTGCAGCTTTAAACACTAAAATGTAGAAGTGTTTCTTGCAGATTTTGAGTTTTCTAAAGCTTCAAATGTGGTGAAACGACTCGATCGATCGTTTTTTATTTGTTTATTTTTGTTTTTTTTATTCTGAACGTGTTAAAAAATAAACCCTCACACAAATATAAAAAATACAGCCTTTTCAGTTCAGTTTAAAGACGTTTTGGCGCTGGAATGTAGCTCGTCCGAGTCCATTACATCGGCCTAAACTTAAAGCTGAAGGGTAAAAATGACAAAGAAGTTTAAATGTTTGTTGATAAATTGTCGAGTTTGTGCGGCTGAATTTGACCTGGAACAAAAACACAAACATTTATGTGTCGTCAAAACGGCCGAGGTGACTGAGCGAAGTGTGGATGGAATTTTAAAAAAAAGTTCAAGAGTCTAAGATGGAGTCACACTGATAAAAAAATAAAAATAAATAATAATAATAAAAATTAAATTAAAAAATAAAACATAACAAATAAAATAAAAAATAAAATAAATAAATAAATAAATATATAGAAAGATGGGGTTACATATGGTATTTTCCGGATTACAAATCACACTTTTTTATAGTTTGTCCGGGGGGTGACTTATACTCAGATGCGACTTATATGTGAAATATAATAATATAATAATAATAAAACATATCATTTCATTATTGTCAAACTGACGACTGGAAGATGAAATGTCTCTGGAGTTGGTGGAGTTGTCGGGCGCACACATGTTTCCGAGCGCACACTGACACACTGACACACTGACACACACCTTCCACGGTAATAATCTGTTGTAGGCGATAATTTATTCTCTGTCTTGGAAACTGCCCCCCTCTTCCTCTACCTCCTTCACCTCCTCCTCCTCCTCTCGACGCACTCGACGCACTCCACACACTCCACACACTCCACACACTCCAGCTGGCACTAAACTCACCCGCTGTGAGTGTCACAGGGGGCGGGGCCAAGGATGGATGTGTGTGTGACAGGTGAGAGGGAGACGGAGGAGGAGACGAAGGAGGAGACGTAGGAGGAGACGAAGGAGGAGACGCAGGGAGAGACGAAGGGAGAGACGGGGGACGCACGAGATGGAGATGTGTCCTGTTATTGACACAAACAGGTGGAGAGAGGAGAGAGAGGAGAGAGGGAGGAGGAGAGGGAGGAAAGAGGAGAGAGAGAGGAGGAGAGAGGAGAGGGAGGAGAGAGGGAGGAGAGAGGAGAGGGAGGAGAGGAGAGGGAGGAGAGAGGGAGGAGAAGAGAGGAGAGGGAGAAGGGAGGAGAGAGAGAGGAGGAGAGAGGAGAGGGAGGAGAGAGGGAGGAGAGAGGAGAGGGAGGAGAGGAGAGGGAGAAGGGAGGAGAGAGAGAGGAGGAGAGAGAAGGGAGGAGAGAGGAGAGGGAGGAGAGAGGGAGGAGGACAGGTGAAATTCGACGTGACTCAGATGCCCTCCCACAGCCTCATGTGCTGCTGTACAGGGGGGAGGGGGGAGAGTGTTGCTCATGGACACAACAACAGGACAGTGAAAGCTCCATATGACTCTGATCTGTTTCCTCGTCACACACAGACCTGGAGTTGTTTTGTTTCATTCACACGTTTAACACACAAACAGTGAAAACACTCTGTTCCACCTTGTGATGTCATCGTGTGGTCAAAGTGGGTCTCACTGTGAGCGTCGCTGCTTCGTGTCCAGTTTTATCTCTGAGGTTTTTGCAGAGTCACGATAAAATGAATAAATATTTAAAGATTGAACAGTGGACAGGAAGCTGCAGGAGGGTTAAAGGTCAGAGGTCAGAGGTCAGCGGGGTTAGAATTAGTCATGTTTGTGTCTCAGTGCTAACGCTAATGCTAATTTGGGGTATAATAAACATTAAAACAACAACACAAACTATTTTAAAAGTATTTCACATATAAACATAATTGGCTTAGTCTTTATTTTAATTAATTTGAATTTTAAAGGTTGTTTTTTTGTTTATTGTTGTTTTGTTTATTTTATATTTTCAGATTTTAATAAAAGCGACTGTTAGCTTTGACACACCGTGAGTTAGCGCCGCTGTGAACAGAGCCCGTTAAATAAAGTTGGCGATTCATCAAAACGGTGATATTAAATTGTCTTTGTCCTTATTTCACTGGAGTTTGACGACGTCCGTTTAGTTTTGGGCCTTTCCCACAAAAAATGGACAAAATTGCTCCTCATTTCCGCAGAAACACAGAAGATTAGTCCAGTTTATGACGTCCACAAAACACAAACCTCCTGCCGATACCTCGAGAGCCGATTCTTCTGCCGATACCTGGACTGAGCCGATTCTTTATGGAGTGAGAATCGGCTCTGACAGCAGACGCCTCCAGCGCAGCCACGAGGAAGAACAGAGCAGAGACGACGACATTCCCACAAGGAAAAGACAACACCACCGGAATGTGATGGAAACAGGGATAATGAGAAGAGAGAGGGAGGAGAGGAGGAGAGGAGAGGGGGAGGGGGGGAGGAGGGGAGGAGGGGAGGAGGAGAGGGGGAGAGGGGGAGAGGGAGGAGAGGGGGAGGAGGGGGGGAGGAGAGGGGGAGAGGGGGGAGAGGGAGGAGAGGGAGAGAAGAGGAGAGGAGGAGAGGGGGAGAGGGGGAGAGGAGGAGAGGAGGAGAGGGGGAGAGGGAGGAGAGGGGGAGGAGAGGGGGAGGAGGGGAGGAGAGGAGGGAAGGAGGAGGAGAGGAGGAGAGGGGGAGAGGAGGAGAGGGGGAGAGGGAGGAGAGGGGGAGGAGAGGAGAGGGGGAGAGGGGGAGGAGAGGGGGGAGGAGAGGGGGAGGAGAGGGGAAGAGGGTGAGAGGGAGGAGAGGGGGGAGGAGAGATGAGAAAGAGGGAGAAGAGAGGAGAGAGGAGGGAGAGAGGAAAAAGAAGAGGAGGAGAGAGGAGAAAGAGCAGAGGGGGAAGAGGGAGGGGAAGAAAGAGAGGAAAGAGAAGGAGGAGAGAGGGAGGAGGAGAGAGGAGAAAGAGGGAGAAGAGGAGATGAGAGAGGGAAGAGGAGAGGGAGGAGAGGAGAGAGGGGAAGGAGGAGAAGAAAAGTAGAGAAGAGTAGAGAGGGAGGAGAGAGGGGGAGAAGGGGGAAGAGAGGGAAGAGAGGAGTGGGGGAAGGAGAAAGAGGGAGGAAAAGAGGCAGAGGAGAGAGGAGGCAGAGGGAGATAGAGGGGGAGAGGAGAGAGGGAAGGGAGGGAGGGAGGAGAAAGAGAGGGCGAAAGAGAAGAGAGGAGAGAGGTAAAAGAAAGATGGGGAAGAAAGGGAAGAGGAGAGAAGTAAAAGAGAGAAGGAGAAGAGAAGCGGTCTTCACTGCAACTCGTGAAAAAGAGGATGAGGAGAGTCCAGACGTCAAAATGAAATGAATTTAGTGAAATAAAAACACAGGACGTTTCCAGGCGGCGTTTTATAAAAGACGAGAGAAAAAACATGAAGTGAAACAGATTTGAGTCAAATAAATTGAGTCGATAAAACGACACGAATCTGACCTGCAGCAAAAAACAACTCACAGAACGTCAAGGTTTTATTTATATAAACTCACACGTGTTTGAGTCGCACTTTATTATCAGTCTGTTACATCTACAAAGCTCAAAATGCGACGTTCCACCTTGTGATGTCATCAAGTGGTAGTTTTTTTCAAGTTAACAGCTCCTTTTACCTTTAGTTCAGTTGTAGATTAACAATTCCAGGACTGAAAAAATGATCCAAATGATTCTAGAAATGAAGGTGTGTGGAGTTTAAAAACACAGCGGAGCACTTCCTGTATCACCACACGATGACATCACAAGGTGGAACAGAGCGTTTTTTGTCTGTTTTAGAGAAAAACTCAGCCTAAATCTGCAGGTCTGTATGTTAAACATGTGCGAATGAAACAAAAACACAACTCCAGGTCTGTTTGTGACGAGAAAACGACATCAGAACAGATAAAACAGCGTCGTGTTAACCCTTTAAGTCTCCGTCACATTGGTCCAGGTTCATGTGAGCGACGCCGACACTTACATAATCCATCCCTCTCGCTTCTAACGGCATTAATCAGACGATATGTTCTTCTAATGCACTGCCGCGGCGCCGTGTGTTCTTATTAGACCATTAACACGTGAAACCTTCTGTCCAAATAGTTAATACCAGGAGCTTTAAATAGCCACGGGATGGAAAAATGATCCGGCTAATCATTACGCTATGCTTTATTAATTGCGCCGGGCAGTTATGAAGGCAGTTATTAAGCCTGTAGCGGTAATAAGGCGTGATGCTAGCAGCGGGTTAGCGATGATGGTGTTCTCATTTGGGCCGTATAGATTCTCGCTATTGATCTGACGTAATGTATTGCCGAGTCTCGGAGCGGCTTAGCTCACCCGCGCATCACTCTCGTCCCGGGCCGCGCGGTTGACAGCCGACTTGTGTGACATCAGACCATTAGCGCCGCGCACTCCAGCGTACACCTGATAGCAGACGTTAGCTGAGGTGCTCGCATTGATCCGGAGGGAGGTTTTGAATGAGCTGACGAGCCATCGACCTCCCCGTGTACCGCGCGTGATCCGGGGGGTAGATGTAGAGTTAGCATTGCATCACGCGGAGGAAGCGGAGAGGGTTAGCCTTGACGCGGAGCTGTAATGTGTTGTCAGCAAGTTGAGGAGTGCAGCACCTACAGGCCCGAGCGCACGGACGGATCACGTCACCTCTCGGCCGGCGAGTTGCTGGGGAAAACAAGAGCGACTGCGAAGAAAAACAACAGCAGAGGGAAAACTGAGACGAGAAAAACAAGGACAAGTGTGCGCAGATACAGTTTAAAGATCTATTTATTATGTAATTGTATTGAAATGTGTGTGTTAATGTGTGTTATTGTGTGGAAATATGGGGGAACAATTATAAATCCAACATGAATCCTCTATTTTTACTTCAAAAGAAAGAGATTAGGATTGTCAATCAGGCAGAATATTATGCATCCACCCCACTCTTTATTAAAACGAGTCGCTATAATCTGAGGGGAACTGGGATCTTCCAAAAAACTATGGCAAGAACTACAAAAAAATCTATGTGCATCTCAGTTACAGACGTTAATTTATGGAATCGTTTGGACAATGAATTAAAAAGCTGCACATCAATCAAAGTGTTTAAGAAAATGTATAAATAAAAAATTCTAGAAAAATACAGAGCAAAAGTATAACTGTTACTATGACAACCGAACTGAACATTAAAGAACATAGTATAAACTTTGTCTACCACATAATATGAATTATGTAATAGGAAAACAAAATAGTAATAATAATAATAATAATAATACGTTGATGATTAAAAATAACACCTATGATCAGGATAAAAAAGGACTAATGATTATTATATATACAAATATAAATCCAGAGGTAACCATAAGAATATAAAACAAATGTATTTCTTCTGTGTTGTATACTGTATATTATTCTTTAGATGCGGAATTAGGCATAAATAAGTTTAGCTTCAGCCTTTCAGTCACAATCAACAAATTCTATGTATGTGACTGTGACAATGTTTTATTTATTTTTCTGTGTGTGTCTGAATAAACAACTAACTAACTATTTTAATGTGTATTTTAATGTGTTTACTGTCCAGGGACTGCACATGGAAAGTGAAAGTAGCGAAATCTGGTACAAATCATCTTTTCTTTTGTAAGATTAATGAATTTGTACACGGTCCCTGACAAATAAAGAATAAAAAAAAAAAAAGAAAGACTATATTTACAACATTAGCCTTAATTAAACATCAACAAAGACTTAACTCCTAATGAACAGCTTTGTAAATACTTAATACCCTCAAACTCCGACCCACAGACTGCGTAAAGAAGTGACTGAGTGAGTGTGCAGCTCAAATGAAGCTAATCGAGGCTAGCAGTTATAGCGGCTAATTTGGAGCAAAGTTTCACGTTTGGAATTACGACCACGAGTATCACAGCAACCAAAGAGCCAATCAGGAGCGAGGATGTTGAAAGTAACGGCCCTTCTCTGGTTTAGTACAGAGCGGGCGCTAATCAAACCTGTTGCTAACGCTAACAGGAGCGACCTCGGGGAAAGAAGGACCTGATTTGTCTGTTATTAATGTTCATATCTTGATTTACAGACACAATAGTGAAATAAAAACCCCAGGATCATGTAGAGGGTTAATACGAACATTTAAGACCAGAATGAGTCTGAAGCAGCAGAGACAGAGAGAGGACAGGTCATTTCCTACTTGGAATGACAAAAAAACAAAACAAAAACCTTATAATTAAAAAAAAGAAAAGAAAAGAAAAAAAATCTAAATAAATCTAAAATCTAAATAAGCTAAAAAAAAATTAAAAAAAATTAAAGTAAACTCAAAATAATAAAAAAAGAAAAGAAAAAAAAGAAAAAAGATTAAAAAAAGAAAAGAAAAATAAATACATAAAAAATCAGAATAAACTCAAAAACAACTTAAAAAAAATCAAAAACCTCAAAATAACTAAAAAAAAAAAAAAAAAGACCACTTGGATCATGTAGAGGGTTAATACGAACATTTAAGACCAAAATAACGACTTGTCTTTTTTTAATTTTTATTTTATTTCGGGAAGAACACACTTAGTACAGACACATTCCTTCCGGTTCAAATATCGTATGAAACAGCTTTAATATTCAAGTTCTTTTCATAACTGCACCATGTTGTTTTAGTTCCATCCCATTTTGGCGGATTAAACGAGTAAAAGAGAAAAACAAAACTATTTACACACGATAACACGATATGCACAATACACAATAAAATAAAAATCATTCTCAAAGTATCTGTTCTAACTGGGGTGATAAACTTGATCCACTCGTTCCAAATTCAATAAAATCTGTTCCTTTGAGTGTTTATTGTGTAAATTAGCTTTTCCATCCTAAATATTTCAGATACTTTATCAGACTGGCTCCGATCACTTTCAATGTAAAGTGAATTGGAGCCAGAGTCGATGGAGCAGGAAGTGCGTTCATGATCACTTCCTGCTTGTAATACGTCACACTTTTTTTCATAGTTTGTCTGGGGGTTCGACTTATACACGATGTGATTTATATGTGAAATATGTGGGGGTTTTTCTTCATTATTAAACTTTTTTTTGATAGTATGACTTATACTCCCGAGCGACTTATAAGAGAAATATGTTTTTTTTCTTCATTTTTTATGCATTTATTGACTGGTGCGACTTATAGTTTGGTGCGACTTATACTCAAATGTGATTTATATGTGAAATACATGCTGTTTTCTTCATTATTGTGCATTTATTGACTGGTGAGACTTATACTCCAGTGTGACTTATACGTCGGAGCAACTTATAGTCCAGTGTGACTTCTACTCCAATGCATTTTATAAGAGAAATGTATTTTTTTCTTTTTTTGGATATTATGACTTATACTCTGGTATACTCTGATACTCTGATACTCTTAATTTTTTATGCATTTATTGACTGGTGTGACTTATACTCCTGTGTGATTTATAGTTTGGTGCGACTTATACGTGAAATACATGCTTTTTTCTTCATTATTATATATATTTTTTTGGATATTATGACTTATACTCCAGTGTGACTGATAAGAGAAATATGTTTTTTTTCATTATTGTGCATTTTTGGGCTGGTGCGACTTATACTCCAGTGTGACTTATACGTCGGAGCAACTTATCGTCCAGTGCGACTTCTACTCCGATGCATTTTATAAGAGAAATACATGTTTTTTTCTTCATTATTGTGCATTTTTTGGCCGGTGCGACTTATACGCCGGAAAACACGTTATTTGTTCATTATTAAATAAGTGTTTGTTCATGCAAAATAAAACATTTCTTTCAAACAAACTATACAACGTGAATAAAACTAAATCAAACACGGTCTTACGTTTCCCAAATCTAAACTATTCGATAAATGCGCTTAAAAAACATAACTTCCATTACGTGCACCGGCCAAAGCGTGACTCTATACTGTCACCCTGACCTCTGACCTCTGACCCCACTGTCCGGCCTGTTTTACGGCTCCCATAGAATCCAAACAATCTATCGTCTGCACTTTGTCTATTCATAATTCATGCGTCGTTAGCGTCCATCTGCGCGGCGAGGCTGTGCGGCGCGTTAACCCTTTAAACGCAGACGTACGGACGGTGTGAAAAGCCCCGCGTTCCTGAAGCCGCTTCCCGTACGAGCGCTTCAGTTTCGGGGTTGCGTTGTGCTTAATAGCCGTTCACCTTGGCGGCTTGGAGGGAGCGGGAGAACGTGGCTTTCATTAATGCTCGAGACGCCACCTTTGCTCTTTTGTGTCCGTGCCGCCAAAAAGGCCAGTCTCTTTAATTACTGAAAATGTCATCCACATCCTCATACGCAAGTGAGATATAAAGAGCCGAGTCTTTAGCTGCGAGCGGTAACACTCTGGAACACGACTGCTGCGACGCCGGGAATATTGATCAGGGAAGTTTCAGGAAAAGCTGGAAGTGTTAGGGACGGAAAGGGGAGGGGCTGGTCTGGTGATGGACGCGGTTAGCCACAGTTAGCATCAAAAACAGACCTGGAGTTGTGTTTCGTTTCATTCACACATGTTTGAGTCACACTTTATTATTAGTCTGTAACATCTGCAAAGCTCAAAATGCGACGTTCCACCTTGTGATGTCATCAAGTGGTAGTTTTGTTTTGTTTTTTCCAAGTGAACAGCTTCTTTTACCTTTAGTTCAGTAGTAAAATTGGCAATTCCAGAAGCTGAAATGATCCAAATGATTCTAGAAATGAAGGTGTGTGGAGTTTAAAAACACAGCGGAGCACTTCCTGTATCGCCACACGATGACATCACAAGGTGGAACAGAGTGTTTAGTTACTCAGGCCAAAAGTGGGTCACTAATTATATGGGACAATAAAGATTAAAATTCAAAAAGTTCAAAGGTTCTAATGAGTAAATCTTGGGGAGTTATTTAGGCTGAGTTCTTCTCTCAAACTGAAAAAAAAAAAAAACACTGTTCCACTGTTCCACCTTGTGATGTCATCATGTGGTGATACAGGAAGTGCTCCGCTGTGTTTGTAAACTCCACACACCTTCATTTATAGAATCATTTGGATCATTTCAGCCCTGGAAAAATTGCCACTTATCTCGACTGAACTAAAGGTAAAAGAAGCTGTTAAACTACCACTTGATGACATCACAAGGTGGAACAGAGCGTTTTGAGCTTTGTAGATGTTACAGACTAATAATAAAGTGTGACTCAAACATGTGTGAATGAAACAAAACACAACTCCAGGTCTTGTGATAGACGCGGTTAGCCACAGTTAGCTTATATTTGCGCAGGAAACGAGGGCGGAGAAAGGACGGCAGGTTTTTGACGCACAGGAGAAAAAGCAGCACCATAAACAAAACCCATTACCGCATTTTCCGGACGATAAGTGTCACTTTTTTCATTCTACCTTGTGATGTCATCAAGTGGTAGTTTTTTTTTCAAGTGAACAGCTCCTTTTACCTTTAGTTCAGTCGAGATAAGTGACAATTCCAGAAGCAGAAATGATCCAAATGATTCTATAAATGAAGGTGTGTGGAGTTTAAAAACACAGTGGAGCACTTCCTGTATCACCACATGATGACATCACGAGGTGGAACAGAGCGCGTTTTGTCTGTTTTAGAGAAGAATCAGCCTAAATCTGCAGAGTCTGTGAGTTAAACGTGTGAATGAGGCTTTATATCGTGGGTTAAACTTCACACGACTCCATTTTGTTTAAGTTCACATTTCAGTTGATTGATTTGAAAGTTCGAACATTTCCTTCTATTTTAAAACTGAACATGTCGTCCATAAATTTTCATACAAGAATTATTCCGACCGCGTATTAACCTGCCAACGTTCACACTCTGAAACACACACAGAAAACCACATTTACAGAGTCTGAAATGTGAGGACGGCGAGAGACGAGAAGAAGTTAAGCGGTTAAGTGACGTGTTTTTTGGACCTGTTCTGCTTCCAACGCTCCTCGTTTATTAGAAATTTACAAACCGATTACTCCGTCTTCTCCTAAGTGCTGCGTTTATGTGTTTTGGGAAGGAGGGAGGGAAATCAGACGGGAAACGAGAGCCGTAAAATCATCGAGAACAAGATCTCACTCGCGCTGAAACGCTCCTGACGATAAAAACGAGCTGCAGTTTGTGAAGAAGAAGAAGAAGATCAGCTGAAGTTTGGGTTTTAAAGTTTCACAGTTGAGGTTAAAGTGAAGGTCTTCAGCGGCGAGTTTTTGTGGTTGGCGGCGGCTGAGGTACGAGTTAAGTACGTGAGCTTGAGGAACGGCTGCATTTTAAGAACAAAGAAAAGATGTAAAGTAAAAAAAAGTGATAATGAAAATATAAACGCTTGAATATTTTGACTAGTGTCGTATTTTCCGCTCTGGGGTAGAAGTCGCACCAGTAAAAATGCAAAATGATGACGAAAAAGACGTGTACAAGTCGCACTGGACTATAAGTCACATTTTTGTGGAAGTTAATTTGACAAAACCTGAGATTTTGAGTCTTAAAAAGCTTCAAATGTGGTGATTTTGATAAAGATTTGAGCTGAATTTTGCAGAAACAATTAAATCCATCACTTTTTCCAGCTGTTTTTATTTATTTATATTTTTGTTTTGCTCAAATTCTGAATGTGTTAAAAATAAATAAATAAATAATAATAAAATAAAAATAAATAAATAAAAATAATAAAATAAATAAAAAATAAATAAAACAAATAAAAATAAATAAATAAATAAAATAAAAAATAATAAAAATAAATAAATAAATAAATAAATAACCCCCAAATAAACCCCCACACAATAATAAATACTTTTAATTTTCCAGTTCAAAAATGTAGTGGAGTAGAAAGTACAGATACTGCTCTCAAACGTACTCAAGTAAAATTAAAAGTATTTATTTCCTGAACCTTGCGCTCCATTTTAAGTCCATATTAACATATAATTAAGCTAATAATCCAACATTTTTTCGTATCTTTAAACAAAAACGTCAGAAAAACAAACACGATGAACACGATGAACGCTGCAGAATGAGTTTATGATCGTTCCCGGTTTGGCGTCGCTCATAAACGCCTTAACCTCCTTCGTCCGACCGCACAAACGTGTACGCCGCTCTGACAATAGCTCGTGTACTTTCTATAGACTCGTGTTGAACTCGCTCTTAAATCCCACACGGTTGGGCCACACACTTCCTCATCTCCGGAGGTACTTAAAGTGGAGTTCATGTGTACATTAAAATTACATACAAGCCCCGGCATCATCTCATATTAAAAGAATGAGGAACGGAACCGAAAAGCAGCGCGAGACCTACACAAACTAAACGCGATTCATAATTAATCAGCAAAAACCAAGAATGTTACACTCTCTCCACCTGAATACACACGGAGCGGCGCAGCAGGACCAGCCGAGTGTGTGCTGTTCTGGCCGCGGCGTGTGCAGGTGTCATGCCCCGATGCACCGACACACTTCTGCCGGAGCTAATGAGGCCTTGGGAGATCGGGGAGGGCATCCGAGCGTCTACGCGTTTAGCCACGCTTCAGTCCGGGATGCGGACCTCTGTAAGACGCGTGTCCGTCTCCGTCGTGTTTGTCCAATTATAGGTTTTGCATGGACAGAGGTGTGTGTGTCGAAGCGTGTGTGGGATTTATGAGGAAAGACGAGTCGGAAAGAGGATTTTTTAGAGTTTAAACGGCCCACATTACCTTAAAGGGCCCACATTACCTTAAAGGGCCCATGTTACCTTAAAGGGCCCACATTACCTTAAACGGCCCACATTACCTTAAAGGGCCCATGTCACGCTGTTTTCTGATCTGTTTTAATGTTTCCTCATCACAAACAGACCTGGAGTTGTGTTTTGTTTCATTCACACATGTTTAACACACAAACCTGCAGATTTAGGCTTTTCTCAATCTGAAAACACTCTGTTCCACTTTGTGATGTCATCATGTGGTGATACAGGAAGTGTTTTTAAACTCCAAACACCTTCGTTTATAGAATCATTTGGATCATTTCAGCTCTGGAGTTGTCTCTTATCTCTGCTGAACTAAAGGTAAAAGGAGGAGTTGACTTGAAAACTCCCACTTGATGACATCACGAGGTGGAACGTCGCATTTTGATCTTTGCAGATGTTACAGACTAATAATAAAGTGTGACTCAAACATGTGAGAATGAAACAAAACACAACTCCAGGTCTGTTTGTGATGACATAACATTATAACTTGACTAAAAGTTCACAAAAGTCAATTTTACGTATAGGACCTTTAATGTGTATTTATTGAGACGCACACAGGCTGCACTCACGTCTCACAAAAAAAAGGTCCTGGGTTCAATCCCCAGGCCTTTCTATGTGGAGTTTGCATGTTCTCTCTGTGTCTGTGTTTCTTCTGGACACTGTTTCTGATCAACACAAACAACACAGCAGCGGCTCCATTCTGAGCTCCTCCAGTGTGACCGAGCTGCTCACCCTGAGTTTAAGGGAGCACCCAGCCATCATCATCATCATCATCATCATCATTATTATTGTTGTAAAATGTTAAAATGCAATTTAAAAAAAATGTATAATAGAAAAAATAATAAAAATCTAAGTTTTGATGTTAAAAAAATTCGTATTGATTTTAAGATTCTTTTATTTGTTTTTAATTGTCTGCATGGCCTGGTCCCTCTGTATCTGTCTGAGCTGCTGGTGCCTCGCCCTCCCGCTCCCTCAGGTCTGCAGGTCGGGTTTTCCTTGTGGTCCCCGGGCCAAAAAGGAAACACAGGGGTGATCGGGCTTTTTCAGTGGCTGCACCTAAACTCTGGACTGCACTTCCACTGAATGTTAGACTGGACGACTCACTTCCTGTTTTTAAATCTCTTCTTAAAACTCATTTTTTTAGCTTGACATTTATCATGTTCTGTTTTTAATGTTATTCCATCTCATGTTTTGTGTTTTAACCTGTGTGCAGCACTTTGGTCGACTGTGTTGTTTTTAAAGTGCTTTATGAATAAAGTTGGATTGGATTGGAAAAAAATCTGCAGAAAAAAGTGTCTTAGGACTGAACTATTATTCAAACTAGAAGAACTACTGTGTTTAAACAGGCCAAATGTCTTTATATACATATATTTTTCAAGTTTCTATAGAAAAGTTATTTCAGATGTTTTTATTTTTGTTTTTTATTTGACTTTAAGGCAGTAAAGTTCTGTTGTGTTTGCACAGAGCAGATACATGTCCAAGTCCGAGCTACTACAAAGTTTATTAAACCTTCCCGAGGCCGTAAAAATAAACAAGTCCTAATTTTTCCCTCCTTTTAAGAGAAAACAGCTCCTTTTACTGCAGCGCGGCGTCACGGCTAATGTATGTGCAGCTCAATTATGAAGCGCGCAATACGTTTCACAATATTTCACAACCGAGCGCAAAAACAGGGGGCGAAGTTGGCTAACGGCTAAGCGCTCTGATATGTAACCGCGCGCGCAAACATGCTAAAAACACTGCAACCAAGTGTCATAACTACGAGACTCCACTTCAAACGCTCTCCGTCTGACAGCGGCTAATGATGAACACTCCGATGAAGAGCAAAGACACAGCGGCCGGGGCTCAACATTAAACAGGCCTCTTCCAGTTCAGAGCGCCGCAGATAAAAGCCCGGGCTAGCTCGCGCCCGGCCGCGGCTAATGTGCGTTTAAGTCCTCACACATACATGTATAAACGCGAACACAGGCAGACGCACTTATCATGCAAATGCTGTGTAATTACCGTCGTGTCTGAGCGAGCCGCGGCGCCGTTTGAAGATAGCGATCCTCAGAAGATTCGCTCATGTTGTAGCGGCTAATGAAAGAACGCGAGTGTCTGCGGCGGCGCGCGAAATCCACACGTCACGTTTAAGAGCGATGGCATGTGGTGGTGTTTGAGGACGAGTGTCGGTCACATTGGGAGACGGTTGCAGCGGGTGGAAGGAGCTGGGGTCATGGGGGCGCGATGCGAAGGGTCAAAGGTCAAATTTGAAAAGCAGAACTAGCATAAGACGCTACAGATCAGGGTTTGTTTTACAGCGCTAATGTGAACAGCTTTGCCGCAAAATAATAAAACAGGAAGTGATAAACATCTTCAGCATGTTCAGTTTTTGTGAGGAACGCCGCCGTTGTGTCCTTGAGCAAGACACTTAACCACAGACTGTGTAAAGACGAGGACTAAGTGATTCTGATGTCATTCACAGCGTTTGGCTCCAAATGAAGCTAATCGAGGCTAAAGCGGTTACAGCCACGTTCTTCCTCTTCTCCGGACGTTATCGCGGGGGCATCAGTCTAAACAGAGACTTCCCTCACCCCAGACACGTCCTCCAGCTCCTCCGGTTGATCCCTAAGGTGTTCTCTGGTCAGCGACACACAGAGACACAGTCCCTCCAGCGTGTCCTGGGCTAGAGTTATACATTTGGAGTAAAGACACAAGTATCAGGACCTGCACCACTGGTTTAACAGGGAGCGGGCGCTTAGCAACACTGTCAATCAAACCTAACAACAACAAAAAACTCAAAATAACTCAAAATATAAACTCAAAATAACAAAAAAAAAAACCCAAAAACCCCAAATAAACTCAAAATAACTTAAAAAAACAAACAAAAAAACTTAAAACAGCTAAAAAAAAAAATCTAATTCAAAATAACAAAAAAACTCAAAATAAAAAAAAATTAAATAACAAAAATAAATAAATTAAATAATAAAAAAACTCAAAATAAGTAAAAACAAACAAAAAACAAAATAAAAACCTTAAAATAATAATAATTATAATAATAATAGTAGTGGAGGAAAGAGCGAGAGGAGGAGAAAGATGGAGGAGGAGAGAGGAGGAGAAAGGGAGGGACAGAGGCAGGAGAGGAGGAAGGAGCAAGAGGAGGAGAGAGGGAGGAGTAGAGAGAAAGACAGGAAAGAGCAGATGTGGAGAAGAACTTTTAATTCTAAATCTTTACGTCTAAAATCTGTCGCTCTGAAACTGAAACGGGACAAAATCTTTTGGTTATTTTTTTCCTAAACATGAAACATTTGAAGGACACGAAAAACTGGAGCCACTGCAGAAATTTAATAATGTGAGATAAACTTTTAACTATTTTTATTAAAGTTTTGCAACATAAAAACAATGTCTCCTATAACATTATTTTGTTTGTTTTACACTTGAGACAAAAATACAAAAGAAGAAGCAAATAAATAAATAAAATAAAAGTAAAAGAACAACAGAACTAAATACCTGCACAGTTACTACAAGAATAAAAGTCATTATCTATTATTAAAATTATCAATAAAATGCTGCCAGATTGTATAAAAAAAAAAAAAAAAAAAAAAAAAAAAAAAAGCTCTTGTTTGTTTTTCAGTGAGAACTGAATTTTTTCTAGTTGTATTTTGTCTCTGAAGATTTTGGAGTTTTGTTTTTTTTTTGCTTTTCCAGTTCAACAGTGGTCAAAAGTGTAATGGTGATAAACATTTATAATCATCTGCTCCAGTTTTGAATGTTTTATAAGCTTTTTTTTTTTTTTTTTTTTAATAATAATAAGTGTGTAGATTTTAATTATTTATGATGAACAATGAAAGTTTCAGAGTCTTAAGATTAAACCTGGTCCAAATGAGAATCTTTGAAATCTTTGCTTTTATTGGACGAATGAGGGTTTTTTCACATTCAAATGATTTTTTTATTGATTTTTGTGGATGTATATGTTATATCCACATCTCAGTTTATTTATTTATGTGTTTATTTATTTATGTGTTTATTTATGTATGTATTTATTTATTTATTTGATGTGCTGCTGTTCATTTATATTACAGGGGGCCCATGTGAGACTTCTTACCCCAGGCCCCCAAATTTCTGCCGCCGCCCCTGCGCTGTGTTTAATTTTGCCTGAAAAAGTCATTTCCTGAAAATCACGATGCCAAAGTTAATAACAAAAGTAGGAAACATGGATATTGAGTTGTACAAAGTCGCTCATATTAAAACGATTCTGCTCGTTGACCTCGAAACCTCTCAGAACGCAGCTCGGAGCGGTTATTCTTCAACATTTACAAATAAAAAAAAGCACATCTTCGAGTCAAAACCACTGAATCTCTGCACCGCGGCCCTGAGCCAAAACCACTCCCTCTGACAGTGTCCGAAATCCACGCTCTCCCGTTTGACCTCGGCGACGTGCGGCGTGTCCGAGCGGCGTGTACTTCTGTCTAAACGTATAAACGACTGCGGTTTCTGACGATATTCTGAAGCCGAATCCGAGAGGCCATAAGTGAGACCCCCCCCCCCCCTCGCATTATATCATGACGACAGCTCCGTGCGTTTATCCATATTTAAAGCGTCTTCTCCGTGCGCCGTATTAAACTTATTATCACGGATTTCACAGCTCACAAACTTAGAAGTGCTTTTCAGTGTTCGGAGGGAAGTATAGAGACATAAGCTCTGGTTTATATATGAACGCCCCCGAGGAAAAAGATCAAACTGCACCGCCAGATGTTTATACGTCCTGGCGTTTACGGGCGCAAGGAGCAGGGTACAAGGAGCGCGGACATGTTTATTTACTATTCTTTAGCTTAACTCGGAGCGCAGCGTTCGGAAATGTCCCCGCGCTCAGGAGACAGGCGGACGGGACGATCTATAGGTTTAATTTACACACTTTAAATCACAATATTCAATTAAAACGACGACGAGTAGCAACGATTAAGGAAGTGAAACTGGAGAAGGAAGTGTGGATGTCAGAGAGGGCGTGGCACAGTGGGTGTGGCAGAGAGGGCGTGGTAAAGTGGGCGTGGCACAGTCATGAGAGAAGAGACAAGAGAAGAGACGAGAACTGGGAGATTAGAGAGGAGACGAGAGGAGAGGAGAAAGGATGCGAGAGGAGGAGAGAGGAGAAGAGAGGAGGAGAGAGGAGACGAGAACTAGGAGAAAAGAGAGGAGACGAGAGGAGAGGAGAAAGGATGCGAGAGGAGGAGAGAGGAGAAGAGAGGAGGAGAGAGGAGACGAGAACTAGGAGAAAAGAGAGGAGACGAGAGGAGAGGAGAAAGGATGCGAGAGGAGGAGAGAGGAGAAGAGAGGAGGAGAGAGGAGACGAGAACTAGGAGAAAAGAGAGGAGACGAGAGAGGAGACGAGAGGAGGAGAGAGGAGACGGAGAGGAGGAGAGAGGAGACAAGAGAGGATGCGAGAGGAGGAGACGAGAGAGGAGACGAGAACTAGGAGACAAGAGAGGAGAGAGGAGATGAGAGAGGACATGAGAGAGGAGGAGAGAGGAGACGAGAGAGGAGACGAGAACGAGCAACAGTGGGCGTGTCACAGTGGGCGTGTCACAGTGGGCGTGTCACAGGTGGAGGTTAAACGGGGGTAAATCGACAAAATGGCGTCTTGAAAATAGTGGATTAAAGATTAAACTCAAACATGAATCAGTCCAAATAAAACTCCAGAGACTCAACGAGAAGAAACGACCAGAACATGGAGAAACATCTGAACAGAACAGTTTAGTTCTGAAAATAACACGTGATAAAACACTGTCCAGGTTTTGTAATCCCAGTTTATATAAAGCCTAATAAACTCAGAAGTCGTAACCTGATCATTAAAGTTATTTTAAATAGAAAACCTGGTCAAAGGATTCTGACCTTGTGCGAGTCGTGTTTTCCTCAGACTGACAGTTTCTCAGAATATGGCAGAAGTGTGTGATGTTCCACAGTGTAAAATCACATATGTAAGAACCTTAAGAGGGAAAAGAACCATAAAACAGAAATAATGGCTCCAGTAACCAAGGTTACAATGAGACAGAGTTTGGAGGAGGAGGGGCTGCCCGGGTGAAGGATACCGCATAGAAATGGTGAGCAGATAGCAGCAGACGAAGGACACACACATATACACACACACACACACATACACACACATACACACACATACACACACACATACGCACACATATACACACACATACGCACACACACATGCATACAAATGACCAGGCAGGAATGTGAACTACACACAGACCTGCGCAGCCACACAAACTAATTGGCCACCCCATTAGTAATTTATTAAGCTTGTCCTTGTAAATTTTATCAGGTATCCAGCAGGGGAATAGATTTATTGATTGGCTGTGCATTCATCAGGCCCAGAAAACACAGGCAGAGCGGCCGAGCGAGGGCAGGATGCAGACGAGGAGAGAGAGTACATTTATCAGCTCGGACAGCGGCGGCTTCGCCAGAGATCAGCTCCGAGCGTGTTGTGATTCCCCCTGGGTCACCACTATATCCTCCTTCATTCACAGCACTGCCCGGCTGCAGCTCATCAATGTGCGCAGCTCGATCAATGATTCTCATAAAACAGGAGCTCGGCTTTAGCTCAAACCTCACGGCCAAAAAAACAACAGCCGCCGACACGAACCGCAGTGTCAGAGTTGATCTGGGCCCCGGCGGCGGGACCGGGCTCGGGGCAAACACGGGGTCACTGCTGCTCTGTAAATTGTGAGCGACTGCAGCTGCCAGAATAACGATATGTATGAGGTTGTGACCTCATTACTGTAACCTCACTGTCCTGGCGCTCGCTCTCGTTCTTTTTTTTTCTTTTTTCAATTTTTTATCATCAGGTATTGGCTCTCATCGCCCGGTCGGGGAGGTATGTTGTTATTGTAATGGCTTTAGTCTCAGAGGCTCATCTGCCCGTCACAGCTGCACCGTGCGAACGCCGGCTGTCCGTCAAAACCAACACGCCGAGCTCAACGCGCGCGGGAAAGGTTAGCCACTCGACTTATTCATTCACAGCTCCAGCGAGGTTTGAATCCGCACATGTTCCGATCATATGTTATAATATACATACGTGTAACAGCGGTGACGGCGGCGGCGGATCGGACAGGTGCTTTGTCAGCTCACAGCCGCCGTAACTGAGCCGCCTCCAGCGTTTACAAGAATCTATAGCGCCGGGACGTGAGCTGGTCGTACAAGTCCTTCCCTCAGGAGAGTTCACATCAGACGAGCGCGGGGCCGACGTGAGGCCCCCAGGACTCGTATTATGTTCAATAATCAGATTCATTATTGATAAAGCTCTACTGTGGGACATTGAATGTTTAAGGAAGTACCAGGGACACAGTGAAGAACAAATCTACAAATGGAGACGCCAGAAAAGCCTCGTACCTCAGTGAACCGTGTAAGTGTCAAACAGTTCGGCTGATCGTGTCTCAGGTGAACAGCGGCGGGTTTGTGCTGATCCAGATGAAAAGTCGATCCCGTCTCGTCGTATTCCGAGTTCACTTTCTCCAGGCGCGTTATCGATGTTAAATCAATGTTTCCCTCAGACGCTGGGAGTGTCCACCTTTGGTCCAGACGACTTCAAGGACTTTCTGAAAATAATCCATCGGACGTCAGTATTAAGTAAGTGCTGAGTTACTTAACGAGGAAGAGTAAATTAAACCAGGAGACGGACTGTACCGACTCGACTCGACTCTCCACCTTCACCGCAGCAGCAGAACCACAGCCTCCTCAGACTCCCCAGCTGAATTAAGTTTATTTTGGTTGTTTACATTTTTGGATAAAACACAACAAATTAATTCATTTTCTTCATTCAGTGCAACTGAAAAAAGGACAGGGCTGAAGTGGAGTGTTTATGTAAGACTGTCCTGACCGTCACATGACCCCTCCAGTCACATGACCGCTCCACTGTCACATGACCGCTCCAGTGTCACATGACCACTCCACTGTCACATGACCCCTCCACTGTCACATGACCACTCCACTGTCACATGACCCCTCCACAGTCACATGACCACTCCACAGTCACATGACCGCTCCATAGTCACATGACCACATAAATGTACTTTAATCAGCATCTTAGACACAGACGCCTTGACTGGTATAAACCTACAACAATGTACAGGTATTTAATTTTATTTAATTTAATAAAACAAAAAAAAACATTTATTTATTTATTCATTCATTTATGTATTTATTTATGTTTTTTATTTATTTATTTATTTGGGACAATGCAACAGACATGATTCAACATGAAGGTAAACACATCAGATTATCACCAAAGGATCATTTACATCTGTCCAAAAGGGCTGGGGTCACATAAAGGTCAAAATAAAAACTGTACAGTTCCCATAGTTGCACATTTCTCACATTGCACAGTTCCAATTATTGCCCCATACAAAATATTGCACATTCCATTCACTTTTTAATTCATGTTTTAAAGTTTTTTGAATGCAGACAGTTTTAATTAACTTAAATTCACCATCGAGCTCATTCCAAAGTCTTATTCCACAAAAAGACACATCTTTGCCTCACGTTCGCTTTTTACTTCACAAGATTCAAACTGAAATCTCTGAACTTACAGCAACTGCTTCTTAATTTAAATAAGGACCAATACTGACGGGATTATCCTCCTTCACAACACAAAACAGAAATATCAAAACTTAACTACATCTGTAATTTTAAATAGTCGGTCAGTCGTATCACGGCGTCCTGCTTTATGAACGTTTCTTTTGCCGTTTTCCGTCGTTTCGTTACAGGATCCACGTCGTCTCTTGATCTTACGTCTTACATCTTCGCTCCGGTTCTCCGTTCACCTCACGCAATTTACAAATTCTACCAAGTTTTTTTTTTCATTTCTCTAAACCTTTGTGATCAGCATCAAACCTCTGACCCGACTCTTCTTTCCGCCCCTCACCTCCGACATCCGCCATCTTCCCGCTTTCCCGTTTTCCCTTTTTCGCTCGCCGACCTGGGATCTTTATTTTTATATTTATTTTATTTTTCTTTTTTTTAGGTGCCCGACCTCCCCTTTGTCAAAGTGGGTCAAACCTCTCCGTGTTTTTGCAGATAGATGTTTCTCGCTTCGTTTTTTTTTTCTTTTTTTCCCGGCGCGACGGCCCTCGGCAGATTACAGCGCGGCCCGTGGTGTCGGAGCAGGTGTCAGCGTTGCGAGCTTCATTGAGAGGATGAAGACGGACGGTTCTCTGTAGTCACGGAAACGGGGGGAAGAGAAAAGGTCCTGACAGTGCAGCGCCGAAGCAGCAGAACAACACAAAGTCAGTCAGCAGATATCAGGGGGTTAGCTTGACGGGTTAGCGTGATGTGTTAGCCTGCAGTGGATCGTACGGGAAAAGTCTAACCCGTCTGGACAAGGCAGCTTTCAATCTCGCTCCTATAACCCCGGCGCCGTGAGACTCCCAGCCCACAAAACAGACTTTAACTGCTTACGAGGTGGATAGGCCAGAGTGTGAAAAAGGAAGGAACTGAATCCATTTGGGAAACACGAGGAAGAGTTGGTTTTCGAGCTTTGATTTGTACGATTTGGAAAACGCTGCGTGAAAACTGAAATCTAAAAGCTAATTTGTAATGATATAAGTTGCGGTCTCGCTGTTTCGCCGCAATTTTACATGTTTTTTCAGAGTATGAACGTGCGTTGTGTTCCGCGTCCCGATTGGCTAAAGGACCGTAGACCAAATTTACATAAACGTTGGATCTCAGTGTGACTCTGAAGTGCTGTACGTTTGCGATTTGTTTTCTCCACCGACAAAACCCACAATGTCGATGAAACGTTCTGCACCGACAAAGACGCCTACGAAGGTTTGAACTTTGAGAGAGTTTAAACGAGAGAGAAATGTGAGAAAATGTTAACGCCTGTGTGAGAAAAGTGTATAAAGTGTGTGGTGAGGGGTTTTACACACAAAAACAGAGAATAATGTAAAAAATAAAGATGATACTTCACGGATTTCGTCTATTGCGGGTTATTTTTAGAACGTGACCCCCGAGATAAACCAGGGACCACTGTGTTCATTTGATTTAAAGGTTTTATATTACACAAAATGGAGTCTTGTAGCTTTAAGTTATGTTAGAATGTTATAACGTCCTCAAAAACAGACCTGGAGTTGTGTTTTGTTTCATTCTCACATGTTTAACACACAAACCTGCAGATTTAGACTGAGTTCTTTTCTCAAACTGAAAAAAAAACCCCAAAAACCGCTCTGTTCCACCTTGTGATGTCATCATGTGGTGATACAGGAAGTGCTCCACTGTGTTTTTAAACTCCACACACCTTCATTTATAGAATCATTTGGATCATTTCAGCTCTGGAATTACCAAATTTCTATTGAACTAAAGGTAAAAGGAGCTGTTAACATGAAAACTACCACTTAATGACATCACAAGGTGGAACAGAGCGTGTTTAAAACGTCCTGTATGACACAAAACTGACTCTTGTAGCTTTAATCCATGTTCTAATGTTGTTCCCTCCTCAAAAACAGACCTGGAGTTGTGTTTTGTTTCATTCACACATGTTTGAGTCACACTTTATTATTAGTCTGTTACATCTACAAAGCTCAAAACGCTCTGTTCCACCTTGTGATGTCATCAAGTGGTAGTTCTCACATTAACAGCTCCTTTTACCTTTAGTTCAGTTGTAGATTGGCAACTCCAGAGCTGAAATGATCCAAATGATTCTATAAATGAAGGTGTGTGGAGTTTAAAAACACAGCGGAGCACTTCCTGTATCACCACACGATGACATCACAAGGTGGAACAGAGTGTTTTTGTTCAGTTTGACAAAAAAACTCAGCCTAAATCTGCAGGTTTTTGCGTTAAACATGTGAGAATGAAACAAAACACAACTCCAGGTCTGTTTGTGAAGAGGAAACAGGTCCTTTAGTGTCATTTTGTATAATTTTTTACACATTTATCTTCAAAATTTTATCGTTCGCAGACAAGATTCTCTCCATTAAACATGTATAACAGCTGAAGCAGAACTAGCTAACCGCCCTCACACGCTAACTGACAGAGTAGGTAGAGCGTTTGTCGACTGATCCACAGGTCGTCGGTGCGATTCCAGCTCCCACAGATGAACCCTGTTGTCGTGCGCTTTGGCAAGACACTCGGGCGAGCGTTTCCTTGATGTAAAGCGATTTGAGCGACTTGAAAGTGGAAAAACGACGTATAAAAATGCTATTACAGCCCAGGAACTTTTACATGAAGCGCTCACATTGTGCCTCGTCCGTCCAAAAAAATCTAACCATCAACCGTCAAAGATAATCGTCGACTGTCATGGCTTTTCTTAATTAAATTCGCTGCTCTGCTCATCGTGGCGTTTGCGGGAGGAGGAGGAGATAACTCGCATACCTCAGATGTTTCCTCACATTGTCCCAAACAGCAGGTACGAACGCGCCGCCATCGCTCCACCAAACTCTGTGATGAACTATAACGCCTCCATTGTCTCGAATAAATGCGCTTTTTGTTTGTCCGTTCCGTCGTCAAATGTCTGCGGCTTCGTCCCGGTCAGAATCGGAGTGGCTTCCGACTGTGTTTGTGTGCGAAACAAAAGGCCAAAACGCAGTGAGGAGCCTGGCCTTTAGCGTTTCCTCTAGCGCAGAAAAACAGGAATCGCTGGAAGTGGGAGGTAAATAGAAAAGTCAAGGGAGAAGTGAAGGAGGATTACGGCGGTGGGACTCGTTTTTTTCGTTGGCAACGGTATTCCGAGCACGCTGCCTCGCATTTGAGCTGATATTATATTTTCACCTTTGTGGGCGTTTTGCGTGTGGGCCCGTACGTTAAATCAACATGACAACCACAAGTCCCAGCTGTAAACATCAGGTTCTCAAACGCAATCCTTTGTAAATAAATAGCAATGTTGTTTTTTTTCCCGTCTTTCATCCCTCCACACTTTTGGAAGCCATATTTCGAGGGCTGGGATCAGGAAATGAGAACCGCTTCCAAGATGCGTTCCCCTTAGGCATGGCCCTGACGACGTATTGTTCCAGGATTCCCTCGCACGGCGCACCGGGAGGCAAAACACCGCCCGCTGCGATTGGTTGAAGGAAAGCGTGCGTCTGGGATTTGGGAATACCGCGTCCTAATCCGCGGCATGGCTTCCACAGTCCCCGGACCGTTCAGGTTGGAACATGTAGGTGGAACAGAGTAAACACACACACGCTAAGACATATGGACGGGCGTGATAAGGCCCGTGGACGTCTTAAGTCCATTATTGTCGGGATTCGAGCTCTTAGGCCCCGGGCGCTTGGCCGCACTGCGCCGGTGTAATCTCCGCAAATATTCATGATATCGGGCGAGAAAAGTGAAGGAAGTACATCTTCAGCAACAAGACGTATTTCAGCTCACACGGCTTTTCATAAAACGCTCCATCAAACCCCGAGGACGAGCTGCACGGCTGGAAGTGAACCAAAAGTCACAAAAGTACAGTATGGAAAGAAGTTTAAATATATATATATACACAGGAGTACACAGGAGTACACAGAGAGTACACAGGAGTACACAGGAGTACTTAGGGAGTCCACAGTGAATACACAGGAGTACACAGAGAGTACTCAGAAGTACACAGGAGAGTACACAAGAGTACACAGGAGTACACGGGAGAGTACACAGGAGAGTACACAGGAGAGTACACAGGAGTACACAGGAGTACACAGGAGAGTACACAGGAGTACACGGAGAGTACACGGAGAGTACACAGGAGTACACGGAGAGTACACAGGAGTACACGGAGAGTACACAGGAAGTATATACTGTGTTGTAACTGCTACTGTATTTGACCGAGCTGAAGTTTTATATTTCATTACATCCTGGTATTAAAGCCTTGTGGTGTCACCTGCTTGTCTCCATGGAGATGTTATTTCTTTGCCTGGAATGTTGCACCATATGCCTTTAAACTATCTAGTGTGTTTTTGTTTTTTATACATTTTTATAGCTAAAAAACATGCATTCTTACAGTGAGCGGTGTTGCCACTCCACAGATCTGACCTGTAACCTGACTTTGTGGTGTTGCCTGTTTTTCTCCATGTAGATGTCATTTCTTTGCCTGGGATGTTCCACCATATGTCATTAAACAATCTTGCATGTTTTTGTTGCATTTTTATAGCTAAAAAAAACCAAACACACACATTCATTCTTACTGTGAGCGGTGTCGCCACTCCACAGATGTGACCTGTAACCTGACTTGTCTCCATTCAATGCCATATGGTCCCTCGTTTATCGCAGGCGTCACGTTCTTAAAAATAACCCGGAATAGTCGAAATCCGCGAAGTGTCAGCTTTATTTTTACATTATTCTCTCTGTTTTTGTCTGTAAAACCCCTCACCACACACTTTATACACTTTTCTCACACAGGCGTTAACATTTTCTCACATTTCTCTCTCGTTTAAACTCTCTCAAAGTTCAAACCTTCGTGGATTTTTAAAAATAAGCTCAATTTTATAGAATGAAACCACATTATTTTCCTCCTTTTTGATACAACGAACTGAAGATTCATTCATTCCGTAATGGCGCCCTCTACAGTCACGGAACTTCTGTCCTTCAGCGTGTCCAGGAATCCAACTTTTTCTGCGACGGTTAGCATCTTCCTCGACTTTTTCGGCGCCTTTGTCGGTGCAGAACATTATTCTCTAATGTTTTTTGTCTGTAAAACCCCTCACCACACACTTTATACACTTTTCTCACACAGGCGTTAACATTTTCTCACATTTCTCTCTCGTTTAAACTCTCTCAAAGTTCAAACCTTCGTAGGCGTCTTTGTCGGTGCAGAACGTTTCATCGACATTGTGGGTTTTGTCGGGGAGAAAACAAATCGCAAACGCACAGCACTTCAGAGTCACACTGAGATCCAACATTTATGTAAATTTTTTGAACTTTTAATTCTACCAGAGCTGCCGTTTTACCTCCAGCTCCACTCGACTTCGGAGCAGAATCCTGTGATAATAAGCTCTTTTTCTGACCATATTAATACTGTCCATTCATCTTTTTGGAGGTGCTTAAAATCAATTGGACGATCTATGAGCTTTAAAGGGTATAGTCGTGAATATGGACCAGTTAATCACGTTTAGACACGAGCTGACAGACGATCACTCACTCTCACGCTCGTTCAGGGGGAGCAACTTAAACTCATCAATTCACTTAACACATGCACGTCTTCGAGAGCCGCCGCAAAAGCCAATCTTCACCGTATTATAGCGGCTTTTGCCTCCTGAGACCTGACGTCCTCATCTGTGGACAACACATTTTGGGTTGTTTAGGCCACAGTGCAAATTTTTAGAAGAACAGCAACAAGAACATGTTCAATTTTGAATATTTCTAGGGGTTTAGAATATTTATTTTTATTTTTAATTTATTTTTATTTGATTAGATTTTTTAAAAATTATTATTTATTTGATTCGATTTTTTAAAATTGTTTTTTAAATTTATTGTATTTATTTATTTTATTTTAATTCATTTATTTTATTTTATTTATTTTTATTTGATTTTATATTTTTGTGTTTTTATTTGTTTTATTATTTTTTATTTTATTTTTTTTGTATTTTAATTTATTTATCTTATTTTATTTATTTATTTTATTTGATTTTATATATATATATATTTTTTGTATATTTATTATTATTATTATTTATTTTTTTTATTGTTATTGTCATTTTGCTTTTTACAATATATGTGTTCAACCACTTAATAGTTTTGCAAATAAAGTCCTGCAAGAGCTCAGGTCTCAGGAGGTTCGATGGACGTGATCCGCTACGGGCCGTTTGTGAGCGTCGCGTTTTCTACTCACGAAATACACGACTTATTTCCACCTTTTAGTTAAATTAATTCAGTCTTAATTAACGTAAATGCCTAAAAAAACTCATTTAAAACTAGAGGAATTTGAGCATTTCCTGTTGGTACTTTTCACACAAGCGTTTCTCTTTATGAATATGTTAGCGAGCGTCAGAGCGGCGGAGGAATACCAAAAATGCTGTTAATTAATTTTAGGAAAAAAAGAAAAAAAAGTGTGAGTTTCAAAAGACAAAAACTCACTTTCATTATTATTATTTAGCATTTCTTAATATTTCTATTCAAACTGCGCCAGTTCAAACTATGACCTCGTCAGAGCAAAATTAATTAGCTGGAATAATATAAATATAAAGACTAAAAAATAAAACACATAAAATATTTCGATGACTCTTAAGATGGGAAATATAAATGTGGAAAAGTGGATTTTATAAGTTTATTAAAGTGTATTTGTGTTAAAGTTTTAGTAAAGTTGAGGAAATGTTTGACCCACAGACTGAGTGTGTTCAGCTCAAATGAAGCTAATCCAGGCTAACAGTTATAGCGGCTAATTTGGAGCAGAGTTTTATCTTTTAAATTCAGATCGCGAGTATCATAGCAACGAAAGAGCCAATCAGGAACGAGGTTGTTGAAGGTAACGCTGCTTTCTGTCCCAACGCTGGTTTATCAGGGAGCGGAGCAACGCTGTCAATCAAACCTGTTGCTAACGCTAACAGGAGCGACCTCGGGGAAAGAAAACGCCAGATTTGTCTGTTATTAATGTTCATATCTTGATTTACAGACACAATAGTGAAATAAAAACCCCAGGATCATGTAGAGGGTTAATACGAACATTTAAGACCAGAATGAGTCTGAAGCAGCAGAGACAGAGAGAGGGGACAGTTACAAAAAAATAAAATAAAAATCACTCAAAAAAAAAAAATCTAAATAAACTCAAAATAACTTAAAAAAAGAAAAAATTCAAAACAACTAAAAAAACCCTCAAAATAACAAAAAAATAAACTAAAAATAAGAAATTTTTTTTAAAATGATTAACAATAAACTCAAAATAACTTAAAAAAAGAGAAAAAACTAAAAAAAAAAAAAAACTAACTCAAAAAATAAAATTGAAATAACAAAAAAATAAAAAATAAATAATAATAATTAAAAAAAAAAAAATCTAACTCAGGATCATGTAGAGTGGGTTAACATGAACATTTAAGACTAAAATGAGTCTGACAGCAGGTACAGAAAGAGGACACATAGGACAATAGAAAGTAAAGTCAATGGAGCAGGAAGTGCGCCCATGCTCACTTCCTGTTCGCGGTGGCTAGCAGGTTAGCTACGTCCATTTATATAAACAGTCAAATTCACAAACTGCTGCTTAACTGATGTAAAACTATGATTAATATTTACCACCAGGACCATCCACCAAACCAAAACGACCATGTGAAAAACCTCATTCTTCAGCCTCTGCTTCTGTTCAAACCGTTCAGTTCGATTAATCTGCTCTGATTCGTAAACATGAGGTCATCACGGACACAGACCCGACTCGTTTACCCCCTGCAGCTCCGTCTTGACATCTGAAATGTTTTTGGATGTGTGAAAAAGCTGAAAATGTGTCTTTTACTTGAACAAAACTGTCAGGATGTGGAGAAGGGTCCTGTCTGTTTTTTATTGATGAGCAGAAAAGTTAAACCAATAAAGGAGGAGGAGGCTGCGGTCGGGCATTTGAGAGGCTGACGCATTGGTTCCATTTGTCAAAGTTGGATGGTTTGTGGTGTTTGAGAGGCCTGTGGTCACTTGGATAACTGCTGGTTAACAAAGTCAGCTGTGTAATGGAGCTTTGAGCCATGGAAATAGAGGAGCAGTGAGGCAGAGGAGGTGTTTAAGTGACTTTACATCATCATTTTATATTATATCTGTGAGTATTCATTTCCTTATTATTGCTAAAGAGTTAAAATTGTTCTTTTGTGAAGTTATCAATGACTTTTCTTCGATTTTCTGGGCCTGTCCGCTCAATCTAAACACCGACGCACAGGTTGATGGTGCGATTCTAACTCTCACAGGTGAATGCTGTCGTTGTGGTTGTGTCCTTGGGCAAGACACTTAACACACGTCATCCCCAGAGTCTGTGCTCACTGCTGTATGAATATGTTCGTCAGTGTAAAGTGTTTTGAGTCTTGAAGATGGAAAAGCGGTGTGTAAAAATGTGACCGTTTGACCATCTGTGGATTTTATTCATATCAGAACCAAATCATAGACTGTTTATATAAATGGACGTAGCTAACCTGCTAGCCGCTGCGTTCCAAACAGGAAGTGATCATGGGCGCACTTCCTGCTCCATGGACTCTGGTTCCAATTCATTTTCTATTGAAAAACTGCTGCTGTCAGACTCATTTTGGTCTTAAATGTTCGTATTAACCCTCTACATGATCCTGGGTTTTGTTTTGAGTTATTTTGAGTTTTTTTTATTTTTTTATTTTGCGTTTATTTAGATTTTTTTTTTTTTATTTTGACTTTATTTTTTGTTTTTTGAATATATTATTTTGATTATTTTTTTCTAAGTTATTTTGAGTTTGTTTAGATTTTTTTTGTTATTTTAAGTTTATTTTTTGAGTTATTTAGATTTTTTTTGTTTTTTTTAAGTTATTTTGTGTTTATTTTGATTTATTTATTTATTTTGACGTTTTTTTTGATGAGTCTGACAGCAGCAGGTACAGAGAGAGGAGATGGTTAAAAAAAAAAAAAACAAAACTCAAAATAACCAAAATAAAAAAAATCATTGTGTGAAAAAATGCACACTTCCTTTAAAAATGCACACATCCTTTAACATGATTTTTATGGTTAAAAAAAGAATAAAAGTCCAGGTGAGATATAACGGTGTGTAATGTGCTCAGTCCTTAAAGGGTTAACATCAGTTTGTCCAGGGACGACAGGCGGAAACTAGTATTTCTGCTATAACCTGACACCATACACATCTTTCCTGTTATTTTTTTTTTTAAGGTCAGTCTATTGTTGTGCACCGTTTCCGTCCAAATAAAACCAAACCATAACTGCTCCGGCCTCGATGAGCTTTACTTGGAGCTGAACGCTGTGGTGACGTCACACTCACTTCTTTAATATTAACTTTTGTGCAGTTTTTACACATTTTTATCCCTTGTTCACATTATGGCTGGTTGCTAGGTAACAGTTTTGGGACTTACCTCTTCCATTTTCCATGTATAGACATTAAAACGACCCTTTTTTTCCCACGAGTGTCTTATATTCTTTCTCGTCCGTACTCCCCGCTGCACGTTCTGCCGCGTACTTGAATTTCAACGGCAGAATTTTACCCTGAAAATAGCCGGCGGATGGAAAGATGCTGGAGCTAATTTGGAGTGGAAAGGGTCGGGGTTGGGAGGGGCCCCGCAATCTGTGCTGGTTAACTTCTCCCTGTTGATCTCGCAGAAGGGGCCACGACACCGCCCATCTGCACCATCGCTCCCTCGCACACCTTCCCAAACGGAGGAACAGTAATCGCATCCAGACAACATCCTCCCCCTGAGCTTTTACACGGGTTTGGTCAGATAATATTTACCGTTTTACATCAGCGAAGAGGCAGTTTGTGAAGAAATATTGAAAAGAGGATGATGAAAATATAAGAAGTGCTGGTGAAAACATTTCTGGCTGTTTAATTGTTGATTTGTGTCTCTATGGTTCTCATCTCTGTGGATCATTCTGTTATAATTTACACGTTTTAAATCACGATATTCATCTAAAACGATTTAATAAAAGAAACAAATCCGCTGACGTCCGCGTTAGAAAACTGCAGTGTCCAATAGGAGCTGACGTCGCCGTAAATGTCGTCACAATAAAGAGGCGTGTAGCTGTAGCGCCCCCTATGGACAGACACACGTCACAGTGGAATAGAACGTTTTAAGAAATTTGTACCAAAATGACGACGCGACGCTGCAGAATCCTACGAGTATCAATGATTAAGAAAATAAAACTGGAGAAGAAAGTGCGGACGTCACAGTGGGCGTGGCACAGTGGGCGTGTACGTCACAGTCACGAGAGGGGAGACGAGGACAAGGAGACGAGGACAAGGAGACAAGAGGAGACGAGAAACGAGAGCAAGGAGATGAAAGGAGGCAAGAGGAGACGAGAACGAGGAGACGAGAATGAGGAAATGAAAGGAGACGAGAGGAGACGAGGACAAGGAGACAAAAGAGGAGACGAGAGACGAGAACGAGGAGACAAGAGAGGAGATGAGACGTAGACTTTGGAAGTGTGTACCTCACAGTGGGTGTGTCACAGTGGGCGTGTCACAGTGGAGGTTAAACGGGGGCAGATCGACAAAATGGCGTCTTGAAAATAGCCGATTAAAGATTAAACTCAAACATGAATCAGCCCAAATAAAACTTCAGACGCTCAATGAGGCTTAATACATCTGTTTTAATAAAATAAAGGTCTCATATTCGTCATCATACTGTGCAGCTTCGACTTAGTTTTGCCTCTCGTTAACGTTGTGGTTGCTAGGTAACCATGTGAGTATTACCTCTACACGTCACACCTGCTGCTCTAGAGAAAAGTGAGTTTTTTTTGTCTAAACTCTTAAATATAATGCTGTTTTAGTGAGGCGCGTGGGCTTAACCTGTTTGCATTTTGTAAACATAAGACCCTCGTCGGCGCGTAAATACTGTACGTCGGCAGGTGTCACGACGGGGCCACGCGGCGTACACACATTAAGCCGTTTTAATTACGCCCGCCGTGCCCACGTGGACGGCGCCGCGCGGGCTCGTACACGTGCGCGCTGCCTGGGGAGAGTTGGTGTGAATTCGCGGTGTCTTGCCGCCAGTGAGACACTCGAGAAACAAGTTAATTGACATTGACTATTCATATATACACAGTGTTGGCTGTGGCGAGCGTCTGTGCAGATGGTGTTTTGTCAGCCTCCTGTATAAACCGCAAGTCCAGAAATGAGGAGAAAACTACCAGACTTTGGTTTGTAAATGGGGAGAATTTAAATTTTGTTACAGATTTTAAAATGCAGGAAGGAATTCAGCAAATACGGGACAAAATGTACGATTAGCATTGGACAAAACACGTACTTTTACATGTTTTACGGAGTATTACGACGATAATGAGAAGGTATTTGGCAAGAACTTGTATTTAAATCTATTACATGGGTTTATTTAAGTTCTATAACGACCCACAAGACAAAAAAAACTAAAGCATCATACATTTTATCATAAACAATTTAGACGAATATTCAAATTTATCACATCTTCAAATTAACAATTAGTTATTTCACTCATTTTATATCTTGTAAACCAATTTCCAAGACCCAAAATGAACTTTTTTCTGACCTCACCCAAATAAAGTTGGTGGAAATTCTTTAACTTTTTCTCAAATATTCAGATGTATTGCGGGATAAGATCAATAATGTTTCTTCCAGCCACAAGGGGTCAGTATAATTCAATTCAGCCGCATTCAAAGACGTAAAATATAACGTTTACAGAATATGACGTGTAGAGTCGGCAGGATTTTCAACTCTGGAATTGCCCATTTCTACTGAACTAAAGGTAAAAAGGAGCCATTAACTTGAAAACTACCACTTCATGACATCACAAGGTGGAACAGAGGGTTTGGAGCTTTGGAGATGTAGACAAGGATGACTCAAACACACTTTAAAGTCAACTGAATCCACTCTTTGGGTTAGTACTTACTCATATCATATAGAAATGGTACAGCATTAGCGTTAGCCCTAGAATAGTTGAGTTTTATACTTTAGGTTTAGATCTAATCCTTAAAACACCACATTTTTTTCTTAGATGGTGTTTGCTGTGAAAAGTTTGAGAACCAGTGCAAGTTTTCATTGTCATAGATCAGGGGTTAGCGACCTTTGACCCCGAAAGAGCCACTTGGACCCGGTTTGCACAGAAAAGAAAAAAAATAAAAAAAATACTGGGAGTTGCAAATACTTTGACATCTAAAATGAAGATAACACTGTGTAAAGTTTTTATATAGTTCATGGTGGAGAAAAGCTGCTCACAAACTGTACGTGTCTGATTTTCTGCACCGTTATACTCTTGTTTTTAAAGTCTGGGAATGGCTGTTCTGAAATCTTAACCCTCTGGTGCACAGTGGTCTCTTCAGTGGACAGTTATTAAAACATAACTTTCTCTTTAATGCATTGGTTTATATCAGGGGCGTCAAACTCATTTTCACAAAGGGCCACATCAACAAAATGGTTGTTCTCAAAGGGCCAGACATAACTAAGATAAATGTCACTAAATGTACCCAAATTTAATGTAAAATAAAGGCAACTACTTTTGAATCTTGTTAATTAACCTTTTCTATATTACGTATTCAAGTTACAAATATTCCATATGGATTTGCATAGATATGAAAAAAATGCTGTTTAACTAGTGATAAACTGACATTTTAAAACAGTCAAACCTTTTAATTTACTTTGTCGCGGGCCACAGAAAATGACGTGGCGGACTGCATTTGGCTCACGGGCCTTGAGTTTGACACATGTGGTTTATGTGGTGGAACTAGATATGAGTGTCAGGAGTGCTCTCTGCTGCCACACTGCATAGAGGTCAATTCAGTGGTCAGTCGGTGTAACTGCAAGTAAATTTCCCCAATGGTTTTCTTATTCAGACCCAAACATTGCATCTACGCATCTATAGTGTTGAAATTTCCCCAAAAATGTTGAAATGTTTGTATATTTACAATAGAACACAAGTTAATTCATTTTTACAGGCAGCTCACTGTTGTTTCATGTCCTGAGAAGAATAAAAACACTTCAGAAAAAAATCTTTGACCAAGGCTTTCATAATTCATCCATTCATCAGGGTTAATGAATGACTCTTTCATATATTCTCCGTCTGTGAACGTGCCCAGGCCTGACTCTCTCCTGAGCGAACACGAAACTCACAGATGTCGTTGAATTTACCGACTTCATTCACTTCTTGAATTGATTTTTCCTCAGATCAGTCTTCCACATCAGCTCCGAAACAGCTTTTTCCTCTCTCCTCTCCCTCTCTCCACACGAGTCTTGATAAATCCACGGCGTTTTGGCGTGTAAACCGGCGTCAGAGTGTGACGCTTATTTTGAATGACGAAAAATAATACACTTTTTAATAATTTTAATATGAGAAGATCACAATTATCTTCCAATTTAGAAGAACTAACATAAATAAAATGCACTTCAATTAAATACTTATCATTTATTATGATTTCAGTCCGAGAATTACCATTTATCTTGACTGAACTAAAGGTAAAAGGAGGAGGAGTTAACTTGAAAACTACCACTTGATGACATCACAAGGTGGAACGTCACGTTTTGAGCTTTGTAGATGTAACAGACTAATAATAAAGAAACAAAACACAACTCCAGGTCTGTTTTTGACGAGGAAACAGCTTTATAACATGGATTAAAGCGACAAGAGTCAGTTTTGTGTCAAATTGGACCCTGCAGATTTAGGCTGAGTTCTTCTCTCAAACTGAAAACACTCTGTTCCACCTTGTGATGTCATCATGTTGTGATACAGGAAGTGCTCCGCTGTGTTTTTAAACTCCACACACCTTCATTTATAGAATCATTTGGATCATTTCAGCTTCTGGAGGTGCCAATTTTACTACTGAACTAAAGGTAAAAGGAGCCGTTATTAACTTAAAAACCACCACTTGATGACGTCACAAGGTGGAACGTCGCATTTTGAGCTTTGTAGATGTTACAGACTAATAATAAAGTGTGACTCAAACATGTGTGAATGAAACAAAACACAACTCCAGGTCTGTTTTTGATGCGCTAACAGCATTAAAACACGACTTAAGCGTAAAATAAAACCTTTAGTCGAGTTTAGGAATTAATTTTGATCTTCTAATGTGAGAAAAAGACCATCCAGTAGTTAAACCAACTCGTAGAAAAGGTATTTATTTATTTTATTTATTTATTTATTTAATCTAAAAAGGTGCAGACCCCTGTCGTACATAAATGTGTTTTGAAATATGTTCATAAATGTGTTTGTGTAAATAATCGATTTAGTGTGAAATACTTCCATGTGCGGCATTAAGATTCTCACGTTCGTTCTTTCTAAAATGTACGACAAACAACGATTTACAACATTTGCATCTGCAGCACACACCTCCACAGCAGCTCACAGTCCGTTTGCAGATAAACGTGATGAAAGTTCCATGTGACGTGTGTAAACTGCGGCTTTGCACCTCGAGGTCGCAGTCGATGGTGTGAACGTTAGAGATAAATACAATAAAAATAATAATAATGACGATAATAGTACGTTCTAGATAAATACAGTGATTGACAGGCCTTTACCTCCAGCCCGTCTGCGTCCGCCACCGCGCAGAGCCGACCCGGAGCAGCGGGACTCGTTCATCGGTCCAGTATCGACGTGTGAGACGCTCGGATGATTTAAAGTCTAACGCACGGCCTCGTAAACGCAGCGATATAGGATCTGCAATTAGTGAAATGGGATTATTACTGCAGTAAATATGATCTGGTAAATATTGAAGTCCATTTTCCATCAAGGCTCAAGAGTTCAGTGACGTGGTGGTGCTGCCCCTAGTGGCCGAGGTTTAGATCAGCTCCAAACACTTTTCTCAATATTTGTCACCAACATGTGCACGTTTAGATAAAAAAATAAATAAAAAAATTACATGAATAAATAGCTTTTCTACAAGTTGGTTTAACTACTGGATGGTCGTTTTAACTCATTAGAAGATGAAAATTAATCCTTAAACCAGAATAAACGTTGTATGTTACGCAAAAATAGACTCTTGTGAGATTTAAGTCGTGTTTTAACAGTGTGAGCGAATCAAAAACAGACCTGGAGTTGTGTTTTGTTTCATTTACAAATGTTTAAACACACAAACTCTGGATATTTTGTGCTTCTCTCAAACTGAAAACACTCTGTTCCACCTTGTGATGTCATCATGTGGTGATACAGGAAGTGCTCCGCTGTGTTTTTAAACTCCACACACCTTCATTTATAGAATCATTTGGATCATTTCAGCTCTAGAATTGCCAATCTACTACTGAACTAAAGGTAAAAGGAGCTGTGAAACCAGTTGAAAATTACCACTTGATGACATCACAAGGTGGAACAGAGCGTGTTTAAAAGCTCCTGTGTGACACGAAACTGACTGTTGTAGCTTTAAGTCATGTTATAAAGCCGTTTCCTCCTCAAAAACAGACCTGGAGTTGTGTTTTGTTTCATTCACACACGTTTGTCTACATCTGCAAAGCTCAAAACGCTCTGTTCCACCTTGTGATGTCATCAAGTGGTAGCTTTTAAGTTAATAACAGCTACTTTTACCTTTAGTTCAGTACAGATAAGTGGTAATTCCAGAGTCGAAAGTACCCAAATGATTTTAGAAATGAAGAATATGGAGTTTAAAAACACAGCGAAGCACTTCCTGTATGACCACATGATGACATCACAAGGTGGAACAAAGTGTTTTGTTTTGTTTTTTTCTGTTTAAGAGGAAAACTCAGCCTAAATATGCAAAGTTTGTGTGTTTAAACATGTGTGAATGAAACAAAACACAACTCCAGGTCTGTTTGTGACGAGGAAACATCCCTTTTAACATAATTTTGTATATTTTTTTACACATTTAGCTTTACAATTTTATCATTTACAGAAAACAATCTCTCAGCTAAACGACTAAACCAGCTGTAGCAGAACTAGCTAACCCCTCTGATCTATTAAAAGTTGAACGTTCTTCTATAACTTCAGCGTCGTTAAAGCTTTACGCTGTCGTCGAGGTGTCGTACATGACGCTAATAACAGTCGAACGCGCCGTAACCTTTACCCACATCTCCAAAACCTTCATTATAATTTCAAATGGGCCTCACAAACTCGGCGCTGGTCTCGGCGCTGGTCTCGGCGTCGTGTTGGGAGCCGGTCGGCTGTTGTTGGCCCGATGCCACGGAGCTCCGGCGCTTTCTGGATGGATGCGTTCTGCAGCTTGTCCTCCGCTGCCCAAAGGAGAACTCCATGAATTTTTAATCTCTCCACACTTGACTGGTCGTATTTACATTATATTTTTGACCAGATTTTTTGACGTATCCAATTACTACTTCCACGCCGCCTTCTGTCTAATTTAAAAGCCCGAGAGCGTAAGTTATGTCAGTCGCTATAGAAATGCAAATGTGAGTTTTAAATCTGGCCGTGCCAAAGGTAAAGGGGGTTTCGCCCGTGTTCATTATGGCTTAAGTGCTTATTACAGTGTTGATTAAGTTCACCGTCCTCTCGCTCTGATGAATGGGGCTTAACACGGCAGACACTCGCAAGGCAAAAAAGGGCACGCCGCCGGTAATGAAAGAACAGAAGTATCTCCGCAGTATAGAACTTGCGAACGATGGCGTCTGTCTCGAACCGTGAAAATGGCTATGGCACCTCCAAGTCACACCATTTCTGCCTCGGAACGGAGGGAGCCGGTCGCCATGGCAACGCGGCTTTTTGGGCTTAGCGTGCTGATAACAAGGTGTGGATGTGGAAGGGGAGGGGGAGGAGGCGGAGGGGGAGGAGGAGCGCGGGGTGGGGGTAGGACTTGGAGAGGAGAGTGTGCAAAAAAAAAAAAAAAAAAAAAAAGGGGAAGGGGTAATAAAAAAAAGGGAAAAAAAACCCAAAAATGCAGTTGTTCTTGGAGGTTTTAGTACAAGACAAAGAGAAGTTCAAATTGGCGTCTTTAAGAGCGCTGAACACGGTAGCTAACGCGTTCTGTGGAGTAAATTGCGTCCTTCCAAATCGTATGGAGCGAGGGGGGGGCAGGTTGTTTAAAATGAGAGCAGCGAGGCCTGTTATTGCAATTTTTCACAACAGAAGAAGCTGGCCTCTAAGCTGTATAATTTAGGCAGGAGTGAGGTTTGCCAACAAAAAGCCGAAAACTAATTTCGACGCGTTGTGAATCCTCAGTCACCCATTATGTTTAGTCAACAGTGTAGATGCGGACACCTGGTTGTGGGATTAAACTTGGATCAAGTGTTTGGTGGAAAGTTTGTATGAAATTATCCAGCCTCCGGATTCTATAGAAAATACAAATGTGTTGCTCTGACAGTGTTGGGTTGTAATCATAGGCTGTGTATGTGAATAGATATAGCTAACGTGCTAACTGCCGCGAGGTGAGCGGGCGCACCTCTGACCCCAACTGCTGTTAGAGTCGTTATTTTGGTCTTAAATGTTTGTATTGACCTGCTCTACATGATCCTGGGGTTCATTTTTTGAGTTAAATTTTTTGTTGTTTTTTTAGTTATTTTGAGTTTACTTAGATTTTAATGTTATTTTAAGTTTTTTTGTTTTGTTTTTTTTTGGGGGGGGGGTGTTTTGTTTTTTGTTATTTTGAGTTTATTTTTTTTGTTATTTTATTTATTTATTTTTAGTTATTTTGAGTTTATTTAGATTTGATTATTTTCAGTTTTTTGGGTTATTTTTTGTTATTTTGAATTTATTTTTTTAGTTATTTTTAGTTTTTTTTGTCATTTTAAGTTTTTTTGTGTTATTTTGAGGGGGGTTGTTACTGTTTTTTTTTAAGTTAGTAGTTTGTTATTATTTTTATTTTTTTTTATTTTGAGTTTTGTTGTTTTTTTAAACTGTGTCCTCTCTCTGTCTCTGTCCTTCAGACTCATTTTGGTCTTAAATGTTCGTATTAACCCTCTACATGATCCTGGGGTTTTTATTTCACTATTGTGTCTGTAAATCAAGATATGAACATTAATAACAGACAAATTGCTCCTGTTAGCGTTAGCAACAGGTTTGATTGACAGCGTTGCTAAGTGTCCACTCCCTGCTGAACCAGCGCTACTTCCAACAGCCTCACTCCTGATTGGCTCTTTGGTTGCTATGATACTCGCGGTCGGAATTCCAAATAAGCTCTAAATTAGCCGCTATAACTGCTAGCGTCGACGAGCTTCATTTGGAGCTGAAGCTGTGGTGACGTCACACTCAGTCACTTTTTACACAGTCGGTGGTTGTAATATCTGGACTAACAGGCAAATCAAAGGGGAAAGTACATGCAAGTGCGCTGTAATAAAAGAGATCAGATTAAATATAAAAAAATTACTCTCATCCTTTGTACGTTCATTCTTTTGAAGATAACAGAGACCGGAAAAGTCACCCAGCCCTGTCTCTGAGTCCGTCACAGAGAGAGTGACTTTTGTCCTTTAAAGCTGTGAGATTAATCGCAATCGAATCAAGTTCACAATTTAAATGACTGTAATAACACAGCACAGTATCATGCTAGCTAGCTCAGTGTGTCTCAAAGCTAACAGTCGATTTTATTATAATTGAAAAACATTAAATAGTCATCGATTCATCCATTCGATCCATTTTCTTCCACGTATCCGGGGCCGGGTGACGGGGGCGGCGTCAAAGCAGAGACTCACAGACTTCCCTCACACCAGACACTTCCTCCAGTGGGACCACAAGGCGTTCTCAGGCCCAAGCCACTAAAATTCTAATTTATTTAAATAAAGACTAATTATCCATCCATTTTCGTCCTCTTATCCGGGGCCGGGTGACGGGGGCAGCAGTCTAAGCAGGGACTCCCAGACTTCCCTCACCCCGGACACGTCCTCCAGCTCCTCCGGTGGGACCCCAAGGCGTTCCCAGGCCAGAGAGACATAGTCCCTCCAGCGTGTCCTGGGTCTTCCCCGGGGCCTCTTCCCGGTGGGACATGTTCCCGGTGGGCATAACTAATTATGTTAATATCAAATGTAGAATACTTCAGTTTGTGGTGCCGTTTTAATATCCACTGTTTAATCAAAATTAGCATTAGCATTAGCATTGAGACACAAACACGTCTCTCTCTAAACACAGAAGTGTCTCTGGTGAAGTTTTCCTTTTGTGTTAAACATGTGACAGTGACATCCACCTGCAGCTCCCTGTCCACAGTCTGACCCTAACCCCTGACCTCTGACCTCTAACCTTCCTGCTGCTCCCTGTCCACTGTCTCACCTTTAAATATTTACACATTTTAATGTAAATCTGCAAAAACCTCAGAGATAAAACTGGACCGGAAGCAGTGACGCTAACAGGAAGCAGTGACGCTAACAGGAAGCAGTGACGCTAACAGGAAGTAGTGACGCTAACAGGAAGCAGTGACGCTAATAGGAAGTAGTGACACTAACAGTTTTTTACATACCATAATTTCCACAAACTGCATAAAAAAAACAAACTACTAATTGTACAAACATGTTCTGATTAGTTTTAGTTCATATTTCAACGTTTCTGCCTTTTCTTCTGTTTAAAATGTGAACTTTTAGCAGAATTCTTTTATTAAAACATAAATCACAAATCTGCTTCTCTAAAAATGTCCCAAAGTGGCACTAAAACTATAGTGTTTCTTGACCAAACAGCTCTGTGGACGCTGCTGGTGGGTTTTCTGATTGGAACCTGGCAACCCCGGTATGAGTCTATTTCTGTAACAAATCACACGGTCAAACCCGCACGTTTCCAAAGACGAGCTGAGTGAAGTGTCTTGCCCAAGGACACGCCATCAGCAGGGAAAGAAATGCTGACCCAGGAACTTAAAATGGAAAATCTGAGAAGAAGCGAGCGACTTTTACAAGGTACAGTAATGGAAAAAAAACAGCTGCTTTGTCCACAACTATTTTTCAATTACCTGCCCTCACGCACCTTTTGTCTCCTGTTATAGGCTGGGCTCACCCGTCACGAGATACTACAACCTCTACTGATACTGTGCAGCTGATGTCATCAACTTTCTCTGGGGGCGCGACGCTAACTGTAGGCACTGCTCTGTCTGAAGCTCCGTTACTCAAGGTAGACTTCAACCTGAGCTTCATTTTAGCACGATCGGACCAGAAAGAACTGATTTGTGCTGTTGAACGAGTCTGTTATACATAAAATTACAGGCACAAGCTAGCATTAGCATTAGCCAACAGTTTTCCCCTCTAACCTTAAACAGAACCATGAACGCTCGGATTGATCACACGTTCCTGAAAATGTGCTTTTTAAATCCATTTTTTCTTGAGTTTTCACACTTTTTTGGCAGTTTTGGCTAATGTGTGCGTTGTGTCACCATGGTAACTGCAGAAACATTTCTCCATACACATACACGTAGAACGCCCTCAGCGTTATGTCACTGCAAAGTGTTTGCATAGATTAATATTGATCTAGAGACAAGGGCAGGTCAGAATTCTTTAAGAAATCTAAAATTTGCCATTTCACTTTCAGATTAAATATTTGTTGACCTGGTTTATCGTTAATTTGGTTCATTCATGACCCTGTCCACGTGAAACACAAAAAAACTCAAAAACTCATCACTTTGATCTTAACCCACTCTACATGATCCCGGGGTTAATTTTTTTTTTAGTTATTTTGAGTTTTGTTTGTTTTTTTGTTATTGTTTTTTTTTTTTTTTTTTGAGTTTATTTTTTGAGTTATTTATAATTTTTTTTAACTTTATTTTTATTTATTTTATTTATTTGTTATTTTGACTTTATTTTTTGAGTTATTTAGATTTTTTTTGTTATTTTGACTTTATTTTTATGTATTTATTTTGACTTTTATTTTTGTTGTTGTTTTTTTTAACTGCCCCCCCTCTCTCTGTCTCTGCTGCTTCAGACTCATTCTGGTCTTAAATGTTCGTATTAACCCTCTACATGATCCTGGGGTTTTTATTTCACTATTGTGTCTGTAAATCAAGATCTGAACATTAATAACAGACAAATCAGGTCCTTCTTTCCCCGAGGTCGCTCCTGTTAGCGTTAGCAACAGGTTTGATTGACAGCGTTGCTAAGCGCCCGCTCCCTGCTAAACCAGTGATGTGGGCGGGAAGAGGCATTACCTTCAACATCCTCGCTCTGGATTGGCTCTTTGGTTGCTATTATACTCATGGTCGGCACTCTGCTCTAAATTAGCCGCTATAACTGCTAGCCTAAACGCGGTGGTGGCGTCACTCTCTTATCGTGGATCAATTGGCCAGTCCAACATTTCAAAGTGAAGTTTTACGTCTTCAGAATAATCGCTTATAGATCGCTCAACACCTTAAATGACGCTATACGCCCCCGCAGGTTTAATTTGGAACAGTCTGAGCGTGACGATTGAGCGCCGCTAACTCGCTTGGCACACGCGACCGATCTCCACGACGACGCCAGATTTACTCATTTGTATTTCGCTAAATGATTTATCAAAATGGAGGGTTTTGGGACCATTAGCTCAAATTAGACAAATTGTTTACAAGTTTGGGTTGTTTGCGCTGTTGGACGAGGGGGGTTTTCTTCGCGGGGCGGCGGGCGGAGGGGAGGGGGTGGGGGGGAGCGCCGGGTGCAGGTTGCGGCGGTGTCATGGCGGCCCCGCGAGCAGATGGCCTCTTCTCAGGCTTCATCGTCAGCTGTTTGGGCCAGGGCTGGAACATGTGCTGCTCCAATGTGCTCACGTCTTCTCTCGTTCGCCATCTCGATCCCGCCGCGGTTCAAACTGCGTATCGAGTTGCCACGGAGAAGTCGGGCCAAATGTCGCTTCGCCGATGCAGGTGCCGCGGAGGAAACAGTGTGGGAAACGACGACACGAGGGACCCGAGGTTTGGACTAATGAGGAAAAAGACTTGGACAGCCTGGACGTGTCTCTGGTTTAATTATCGTCCCCGCGCTCGTAAACTGTGACAATAGTTTTAAAGGAAACGTTTTGACTCGTGAAAAGGTTTTGTTCGTGTTTTTAAACTGATGGAGGACGAGGAAAAAAAAAAAAAAATGAGACACTCAGGTTTTGAAAAAGAAAATACATTTTAAAAACAAACACTGAACTTTATCTTTATTTGTAAGAGACTGACTCCAGTAACTTCACTGTACGAGACTAAACCAGGTCTAAACCAGGTCTAAACCAGGACTAAACAGGGATTAAACCAGGACTAAACCAGGACTGAACCAGGACTAAACAGGGATTAAACCAGGACTAAACCAGGACTAAACCAGGTCTAAACCAGGTCTAAACAGGGACTAAACCAGGTCTAAACAGGGACTAAACCAGGTCTAAACAGGGACTAAACCAGGACTAAACCAGGACTAAACCGGGACTAAACCGGGACTGAACCGGGACTGAACCGGGACTGAACCGGGACTAAACCGGGACTAAACCGGGACTAAACCGGGACTAAACCGGGACTGAACCAGGACTGAACCAGGACTGAACCAGGACTAAACCAGGACTAAACCAGGACTAAACCAGGTCTAAACCAGGTCTAAACAGGGACTAAACCAGGTTTAAACAGGGACTAAACCAGGACTAAACCAGGACTAAACCAGGACTAAACCAGGACTAAACCAGGACTGAACCAGGACTAAACCGGGACTAAACCGGGACTAAACCAGGACTGAACCAGGACTGAACCAGGACTAAACCAGGACTAAACCAGGACTGAACCAGGACTGAACCAGGACTGAACCAGGACTGAACCAGGACTAAACCAGGACTAAACCAGGACTGAACCAGGACTGAACCAGGACTGAACCAGGACTGAACCAGGACTAAACCAGGTCTAAACAGGGACTAAACCAGGTCTAAACCAGGACTAAACCAGGCCTAAACCAGGTCTAAACAGGGACTAAACAGGGACTAAACCAGGTCTAAACAGGGACTAAACCGGGTCTAAACCGGGTCTAAACCGGGACTAAACAAGGACTAAACCAGGTCTAGACAGGGATTAAACAGGGACTAAACCGGGATTAAACCAGGACTAAACCAGGACTAAACGTGACTTGCCTTCCCACCCACACCACCGTTTTAGCAGGGAGCGGGCGCTTAGCAACGCTGTCAATCAAACCTGTTGCTAACGCTAACAGGAGCGACCTCGGGGAAAGAAGGACCTGATTTGTCTGTTATTAATGTTCATATCTTGATTTACAGACACAATAGTGAAATAAAAACCCCAGGATCATGTAGAGGGTTAATACGAACATTTAAGACCAAAACGATCACTTCGTGTTTGGACCGTGGCAGCTAGCACGTTAGCTACATGCATTTATATAAACAGACTGTGGGAAGAAACACATCTGAATTCTTTGGTGTTGACAGAACCAAAGTCAAGTCACATATTCACAGTTTTATTTTAGCTTCCACAAAATATCGCGGTAAAAATCGTACGGCGAGATCTGGACATCGTCGCATCTTTACGGTTCTGATCTGCAGTGGTCAGTTTTATTAAAAGCGTTTGAATAAAGGTTACGAAACTCCGTTAGCCGTCTCGTTCTCGCCCGTACAGTTTCTATACCTGTCCCTCGCCGTTTTCCCCCAAACGTCACCGTCGCAACATCGGCGTTTTATTAAGATCAAAGTGAAGCGGCGTTTCTCATCAGAGTTCGACCCCGATACGATCTGGGCTTGTCCTCGTAATCAACTCAGCCGCTCAGATGGAGAAAACGAGCGTCCAAGTGCCAAAAGTCCATCTCCGCTCTGCAAACGCACACACACACGTACATACACACCCCTACATACACCAGGGCCGACACACACACACACACGCAGGCTAATCAACAGGGCAAATGGGCCGACTTCCATGAAAACTGAGCGACAGGAAGTTACGGCCGTGTCACAGGAAATGGGATGTGTCTTTTTTCCCAAAGGCTGAAGTCTCCCCACGATTAGAGCGACCAGATTGAGCTGTCTCTTTACATTACACACACGGAGGAGCAGACGCACAACACACACACGGAGGAGCAGACGCACAACACACACACACGGAGGAGCAGACGCACAACACACACACACGGAGGAGCAGACGCACAACACACACGGAGGAGCAGACGCACAACACACACGGAGGAGCAGACGCACAAATATAGACACATGGAGGAGCAGACGCACAAATACACACACACACGGAGGAGCAGACGCACAACACACACACGGAGGAGCAGACGCACAAATACACACGGAGGAGCAGACGCACAACACACACGGAGGAGCAGACGCACAATACACACACACGGAGGAGCAGACGCACAACACACACACACGGAGGAGCAGACGCACAACACACACACGGAGGAGCAGACGCACAACACACACACGGAGGAGCAGACGCACAACACACACACAGAGGAGCAGACGCACAATATACACACAGAGGAGCAGACGCACAACACACACACAGAGGAGCAGACGCACAATATACACACAGAGGAGCAGACGCACAAATATAGACACACGGAGGAGCAGACGCACAATACACACACGGAGGAGCAGACGCACAACACACACACACACGGAGGAGCAGACGCACAACACACACACGGAGGAGCAGACGCACAACACACACACGGAGGAGCAGACGCACAATATATAGACACACGGAGGAGCAGACGCACAAATACACACACACACGGAGGAGCAGACGCACAATATACACACACGGAGGGCCAGACGCACAACACACACACACAGAGGAGCAGACGCACAACACACACACGGAGGAGCAGACGCACAACACACACACGGAGGAGCAGACGCACAACACACACACACGGAGGAGCAGACGCACAAATACACACACACACACGGAAGAGCAGACGCACAATATACACACACGGAGGGCCAGACGCACAACACACACACACAGAGGAGCAGACGCACAACACACACACGGAGGAGCAGACGCACAACACACACACGGAGGAGCAGACGCACAACACACACACGGAGGAGCAGACGCACAACACACACACACGGAGGAGCAGACGCACAACACACACACGGAGGAGCAGACGCACAACACACACACAGAGGAGCAGACGCACAACACACACACACGGAGGAGCAGACGCACAAATACATGCATACAGAAGAGCAGATGCACAATACACACAACAGACGCACAAACACACAGTAGAACAGACGCACAAATACACACAGAAAAGCAGTCGCACAAATACACACACACACACAGAAGAGCAGACGCACACATACACACACAGGCAAGCAGACGCATAAACAAAAGCACAGCTGAGCAGACACACACACAGCAGAGCAGACATATGAGACAAAGTCCACTCTGACACACACAGTCTCACACACACACAGTCTCACACACACACAGTCTCACACACACACAGTCTCACACACACACAGTCTCACACACACACAGTCTCACACACACTCAGTCTCACACTCGTGTTGTTTTGCCCTTGTTCTTCATAAACGTCCACACTTCCTGTTTAGTGACATTGAAAGAATCGGGGGAGTGAGACACTTCCTGTTATGACTGAGCCGCCGGACGACAGATCAGTTATGTTTGAGAATCAAGTGTTTAACAAAAGAAAACAAAAAGAAAACAAAAAGAAAACAAAATGAAAAAGTGAAAACAAACACAGGAACAATATTTGGTCAATCGGACGTATATCGAAGCGTCTAAAGCACGAAGGAGGCGATTTGGACTGAAAATGTAGGGAATTCTGGGAACCACAGCGTCACTGGGATCTAACCCTCACACACACACGACACACACACACACACACACACACACTGTTTAGCTCCACAGGCTTCAGCATTTAACATTTATGGACTAATCAAGATTTCTCAGACAAATTTCATATTTTGCTTTTTAGAATAAAGCTCTAACATGCAACATTAGAACGTACAACTATTAATAGATCAGAGGGTTAGCTAGTTCTGCTACAGCTGGTTTAGTCGTTTAACAGAGATTGTTTTCTGTAAATGATAAAATTATAAAGCTAAATGTGTAAAAGATATATAAAATTATGTTAAAGTGCATGTTTCCTCGTCACACACAGACCTGGAGTTGTGTTTTGTTTCATTCTCAACAAACAAACCTGCACATTTAGACCGAGTTCTTCTCTCTGAACTGAAAACACTCCGTTCCACCTTGTGATGTCATCAAGTGGTGATACAGGAAGTGCTCCACTGTGTTTTTAAACTCCACACACCTTCATTTCTTGAAACATTTAGTTAAATTCAGCTCTGGAATTACAGATGTACAACTGAACTAAAGGTAAAAGGAGCTGTTAAACCAGTTGAAAACTACCACTTGATGACATCACAAGGTGGAACAGAGCGTTTTGAGCTTTGTAGATGTTACAGACTGATAATAAAGTGTGACTCAAACATGTGTGAATGAAACAAAACACAACTCCAGGTCTGTTTTTGAGGAGGGAACAGCATTAGAACATGGACTAAAGCTACAAGAGTCAGTTTTGTGCGCTGATCTGAAACAGTTTAACAATAAGAACAATAATAATTAAAAAAAAAAGACAGTTCAGTCAGTACGGAGCAGTGGGTGGAGATAGGGGGTAGGTGAAAACCACAGACTGAAAGTAACGCCTCTTCCCACCCACACCGCTGGTTCAGCAGGGAGCGGGCGCTTAGCAACGCTGTCAATCAAACCTGTTGCTAACACTAACAGGAGCGACCTCGGGGAAAGAAGGACCTGATTTGTCTGTTATTAATGTTCAGATCTTGATTTACAGACACAATAGTGAAATAAAAACCCCAGGATCATGTAGAGGGTTAATACGAACATTTAAGACCAGAATGAGTCTGAAGCAGCAGAGACAGAGAGAGGAGACAGATAAAAAAAAACAAAAAATAAAATAACAGACCCCCCAAAAGTCAAAATAACAAATATAAATATACAAAAAAAAAGCTCAAAATATCAAAAAACTAAAAAAAAAAAGTAAAAATAACGTTTAAAAAAAAGAAAAAAAGAAAATAAACAAAACAACAAAAGAAACTCGAAATAACAAAAAAATATATAATAGAAATAATTTAAATATATATATATAAAAAAAAAAAAAAAAAAAAAAACACAAAAAAATCAATTTAACTCAAAAAAACAAACTCATAATAAAAAAAATAAAAAAATCAACCCAGGATCATGTAGAGGGTTAATATGAACATTTAAGACCAAAATGACGAGTCCGACAGCAGCAGAGACAGAGAGAGGGGACACAGCTGATGAAACAGGAAGTGCACACATGATCACTTCCTGTTTTGAACGTAGAGGCTAGCAGGTTAGCTATGTCCATTTATACAAACACTATGATCAAAACACATTTTTTCTGAACGCTCAAGCCTCAAATTCATGTTGGCACAGGATTATTTCACGAGGAACGATCAGTTGTAGGTTCTATTCCCGTGTCTAGGTTCACACTTTGATCGTTTACCCTTTAGCAAGACACTTCTTCACTTTATTGCCGCTACGCAAAAATGAAAACCCAATTCATCTGCTGCTAATACGTAAATAACAGAACAGATGCGAGTGTAAAAAGTGTAATTACAATCCAGCAGTTACTTTACGAGCGACCGCCATCACCGAGACTGGAATTACATTTGAACTTTTCCCGTTTCAGCCTGGCGCTCGCACAAACACGAGCAGTTTGAAGCTTTAAACAAACAATGACTCCATACTGTGTCGACTTCAAAGGTAACAAATCTGGCATTCTGTTACTTAGAAAAAAAAAAGCAGTCGTCGTTTTGTTGAAAATAAATGTTGTTGCGCCTAATGCTTTTAAAACCTGGAGTGTGGTTAAATCTATTGTAGAAAACCTGGGATTTTCAAACGATATCTGGCATCTATTTTCAAAGAGCGGCTTTTATTTGCGGCGGTAATCGAAAGCTGTAGCTAATTGGCTTAAGTTATGAAAAAAAAAAAGCCAGAACAAAACTTTCTCTTTTCCAAATCCCATGTTTGTGTCTTCAAAGCTGCAGGTGGAACGCTCATGAATATTCCGAGATCAAAGAATTCCCGCTATTTAAGGTGATCTGCCAAACTTCCACAAACGCCAGTTCATTTGGCGTGTTGTAAACGCAACTCGAACACGACTAAAGAGGCGCCGTTTAAAGTCCGATATTACGCAAAATTAACTCTTGTGAGGTTTAATCCATGTTCTAATGTCGTTTCCTCCTTAAAACCAGACCTGGAGTCGTGTTTTGTTTCATTCACATGTTTGAGTCACACTTTATTATTAGTCTGTAACATCTCCAAAGCTCAAAACGCTCTGTTCCACCTTGTGATGTCATCAAGTGGCAGTTTTCAAATTTACAGCTACTTTTTTTATCTTTAGTTCAGTAGAAGATTGACAATTCCAGAGATGAAATTATCATCCAAATGATTCTATAAATAAAGATGTGTGGAGTTTAACAACACAGTGGAGCACTTCCTGTATCACCACTTGATGACATCACAAGGTGGAACAGAGTGTTTTTTTTCAGTTTGAGAGAAGAACTCAGCGTAAATATACAGGGTTTGTGTGTTAAACATGTGAGAATGAAACAAAACACAACTCCAGGTCTGTTTTGTGACGAGGAAACGACATTAGAACATGGATAACCTGGATAGTCACTTTGCTGTCACTGAAATAATAAAAAATGCTAAAAAAACGTGTTAACAAAGTAGTGCAAAAAGCTATCGAAGTATATTAAAGAAATAGCCACTTTTCTGCTGCAGGTGAAGTTGTCCGAGTGTTTTCAAAAGTATGAACACTGTAAATAAAGTGTCTGAGGAACTTCTTTCCAAAACATCATTGGTCAAGCGTCAGATCCACTGACCCACGGGTTGGCGGTGCGATTCCAGCTCCCACAGATTAACGCAATACTTCTGTTGTGTCCTTGAGCACGACACTGAACCCACCTCGTGTATGTGTGAATCATAGACTGAAAAAGAAGTTGACTAAATGACCCTTTTTCACTCTTATCTTCTAAGAATGAACGTACAAAGGATGAGCGTAATTGTTTTATATTTAATCTGATCTCTTTTATTACAGCGCACTTGCATGTACTTTCCCCTTTGATTTGCCTGTTAGTCCAGATTTTACAACCACAGACTGTGTAAAAAGTGACGTCACCACAGCTTCAGCTCCAAATGAAGCTCGTCGACGCTAGCAGTTATAGCGGCTAATTTAGAGCTTATTTGGAATTCCGACCGTGAGTATCATAGCAACCAAAGAGCCAATCAGGAGTGAGGCTGTTGAAGATAAAGCTCCTTCCCGCTTAGCAACGCTGGTTTAGCAGGGATCAAACCTGTTGCTAACGCTAACAGGAGCGACCTCGGGGAAAGAAGGACCTGATTTGTCTGTTATTAATGTTCAGATCTTGATTTACAGACACAATAGTGAAATAAAAACCCCAGGATCATGTAGAGGGTTAATACGAACATTTAAGACCAGAATGAGTCTGAAGCAGCAGAGACAGAGAGAGGACACAGTTTAAAAAAAAAATAAAAAATCTCAAAATAACCAAAATAAAATAAAAAATAAAAAATCTAAATAAAAAAAAGAAAAAATTCAAAATAACAAAAAAAACAAACCTCAAAATAACTTAAAAAAGAATAAACTCAAAATAACAAAAATTAAAAAATGAATAAATAAGAACTCAAAATAACTTTAAAAAAAGAGAAAAAACTCAAAATAACAAAAAAACAAAAAAACAACCTAAACCCCCCCCCAAAAAACAAACAAACCTCAAAATAACTCAAAAAATAAAATTGAAAAAAAAATCTAAATAAACTCAAACTTAAAAAAAAAGAAAAAATTCAAAATAACAAAAAAAAAACCAAACCTCAAAATAACTTAAAAAAAGAATAAACTCAAAATAACTAAAAAAAACCTTAAAATAACTCAATAAACTAAAAATAACAAAAATTAAAAAATGAATAAAGAACTCAAAATAACTTAAAAAAGAGAAAAAACTCAAAATAACAAAAAAAAACCCTAAAAAAAAAAAAAAAATATAAAAAAACCCAAAAAAACAAAACAAACAAACCTCAAAATAACTCAAAAAATTAAATTGAAAAAAAAAAAAAAAAAATCTAAATGACTCCAGGATCATGTAGAGCGGGTTAATACGAACATTTAAGACCAAAATGATCACTTCCTGTTTGGAACGTGGCGGCTAGCGATGTTTATTTATAGACACAGGAGAAAAAGCAATATATACAAAAAAACCCCAACTTCCTCCAAGTCCTGAATCTGATGTAAAGGGTGAATTTACTTCTCTATACCTCACATTTATTACTTTATGTTAACGATGTGCTTTGTGATTGTTGTCCTTGTACTTTCCCTTTTAACATTTCACAAACGTTTCAGAGTTGGCGTCGCGCTTCACTTTAGAAGAACAATAATTCCGTGTCTTTGTCGGTGCCAAAGTGGCGTCCTTGGCAGCGCTCTTTGTTATAAATGAACACATCGAGTTGTGTAGTGACAAACACCAGGACTGTGACCCAGCTCAGTGCGAACATAACAGTTTACCTAAACCCAACTCTCACCTTGCCGTTCTCACTGTCGACGGCTACTCTCGACTCCCTCTCACCTCTGGATTATTCTTCGTGGGATTGAAGCGTTGTATCTGAAGGTCGTTTTGTGCGTTTTGTTCCGGTACGAAAAAGTTTGAGTCATCAATAAACTCGACTATCGCCTCAGGACTTGTGTTTTGTTTGTGAAACCTTTACATTTATTATCAGGACATATTCAAAATGTCTTTTCCTTTGGCGTTTCAGTAAAAATGTGTGTTTTAGATGTGTTTGAAGGTCCACACTCTCCTACAGGGGGCAGCATTTAAGGGTCACGACATTTTTGGTTGGTAAAAAAGTAGTGCACTCAAAATTTCCCACAATGCACCTTGAAAAGTAGTGAGTGAGTGGATACTAGAGTGGTTAATACAGACCACATGTGTCAAACTCAAGGCCCGGGGGCCAAATGCGGCCCGCCAGGTCATTTTATGCGGCCCGTGACAAGGTAAATTTAAATGTATGATTGTCTTAAAATGTCAGTTTATCAGGAGTTACGCAGTTACAGACTTTTTATATCTTTGCAAATTTGAGACGAACCATTCTGCTGATGTGGCCCTCAGTGAAATTGAGTTTGACGCCCCTGATATAGACCATGATGCATTGCGAAAGTCGGAAAAACACCAACGGACACAGACAGGTCTTTAACTGGACACAACACGACGGAATGAAGCAGATAGAAGCGCTGGTTTATCTCACTGTGGATCCTGAATATGAATAAAACACTGAAATAAACTGTTATGGTGTAAAGTTGCTAACGTTAGCCGGTTAGCTTAGCTTGAGCTGCTAAAAGAGCGAGAATTTCCACATCTCAGATAAAAAAAACAAAATTTATCCAGTCCGTTTACTTGAGATCCATCTTGAAAAAAGTCCACGCCCACTGTGACACGCCCACTGTGACACGCCCACTGTGACACGCCCACTGTGACACGCCCACTGTGACACGCCCACTGTGACACGCCCACTGTGACGTCCGCACTTCCTTCTCCAGTTTTATTTCCTTAATCGTTGATACTCGTAGGATTCTGCAGCGTCGCGTCGTCATTTTGGTACAAATGTATAAAAACGTGCCACTCTAGTGCGACGTGCATCTGTCCATAGGGGGCGCCGACAGCTACACGCCTCTTTATTGTGAAGACGTTTACGGCGACGTCAGCTCCTATTGGACACCGCAGTTTTCGACCTTGAAATCAGCTGGAGTGTTTCTTTTATCAAGTTGTTTTAGATGAATATTGTGATTTAAAATGTGTAAATTATAACAAAATGATGAGAACTACAGAGCAGACAAATTAAAAAAGAAAAACTAGGGAAGGAAGTGCGTACGTCAGTGGGCGTGTCACAGTGGAGGTGAAAACGATGATTTATCGGCAAAATGGCGTCTTGAAAATAGCTATTTCAGAGGGTCAATGAGAAGAAAACCCCTATAACGCGGCTAAACGCTCTGAAAAGTCCATTTTGCAGAATAGATTTAAGATTTAAACTGTCTAACGTTACGCTGAATTATTATTTAACGTCCCAAGTGTCAGATCTGCTACTAACCAACCGAAACGTGTCCTTATCCTCCATTTTACACAAAGCTGCTAAGTCAACCACAGCTCCCCACAGAAATAAACTCTTCTACAAAACATACAGAGCCAAACGATTTTTCCTCATGGCCGTCTCCAGCTCCAGATAAAATATCAGGTATTGATCCACGGTGGAAGCTATGTTTAAATTAAATCTATTGTATAAACCAAAGCCCGTATTGTTCCTGGGGATTTTGTTTACGGGGAGCATTGTATAAGATAATACCGCGGTAAACTTCGCCTCCAATTAGATTAAAGGTGAACATTTAATCTCGACAAATCGACAAAACAATAGCCAGAGTCAGGCTGACACACACGGAGCAAAGAGAGAGATCCCCTTAAGAGTCTTTTAATAGCATTAGCGTGTATCTGATTAGCGTCGATGAGATTACTCTGTCAGGGTATGTACAAGTATATCAACGTGAATGACAGTGGGTAAGACCGGCTGCTTAACACGAGGGCCTCTGCGTAATCAGACAGATACAGATCTTTTGGCAAGAAAAAGGGAACGGAAGGATCGTCAAGGTAACAATATGTAGAGGGCGAGCGGCGAGGAAGAGCTAGAACAATGCACGGAGTAAAATGATGGATAATGCAGGGCTGTTCTGTCCCCGTTTAAACCAAAACAAACACCTCGGGCTTAGAGTTGACGCGTCGGTTTTGGAGCTTTTGACCGCCGCTAACGGAAAGACGCTTAACCTCCGCCGCGGCCGTCCTCTGTCGGGAGTAAGAGCGTTAAAAGTAGACGCTCGTTTGACGTCGTGTTGCGTTTGAATTGCACGTTTACACACGACATCTGAAGTATTTTGTTACCTGATCTGACTGGGTTTCTTGAAGTTGCAAAGTCCAAACTTACAGATAAAATGTAATATCTTGGGGCGTATTGTCACCGCGGACACGGCAGATGATGATGATGTTTATAGACGATGCAGAACGTTGTGCGCTCAAGCTAACAACTCTTATGTTAAAGTTTGGTCCATGTTCTGATGATGTAACGTAACAAAAAAAAGCCCGGAAAAGGTGGATTATTATGACGCTTTATGGTGCTTTTGAGGAGGCCACGATGGACGAGCGCGACTGAGATGTTTGTTACGGCCCGACTGAACACTTTGCTGCACTAAGAACTTTAACGTACAGTTTTATTTGCAGCTGAACACGTCAGAAAATGAAATAATATCACTCATAAATATAACATTCAGTGCAATTCGCTTCAGCTCAAGATGGAGACTCTGCTGTGGCTTTTTTTAAAACGTAGATGTTTACTCTTTGTATTGTCACTGTCCCTGTCTGTTTTAAAAAAAATGGAGTCCGACTTAAAGATGAATTGAAATAAAGATTAACTGAATATCTGAAAATGATGTCTGTGTGATCCCTCAACTGGACAAATCGTCGTAGGAGTGAAGACGTTTCGTAGGAATAAACGTCTCCTACAACGATTTGTCCAGTTGACGGATTTAAAAAGTTTGTCTTTTGCGGTCTGAAAATGAGCATAGTTATAAATATGTAAATGTAGTGTCATGAAAATACCGTTTCAGAATTATCTACGTTCTGTTATTGTCCATCCTCTTCCTTGGTCCTGCCCCAGAACCTTCTCAAGGGAACTCGTTTCTCCAGGGACGCCTTTGACACCTGGACACGACGACACAAGTAAGTCAAAACATGGGTCGTGCTCAATGGCGCATGTCGCTAGTTTAGCCTCTAGCGACTAAGACCATCGACCACGCGCAGTCCAGCTCCTCCCCCCGTGGGACTTTGAGCGACAAGAGCGAGCGGCCACGAAGGAGACAAGGGAATAATACATAAATAATAAATAATAAATGATCGTGTTCGTGCTTCCAGGAGCTTGTTCTAAACCTGCGGCTCGTTCGGGACAGTCGGTCGTGTTGTACCATGTGACCGCTCTAACCAATCAGAGCCGGAGCTTAGCAAGAGCGGACAGAGCGTAGCCGAAGCTAACGATTAAAAGGTGTTTTTTTTAAGACATCAGGTGAATTTTGCGCTGAGAAAAGGTTTATGATCTGAAAATAGGTCAAATTCGACACAAAATTCAGCCTTTGTGAAAGTTGTAGGTCCTTGTCAGCCTCCGTCAGCCGAGCACGAACAGACTGTTGTAGCATGTATTTGCGTGCTAACTTATATTTATTAGTTAATTATTAATAAAAAGAAAAGTTACTGTGTGAATTGGGCTGAGTTTGACTGAGATTCTGCTGGAGCTGGTGTAGTAAGAAATGCAGGAGGCAGGAATTATGCTGGTGCCGTATATTGAAGTGAATTATATTACAAAATAATATTTACAGAAACAAAAATAGCAAAACACAAAATAGTACTATAATAACAATAATGAAACCCCCGAATATTTACAGTCTGCAGATTTGAACCGGTAAGATGTGATCGGTAAGTGCACTTTAAGTTCTAGTTGGTTGAGATGAGTCGGTTACAACAAAAGGAAAAAATGAAAGGAAGTTAATCTGTACAGGTGGCGTCCACTTATTACTGACTTTTCAGTATTTGAGAGTTTGTCTTTGCTTTGTATCCATTTGTATTGTTCATTAGAATAGTGTCCATTGGCTTTGATTATAGTTAAAAATAATAATACATTTTATTTGTTAGGCGCCTTTCAAGGCTCTCAAGGTCGCCGTACACACGTACACAATACAAATTGAAAAATGTAAAATGATTAAAAATACATTTAAAAACAAATATAGATTAAAAGACAGAGCAGTTATGGTCAGAGTGAGGGGGCAGGCTGTGTCAGCTCCTACCAGACCTGTAGGTGATGAAGCTGTAGGTTCTGGTCTCGCCATCGTAATCAAGAACACCTGACCTGTATTTGAATAAACACGACTAAATAAGTGACTTGAGTAAATAAAAATCAAATGTCTAAAGTGATTAACCTGAGCTGAGTTACATTGTTCAGTTCCATTGTGTTCACAAAATAATGTACCATTCAAATACAATTAATCAATTAATTGCTTAATTGCACATAAATAATCTTTGAACACGGTGCTGTGGCTGTAGCCCATAGCTGCAGTGTTAACCTCGCAGGTTTTCACATAAATACATTAAAAATAAACATTTAGCAATAAATGGTCTTAAATTAGCGGCATAAACATTAAATAGTCGTTTCACAACAAAGTGCTAAATGCTCCACAAAGGCATTAAATGTGTTTAACAATGAGCACAAACAAGAAAACAACGTTAGCCCGAGTATTGCTAATGCTAAGCTAATTAGCTTAGCATCGGATGCTAGCAGCGCTTTACATTCATTCAAACTCACCAATTCCCCAGTTTAACATCCGTGATGACGTCACGGACCCACGGACCGGAGGTTTAGATCTACAATGTTCAGAGGAACTACTGAGTTTGTTGAAGCTTAAAAACACAGAAAAGAGCGAATATTGTAAATAGTTTGGGACTGACCTTTTCACAGCTGCAGCTCTGACCCGGAAGAACCGACACAGAGTGAAAAGACGCTCTGCTGTGATTGGCGGACTCGGGTCACGTGATTAGGGGTGCGGTTACGTAAGGCACGTATGAGACACGGAGGCAGAAATAAATATATAAATGTAGCTTTTATATAAACAAGATTTAACGGCAGGTCAAAGCAGGAGTTTAATAAAACTTTTTTAATAAGACAGAATTTTAACCTGGGTTACACTGTGTTTACATTTCTGCTCTTTGAGGCAGGAGGGATTGTTTTGTTGTTGTAGTACCAATGAGTGACCACTAGTCCACCTCGATACAGCTCTGAGCACCAGGACACTCCAGTTATTTTAATAGATCCATGAGGTAAGTGGGCATGCTTAAACACACACACACATTTAAAAACACTTAAAAACACAACCTCAACCTCAAGTATCGCACTATTATATCGCACATATCCAATTAATTAGCTGTTTTAATCCTTGTCTCCTTTTCCCTCCAGGACACGCAGCTTCAGTTAAAGCCTCTGAATCTAAAATGGGTAAAAGGACATAGATTGAATAAACATTTAGAATCCTTTGTGTGCAATTGTCTTTTCATGTTTAAACTGATGTGTGTAATTTAAAGTGAATATAGTGAAGGGTGTGAGGCAGGGAAGATTCTGGGTGAGGCTGGACTTATGAGGTATTCCACAAAAAAAGCTTTGCTAAAATCTCCTCAAACGTCATCACTGTTTTCAACAAACATGAGGAAATATGACGATTCTTGTGGATTTTATGAATATACATCGTTATTTGTTGATTTGGCAGAACCTTCTACGCACAACACGGTAAAGCCACACTGACATTAAACTTTCATATTGTCCTACGGGCCGCAAAATATCGTCTCGCGGGCCGCAACTGGACCCCGGGCCGCAAGTTTGTGACCCCCGGTGTAAGGGAAGGTGACCACATGTACCCATTGACCCGGGACAGTCCCAGTTTTACACAACAAATGTCCCAGGTGTCCCTATGTTTGTCCAATCAGGCCATAGGAAAGAACAGAATATATTGTCATTTGTTTAGCCAAAATAGAGAAAACGTGGTTGAAAATGAGAACGAGGCCTTCAGATTCTGACTGACACAAGTGAGACGAGAACATGGGGCAGCTCTAGTGTAACTGTTTCATATATATGTATAATTAACGTATAATTACACAAAATGCTGCTTTTCTTTGTCACAGTTTTGTCCTTGGTCCTCCAGCCGCTTCTTCTTTGTTTTTCTTTCTTCTTCGTGTGTCCCTCGCTCCTGGTATAAATTCGGGTTTTTTTTCGCCTCTTCCCTTTGCAAACTGATATTGGGAAGAGTTCAGTCATTCATTGTGATCCCAAGTGTCCTCTTTTAATTGTCTTTATCTTTGTTTACATCTGTGGTTATATTTTATTTGTATTTAAGTTAATATTGATCTACTGTGTCGTTTCGTTGTTTTTGTTTGTTGATATTCTCTATTGTCTTTTGTTGTGTAGTGTGGGCTGGACCGATGTGTAGCGGCACGTGATGATAAAGTTTTATACTTTTTATTAAAGGCGATTCAAAAGTTCCCGCGGCGTTTTGTGGCTCCATAGCGGCCTCACAACACAACGCAGACGTCCACCGGTCACACTAGAATGGACAATCATAGCCCGCCCAACGATTTTTGCCCCACTTTTGAATTCTGTCATGATCCGCACTGTCCGCTCCTGGTTTTCCTCCCTGTGTGCTCTTCCCCCTCCCTCACCTGCTTGTACCTGGAGCTGGGCGGAGCTCTCGGCTCCTCCCGCGCGCACCTGCTCTCCATCTGGCTAATCACCACACCTGCCATGGATAAGAGGAGATGGGGGAAGACACTCGGGGCGAGATCGTCTGCATTGTCTTCTCTTGTTCCTGCCGTCCCTGTGTTCCTGTCGTGCTCCGGCCCTGGATGTCTCCTGCCCGCTCTGCCCTACGCCCGTCTGGTCTGCCTGTCTTCCTGTCGTCCCTTCATGTGGTCTGTTCCTGTGTCCCGTGTTCCTGCTCACCTCCGGATCACCCTCTGTTTGTACTTGTCCCATTTCTACAATAAATCCTGTAAATATTCCCCGAGTCTGCATCCCTTGGTCCGCTACACTCACCCGTTACGACAGATTCAGAACATCCAACCCTGAGTAAAAATGTTGGGGTTAACTACATTTAAAACAGCAGCTCAAACGTGGAAGACGAGGGATGCGCCATTGTAAAAAGGGACTTGATCTCTTTTTTACTGTGATTCTCCTCCAGATTTCTCTTTTCCCCACTGTTTTTTTTTTTGTTTTTTTTGTTTTTTTTCCTTGCTGACAAGGAGGGGGGATGTTCTGGGACACTTCTCCATTTTTCTTGTTTTCTGTTGATTTATTTGCTCGTCTGTTTCTGTTTCTTTGTTGATTTTCTAACTTTCTGTTGGTTAAATTAATCCTCATGTTCAGCCCTAAAAGGCGACGCTGCTGTGATTTTTGGGCTTTACAAAAATACATTGAATTGAATTGAAAAAGGCTGTAAATTAAGTTGTTACGTGAGCCCCCGACATTGAAGACCTTAGCCCCGCCCCTTTCAGCTCCCTCAAACAAAATGTCTGACCTTTGATTTAAAAATAAAATCTAAATTCTCTCACCTCAGATTAACAGATTTCAGGTTTCACTCATTGATTCTGCAGAAATCCCTGTGACATCCGTGACCACGCGCGTCTCCGATTGGCTAATCCACCTGTCAATCACGCCCATCTGAAAAAACGAGGCGCTTCCCCCCGTGACTCACATCTTCAGAAAGTATTAAATAAATCCCCCGGCAACGTTACAGCGGCGTTTTCCCTGTACGTGCGACAGATTTCATATAAATCGCTTCAATATCGGTGGAAAATATAAACAAAGACCTAGCATAACATATCTGTACAACATCATCATGCACCTTTAGCACAAGCGGCGCAGCATGCTAACAAGTCCCCGCGCCGCACGTTAACACCTTATTCTGAGTAATGGCCTAATCTCATCTCGGACCTTGAAACTGCCCCGCGCTGGAACAACTGACTCCATCTTGCGGGGGGGGGGGAATGCGATCGCCGTGTGTAGGCAGCGTGGAAGACGGAGAACAGTATGATATCTGGGTAGGTGAAAGTGATTGATAGCATCTGCGCGCCGTGTCTCGCTGATGTCCTGTCACACGGCGGCGCCTTACCTCACCGGCCTTATTTAGATTCAAGGCAGAGGTAACGCCGCGACCCCAAGAGACCCGGGCCGCTCTAAATCATTACGGGACGGCGACGGCGGGGAGGGGAGAGGGAGAAGAGAGACGCAACATGGCCGACAGAACAATGGCGGCGGCGCTCACACATGGAGTACATGATAATCTGACGCGATGCAGTTTGTTCTGATGGGATATGATAATGTAATCTGCTTTACAGTCCGATTCCCAGATTCCCGGGAATGTCTTAACTTCACCTATGGCTCGGGGCTGATAACGCTCCGAGAACTCCGGTCCTTTCTACCAGTCTTATATCAAATGCCAAGCTTCGACGCGGATCAACAACATACCGCTTTTTGTGAGTCTTGGTGCGCACACACACACACACACACACACACACGGGGAGGAGCAGACCCTGTGTGTGTGACTGATAAGACCAGCCAGATATTTGAGATTAAAGGTTGACATTTTGATTTATGTGCTCAGCCGAAACAGAAAAGTCTAAATTAAATCTTTTTTATAACCTGATAAAGATTTCGGGGCTTATACCTGACCAATATTGAGCCGACGTGGTGACAGCCGCCCCCCGAACCTGGAGTTTTTTTGGATAATTAGACGTGACGTCAACTTTGAGAATGAAATGCGAGTTTGTCAAGTGTTTATCGTAACTCGTCGCTAACACTGAGGATGTGAACTGAATCTTTAACCGTCAGTGACGCAGACGGTGTAAAGGAGTGACGGAGCGAGCGTGACGTCACCGCAAATGAAGCTTCATCGAGGCTGGGGCAGGTGTAGCGGCGAGTTTAGAACTGAGTTTCACATTTGGAATTACGACCACGAGTATCATAGCAACCAAAGAGCCAATCCAGAGCGAGGATGTTGAAGGTGACGCACCGCTGGAGCGGGCGCTGTCAATCAAACCTGTTGCTAACGCTAACAGGAGCGACCTCGGGGAAAGAAGGACCTGATTTGTCTGTTATTAATGTTCATATCTTGATTTACAGACACAATAGTGAAATAAAAACCCCAGGATCATGTAGAGGGTTAATACGAACATTTAAGACCAGAATGAGTCTGAAGCAGCAGAGACAGAGAGAGGGGACAGTTTAAAAAAACAAAAAAAAAATTCAAAATAACAAAAAAACTAAAAACAAAGTCAAAATAAACTCATAATTAAAAAAAAAAATTCAAAATAATAATAAATCAGAGAGAGGAGACAGTTTAAAAAAAAATAAATAAATAAATAAAAAACTAACTCAAAATAAACTCAAAATAAAAAAAATCAAAATAACAAAATAATAATAAATCAAAAATAAATTCTAAATAACTTAAAAAAAAGAAAAATCAAAATAACTAAAGAAAAAAACTCAAAATAACAAAAAAAAATTAAAATACCAAAAAAAAAAAAAAAAATCTAAATAAATTCAAAATAACTAAAAAAAAATGACCCACAGCATCATGTAGAGCAGGTTAATATGAACATTTAAGACCAAAATAAGTCTGACAGCAGCAGGTACAGAGAGAGGAGACAGTTTATACACAGAAAGTGAATTGGAGCCAGAGTCAATAGAGCAGGAAGTGCGTCCACGATCACTTCCTGTTTGGAACGTAGCGGCTAGCAGGTTAGCTATGTCCATTTATATAAACAGTCTGTGGTCTGTGGTCATAAAGTTTGGTTTTGTTTCTAAAGATTCTGTATTTAAATAAGAGTCTGCTGGTCTCATTGGGCTCTGTCTTTATAAATAAACATAAATGGGGAAAAAATAGTCTAAAAAATCAATTATGTAAATCGCAGTACAGTATTTTATTTGTGCAAGATCAGCCTGAACAAACCAAACACCTGCGTAAGTCCATTTAAAACATTAAAAACAGGAGCAGGTTGATTATAAATGTTTATCTCACATTATTAAAGCGGTGCAGTGGAGAGAGTTTTAATGTGCTTCAAATATATTCCATTTTTGAGAAGCAAAATAACAAAAAAAAAACAAAGATTAAAAGTTGAACAAACAGGTGAGATATTGAGTTTATTGCTGTTTATTTTTTATTAACTTCATTTTTTGTTTGTTAATGATTTAAATGTGCACTTTTCTGGTGGAAGGTTTCACATTATGTCACTGGACGCACAGTATCTGTCGCTATGGAGACGAGCAGGTGATCCCATTAGGCCAAACTGATGGTCAGATCTATGGAGAGGCGACTTCACTCGTAGTTTGGATGTTTTATTCATGTTTTCATTTATTTATTCATTTCAGGCGCATGTATCAGGCACAAACCTCTCACAGATTTGATCCCGTACAGACTCGAAAAGGATCAACCGCACCTGCGAGATACGTCAGTTTAATGCCGTACTGTGGAATATTCTTGGCAAAGCATTAACTTATACTTGAGACAAAGTGTAAAGGGGTAGTGCAAAAACACTGCGTTGCATAATCATACTAATACATACTTTGCAGCTGATGTCATCAACATTCCCTGGGGCTGTGCTAACTGGAAGCACTGCTCTGTCTGAAGCTCCGTTACTCAAGTTAGACTTTAATTTGAGCTTTAGTTTAACACAATCTGACCAGAAAGAACTACAACAGGTGAGCTGATTTGTGCTGTTAAACACGCCCCTCTCAAATAACATTACAGTCACAAGCTAGCATTAGCATTAGCATTAGCATTAGCCAACAGTTTTCCGGTGAGTCGCTTTCACCTTTTTGTGTAAAATCAAACTCCTAAACAGGATTATGAACGTTCAAACTGATCACAGACTCCTGAAAATGTGCGGTTTAAATCCATTTTGTAGTTTTTTCTTGCGTTTTCAGACAATTTTTTAACTTTTTTGACAGCGTTTGCTAAGTGTTCATTGTGTCAACGTGATAAACGGTTAAACATTTCGCCGTAAACTCAAAAATATAAGTAAGTATTTATGTCAGATGAAACTTACAGACAAATGAGAGTAACGCAAAGGCAGAAATGAAGATATAAACGTCGGCGCTTAAACCTTATACCTTATATATATATGTGTTCGATCTGTAAAGGGAAAACATAAAGGTCGGCGCGTTAACATCCGCTCTCATTTGCACAGAAAAACCAAAAGCAAATCTTTCTACAACCTTAACGATTCCCCTGATGTAACTTGACCAATATTGAGCCAATACTGTGACGGCTGCCCCCTTGAACCCGCGTAGCATTGTGTAATTAGCGTCGATGCTATTCAGCTAGCGTCCGTCTGATAATGAAGCGAGCTTGTTACACGCTCGGAGAGACTCTTAAGAGGTGCGAGGCTTTTCATTAGGCTCCGCTTGAAGGGATTGTTAGCGACGTTGGCAGCTGTTAATTGCGACTAAGAAGTAGTTGTTTTTTTTCTTTTCGTAGCGCGGTAACACACCTCCGTACGCGCGCCACCGGAGACAAGCTACGCGGGGGGTCACGGGTACAGTCGGAAAGGTCGCTCGGGGTCACGGCTCTCAGATGCTGCGCGTTGCAGACAGAAACAGGTCATGGAGAAAACACATTCAGAGGGACTTATTAATGATTTACATGCACACAGAGCTGGAGGAGGGAAAAAAACGAGTTTGTTCCCCAGAGTAACAAGGCAGCGTTTGGCCGTAGAGCGATTTTCTTCTTCTTATGTATTTATAGTCCGGGGTTATATCGACGCAGGGAGAGTAGCACATTTTGACAGCTGCGTACGTGTACTCGGTGTTACGGGGTTTTGCAGGGACCTGATTTGTGCCAAAACAGACGCGACCTCGTCTTAACCCGGAGTTCTTGCGTCGCTGTAACATTGTCGTTTTAATTTTTAACAATGTAAAGGTTTTTTTAGGATAGTGGTTTGCTAATCTGCAGAATTAGCAATACAGATATACGTATTGTGAGCTGGGAATAAATACATTTGACGCGTTTTTATACAGAGGACCCTCACTATAACGCAGTTCATATTTTGCGGTCTCGCTGTTTCGTGGATTTTTGAATTTACATAAACGTTGGATCTCAGTGTGACTCTGAAGTGCTGTACGTTTGCAATTTGTTTTCTCCCCAAAAAAAACCCACAATGTCGATGAAACGTTCTGCACCGACAAAGACGCCGACGAAGGTTTGAACTTTGAGAGAGTTTAAACGAGAGAGAAATGTGAGAAAATGTTAACGCCTGTGTGAGAAAAGTGTATAAAGTGTGTGGTGAGGGGTTTTACAGACAAAAACAGAGAGAATAATGTAAAAATAAAGCCGATACTTCGTGGATTTCACCTGTTGCGGGTTATTTTTGGAACGTAACTCCCACGATAAACGATGGACCAGTGTATTGTCCCTATTTCCTAAAACTTGTCAAATTTGTTTTTTGTAGAGTAGCTCATTTTTTCCAACGCCACATATAAAATTGTTCTTTTCAACGTTTGAGAAGCAGAACAACGAATATCTGATTTCCACGATGTCGCTGTGCAACGTTTGTCCTCCAGAAAACAAATATTCAGCAAAGACACAATATTTTTAGACAAATCTTCTGGATAAATATTCAACAGACACATTTTACGCACAATTTTTCTAACGATTTTCAAAACATGACCCCAAAATGACACATGGGACGTTCTCACAGTGAAACAGGGACATTTTTGGTCTTTACGTTTCAAACATGTGTCCGATTTACTGGGATTAAATCTGTTTAGTTTAAAAAGTTTTATTTACCATCTACTTATCCTTTTATATTACAACGCACTTTTTTAAAATATAGATTCAAAGCACTAAAAAGGAAACACTCACCCATTCACACACACATTTATACACCAGAGGGTTAAGTGTCTTGCCCAAGAACACAACAAAAACCTCATCTGTGGGAGCTGGAATCGCACCGTCAACCTGTGCATCAGTCGTCCACTCGACAGACGATGTTGGATTCGAACCTCCAACCTTCAGATCAGTGGACACACCGTCTGTCGCTGCTAAACTCCAGAAAAAAAACATCTTCAGCGTTTGACCTTTGACCCTGGGGACGAGGTGGGTGAAGTGTCTTGCTCAAGAACACAACTAAAGTATTCATTTCTGGGTGCTTGGAATCACACCGACAACCCGTGGGTCAGTGGATCTCACCTCTGTGCCAATAGCGTTTAATTTAAGAGCGGGATTTGAACCTCTGAGCCTCTCCGCCTCCTCTCTCTCAAACGCTCTACCAACTGAGCCACCGTCGCCCCGTGTAATAACATTTCTCTATGGCAACGGGAGCGAGCCGGATGCCCTCACGGAGCGTCTGTAAGGGCATCCAGCTCACTAAACTGTACATAAAACAATTACACATCACACGGAGAATGTACAGAACGAGTGAGGAATGTTAATTGCAAATAGCTCCATTTAAATACAAGTACATGCCTCCAGCTAGCAATTAGCAAAGAGCAGGCAAGAAAAACGTGATGTATTTTGTATGTACTCACCAGATCACGAGGCTTTATCAGGTTTCCGTGTCTCCAAATCAATGGCGGCGAAGTGAAGTAGACGGAGAGGATGAGGTGGCTGACGGTTTTGCTGCTGCGTAAAAACATGGCAGTGCGTTTTGAGAACCATACGGAAACAGCTCCAGAGGAAAATCTATTTAGTCATTAACGGTGTACTGTATGTAACTTTTCCGATTGTCTCCGTGAAGGTGTCGTTGCTTCGCCTGGAATGTTCCACAGTGCGGCATTAAACTAACCCGTGTTGAGTAAATTCTAAAAAAAATTAAAAAAAAAACCTCTCAGTCTAATGTCGTTTCCTCGTCGCAAACAGACCTGGAGTTGTGTTTTGTTTCATTCTCACATGTTTAACGCACAAACGCTGCAGATTTAGGCTGAGTTTTTCGCTCAAACTGAAAAAAAACACTCTGTTCCACCTTGTGATGTCATCATGTGGTGATACAGGAAGTGCTCCACTGTGTTTTTAAACTCCACACACCTTCATGTCTACAACTTTTTTTTTACTTTTGGCTTTCCCTACCAAACTGAGAGGCTCTGGTCTCACGTAAATGTAGTAATTTTCGACTTTTGCTAATGCTAATGCTAATGCTAATGACTATATAAAAAACACAGGGGATTGGCAAAATCTTCCTGAATTGCTAAGTGGATGACAGCATTAGCATTAAACTGCGTCTGTTAATTATACGTCTATGGCCCGGACACTTAAAGTTCTTCTCTCAAACCGGAAACGCTCTGTTCCACCTTGTGATGTCATCATGTGGTGATACAGGAAGTGCTCCGCTGTGTTTTTAAACTCCACACACCTTCATTTCTCGAATCATTTGGATCATTTCAGACCTGGGATTGCCACTTATCTCGACTGAACTAAAGGTAAAAAGAACTTGAAAACTACCACTTGATGACATCACAAGGTGGAACGTCACATTTTGAGCTTTGGAGATGTAACAGACTAATAATAAAGTGTGACTCAAAATGTGAGAATGAAACAAAACACAACTCCAGGTCTGTTTTTGAGGAAGAAACAACATTAAACATCACAAAAGTGTTTTTTTTTTTGCTTAATATAGGACTTTTACACTGCATTAAAGACTGTGAGGATCTATTATTTTTATTATTTTACTTTTTTTAATTTACTCATTTTACTTTTATTCCTACTTTCTACTTTTATTTTTATTTTTTTCTCTTCTTTGTATTTGCCCGTCAAAAGTGGATCTTGGGGAAGGTGTGGAGTTTAAAAATGGGAAAAACGTGATCAAAATGTAACTTTTATAACTGCAGATATAACACTTGAATAAGAAAAATCAATCACAAAAAACCCCACAAAAAAGACGGTAAGGCTGAGACAGAGGGAGGCTGCTCACCGCTCTACCAACTGAGCCGCTGTCACCTCCGTCAGCTGTTACAGTGTAAATCTACAGCAGAACCCGCCCGGAGACGCGTGGAACATTAGCGTTTAGTTTGTTCTGGTTTGACGACGTGGAGTCACACCTTTACACCGCAGTAAAAATAGTTCTGGGTTCCCGGTGAGCGCATTCGGCACATTCGGCACATTCACAATAAGTTGCACAGCATGTTCATGAATATCTCCAAGTCACACACACCCAGAGACTAATCCAGCGAGCCACGGGAGCTCGGAGGGGCCCGCTCTGAAAACTGAAAAAAAAAAAAAAAAAAACACATCGTAATCTAATCATAGCTGCTCCCCTCGGGTCGTATCGCGCTGACAGAACGAGGAAGAGGACGGGGTTTTTGGAAGTGTGGAGGTATTTAGTGATATTTAAAGAGTAAGCAGGAGTGTGGGGTGGGGTTTGTGTCGGTTTGTGTTGGTTTGTGTCGGTTTGTGTCGGTTTGATCTTAAGAGCGACTGAGGCGGGTCAACGTGGCTCCAGAGAAGTTGTTTCAAATCAGAAGTTTTGGACCATTTTGCCAAAGTGTGTTCTGTTCTTATTTTCTTTTTATGTGTCTGTCTGTTTTGTTTGCATTTTGTAGAGTAAAAAAAAGCCAGTTTCAGCCTCGATGGCCCTACTGGCTCGCACTATTGTTCTCTTTGTTTCCTTTGTTTGCTTTGGGTCTGAGGGTGAAGTTGTAGATGGGAGATACATGATGTCTAAGGCTAAAAAAGACAAGAAAAATTGCATCTTTAACTCCCATCTCAAACCGTTTCTTTTCTCTGGCTAAGATCTGTAAGGAGGTGGTGCATCACAAGTATGATTCCATGGAAACAGAAAGTTAAAACCATACTTTGGAACATTTTTATCTATACTGTAGAAGATTATAGCCTGTAAGTCTGTGTATTCCCTCAGTCATCCAGGTCTGAACTGGACAAAAAGTTGTAGGAGTGAAGATGTTTGGCAGATTTTAATTTTTCTTTCATTATAGCCAAAGGAACAATATCGCCATGGAAACAAGCAGAAAGAAGCCCTATACTATAATGTGAGAGTCAGGTTAGTGGAGATGCAAGCCCACTCACAGAAAGGACACATGTTTTTCAAGTGCAATAAAACCACAAATTAAACAAAAGGACTCTTCTTCTTTCGTGGTCAGTGTGTTTGAGATGGAGATGAACAGCAGACTGTGGTCCTGAGCTGCTCTCTCTCTCTTCTTCTTTTGTGTTTTTTGTGTCTTTGAGATGGAGATGAACAGCAGACTGTGTCCTGAGCTGCTCTCTCTTCTTCTTTTGTGTTTTTTGTCTTTGAGATGGAGATGAACAGCAGACTGTGGTCCTGAGCTGCTCTCTCTTCTTCTTTTGTGTTTTTTTTCTTTGAGATGGAGATGAACAGCAGACTGTGGTCCTGAGCTGCTCTCTCTCTGTGCTGGTTCATTCTCTTATGGAGTGTCTGTTTAGTTTCTCCAGTGTAACGCTCACTCTTCACTCTACAGGGCGGCTGGGCGCTCCTTTAGAGATAGAGTGAGGAGCTCGGTCACACAGGAGGAGCTCGGAGTAGAGCCACTGCTCCTCCACATCGAGATGCCTGGGGAGGTGTTCCAGACATGTCCCTGGGAACGTGGGGAATGTGGGGTCCTAGGAGGGAGAAAATGGATGAATGGATATATCTTAATTAGCCATAATAAAGCATGAAGAAAAGTGAATGAACGGCTCAGCGACTGTTTCATTAAAGCCACAGTATGTAACTTTTTGTTAGAGAATAGATAAAAATAAAAGCATATTTTTAGTTTATTTTTGGTTTTCTTGCACTGAAAACCTTTGAAAAGCGTGTCCTTACTGCGAGCGGGCTTGCATCTCCACAAACCTGACTCTTATATTATAGTATAGAGCCTCTTTTTGCTTGTTTCCATGGAGACGTTGTTGCGTTGGGTTTAATAAAAGAAAAATTCAAATCACTATGGACCAGACCTGGACGACTGAGGCGGTGCACGGACGTCCTTTAGCTATAATGTTCCGCAGTGTGGCATAAAACGAGTCTATCTATGGAGAATGTTCCAAAATGTGACTGTAACTTTCTGTTTCCACGGAATCGTACAGGCGACGCACCACCTCCAGAAAGTTCCACGCTGTAGCTTTAAGAAGTTAAGGTTTGGAGTACAATGTGAATCATTATAAACTATTGGTTCATTAAGTCCTTCAGTCTGTTCATGCTTCGTTATGGATAATTAGAACGTCAAAACTGAAGAAGAGGTTTTAGGTTTGATGCCATTACTGTCACAAGTTACCAATCACATCTGGCGCAGTGTCTTGCCCAAGGACACAACAGCAGTCCTCATTATGACCTGACTCTGAGTGGTCTATAGGGCGCGCCGTTCACTCCACTGTACATAAAACAATTGAACATTATACGGCTTTGACTCGGGGAATGTACAGAATGAGTAAGAGATTTTAATTGCAAATAGCGCTCGTTAAATGCTAAGTGAAGTATGTGCCTCCAGCTAGCCAATTAGCAAACAGCAGGCGTGACAAGGCCTATTTATTTTGTATGTACTCACGAGATCACGAGGCTTCATCGCATTTGCATATCTGTAAATTAACGGCGGCGCAGCGGAGGAGGTGGAGAGGATGAGGCGGGTTACGGTTGCGCTGCTGCAGAGATGGGGTTGGAAAGGGCAGTAAAGACGACGGTTTTCATTGGTTTAACCGTGAGTTTACAGTTTAGTTTAGATGGTAACGCAACTGAAGGATGGATTTGGAGACCAGGGCGGGGATAAAAAGGTGACGCCATCATGAATTACCGTATTTTCCGGACTATATGTAGAAAAAAAAGGTTAATAATGAAGAAAAAAATATACATAAGTCGCGCTGGATTATAAGTCGCATTTTTTGGCGGGAAATTTATTTTACAAAATCTGAGACGAAGAACAGACTTTTTATCTTTAAAGGCAAGTTATAAAAAAAAACAATAAAATAGAGAACAACAGGCTGAACGTAACATGTAGAAATGTATAAAACGAGTCGGGTAAATTTCCTTACAGGTATTACAAACACAGCAGCGCCCTTTACTGGTCAAACGAGTGAACTGTAACATGTTTAATCAACCATTACGTAACACATTTATATTTATTCAGCGACATGAAGCACAGACAGAACTGAACACGTGTCTGGTTTGTTAACGTAAGATATTAACAGTTAATCAGATAAATAAAGAAGAAAAAACAAACAACAGGTTCACTCTGGATCTCACTCCAAATCAATAAATCCACAGTTTTCTTCATCCTCGTTGTCGCTCCTGGACAAATCCAACAACTAGAGGAAGATGAAATTAGCGTAATGTTGAAATTTTAAATGTTCTGTGGTACAGGAGTCGCAGATACAATAATAATACAGACAATAACAAAGATGTGATATTATATAGTTGAATAATTTCACATATAAGTCGCACCTGAGTATAAGTCGCACCCCGGACAAACTATGAAAAAAGTGACACTTATAGCCCGAAAAATACGCAAAATAAAATAAAATGAGTAAAAAGCATTTCGGATTGGAACCACAGATTTCAATGACAACTCTGTACTGCATAGCCTCCCTGGTCGAAAGTCCGCCACCTGCTGGACGTTTCAGATGACGTCACGACACATTCGATAAAGAGCAGCTAAAACGTGTATTGTCCAAACGCTGATTTTTTTTTGTTCTAACACAGTGAGTTCTTGGGCTAAAGGCTCACGCTCAGACAACGATCGAACGCGCCATCATCGATTTATATCAGAAAAGGGGAAGTGGTGGATTTGAACGAACATTTAGACAAACGTAAATACACCAGATGCCTTGGGCTGGTTTCTATCTGGAGGCCTCCTGATGTTACAGACAAGAAATCACACGTTTTACAGACGATGTAAAAGTAGAAGCGACGGATAAGGACAGAAACTATAGTGTCACGTTTGTACCACACACTGTTTATATAAATCGACGTAGCTAACGTGCTAGCCGCCACTCAGAGACTCAACGTTAAAGCAGCGGAACTTTCCAGATAAGCACTTTTTTAATATTTAGCAATGCACGATGTTGAATCCAGTCATCACAAAGTAAACTTCATAAACAGAGTGAAGAATAGAAGAGCGTCCTGCTGTTAAACCAGGCCACATTTCTCCTCGGGGCTGTACTCGCCGCCGGAGGTACAGTTCTAATAAATAAGACTTAAAAGAGCCGTCCTCGGTAATCATTTAGCCTTATTCATTTGTAAACAGTTCCCATCCATTCGAGCAGATGTTTTTCCAGACATCCAGAGCTGTTATTTGTGAATGTGGGATTAATCTCCCGTCATGTAAAGCCTCAAATCAATACCAGCAGCAGCAGCAGCCTGTAGCCATTACGGCGAGGCAAAATATCAGAACGAAAACCCGTCTGAGCAAGTGAGAAGTTGTACAACAGAGATACAGGTCCAGAGTCATAAAACTTCTGTCTGCTGGGATTTGGTTTTGAATATGAAGTACTATGCAAATATGTTTCAAAAGCTTCAGAAGGAAACGGCAGAATGTAGAATGTTAAAGGTAAAAATATCACAAAAAACTGACTCGTGTAGCTTTAGTGCACGTTATAACACTCTTAACGCATCAAAAACGCATCTGGAGTTGTGTTTTGTTTCATTCACACGTGTTTGTTTGCATCTCCAAAGCTCAAAACGCTCCGTTCCACCTTGTGATGTCATGAAGTGGTCGTTTCAGCTCCTTTTACCTTTAGTTCAGTAGAAGTTTGGCCGTTATTCCAGAGCTAAAATGATCCAAATGATTCTATAAATGAAGGTGTGTGGAGTTTAAAAACACAGTGGAGCACTTCCTGTATCGCCACATGATGACATCACAAGGTGGAACAGAGTGTTTTCTGTTTGAAAAAAGAAGAACTCAGTCTAAGTTTAGCATGGTAGCTGAGTGGTTAGCATTCCCACCTTCAGCTAGGTACTTATTACAAAAAAAATGGAGCTCATGAGGATGGGTCAAATGCGCTCGTAGACTGTAGTTGGTGGAGTTCTTCTTTGCAGGTTTGAAACAGAAGGGTGGACCAATCACAAAGCAGCACTGAGATTTGCGTGAAAGTCAAAGAAGAAGTGCCCAAACGAACCAAAACAAACATGACCGCGCAGACAAAAACAAAAACTTAAGCCGATTTTTGCGTCAAAACAGATTATTAGCCATGTCCCAGTTCGTCAAATGCACACTTCGTCAGGTGCATTTGAAGGGCACTTATGTAACTTCCGACGAATGCAGCCAACAAATGTGCCCTGCGTTTCCATGGAAATCCACCGTGAACGAAGCACGCATCCGTTTTGACTTCGCGCACTGCTATATCCCATCATGCACCACGCGTCACTTCTTCTATGGGAGAAACAAGGTATATTTTTCTTAAAGTCGTGTGATACTCGCTATAATTGGGGAAAAAAAATCTGCTTTAACTTTATATTTGCCGACTGATTTTCAAAGAGAAACATTAATTCCATACTTTGTTCAGTCTAAACAGAAATAAACGGCTGCGAGACGACACCTTGACTCTTCTTCTATGAAATAATAAAGAATTAAAAACAAAACAGTAATTATTTCATTGTCCATTTTACACGTTTAGATCAGAAGTCAACAGTCGTCACGGTTTCTAGGCGACGTAACATCTGCGCACAGACAGAAGTTGAATTACACTCCGTGGTTTAGGTCTGTTCCATTTCAGCACGATGGCCACACGGAGGAGTGCACTTTGTCTGCCGGGTACTTCGAACGGTACTTTGAAGGGTACTTTGAAGTGTGCATTTGTCGAATTGGGACACGGCCGTTGTGTTTGTGAAAAACGTGCAGAAGGTCAGAGCTTTGTGCGTTTGTAGAACAGGGAAAAATGTCTGAGCTTTTCTATCAACTGGATCTAACAAAAGTTGTGACGTTTCGACCAATCAGATTCAAATACTCGCAACGGCGTTCTGCGTTTTACAAGCTTTTTTTTCAGTGAGAGCCGTTCCAGATTGATAATGTGCGGGAGTGATTTCAGAGTGACACGTCAGTCTGGTGTGAGCGGCAAAAGCACTTTATAAACGTGCAGTGTGACCGTTTACCTTTCCACAGGGACAAAGACCTTAATCACAGTTATAAAACCAGAACTTTAGATCTCACAATGTTAAAATATAAGCATTTTAACAGTAATTTGGCCCGTGACACTTAAAATATAATAATAATAATAATGAAATGAACGCAGTCGACCCAAAAAAGTCTCATTTTGACCACAGCCTTTTACGATTATAATAAAATCTAGATGTTTTCAGGCCACTGGCTAGAACTGTTCTCTCAGTATATCAAAGTAACCATAGGATGAAACGCCTCAGATCATAGACACAAGCTGATGACCCATTTGCCGAACTGAAACTTGGCAGAGGACTGGTTTTGAATGGCTCCCCCAGAGAAGTTCTCGAAGTAGCGCTTTAGCATGAGGGTTATTTCGGGCTATGTCTGTATTTTCCTTTTAAAAGAGCATTGTAGAACCAAAACAATCCATACACTGGAGCATTGGAAATGATGTCAGTGCGTTCTAATGACGTCCCCCGGGAGCTGGATGCCTGGTGTGTTTGTTTTCAATGGAAAGATGCTCATTGTTGCTCAGACTAAACAAAAAGAAGGTTTGGTATTCCGGGTGTATTCCCATGTTCCCTGTCCCGGAGAGCAGCGCACAAGCATGTAACTTTGGAAACACATTCAAAGTGATCCCGGTAAATTATTCAGCATGACATCACCAAGTTTTGCTTAACAGTTTTAGTTCACATTTTGAAATATGGACAGCAAAGTGAAAATGTGTGTATTAACATGGGATTGAGTTAGAGGTGGGAGATATGTTGAAAATCTGTTACTAGCAAAAGTATTGAGATATACGCAGGATTATAATGATCAATAAAGTCTGTGCTGAACATCTAAAGATTAAAACTGTAAAGAAATACTGGTTTTAAATGATATTTCTGCACTTTTGTGGCAAATTGTACAGTCCATTCATGTTCCGTAAAGCCCGCCACACACTACACCATCATTTTTCAGATTTAGGGCCCGATTTGCTTCTTCCCCACTTCAGGGAGGCGCGACCCGATTTAGAGATTTTTAAGCTGCAGCGCTCCTCATGTCCAAAGTGTTCGTATTAATCCTCTACATGATCCTGGTTTTTATTTCACTATTGTGTCTGTAAATCAAGATATGAACATTAATAACAGACAAATCAGGTCCTTCTTTCCCTGAAGTCGCTCCCGTTAGCGTTAGCAACAGGTTTGATTGGCAGCGTTGCTAAGCGTCCTCTCCCTGCTAAACCAGGTGGAAGGGGCGTTACCTTCAACAGCCTCGCTCCTGATTGGCTCTTTGGTCGCTATGATACTCAGGGTCACATACACTCACAACTTTTAGCTTGCAGTGTGCGGTCTCTTCACTGCCATATCCCGCTGCTGCTGTCTTTGTGCTCAAAGATTTAAAATTTCATCCGATTCTCCTCATGTCTGTGGACTACACATTTTGTCGCATGTTTACAATAGTTCAAGACTGAAAAATCCTGCAGTGTGGTGGAGCTTAAGGAACACTTGAACCTCAACCATAAGATTTACAGTCACCTTTTGGCACATTTATTAATTTGTCTGTTGCATCATCTGAATATTACCATAGAGATTAAAAAATACCTGGATTTTTAAACATATTTTATTTTGTTATCCCAGAAAAAAAAGAAAATAAAACATAAATAAATAAAATTATTATTATTATTATTATTATTATTATTATTATTATTATTATTATTATTATTATTATTATTATTTATTTATTTGTTTATTATTATTATAAAAAAATGTTAGGGATTAAAAAAATACACCTTTTTATCCAAGAAAATTATTATTATTATTATTATTATTATTATTATTATTATTATTATTATTATTATTATTATTATTACTATGAAAATGTCATGTGTTGCTCTGGCATAAACTACATGTATATAATAAAGTACATGTATATAATAAAGTACACGTCCAGAGATAATGTCCTCTGCACTGGACCATCCTTCAGTGCCAGTTGAAGGCTGTGTGTGGACGCCGTGCAGCACCTGGGGAGTCATCTCCGGGTCCTGAACCAGAATCATGGCCGGGAGTATTGTTCTGGAAAATTAAATCATTTTGCATGTTATGGGCTGAGGGAAGGTGCCGTGGAACCTGAGAGTATTTCACAGGGAGAACATGTCCACACAGGAAGAACCACACGCTATTAACACTGAAACATGCAGGATTGGTGTAAACTCAATTTTGGTACTAAGGAAATTCAATAATAATTTTGATATCATAATAATTTTTTTTTAACAATAGACAATAGACAAACACATCTTTATCATGTGGCCTTAGTTATGATCAAGCCAAAACAGTCAAATACTGAAGATGTTTCCTGAGCGTTTGTCCTCTGATCTGAGGGTTGACGGTTTCAAATCCCGCTCTTGACATAAACATCTTTTACCAACTGTTCCTAGGAATGAAGGAAGTAAATAAAACCCTGTCTTTTAATCATAAAGTAAATGAGAGCGTTATAACCGTCGCAAACTAAAATAACGAAAGAAAGGCTCAACCAGTTCAAAACCGGTGCAACGTAAACCACAAAAGATCGAAACAAAACAACCTCAAAACTGAGTCAAAGTACTGCAGGTTTCTCCATTTTACAAGGTTCAAAGTTCAACAGTTTAACGTAGATTACAAGCGGCAAAATGCGGTTCACGGTCAGAATCCAGCAGCGTCGAGCAGCAGGGGGCGGGTCTTTTAAGGGGCGGCGGCTGCAGGTGGAACCCCAGGAGCGTCCTCATTTGCGCGGGTTAGTTTTTCAAGTTTAAGTGTTTGTTTTGTGTCTAATTTCCAATCGTCTTCCAAATAAACCTTCTTTTCAAAGCGGTTTACGTGACGCTACTTTGCACTTCCAGACGTTTTGTGTTCTGTTTACTGATTGGCTTTTGTCACATCCCTAACTGCACTTTTACCTCATGCTTTTATTGAGAAAATGTCCTCTAGAGGCCGTGGGGCATTTCATTATCGGTGTACAGTAAGTGGTCAGTGATAAGAGCCGCTGACAGATGGAAGTGGACAGTATTGATTTGGTTGTGGCTCGGCTTTGGCCAAAATGACATATAAAACTAATAACCTGCTCGGCCAGATGGTCACGCTGTGGGAAAGTGGTCAATACAAAGTCTGCGTTATCAAGTTTGTTTATCCGATCACGGCAATCAGTTAGCAACACTTTTGTTTCGGAAGCTAGCGGCGGTGACGTAGCCTTACAATTCGATTAGCGTTGTAATTTGAATGCTAATTTTGTTTGCAATTGGTATTTAGCAAGTTTTTACCACAAACTGTTTAAAGAAATGGACTGAGTGAGTGACGTCGCCACAGCGTTCAGCTCCAAATGAGGCTAATCGAGGCTAGCAGTTATAGCGGCTAATCTGGAGCTAAAGTCCGTATTTGGGATTCTAACCTCGAGTATCGTAGCAACCAAAGAGCCAATTCAGAGTGAGGCTGTTGAAGGTAACGCCCCTTTAAGACCGCAACGCTGGTTTAGCAACGCTGTCAATCAAACCTGTTGCTAACGCTAAAAGGAGCGACCTCGGGGAAAGAAGGACCTGATTTGTCTGTTATTAATGTTCATATCTTGATTTACAGACACAAAAGTGAAAAAAAAAATTAAAAAATGGATAAAATAAAATAAAAAAATTAAATAAATAAATAGCAGCTACAGAGAGAGGACACAGTTTATCAAATAACAAAAATTAACTCAAAATAACAAAAAAACAAAAACCCTAAAAAAAAACTTAAAATAACTAAAAAAAAAAAAAACTCAAAATAAAGAATTTTTTGAAAATAAACAAAAAAAAACAAACCCAACACCATCACTGCTATTGTCAACGTGTCTGTTAAAAACTCCAACTTTTACAATCCTTTCCCAAGCAACACGAGACGATATAAAGTCACTCGTGCAATACACACTGCACTTTAAAGTTGTAGTAACCCTCCTGAGTTTATGTTTTTGACTTGGCTTCTGTCCTGCCCTGTGTGTATTTGACTGTATTTTGTTTATCTGGTATTTTATGTTAAATGTGACCATCAACCTGTCCAGGGACAACAGATGGAAACGGCCTGTGGCGAAAATCTGGCACATTTACATATGTATTTTATGTTCATTAATATGCACTGTCCCTTTTCTAAATAAATAAATAAATAAATAAATAAATAAATAAATAAATAAATAAATAAATAAATAAATAAATAAATAAATAAATAAATAAATAAATAAATAAATAAATAAATAAATAAATAAATAAATAAATAAATAAAAAATAAAAAAGAAAAAGAAAATAAAAACAAAATAAATAAATAATAAATAAATAAAGAGAACTCAAAAAACTCTGAACAGGGATCAGGATGTTGGTAAATTATTCTGAATAAAACAGCCTTTTGGTTTCTCCAGTTTGGACAAGTGATTGACAGTAAAAGGCTTTGAAATGAGCTAAAAGTCACTTAGTCAGAGTCGATGGAGCCGGAAGTGCGCCCACGGTTTGGAACATTTTAGCAGGTTACCCGTGTCCAGTTCGTGTCCAGTTTTATGTTTTTATTTATTTTTTTCCATTTGTGTGGTCACGAGTCATGTTCTTACCGGTGCACAATGTGAATAAAGTGTCTTGCCTAAGTGCATGATAACAGTCAGTATGAGAAAGTGACGCTAACTACAACAAACTTATTCATTCATAAAACATTGTGCTGTTAGTTGGCCACACGGGGGTTGAGGTTTGCATGTCCTCCCTGTGTCTAGGTGGGTTTTTCCGGCAATGTGGTTTCCTTCTGAACCAAAACATGAACTACGGGTCAAATCCTCCAGCTACGGGTCAAATCAAGCGCTAACACGACTAGCTTAACTTACCCTAACCGAGCCTGAATGCTAACCCTTTTACCACTTCTGACGACGTACGGCAGTGGCACAGAGGGACGGGTCAAACGCAGAGGACAAATTTACCAACAGGGGCAATAAAGTGTACCTTAACCTTAACCTTTAACCTTTAACCTTTAACCTTTAACCTATGCATGTCTACGTAAATACAGTTGTCCGTCGCTATATCACGGTTCACCTTTCGCGGTCTCGCTGTTTCGCGGATTTTTTAAGTGCAATTTTGCTTTTTTTTCCAGTGTATGAGCGTCCATTGTGTTGTGCGTCCTGATTGGCTGTTGGACTGTAGACCATTGTGTCGTGCGTCCTGATTGGCTGTTGGACTGTAGACCATTGTGTCGTGCGTCCTGATTGGCTGTTGGACTGTAGACCATTGTGTCGTGCGTCCTGATTGGCTGTTGGACTGTAGACCATTGTGTCGTGCGTCCTGATTGGCTGTTGGACTGTAGACCATTGTCCATCAGTCTCCTCCGTGCCGTGTCTCCTGTCCAGTACAGAATGTGTTCAGACAAATTTACATAAACGTTGGATCTCAGTGTGACTCTGAAGTGCTGTACGTTTGCGATTTGTTTTCTCCACCGACAAAACCCACAATGTCGATGAAACGTTCTGCACCGACAAAGACGCCTACGAAGGTTTGAACTTTGAGAGAGTTTAAACGAGAAAGAAATGTGAGAAAATGTTAACGCCTGTGTGAGAAAAGTGTATAAAGTGTGTGGTGAGGGGTTTTACAGACAAAAACAGAGAGAATAATGTAAAAAATAAAGCTGACGACTTCGCGGGACATTTTTAGAACGTGACCCCCGCGTTCATTTCCCTTGAATAAACCAAACATGACGGTTTTAAGCAGCGGCGTCTTTTACTTTTACGCTTCAAAGTCTTATCTTTAGTTTTATTACGCACAATCTTTGCTTAGAATCGAGCTCCGGCGGCGGCGGCGTCCGTGTGATATTGTCGTTAAATAAAGAGTAGCCGCTCTCACTGCGCTGCATTCGTAAGTATTTGGAGATCCAGACAGATATTTTGATTCGTACATTTGCATTGCTTTACCTTCGTCTCTTTTTCTATTGTCGCTCACGCCGCACGACCTCGACTCCGCGCGCTCCCTCCCTCATTATACCTGCATGTTGTTATTGTCACTATAGAACCCAGACAACGGCGGTATTCAAACGCCCGGGAGATACACGGCCGCGCGCTCCGGTATGCTAATCCCGCCGAACGCCAGGACCGGGAACATATCCGCGCTCACATAATTGAAAATAGAATGCATAATGAAATCACCGTCCGTGCGCCGCGCAGACACGCCGCTCCATGTAAATGTGCTGAGTTAGCGAGGAGCGGGGCCTTGACCCGATGTGTCCGCGCCTCATAATGGGTTCAAAAACCGAGTCCAAGCTCAGCGCCGTGTGTGCGTGCGAAAATGGAAACGCACACACACGTTTTTTTTTAGAGCTGGAGAGATAAGAAAATGTCTGCTCGGGCTTTACAGAAAGACACTTAATCCCGATCGGCCCCGGAGCGAGGATGACTTGGGAAAACAAACCGAACAGAAAAAGGAGGGGGAAAAAAGGGAGAGCGTTGATGACTATTGCAGGAGGTTGTGGTTTTGAATGCAGAAGAGAGAGAGCGTTAATGCCAGAGCGGCGATAACAGGTGCGAGCAATCAAAATGGCCGCCGTAAAACACTTTACGGTCGTATCAATAAGACGGAATGGTGTTTTGCAAGTGGAGGGTCATGAGGTTCAAATCCAACTTGATCCAGAGCGAGTTACTGTGTCCTTGAGTGAAACGCAGGGGGTGACAGGGAGGGCATCTGGTTTAAAAAAAAAAAAACAGCTGACTTCACACATCCAAGTAAGTTAGAAGCAGCGTCGTGTTGTACTAAAGTAAAACTACTGAATGTGAAAGGCAGGGCATCTGGTTGAAAAAGAAATAACCATCTTACCATCAAATCATCAATCCACTAATTATTTTAACAGTTCATGATAGCAGCAGGTTGATGGTTCAAATCCCTCTTGATCCAATGCAAAGTGAAGGCTGGTTGTGAGAGGAAGGGCATCTGGTCTTAAAAAACATGAAAAAAAACTTGTCAATCATTATTTAATTCACTAATTATTTTGCCATTTCATGATAGCAGCAGGTTGATGGTTCAAATCTTTCTTGATCCCATCCATTTCAAAGTCTGAGTCTGATTGTGAGAGGTAGGGCATCTGTTCTAAAAAGAAAAGAAAAAACTTGCCAAATCACAGTTTAATACATTAATAATGCTACTAGTTCATGATAGCGGAAGGTTAATGGTTCAAATCCCTCTCAATCCAGTCCATAGTGAAGGCTAATTGTGAGCGGTAGGGCATCTCATCTAAAATAAAACAAAAAACAAACAAACTTACTAAATCATTATGTAATTCACTAATTATTTTTCCAGTTCATGATAGCAGCAGGTTGATGGTTCAAATCCCTCTTGATCCAATGCAAAACTAAGGCTGACTGTGAGAGGTAGGGCATCTGGTCTTAAAAAACAAGAAAGAAAACTTGCCAAATCATGATTTAATTCATTACTAACGCTGCCAGTTCATGATAGCAGCAGGTTGATGGTTCAAATCCCTCCTGGTCCAATGCAAAATGCCTAAAAAAACACAATTTAACTGAATCACTGGTGCTGGTCCAGGAGTGAAAACGTCCAAATGAGGAAAAATGAGAATGAAACAAACATTAGAACGTGTTAAACCGACAGACGGGGTCAAAACCCGGGTCACGTGTAAATCTGCGCCCACAGCGTGTGACATAAACACGACCCCGGCGACCTCTGTGCATTCGCCGCATAATCCCTCACAGCACAGAGCCGGATGAGTCAGGGAAAAGAAAAAAAAAAAAACCACAACTCAAACCAATGATGTTTTCTGCAGCTCCTTATCTCGGCACTTTTGTTTCAGACACGGTTTATCAGGGCTAAACATTCTGGGAGGGAAGCTCGGTCACTCTCGAGGGAGCGCGCAGATCCAGACGGCCTCTACAAAGTGCTCACCGGGAACTATTTCAATCCCCACTCCCTCCATTTCTCTCGCTCTCTCAGTTCATTTTATATCTCTCACCCCGCTTGCCTTTTCTCCCTGTTTTCTAGTCCTTTCTGCAGCTCGGGCTCGCGCTTACCTCCCCTGCCCCGCTTACCTCAACTCAACTCTTATGACTAAGCTAGAAAGTAGAAGAAGAGAGAGGGAGAGAGAGCGAGGGAGCGAGGGAGGAGGGGAGGAGGGGATGGAGGAGAGGGAACAAAACAATGTGCATACAGTGGAGCTTGTTTACAGTGTGGACTTTATATAGACGGCGACGTGTCCCCAGTTCGTTGAGGTAAACACGGACGGCATAAGCGTGAGAAACATAATGCCCCGCTGTGAATGGGCCAGCGGCGAAACACGAGCTAATAAATACGATTATGATTTTATCAGCGCTTCGGCGTTAGCTTCGGGAAGTGTAGTCTGACGTTCAGCGAGGCTAACACTTAAAGGAGCGCAGTCAGAACTCTTAAGGTAAACAAACCCAAGTAACACTCTGATTACGGAAAAAAAGAGCCGAGATGATGTTGTTTTACGCAGGATTATGAGCGGCGTGCACATACCGTTATTATTGTGTAATGGCGTTTCTCGACTTGGCGCTCGTCGCAGGATGTGTTTAGTTTTTCTGTGTTTGTTCAGTAACGGAAAATCGTATACGCGGGTTAAACTTTACTTATTTCCCCTTAAGTAACTTCTTCTTTTTCCCCCCCTGAGGTCACAGAGTTTGTTTGGGAGTTAAAGCTGCTCTGTGGGATTTTCTGCGGAGGAGGGATTTCTACGTGTAAATAGATGTCACTTTACAGGTCAGGTCTACGGAGAGGCGGTTGTAATTGAATCAGTGGAAGTTGGACGTGTTTAACCCTTTAAGGACTGAGCTCATCCTACACTTTTATTCTTTTTTCAGCCGTAAAAATCAAGTTAAAGGAAATATCAGCCTGGACTTTTGCATTTTTTCACACAACTTCCTCTTTTTTACGAATCCATCCGCGTTTTCCCTTTGATGCGCTCTGATTGGTCGTCTTCGAGGGCGACGTGAGCGCATGACCGTAATGACAGTGACATATTTAAAGAGTCTCTTGTCTCCGCTTTGAGACGCCGTTTGGATTTACACGAGAGCACAGTCGGTTGCGGAGTTACGGTATCGGAAAGTCAACAACCGCGAGTCTATCGGCGGCGATAACATTCAACGGTATAGGATTAATGCCATACTGTGGGACATTCCCGACAAAGCGATAACATCCGCATAAAGAGACAAGCAGATGTCTTATTATTTGTACCAGTTACAACAAAAGTGACAGCCTCAAGAGGTCAAATATTTAAATTTTCCACATAAAATACTGTATCTATTTCTGTATTTTTGTACTAATTACTTGCTGTAGATTGAATTTATGTTTTTTTTTTTTTTTATGTTTTATTATAGACAAAAGCAAATATTAAATTGAATTACAGTTGTCCCTCGCTATATCGCAGTCCACCTTTCGCGGTCTCACTGTTTCGCGGATTTTTTTAGCGTAATTTTACACAAACATGCATTGTGTCGTGCGTCCTGATTGGCTGTTGGACTGTAGACCATTGTGTCGTGCGTCCTGATTGGCTGTTGGACTGTAGACCATTGAGTTCTGCGTCCTGATTGGCTGTTGGACTGTAGACCATTGAGTTCTGCGTCCTGATTGGCTGTTGGACTGTAGACCATTGTGTCGTGCGTCCTGATTGGCTGTTGGACTGTAGACCATTGTGTCGTGCGTCCTGATTGGCTGTTGGACTGTAGACCATTGTGTCGTGCGTCCTGATTGGCTGTTGGACTGTAGACCATTGTCCATCAGTCTCCTCCGTGCCGTGTCTCCTGTCCAGTACAGAATGTGTTCAGACAAATTTACATAAACGTTGGATCTCAGTGTGACTCTGAAGTGCTGTACGTTTGCGATTTGTTTTCTCCCCGACAAAACCCACAATGTCGATGAAACGTTCTGCACCGACAAAGACGCCTACGAAGGTTTGAACTTTGAGAGAGTTTAAACGAGAGAGAAATGTGAGAAAATGTTAACGCCTGTGTGAGAAAAGTGTATAAAGTGTGTGGTGAGGGGTTTTACAGCCTTAAATCGTAAAAATAAAGCTGATACTTCGCGGATTTCGTCTATTGCAGGTTATTTTTAAGTCGTAACCCCCGTGATAAACGAGGGACCGCTGTACTCTAAGCTAACATCACATTTTTGCACGTCTTTGCAGAACCTGATCCGTGTGTTTGTCGCTATCGCTCTTCGGAACGGCCTTAAGTCGACACAAACTTACCCCTCGCTTGTTTCGGACCAAAATTCAATTGTAAGCTACGATGCACTCGGCTTCACTAATAGCGCAGTGTGACAAGCACGCGTGACATAGGCTGCTGCTGCTAGCTGTTAGCTTAAATTGCCCACTGACACACGCGGTAACCTTATCCACGCCGCGGGATAACGAACAGACCTTCACTTTTACCCGCGTTTGCGTCTCACGGCCCCATTTGCGCGGCCGTCATCTACAGCTAAACGCGGATTTGCATCGCTAAGCTAACTGATGTTTTCTGCCGTGATCTCCTCCCGTCCCAGACCCACCGCGCGGTTAAACAACTCACGACTACTGAGAATTACCTCACACAACCCCAAGTTTGAAAAATCTTTGAGCAGATATCGACCAAAACAAGGGGGGTGAAAAGAGGAGGAGGAGATGAAGGAGGAAGAGAGAAGGGCACTGCCGGTTGAAAAATGGACGTACACATGCAGAGAGAGAGAGGCAGACAGGGGCAGACGTGGGCAGACAGGATATATAGGAGCTGGGAGGGGCCTGGCGAAAAAAGGGAGGGGAGAGGGAGGGAATCCGGGACACGGGAGTTCAGCTCAGTCCAGTGCCGCAAAAACATCAGAAAAATGGAAAAAAAAAATCATAATAATAACGCAGAGATGTAGGATGCGATAAGAGCCGTGTTTACGCAGCCACGGTCGAAATGCCAGTTCGGAACTTCAAAAACGTGCCATCTCATTTGGGATTTTTAGATTCTGTCTTGACATAAACTGGAAATTGTAAAGCGGGAGATGGTTAAAGATGACGTCTGCTCTTCAGGGACTATCTCTCGCTCTCGCTCTGTTGGCGAGGTGACCCAAGGACATATATCCGGAGTCACATGCTGATTTTTTTTCCCTTTTTTTCGCGCTTTGCTGCAGAGAGCTGGGTCTGTAGGCTCCGCAGTGAAGAGGAGGAGGAGGAGGAGGTGCGGCCGGGTTGGTGCCTGTTAACCTGAAGAGCGGGTCACATGCTTTAATGGCCGTGCGTGTCCATTAGGAATATGAGACTTGTGCGTTATGCAAAGTCCTGGAGACCCGTGTGTGTGTGTGTGTGTTTGGTTTATTATTAACTATTTTATCAGCGTGAGTCATGACACGAAGCTTCGCCGACTTCTGCTCTACGATGGGTTATGTAAGGAGGCGCCGTCGTAAAGGGGGTGGAGTAATATCACCTTAAAGTCGGTTCAAGCGAGTGTAGGTTTGTGTAAATGACACGAAGGAGCCGGACGAAGGGATTTACATGAAAGTCAACATGAAATAAACATAAACATGAGACAAAATGTAAAGAAAGAGCAAGAAAACGGCAAGATAAACTGTGTTAAATGACAGGGAGAAGAAGAGGCGGGGCTAGTGTTAAATGCTAGAAAAAAGAGGCGGGGCTAGTTTAAATGACAGGGAGAGGAAGAGGCGGGGCTAGTTTTAAATGCTAAGAAAAAGAGGCAGGGCTAGTGTTAAAGGCTAGGGAAAAGAGGCGGGGCTAGTTTAAATGACAGGGAGAAAAAGAGGCGGGGCTAGTTTAAATGACAGGGAGAAAAAGAGGCGGGGCTAGTGTTAAATGCTAAGAAAAAGAGGCGGGGCTAGTTTAAATGCCAGGGAGAAGAAGAGGTGAGGCTAGTGTTAAATGCCAGGGAGAAAAGGTGGGTTTTCAGGCTAATCTTAAACTGCGTTAAAGACTGAGAGGATCTGAAAGGCAGAGGGCGCTGTTTCATTATGTTGAAAGCAGGATTCAAACTGCTAACCTTTCAGATCAGTGGGCAAACGCTCTACCAACTGAGCCACTGTTTTTCCCTCGTGGCTGGAGCGTCGAGCTGCAGTAACTCCCTCAGATAAAGAGGACCCATAGAGTGTTTATAGAACTGGAAGTTGGAGCGTTTCTTGGAGCGTTAGAAGACAAAATCATTGTGACAGACAGCAACAAACATCGTCACTGAATTAAAGAGGAAATTGAAATATTGAAACATTCCCGGGGACTTTAAACCGAGACGAGGGGGCGTTTTCACTCTCACACACCTGAGATACTGTCCTGAAGAAGTCGGACTGCAGGTGGCGCTGTCGTTCTGTTTCCAGCGGTAAGAAGACAGCGCCAAAACCTGTTTAAATCAGCTGAACGGACACATCACAGTAACATCACGTGACCACTGTGAGGCGCTAGTGAGCAGTGTCCAAACTGTCAGGAATGAAATCAAACTAAAAATTAAAATCTGGTTAAATAAATGATCAGAAAACCGTGTGAACCTCATTGGATCGGCTTATCACTCTGTGTTTTGGGGGTATTTAATATTAAACTATAACATACAGAGATTGTTTTAAAGTTTGTTCACTGTAAATGACGAGTTGTGACCAAAAATGTCTTAATAATCAAAACTAATCCAACAATTTTCTGTTTAAACGTTCAGAAGTGAAAGTCTGTACCTCTTTATATTTGCATTTCACTGTACTTCGATTTTAAATGTTTATATTGTTGAAAAAAATGGCTTTGTGGCATTTTTTTTAACCCAACGTATGTGATTCAGACTCTTGAATTTGTCGAATAATTACAAGTTCGTACAGAGCAGTGGGCGGAGATAGGGGGCAGGTGAAAACAGGAATTTTCTGCGTTTCAAGCCTCAACTGCATGAACACACGAATCGATCGAAATCACCTCTGGTCCGTTAAAACGTGTTTGAAAATGTTCGTGATTGTGTTTAAATGTCTGCGCTCTATGGGTCCTCTTCATCTGAGGGAGTTACTGCAGCTCGACGCTCCAGCCACAAGAGGAAAAACAGTGGCTCAGTTGGTAGAGCGTTTGCCCACTGATCTGAAAGGCAGGTGGCGCTGTCGTTCTGCCTCCACCGGTAGAACGACAGCGCCGAAACCTGTTTAAATCAGCTGAACGGACACGTCCCCGCGGCGTCGTGTGAGCAGTCCACCGTCAGGCATGAAAACAAACTCTTAAAAAAATAAAAATAGCGCGGCGAGCCGGTTGTTTCGGGAGAACACAGGCGCTGGCACGAGTTCAGTTGATTTATCATTATATAAGCCAAAGGAGGAGCTGAAAGCCTTGGATTTCTTGGAGCGTTTGAAGACATTTACGATGCACAACAAGCAGACAGCGAAAAGTTTGACCTCATTAGAGCGATGCTGTTGGAGGTGAGGCGAGGACGGCGGGAGTTGTCCAAATCGATCGGCGTTCCAGGTGGGGCGGTTGCAGACTTATCAACCGATGCAGAAGCTAAAGATTGGAATTCATTTGCACATCTTCCCCCTCGCTGCCAAACAGAAATTCAAAACTGATCAATGTAAAGGTGAGATGAGGTAACGCGCATTAGCTCATACGTATTTAGCTCTCGGTGACGCGGAGTGTTAGCATAACGTTAGCACATTACGGCACTTCAATTATCACCAGCGCTTTTATTTATATTTGTACATAAACTGTTTAAGGCGCACGAGGAAGAGTTTCTGTAACGGGGCCAAAACGGAGAATACGACATGTGATTAAACGTGTATCTATGGAAATATCCACGTGGCACCAGCAAGGAAAGTTAAATTTCAGATCTGTGGAGAGGCGAGTCCACTCACAAGTTAGTTTTAAAAAGTATGACAGAAGAGGAAACGTGAAGGACTGACTCACGGACACTGCTGAAGAACTTCTGTGTGTCCAAACGCGCATCTGGTGAAACTGAATCTCATTTTTCTTTCTAATTTGTTTTAATTTAAGGTTGCCGGTTCAAGTCCCGATGCTTCAAGTTGGAAAAGCCCGTTTACCGTTTTGACCGCTACAACGAATACTACAAGAACTAGTACAACTGCTAATGCTGTACTGCTACTACAGCTACTACTACTTATGCTGCTGCTACTACTACAAGTACAAGTACAAGTACACATATCATGATTACTTACACAATTACAGACTACTACTTCAGCTAATACAACAAATACAACAACCACAACTGCTACTACTACAACTATCATCTATAACAAGTCTAAACTGTGACCCTCAGACCATTTTTTCTTGGTGAATTGGCCCATATCACCTGAAAAAGTACTTTTTTAATGTACATTTCTGAAAATCTACTTTATCAAGCCCATATCAAATATTTAATGTGTCCCACTGAGGATGAGAGCGTGAATAAAGGGCTAAGTTGTAATAATAACAGAATAGAAGTACAGTGGTCCCTGGTTTATCGCGGGGGTCACGGGTCAAAAATATGTGAACTATGGAAGTATCAGCTTTATTTTTCCAATTTAAGGCTGTAAAACCCCTCACCACACACTTTATACACTTTTCTCACACAGGCGTTAACATTTTCTCACATTTCTCTCTCGTTTAAACTCTCTCAAAGTTCAAACCTTCGTAGGCGTCTTTGTCGGTGCAGAACGTTTCATCCACATTGTGGGTTTTGTCGGGGAGAAAACAAATCGCAAACGTACAGCACTTCAGAGTCACACTGAGATCCAACGTTTATGTAAATTTGTCTGAACACATTCTGTACTGGACAGGAGACACGGCACGGAGGAGACTGATGGACAATGGTCTACAGTCCAACAGCCAATCAGGACGCACGACACAATGGTCTACAGTCCAACAGCCAATCAGGACGCACGACACAATGGTCTACAGTCCAACAGCCAATCAGGACGCACGACACAATGGTCTACAGTCCAACAGCCAATCAGGACGCACGACACAATGGTCTACAGTCCAACAGCCAATCAGGACGCACGACACAATGGTCTACAGTCCAACAGCCAATCAGGACGCACGACACAATGGTCTACAGTCCAACAGCCAATCAGGACGCACGACACAATGGTCTACAGTCCAACAGCCAATCAGGACGCACGACACAATGCACGTTCATACAGTGGAAAAAAAAAAAAAAAAAATTAAAATAGCACTAAAAAATAAAACTGACAAATAAATAAATAAAAAATCACACGGGGGAAGGGAAAAAACAGAGGAGGGAAAAAGGAAAAATACAAAAATTCTGCCCGGGCTGCTTCATACATGAGGTAGACCAGCTCCTGTGGGGTCAGAGGTCAGGGGTCAGGGGGTGACCTCAGTGACTGTTGAGTCATCAGTCAGATACAGGCACTGGACCAACGGAGCTGAGACAGACCGACTCTCGAACTGAGATGTCCTGATCAGCGCCCCCTCAGGGTCAAGGTGTGAGCAGCAAGACGACCCCGCTGACCTTTACTGTACTGACCCTATCTGACAACAAAAGAAAAAAACAACCTCACTGAAGTTATTTTTTCTACAACAACCAGGACTAAACCAGGACTAAACCAGGGCTAAAAAACAGGACTAAACCAGGACTAAACCAGGGCTAAAAAACAGGACTAAACCAGGACCAAACTGGGACAAAAAACAGGACTAAACCAGGACCAAACTGGGACAAAAAACAGGACTAAACCGGAACTAAACTGGGACAAAAAACAGGACTAAACCGGAACTAAACTGGGACAAAAAACAGGACTAAACCGGAACTAAACTGGGACAAAACCAAGTCTAAAAAGGGACTAAACCAAAACTAAATCATGACTAAATCAGGACTATACCGGAACTAAACCAGGACTAAAAAAACAGACTGACTCAAACAGGTCAGAGTCGCTTCACAACTGAGACGTCCTGATCAGCGCCCCCTCAGGGTCAAGGTGTGAGCAGCAAGACGACCCCGCTGACCTTTACTGTACTGACCTGATCTGGCAAAAAAATAAATAAAAAAATTAACCTCACTGAATTTTTTTTTTTTTTGCTCTTCTCTTTAAACATTCTGCCCTTTCCCTCTTATTTTTTTCTTTTTTTCTTGTTTTATTACTTACCGACACACACACACACACACACACACGCTCCCATAAGTAGATAAAAAGACCAGATGCCACGTCTTATCGCCTCGTCCTCTTCAAACCTGGATGTGTATGTTGTACTGTCTCTAATATCACAAAAAAACGTCGCACTTTTACAAATAAACTCACAGTTGTGGAGTTTATTTGTGCGTTCGTTGGAGTGTTATGAGGCGCCGTGCTGTCCGTCGCTCGTCAGAAAGGCCCCGGTACGTCTCTACTCGCCTCATTCTCATGCCTCGCCTCGCCCTCCGCTCGACGGCGCCGGGGGTGTGAAGTGTTCTCGAAATGGAGGGCACTAATAGAGCCGTTTAGATTCAAGATGGCTCCGGCCTGCGCGAACGGGCCGGGTCAGTCGTACCAGAAATCGATGATTATTAGGTTAGCGTGTCGCCATTATGCAAACAATCTGAATGTAATTGTATTTAAACAGCCCAATGTCACAATAGCAGTCGACTCAAAGAACGTTTCCCGTCCTGAGAGAGAAAACGCAGACAATGACACGAAAAGGTGAACGCCGTAACCTGACTAAATGAGGAGATGGGGTCGCGGAGGGGTCACGAGGGTCAGAGGTTAAAGCAACAGAACAGGCACGAGTAGCATGCGTTTAATAAACCACAGTCGGAATATTCAAATCGGGTTTTGTATTTGCATTTTGCTTTTTCATCTGTCACAAGACGCCATTAGCATTTTGGCCACCGCCTGCGTAAAATAAAATATTAGCCCAGCGCCACGTGGGTCCGTTTAGCATAACGGCAGCAGGCGAACAGGACAGTGACACTTTACATCAAGACAATGTAAAGGAGCATTTTAAACGTCCTGTATCGCACAAAACTGACTCTTGTAGCTTTAAGTCATGTTTTAATGCTGGTGTTTCCTCAAAAACAGACCTGGAGTTGTTTTTTGTGACTCATTCCCAAATATAACAACTACAAACTTCAGCCATGTTTGACTAAAATCTGCCAACATCACAAGTTTGTTTTCTGTTTTGCAGCCTCGATAAATGCAACATATGAATAAGTTGATGCCAGATTCAGTCAAATCGATCGTGGTTCAGTGGGAACTGCTCACACTTCACTGCCAGAAGCTTCCAGGTTTGATTCTGTCTGGAGTTTGCATGTTCTCTTTGCGGAGAGAATGCCCGGAACCTTGTCATTAAAGAAAACTGCAAACTCATTGCACTTAGATGTGGAAATTAGTTCTAACGGCAGTGGAGCTGGGGGGTTTGTTAATCTGTTTACTGTTGCAAACAGGACACGAGAGTTTTTACTACAACTTCCAATAATGTCAGAAAAATACCTCTCCCTTGTTCTACATAAACTGTGGTTGTACATGTGCATCTTTTCTCTGTAAATTTCATAATGAACCTGGAGCTTTGACTTGCTCCATTCCCGCTCGACCCTCCTCCCTTTTCTGTGCCCTGACCGAGTCATCATTCCTCCATGGCGCTTTCTGCTTATCTTTAACCATTTTAACCTTCATCGGGGCAATGGTGTCCAGAACATTCAAAACACTCGAAGTCACAGAGTTCAACAAATCATCAACATCAGAACATGAGGCATTTTCAAAGTGAATCATTTCCATGAACAGTTCACCTGTTTTATCATTTATGTGTCTCCTCTGAACAACTGCAGGACCAGCCGCTGGTTTGGGAATAACAGACAGGTCAAAGAAGACACAGAAATGATCAGACAGAGCAACATCCACCACATTGACATTTGAAATATTTACTCCTTTTGTAATGAGCAGGTCCAGAGTGTGTCCTCTGTTGTGGCTCGCTGACATGCTGAGTCAGACCAAAGGTTTCAAGGACAGAACTGAGCTCTTTAGCGTTTCTGTCAGACACATTATCCACATGTACATTAAAATCACCTGTAATGACAAAACCATCAAAGTCTGTGCATACGACTGAAAGCATCTCAGTAAAATCATCAATAAAACTCAGACAGTGCTGGGGAGGTTTGTATATGACTAAGTAGAGTCTGGAGGGGGATTATTTTAGCTCCATTTTGAATGAAACATACTCAAAAGATGAAAACATCCCAAATGACAATCTGTGAGTAACTAAATTATCTCTAAAAAACGCACACACACCTCCACCCTTTTTGTTTACTCGTGTTTCAGATTCAAATTTGAAGTTGGGTGGAGCTGATTCCACTAGAACTGCATTACCTGTGTTTTTGTCGAGCCATATTTCTGTTAAAAACATAAAGTCAAAGTCAAAATCATTAATTAAAAAGGACAGTACACAGTATACAGTACACAGTATACAGTGCACAGTATACAGTACACAACACACTACATCCACACTCACAGAGGCATTCAACTGCACAGGCTAAGAAACATCCAGGCCAATATTAAACATGTTTGGATGTTTCTGACTCATTTTAAATCAGTAATGACACAAACGACTGCCCCTCAGACACAGACGATGTTTCGTTTAAGTGTTTTGTTCCGCTGCGTTAACGGGAAAAGTAAAAACTGCCAAATCTTCAGTGTGTTTTTGTGCTGAAGGGAGTAAATGACTTGTGGATAACGTGTTTCTGAGCATGCTCCCTGTCGGGTAATTGAGTCGTCGCTTATCTGTGTTTACATAGATGATTATGTGTTAGCTGTTTTTATTAGCAATTATAGCTACAAAGTTTGAGCGCTAATTCTTATATTGCTTCATTAATTATATTTGGAGGAATGAGACAAAAATGTGATGTATCTGTGTGACTGACTCAAAACAAACAAGCAAAAGAGTTTTTTGATAGAAAAAAATAGAAAAAATGTGTATGGATTATAAACTGTATATATAAATGGACATAGCTAACCTGCTAGTTGCCATGTTCCATCGACTCCGGCTCCAATTCACTTTCTATTGAAAAACTGTCCCTGCTGCTTCAGACTCATTCTGGTCTTAAATGTTCGTATTAACCCTCTACATGATCCTGGGGTTTTTATTTCACTATTGTGTCTGTAAATCAAGATCTGAACATTAATAACAGACAAATCAGGTCCTTCCCCGAGGTCGCTCCTGTTAGCGTTAGCAATAGGTTTGATTGACAGCGTTGCTGAGTGCCCGCTCTCTACTAAACCAGCCTCGCTCTGGATTGGCTCTTTGGTTGCTATGATACTTGTAGTCGGAACTCAGCTCCAAATTAGCCGCTATAACTGCTAGCCTTGATGAGCTTCATTCAGAGCTGAAGCTGTGGGTGACGTCACACTCACTTAATCTACTTATTTATACGGTCAGCAGCAGGTGTGAAACTCGTCTTCACCGAGGGCCACGTCAACAAAATGGATGTAACTGTAAGACAGGAAATGTAAATTAAATACTTTTTAAACTAGTGAAGTCACTGTTTCTGTATTTATTACTTATTAAGTTACAAATATTGCACATGCATTTTCATAGATGTAAATATTATGTCTGTGTAACTGTGTCTCCTGATAAACTGACATTTTAAGACAGTTTAAAACAGTCATACCTTTTAATTGACCTCGTCACGGCCACATAAAATGGCATGACGGGCCACATTTTGCCCATGGGCCTTGGGTTTGACACATGTGGTCTACAGTATGGATGCAGTTCCATTTTATTTATTTATTTACTTATTTATTTACTTATTTATTTACTTATTTGTTTATTTGTTTATTTTATTTATTTACTTATTTATTTGTTTATTTTATTTATTTACTTATTTATTTATGTATTTATTTATTTATTTATTTATTTACTTACTTATTTGTTTATTTTATTTATTTATTTATTTACTTATTTATTTATTTACTTATTTATTTATTTTATTTATTTACTTATTTATTTATGTATTTATTTACTTATTTATTTATTTTATTTATTTACTTATTTATTTATTTATTTATTTATTTATTTTATTTACTTATTTATTTATTTACTTATTTATTTTATGTATTTATTTTATTTATTTATTTACTTATTTATTTACTTATTTATTTATTTATTTGTTCATTTTATTTATTTATTTATTTATTTATGTATTTATTTACTTATTTATTTATTTACTTATTTATTTACTTATTTATTTATTTATTTATTTACTTATTTATTTAATTTACTTATTTACTTATTTATTTATTTATTTATTTATTTATTCATTCAAAACAAGGACAGCATTCATACTATTCATCTCAAAGGGTGAAGGACAAACCTACAACCCAAACTCCAGCTTTATTCTTTGGGATAAAAACAGTGGCCCCGGATCAGGAGAGAAGTTAAGACGGACAACTTTTCACAACAGAAACTAAACAAGTCAAAGCAATGACCCGACTTACACTTACACAAGATTACGCTAAAAAAAAGTGTTTCCACAAACTTAAATCAGCCGCGGGCAAAGCAAAGGCCAAGCTGTTAATATTACAGCTCATAATGAAAAGATAACAAAGTGGATAGAGTAAATGAGCTGTGCAGCTTTCAGAGTCGTGTGTGTTGTTTTAAATGTGCGTTTTTTGCCACACTTCCACAGTATGTTCATTATACACTTAAGCTTTTGTGATTTAACCGTTTTACAGTCTGACAGCCACCTGCTCGCACTCCACGCTGTCCTCACCTAAACCCGTTTGAACGAGGGAAGATGCGGCGGCGTTAAGTCCGTCGTGCTTCGCTGGTTTGGTTAAAAAACATTTCCAGGTCGACCATCACTTCACCAAATCAGAGCAAAATGAGAAAAAACGTTGTACATAATGTGATAAACGATGTTGGGGCTTTTCAGTTCAGTTTCTGGTTCTTTATATTTGAACATTTTGCAAAAAGTTGGTGTTTTTTGGTGCAGAATTAAATTAAAGCCTCTGTACCTGATGTTTACTTTTACTTTACTCTTTAAAAACCGTGAAAAACAAAACATTTTAAACAGTTTGCAGTCGTCTAAAGTTTTTCTAATGACTCACCATGATGAGTTTATAAGCACTTTTCACAACTTTAATACACTAGAGTGGAGTTCTGTCGTTAAAGTGAAGCTAACGGACAACAGATGGAACATTAGCATCTCATTAGCATGCTATATGATCTAACACGTTCACTGTTGATGCAGATGTTCATTAAAATGCATTGTCCCGATGAAATAATTAAATAAATGAATGAATAACAGCAACTAGCATGCTAACGTTTACACTCAGACACAGATCACATGCAGCACATATATGGGACAAGACAAAGTTAGCTCTGATTAAAAAAATAGGACTACAGGACCTTTAAATCCATGTGGCGTTAATTATAGACAGTGTACAGTCGTCCCTCGCTATATCGTGGTTTGCCGTCTCGCTGTTTCGCTGATTTTTTGTGTGCTTTTTTCCCCGTGTGCATTGTGTCGTGCGTCCTGATTGGCTGTTGGACTGTAGACCATTGTCCATCAGTCTCCGTGCCGTGTCTCCTGTCCAGTACAGAATGTGTTCAGACAAATTCACATAAACGTTGGATCTCAGTGTGACTCTGAAGTGCTGTACGTTTGCGATTTGTTTTCTCCCCGACAAAACCCACAATGTCAATGAAACGTTCTGCACCGACAAAGACGCCTACGAAGGTTTGAACTTTGAGAGAGTTTAAACGAGAGAGAAATGTGAGAAAATGTTATTTTTAGAATGTGACCCCCGCGATAAATGAGGGACAACTGTTTATATAAATGGACATAGCGGAGCCAGTGTGTCCCAAACAGGAAGTGATCATGTTCTCGCTTCCGGCTCCATCGACTCTGGCTCCAATTCACTTTCTTTGTAAAACTGATGCTAATCTCTGTAACTGCTGCTGTCAGGCTCGCCATTTTGAGTTTATTTTTTGAGTTGTTTATTTTTTTAAAGTTATTTTGAGTTTATTTAGATTTTTTTTCTTTCTTTTTCTTTTTTTTGTTATTTTGGTGTTTTTTTTTAACTGTCTCCTCTCTCTGTCCCTGCTGCTGTCAGATTCATTTTGGTCTTAAATGTTTGTATAAACCCTCTACATGATGCTGGAGTCTTTTTTTTTTTTTTCAGTTATTTTGAGTGTATTTAGATTTTTTTTTTGTTATTTTAAGTAGTTTTTGGTTTTGGTTTTTTTTCTTATTTTGAGTTTTTTTTTTTTTGAGTTATTTTGAGTTGTTTATTTATTTTTAAGTTATTTTGAGTTTATTTTGTTTTGTTTTCTTTTTTTGTTATTTTGAGTTTATTTATTTATTTATTTTTAACTGTGTCCACTCTCTGTAAACCAAGACATGAACATTAATAACAGACAAATCAGGTCCTTCTTTCCCCGAGGTCGCTCCTGTTAGCGTTAGCAACAGGTTTGATTGACAGCGTTGCTAAGCCTCCCTCTGGATTGGCTCTTTGGTTGCTATGATACTCGTGGTCGTAATTCCAAATATAAAATATGTAAGTTTGACAGTTTTTCCAAAGCTCTACCTTAAGGTCCACTCGTTTTCCTGACGACACCGGTTGAAAATAAAGTAAAGGATGTAAAAGGTGAAACGTGTCAACATCAGCCAATCAACAACACGTTAACACATGGATCCAGTTTGACACACGCTAATGAACATGATTAACCCAGCGACCACATGTGATGGTCATGTGGTCATTACTGCTCCACTTTAACGCACCAATTTAACGTGTTAGTTATAGATCGAGTTGTTATTCCTGGTTTAAAATGATTGTTACCTTCACCGTAATTAATTGGCTCAGTGTAAAAGCGTAAATAAATATAGAATTGATTTATTTACACCATATTTCCGCTTTTAAAGGTCCTGGATTAAACAAAAAACTGACTCTTGTAGCGTTAATCCGTGTTCTAATGTTGTTAACGCATCAAAAACAGACCTGGAGTTGTGTTTTATTTCATTCACACATGTTTGAGTCGCACTTTATTATCAGTCCGTTACGTCTCCAAAGTTCAAAACGCTCTGTTCCACCTTGTGATGTCATCGTGTGGTGATACAGGAAGTGCTCCGCTGTGTTTTTAAACTCCACACACCTTCATTTATAGAATCATTTGGATCATTTCAGTCCAGGAAGTGCCAATCTACAACTGAACTAAAGGTAAAATGAGCTGCTAAACCATTTAAAAACTACCACTTGATGACATCACAAGGTGGAACGTCGCGTTTTGAGCTTTGGAGATGTAACAGACTAATAATAAAGTGTGACTCAAACATGTGAATGAAACAAAACACAACTCCAGGTCTGTTTTTGAGGAGGAAACAACATTAGCGCAGGTCAGAAAAGAGCGTAACACGAGCTCTTTAATGAGGCGGCGGTGCGTCTGTGATCGATGAGACTGAATATTAAAATTATGTGATAAATTATAGCGAACCTTATATTTGATTATTATTTATTTACGTAATTAGTTTGTTCTTTTTGTGCTGTCTCTTTCACTAGAAGTAGCAACATATTATTTATTATAATTGTTAAATTTTTTTGTTTTTTAACCTTCTTAATAATAATAATAATACATTTTATTTATAACGCACTTTACATTTGAACAACAAATCTCAAAGTGCTACAGTAAAAAAGACATTAAAAACAGAAGAAAATTAGTGTAAAAGCAATAAAACAATAGCCGGTGTTTATCTGTAGGTCAAAGTAAAAAGGTAGGTTCTTCTCTTAAAACGTCTTTAAAAACTTGAATTATGACGAGCTTTTACGTTCTTTTTTATCTTTCATCAGTTTGACAGTTTCACACTTCATCGGCTGCGTTTGAAGGAAACTTACGTCACTTCCGGCGCGACATGGCCCGTCCCGTTTCATGCACCCGACTGATGTGCCCTGTGTTTCTGAGGAGGTCGGCCGTGAGCGAGGGGAGCGTCCGAGCGTCCGAGCCTTCGTGAGACTTCGTGCTCTTCGATATCCCATCATGCACCACACGTGACTTTGTTTACAGGAGAAAATGGAGTTTGCAGCTGCTACAGAAACACTTTTAAATGTATGTACTGGTTTACAGAGCTGCGAGAAACTGTTAAAATCTGAATAAAAAGTGGGTGTCACAGTTGCTAGGCGATGTAACGTAAGCGACGTAATGTAAGTCACGTGACGTAAGCGCAGAGAGAGCAGCCGACGTGCGCGCCGTGGTGTGGACCTGTCCCATTTCAGCACAGCGTATGCGGCCCACAGAGGCTACAGGGAGGAGGAGCTACACGGAGGAGGAGCTACACGGAGGAGCTACACAGAGGAGGAGCTACACAGAGGAGGAGCTACACGGAGGAGGAGCTACACGGAGGAGGAGCTACACAGAGGAGGAGGAGCTACACGGAGGAGGAGCTATACGGAGGAGGAGCTATACGGAGGAGGAGCTACACGGAGGAGGAGCTACACGGAGGAGGAGCTAAACGGAGGAGGAGCTACACGGAGGAGGAGCTATACGGAGGAGGAGCTACACGGAGGAGGAGCTAAACGGAGGAGGAGCTACACGGAGGAGGAGCTATACGGAGGAGGAGCTACACGGAGGAGGAGGAGCTACACGGAGGAGGAGGAGCTACACGGAGGAGGAGCTACACGGAGGAGGAGCTACACGGAGGAGGAGCTACATGGAGGAGGAGCTGCACGGAGGAGGAGCTACACTGAGGAGGAGGAGCTACACGGAGGAGGAGCTACGCGGAGGAGGAGCTACACAGAGGAGCTACACGGAGGAGGAGCTACACAGAGGAGCTACACGGAGGAGGAGCTACACGGAGGAGGAGCTACACGGAGGAGGAGCTACACGGAGGAGCTACATGGAGGAGGAGCTACACGGAGGAGCTACACGGAGGAGGAGCTACACGGAGGAGGAGCTACACAGAGGAGGAGTTACACAGAGGAGCTACACGGAGGAGGAGCCACATGGAGGAGGAGCTATACGGAGGAGGAGGAGCTACACGGAGGAGGAGCTACACAGAGGAGGATTCAGGAGGAGGACTCAGGATAAAGAAATAAAATATGAATATACAAAAATAATAAAACATTAACAAAAATATAATATAAATAATAAATAAATAATACAAATAATAATAAGTACATAATAATGATCAAAATAAATACATTAATTGAATAAATACATAAAATAAATACATTATAAACAATAAATAAAATATAAAATGTAAATAGCAAATAAATAATTCAAATAAACATAAATAAAACATTAATTATGATGATCTTTTTTTGCTTTTCCGTTATCACCCTCATCACTCTGAGTCAAATCAAATCTGTTTTTTCACTCGAAGAAAATTAAAAGAAATAAACGCACCGTTGCCTCCAAGTCGTCGAATGAGCAAACGCTTTGGTGAGATTCCAGGACGGCGTTTTTGGAAGCGCCGTGACGCTGATCCGAGCTGACAATGTGCGCCAGCGTTCTGACTTTATGGGAATGCTTTTCTTTATTTAGCCCCTTATGAAATGTTGATGCAACCGTCTCACATTAGAGGGCAAGTGAGCCGCCAGGAGTGGGAGAGATGTGATTTGTATTCTCGGGCGCTCCCACAAAATCACTTCATGCCAATCTAAGTGATCCGCGGGGCAGCATTCACCCTGTTCCAAAATGTTATTGTTATGCTAATGAGAATAAATTAATCCAAAAGGGGTTGGATGGAGAACAAAAACAAAAGCTAAAAAAATTCTCAAATTGCTCTACAAACCTGGTCGGACTGAAGTTTTTTAAAATGTTAAACAGCATGAGAGACATCTAAGGCCTCATCAGGAGCAAATTTGTTGGCCCGATCTCCCAGCGCTCAAAGACACAAACAAAGCTTTGTAGTGATGGTCGCGCACAAAAGGAACGGGGCTTTATGAATACAGCAACAGATGGTACAGATGGTATGTAGACATTTTGTGAGAGGTTGCCGCGCAGACATTTCAAAGAGTCTTTGAAACAATCACGCAAAGGGACTAAAACGCTGCCATCATATATATTTGGCAGGGGAAAGTTAGCACGTAAAGCCGGTGCCAGCTAGCAGCATAAAACCTGTTCTGTAATAAACATGGGCGTTTCGTTTCTCATTTTAATTTAATTATGTTCGATGTGGCAGAAAAGATGGCGGCGCGGTCCGTGCGCCGAGTTGTACGACAGGATTTAATCAAGATTTGACTTGTAAATGTGTCAAACGGTTTAAGAGGCACGAGTGAACACAAAAAGGAACTGACCTCCAAAGTTAGCTCCAAGTACGCTACGCTAGTGTTCAGCAGCTTTTGTAAATGATCAGGATTTGTTAAATTTAGCAGCTAATGTGTCATATGGGGCTGTGTTTACATGCTAACTGCTAATTAGTGCAATGGGACATTATTGACAAGTTATTTTAGATTTATGTTCTGGATGTTTTCACTTATTCTGTCATCACACGTGTTATTGTCAACGTATGTTATGTATTTATCAGGTTAGAATGGACTGAGATCTGGAGCTAGCATTGTGACGGTGTGTTAGCATGGTAAAAGTGTGTTAGCATTGTGATGGTGTGTTAGCATGGTAAAGGTGTGTTAGCACTGTGATGGTGCGTTAGCATGGTAAAGGTGTGTTAGCATTGTGATGGTGTGTTAGCATGGTAAAGGTGTGTTAGCACTGTGATGGTGCGTTAGCATGGTAAAGGTGTGTTAGCATTGTGATGGTGTGTTAGCATTGTAATGGTGTGTTGAATTAGCATTGTGATGGAGTTAGCATTGTGATGGTGTGTTAACATTATGATGTGTTAGCATGGTGATTGTGTGTTAGCACTGTGATGGACTTAGCATTGTGGTGGATTTACCTGCTGAAAAGGCTGAGCGTTTATTTTAACACGTTCATAATTTGAGCAAAACATAAATATACAAATAAAAACAAATAAATGATCGATTCAGTTTTTTCTATTGAACAAAATTCAGCTCAAATCTTTATCAAAATCATCACATTTGGAGCTTACGTCAGTGTGATGTCATCAGTGTGATGTCATCAGTGTGATGTCATCAGTGTGATGTCATCAGTGTGATGTCATCAGTGTGAAGTCGTGGACATGACACTGATGAACCCATGATGTGATGTGACCTCAGCCTTTGGGACGATGGAAATGATCCTTTGTCTATAATTGTGTGTTTACTTTCATGTTGAATCATGTCTGTTCAATAACAGGCACTGTCCTAATCAAATAAATAAATAATATCAGTGTGATGTCATCAGTGTGATGTCATCAGTGTGATGTCATCAGTGTGATGTCATCAGTGTGATGTCATCTCTACTTCCTGTACTTTTCAACAGATTTTTAAAAACTTTTCTTCACAAATTGCTTGTTGATTGGTGTAAAACTATAATGTTTATTTACAACAGATATTATCACACCAAATTAAGTCACATTTTGAGAGTTGCAAAAATCTGTCATATGTTAAATGTCTTTAAAGGTGCCCTCTGTAACTTTCTTTAGAGGGGGGTTTGCCACCTGCTTGTCTCCATGGAGACTATTTTGCTTTGCCTGGAATGTTCCCCAGTGTGTGACTCATCTTTATTTACAGGTGTTTTATTGATCAGAAATATGCCACAGTGGAAAAGACTGTTGTTGTGTCTTTAGGCAAAGTACTTCCACCACACTGCACAGTGTGAATGTGTGTCTGTGTGAGTGAGTGAGTGTGTGGGGGTGTGTGTGTCTGTGTGTCGGGGTGTGTGTGTGTGTGATTGACAGACTTTCTATTATTTCACGTCTCACCGTGTCCCAGGTGACTCCAGTCCAAAAATAATAATTGTACAGTTCAAGTTGAGCTGGCGCCATTTTGTGTCATGGAAAAAATGTAAAATCAATTCAAGAAGAAGAAGAGTTTTCAAGGTTAAAGGTCAAACAGCCTGTTTCTGTGCGAGGGATGAACGTGTTTGTCCCAATTTAAATGTAAGAACAAAACATCACAGCTGAAGTGAAGTCGTAGCTTAGCCTAATAGCTCCAGTGCTAATAATAACAGATTTATAAGTGAGCGTCTCATTTTGTTATTTTGTGAAACCAACTTGATCCAAAAAAAACATAAAACTCATCACCAGGAATGAAACGTAAATCTGTGAAACCTGATTTATCTTCACCACAGAACTGTTGTTGTTCCTCCATAACAAGTAATGTTTAATTTTAAATTTGCATCTCACCTTCCCCACACATATGCTGGGCCCTCCCCTCCCCGCCGCCCGCCCCGCCGCCTGCCCCGCCGCCTCGCTCCTCTCAAACGCCACATTTTGAGTCGTGGGTGTGTCCTGCCCACACACACACACCCTTTTTTTTTTACAGTCACACTCAGCAATCAGCCCCTTTTATGTCTGTCTATCTGTCTGGAAAAATGGGCTGTTACCAAGGCGACGTGTCACCATGACGACATCCATCCAACCAACCGCCCCGTCCTCCTCATCCCCTGTAGTACTTGTCCTGTCAAGTCTCCCGTGCCTCCCCCCCGTCCCGTCCTCCGTCCCCGTCCCGCTCGTTCATAATCCACCCCCCGTTCTGTCATCTCACCCCATTTGCACCCCGCCAAGCGCCATCATCTCCCCGGTCCCCTCAGTCGTTCACACTCAGTCTAGTCCCCGCTCCCTCAAAAAAGAAGAAAAAAAAAAAAAAAATCCCCCGAAGAGACGAGGCAGTAAGGGAGATAAAGAGGGGACCATCGCTAACATCGTCCCGTCTTTCTGGCACCGCGGCTCGTAATGAGAATAGCTGCGAGCCGCTGGGGGGGATCGCGGGGCCGAGGTGAGAGGTTGGCCCGGGATGGATGGATTGACGGATGGGTGAATGGGAAGATGGGATGGGAGGATATGGTTGACGGTAATCCCATGCACACCTCTGTAATGGCGGCGACGGTGGTGGCGGTGGTGGCGAGTCCTTATCAGCTGCAGGTGAGGTGAGTGCGATCCGTGCCAGGAAGCAGCCGGCGCGGAGGTTCGGCGGGAGGTGTGTGAGGGATGGAAGCGTGACTCTAGCCGCGGGGCGTACATCTGGTAGGAACTGTGGATGGGTGGACACGTGCGGCAGAGGGGAAGATGAATCAGGTCGCACAACGGCGCCTAATGATCTCCGAGGGAATGAGGCAGGAAGCGAATATCCTTCATGTCAGTGTCATTAACCTGAGGGATGGACATGTGTGCGCGCGAGGGGAGGGGGCTAACGGCTAATCTAGAGGCTCAGGTGCGCGGCCCGGGACTCCGCCCATCGCGCACACACACACACGCACGCCCAGGGAATCATGGGATTTCCCTCCCTCCTCCCGCGAGCCAGATGATCAGAGCAGATAGAAGAGAAAGTAGGCCAAACAAACAGACTGAGCGAGCGTTACATCACAGCGGCACGGGGCGAGCGTTCAAAATGTGCAGGAGCAGACAGGGCCAGCGCTGGGATATCCGCGTTTTGTTTTTGCTCCCGGAAGCTCAAAGAATGCAACGCGACGAGGAAGATTTGAACTCGTAACGCCTCCGTCTAATGACTTGAGAGGCCTTGAGCGCGCGGCGGCGGTGGCCAGGGGGCGCTAGACGTTTTAATGAAGAACCCGACTGTTTTCATTAACGCCTCAGACAGATTAGACGGTCGTATGAATAATGGTGCACTTTGTTTTGCACTTCACAAGCTCCACAAGCCTTTTTTAAAAAACTGTACACAAAAGGTTTCTACAGGTGAGTGGATTGTCCGTCTCTTCTCAAAAAGCGAGATTTTGTGTTAAAATTTCACAAACGGCCGACAAAAAATGATTCACTGTTAAACAAATTAAACAAGAGCGATTTTAGTTTACGTTATAAATCTTAAAAACATCCAGAAAAAACGGACGTAAGGCGGTGTTTCTGCTGATCTGTCAGAATAACGTCGTAACAGACTTATTTTACGCAATTAATAGTTTACGTTTTTGATTAAACTGACAAAAAAAACCTAATTTTGACTAGAAAATGTCAATGTTAAAATATAGAAACATGAATTATTTGTAATTTGGGTTTTAGAAGCAACTTTAACCGAGAGAGTTTTGTTGACTTAAGTTCTCTGAGCGTGTGCCGTCGTGCGAGGACGTAAATCTCGACATGGAGATCATATTGCCCGTGTCCCAATTCGTGAAATGCGCCGTTCGAAGTGCCGTTTGAAGTACGCACAGAGCGAAGGGTACTTCTTTGGGACGAAATGGGACACGACTTGTACTTCAGCTGCCGTCTGTGCTTGTGGAGAATTTATCCCCGGTGAATACGTGCCCATTCCCCTCCTCAGACAGATAAACTCCGCCGTCTGCTCGTCGCTCCCTAAAGACAAAAGAAAATTCTTAAATAAGGACGAATATCAAATGTCCCGATAGCTACACAAATATACAAGTGTGAGGAATAATTCATCTCATTGTTTGGATTAAACACAAATGAACAGGACTTCACTAAGAGAAGTACAGATCTTTACTCACATTTTAACAGTTTCATGTCGCTCTTTTGCAGGTGACGTAAACCAGTTCTTACATTTGAGCGTGTATTGCGTAGCGGACTCCAGTTTCGTCTCGTTTTTGCGTAGACGCGGTGCATGATGTGCGCTCGGACTCACGCTTCGGTTATGGTCGATCTCTATATAAACGTAGGGCACATTTTCAGCCGTATTCGTCAGGTGCATGAAACGGGACAGGCCTTGTGGCGCCGGAAGTGACGTAAGCCCTTAAATGCACCGTTCGAACAGTGCTTTTAAGGGCACTTTGTTTCAATCAACGGTCTAACCAGACTGACACCATGGGAAAGTTCTAAATAATATCACATGTGGTACGTGAGCGGCACCGTAGAGACTTTTATACAGTTTTATCAGCCTTGACAGTTTTGTGAGGAAACTTTTGACCCAAGTGTAAGCGCCAAAGTTTACGTGATGTTCTGTTTTACACATCTCTACACAAACAGCCTTATTAAATTTACTTGGATGTGTGTTTGGTCATGGACTTGCACACACTTTTCTCATTAAACTTTTATAAACTCCATTAGACACAGAAAACAGTTAATTTTTTCCCAAGTGTTTAGTTTATATCAGGCAAAGATCAAGGCCGCGGTTGCTCTTAACAAATAGACGCCGATGTTATGAGCACCTGACAAAAAGACGCACACTTCAGGTTTCAGGTTTAGACTCTCACAAATAAAGCGCGGAACAGAATGGAAGAGCTTTGAAATCATGTTGTATTCACGACAGGGTCAACGCGGGGCAAACGCTATTTTTCTGCGTAGTCTCCAACTGCCAGAATTTTATATTTTTATCCAAACGAAACAGAGTCTTTCCAAGAACCAGCAGCATGTGAGGCAGAGAGGAGAGGTGATCTGAGGAAAGAACAACATCAGACGACTGACTAAACAACCACAATGATCACCACGTTAAAAAAAAGGCGAGTGTGAAGACGCCGTTTGTCAAAGTGAGCCCTTGTACGTGTTAGCGCGCGTGTTGATTAGCGCTCGGAGCACATTCTGGCCTGTTTGGTGAGTATGACTAGATTAGGTCGTGAGTGAGCCCCAGGGCCTAAAATTAGACTTGTATCTGACAGCTTCTCCTTCCCACTCCCACTAACCCTCTGTGAGTCGCAGTAACCTCGTTTTCAGACAAAATGAACGACGGCGACTTTATTAAAACCTGCGCGTTGGCCAGAGAGGGCGCTCCACACGAGAGCTCGCGTCGCGGTTCTCCAAAGTAATTGTTTTGTACTTGATGGATTGCAGGTTTCAGGTGACATCACGGCGTTCTACGGGCCAATAATGTTTAATACAGATGTGGAGCGGCTAAAATGGATATTAAAAATGCAGGTTTTGGTTGTAACGCGGTGAGATCTTGGGTCTGATCACGTCCAACATTTGTGAATAATCTGAAAACCATCGATCCTTTCCTCTAAATTCTGTTCATAAATGATCATCTTGTGTACTGAATTGCTACGCTAAAAAGTCCAACAAACAAAACGACGGAAACGTAGCTGGTGGACAGTGTTGGGAAGTCGCTGAGTACATGAATACAACTTACAGTACATATCCTGAATACTGTAATCCGGTACAGTTACTCTTTCAAAGCAGTACATGGATGGAGTTCGATCGCACAATTTAGACCCAAACTGCACAGAATCAGTGAGGAAAATATAAAATCCAGCTCTTGTGGCGAGGCAGATGGGATTTTTCCTTCAAGTCAAGTCACGTCAAGTCAGATTTATTCATAAAACACATTTAAAAACAACCGGCGCTGCCCAAAGAGCTGCACGGCATGAAGTGCAAACTGATAAAACAACAGCAACATGAAAAAATACAACAAATACACTGCCTGAATTTAACTAAATAGGTACAAGGCTCCTATTGGATGATTCTCTTTCAGCTGCAACAAGTTATTTAACAGCAACTCGTGCAAAGAGCTGATCGCCATTTCTTAAATAATCATGTCAAAAGATGTTAGTCTGTTTGAGAAGAGTCAAATTATTGGCATCAAGCGGAGAAAACATCTAGGGAGATCGCACAAACTACAAAAATTGGGAATTCCACCATCATCAATGTACGATCTTGGTGCAAAATGATGGATTATGGATGGAAATAAATCTTGTGACGTTGCAGAAGTGAATGTAATCAAAGCGAAAGGCGGCAGGTTTTAAAACAACGCAACAGTCTCACTCAGCTCGTGTTAAAGCCGCTGCAAACAAATGAGTTTTTAACAAAGATTTAAACATATTTAAAGATTGAGCTGTTCTAAAACCCGGAGAAACTGTCCAGAGTCTGGGACCAGCTACAGCAAAAGCCCCGCCCCCTCGAGTTTCATCCAAAATCATCTGGTCATAAAGCTGTTTTGAAGTAAAAGTACTCTAAGTATTCAAGATCCAGTACTCTGCAGGTTTTTCTGTAACTAAACACATTTTCAAATATTCTTCCCGTCACTGCTGGAGATGTAACAGTGACACCACCAACACGGATCTGATATGTATCTGGGCCCGTGAGGATAAAACGGACGCACCAGTTTGTTTCAGAGTCAAACCTTTCGTGATTGGACAAAACCACCTGTGTAAAACTGATTCTGATACCGAGTACTGATACAAAACTCATTTAATCTAACTATGAGTGAAGACATTTGGATTAAGTAAATATCACTGTTCAGACTCACAGATGGTTCACTGGTGAGAGGGTTTTGACTCAAACCAGTGAAAAAATTGTCCTTCTAACTGACGCCTGGACTTAAAATTTACAAGTTTATTACAATTAATATTAATATGAACAAGTATTAACACGTTTCTTACTGTTAATGCTACTTTTTCACATTCAAGACATTCAAACACTTTACATCAAGGAACCACTCACACGTTTCTACACCAGTGCACACAGACACTGGGGTGAGGGGGGTTAAGTGTCTTGTTCAAGGACACAACAGCAGTGTTCATCTGTGGGAGCTGGAATCGCACCATCAACTTGTGGATCAGTGGATCTGACCAATGATGTTTATATCGAAAGCGAGATTCGAACTGGCAACTTTCAGATCAGTGGACAAACGCTCTACAACTGTCACCCAATATTAGCATAACAGTATCAGTATCGGTCTAAATCGGATCAATACTCGCTTCCGCCCCCTAGTGTCTTAGATTTATATACAGATACAGAGGTCACGGTCTAAAAATAAACCACAAAAGGCAAAATCCGCGAAGTCTCAGCTTTATTTTTTACATTATTCTCTCTGTTTTTGTCTGTAAAACCCCTCACCACACACTTTATACACTTTTCTCACACAGGCGTTAACATTTTCTCACATTTCTCTCTCGTTTAAACTCTCTCAAAGTTCAAACCTTCGTAGGCGTCTTTGTCGGTGCGGAACGTTTCATCGACATTGTGGGTTTTGTCGGGGAGAAAACAAATCGCAAACGTACAGCACTTCAGAGTCACACTGAGATCCAACGTTTATGTAAATTTGTCTGAACACATTCTGTACTGGACAGGAGACACGGCACGGAGGAGACTGATGGACAATGGTCTACAGTCCAACAGCCAATCAGGACGCACGACACAATGGTCTACAGTCCAACAGCCAATCAGGACGCACGACACAATGGTCTACAGTCCAACAGCCAATCAGGACGCACGACACAATGGTCTACAGTCCAACAGCCAATCAGGACGCAGGACACAATGGTCTACAGTCCAACAGCCAATCAGGACGCAGGACACAATGCACGTTCATACTCTGTAAAAAAACCTGTGAAACTGCACTAAAAAAAGCTGACCTGTGATATAGTGAGACACACTTGTACTCCAGACTCTATATAAACCCACTCCGTCCATAATTCTGCGTCTCATGTCCTCGTAGCTCCAGTATAAACACAAACCCCTCCGACTTTCACTCTCGCTCTCTCTGGTGTGTCACAAACGCTGGTGTAAGTACTTCAGACAGCGCAAACAATACGACTTTAAGAAACCCAATTCCTCACCTCTTTCTTATTCCTGTGCTTCGGTGACCTGGGGGCCGGGGGCTGCGCTGTTTTTCGCCCGTTTGCTTTTCCCACTTGGACGACACTGTTTTACCTGCGCGAGCCTGAGGGAGCATTACTCGCCCTTGTATATGGAACACTACAATATCTTGGAAGTGTTTTTGCGAGTTTCCAGCGCTACAGGTTTATATTAATGACCGCGTCTGGCCTGTATATTCTTGCTCGGTGTGTGTCCTGTTCCTGTTTGCTTATGTTGTGAGATTGAACGTATGTGCGCTCGCAGCGGGTCAGCTGAGGTAGCCAATAGAAGGAGCTGTCTGCTATTTTCTGCTGTGTAAATCATCCTAAGGCTTTTTTTCCCTCTGTAATCTCTTGCGCTCATGTCCAGGCAGCTCTGTTTACATAATTACTTCCCTGAATACATCAGAGCTGGCTTCCTTCTTTTCTGTGCAGTCATCCGAGCTTTCTTTGTAGCCATTTGGACGCAGTTTGTTTATTAAAAGCAACTTGGGTTTGATTATTATCCAAATTAGCCGCGGTAAAGATATACACTTGCTAACGCGATCTCAGACTTAACAAGGCGTCCGTGTTGTTTACTTATGGTAATGATGCAATTTTCCAGCCACGTTCATGAGACATCCTTGAGGAACATGAGGTGTCCTTAGATTCCCGAAAAGGTTTTTAAAATACCCTCATACGGCACGGAACGGCTGATAAATGAAAGTCTTAAACTCTGCTTCCATATGGAAACGCTGACCTTTTAAGGAGCAAGTGGAAACGAGTGTGAGGAGCATTCACTTAAAGTACTTTGAGCAGCTAGCTTTACTCATTTTTTTCATTTTCCTTAGCTCATCCGTAAGGTCACAGGAGGCTACGTTTTTTCTCCACTGCGGCGGCTTTTGTGGTAGAACTTAGATAATCAACAACTCCAACGATCGCACGGATAACAAAGTGTCTTTTCTTGTTCCGTGTTTCTTTTTGTAATGATTAATTGACACTTCTTCCATCAGAATCTTGTTTAGCCTTGTGTGCTTTTATACTCATAGTACACTGCAGAGTATATACTGTATTTTCTGGACTATACGTCGCTCTGGAGTATAAGTCGCACCAAAAAAATGCATAAAAACACCGGTACAAGTCTAGAGTTCCCACGCGCAGTCGTCACTCTGACAAAAAACAAGATGTGAAATTATATATTTGCATCATTTCCCGGACAAACGATGAAAAAAAGTGAAAAAAGTCTGGAAAATATGGTACAAAAAGCAAAGATACAGTGATGAACCTGAACAAACTGCAACATGAAGTCAAGCAACCAAAATGAATTCTAGGGACAAGTTTAGAATCATCCACATTCACACAAAGAAACTCTACGTCTGTAAATGCTGTAATAAGTCTGCCAGAACAGTAGGGGGCCACAGTCAGTCGTTACACGCAGGAAAAAGCAACAGATATACTGAATGTTTCCTGCAGATGGAAAGTTTGTAAGATTAACGCATCTGTACACGGTTCCTGACAAATAAAGAATAAACTAAACTTTCCAGCAAATGTTTAAGGAACATCAGGGCTCTGTGTCCACGGCAGAACGCTAGCTAGCTCACTGCGTGTCAAAGCTAACAGTTACTTTTATTAAAATCAGAAAACATAAAATGAACCTATTAAAATTCTAATTAATTAAAAATAAAGAGTACACAATTATTTTTAAATGTAGAATACTTATAAAACAGTTTGGGGTGTTGTTCATTATTTATTATACCTCAAAGTTAGCATTAGCGTTAGCATTGAGACACAAACATGTCTCTTTCTAAACAGAAGTGTCTAGAGTTTAACATGTGACAGTGACGTCCACCTGCAGCTCCCTGTCCACTGTCTGACCCTAACCCTCTGACCTCTGACCCCGAACCCACCACTGTCCACTGCTTCATCTTTAAATATTTATTAATTTTAGTGTGACTCTGCAAAAAACCTATAGAGATAAAACTGGACAGGAAGTAGTGACGCTAACAGGAAGTAGTGACGCTAACAGGAAGTAGTGACGCTAACAGTGAGGTTGGGGGCGCTAATGTGCACAGAGCCTGTTATACCTCCTACATATCTCAGGCCAGAGTCGAACGGTTCTAACCTTGTGGCAGAAACAATAACAGAAGAAACACTCAACAATTTAATAACTACAGGACCCAGAACAATCACAGCAGAGGAAGTGTCCCTGCCATAGTTTATATAAATGGACATAGCTAACCTGTTAGCTGCCGCATTCCAAACAGGAAGTGATGATGAGTGTGCTTACGGCTCCATCGACTCTGGCTCCAATTCACTTTCTATGTAAAAACTGTCTCCTCTCTCTGTCTCTGCTGCTTCAGACTTGTTATTTTGGTCTTAAATGTTTGTATTAACCCTCTACATGATCCTGGGTTTTGTTTTTTTGTTTTTTTTTTTATTTTGAATTTATTTTTTGACTTATTTTGAGGGGTTTTTTTGCTTGTTATTTTGACTTTATTTATATATATTTTTATTTTATTTTATTATTTTTATATCATTTTTTTGTTATTTTTATTTTATTTTTTTATATATATTTTAAGTTATTTTGTTAAGCTATTTTCTTTTCTTTTTTTTTTTTTTTTGAGTTTCTTTTTTGTTTTTTGAAAAACTCTGTCCCCTCTCTCTGTAACTGCTGCCGTCAGGGTTTTTTATTTCACTATTGTGTCTGTAAATCAAGATCTGAACATTAATAACAGACAAATCCGGCGCCTTCTTTCCCCGAGGTCGCTCCTGTTAGCGTTAGCAACAGGTTTGATTGACAGCGTTGCTAAGCGCCCGCTCCCTGCTAAACCAGCGTTGCAGACGGGAAGAGGCGTTACCTTCAACAGCCTCTCTCCTGATTGGCTCTTTGGTTGCTATGATACTCGTGGTCAGAATTTCAAATCTTAAACTGGGCACCAAATTAGCCGCTATAACTGCTAGCCTCGATGAGCTTCGACTTCTTTAGCCCATGATCCTTGTTTTATCCGTTCCAGTTTGGATGTAGCTGCAAATGGAAGGGCATCTGGTAAGAAAAAAACAAAAAAAACAAACCAAATTACAGAGCTCAGACAGTTCACTGAGGAAAACGAAAAGACGATAAACATTCCAAACACATCAACGCTCATGCAAAGTTGTTCAAAATTGATTTCCAAAAGCTAAACCAAAGCAGTTCCAGCTGTATCCCGGAGCCTCGTCCCAAACACAATCCCATCTCTTTTCTCTCCCGTCTTCTTCACGTCTAAATTACATCGATGTTTAATCAGATGCGTGAGGCTGAATCCGACGTATACAAAAATAAACAACACGCCTTAACTTTGAATCGCCAAACACACACTCTGCGGCGGCGGCGGCAACGAAACGCGCCCCGGTCCAAATGTCACGGCAAAAACAACGGACCTGAGTCTTAAACAAAACACACAGAGAAAATAAAAGTGGGTTTGGCGCCGAGAGAAACGACAAACACGATTCATCAAGTGTCTTTATAAATCAAATATATAACACAAGACAAATGGAATTATGAAAAACGTTTATTGAGTCTTTTTCAACGGCTGTTTTCAGGATTTGTAAATAAAATATTTTTAAAAATATTAGAGTTTTTTACGTTTCTTTTTTCAGGCGACACAAGTTTATTTGTCCAGAGTGAAACAAAAAAGTGTTTTACAGAAAAATAAAGACGTTAAAATAACAAAACAACAAATGAAACAGAAATAATCAACATCAAAAGTGAAATGGTCTCCTCCTCCTCACGGCGCCTCCTCCTCCTCACGCCTCCTTTTACTCACGCCTCCTCCTCACAGCACCTCCTTTTACTCACTGCATCTCCTTTTACTCACGGCACCTCCTTCTCCACACTGCGCCTCCTTCTCTTCACTGTGCCTGCTCCTCCTCACAGCGTCTCCTCCCCCTCACAGCGCCTCCTTTTACTCACTGCGCCTCCTACCCCTCACAGCGCCTCCTCCCTGTCACAACGCCTCCTTTTACTCACGGCGCCTCCTCCTCCTCACAGCGCCTCCTTTTACTCACTGCGCCTCCTTCTCCACACTGCGCCTCCTTTTACTCACTGTACCTCCTTCTCCACACTGCGCCTCCTTTTACTCACTGTGCCTCCTTTTACTCACTGCGCCTCCTTTTACTCACGGCGCTTCCTTCTCCACACTGCGCCTCCTTTTACTCATGGCGCCTCCTACCCCTCACAGCGCCTCCTCCCCGTCACAACGCCTCCTTTTACTCACGGCGCCTCCTCCTCACGGCACCTCCTTTTACTCACTGTGCTTCCTCCTCCTCACTGCGCCTCCTTTTACTCACTGTGCCTCCTTCTCCACGCTGCACCTCCTTCTCTACACTGCGCCTCCTTCTCCACACTGCGCCTCCTTCTCCACACTGCGCCTCCTTCTCCTCACTGCGCCTCCTTTTACTCACAGCGCCTCCTTCTCCTCACTGCGCCTCCTCCTGAGTCTTAAAACACACAGATATAATAAAAGTGTTTTTTTGCGTCGAACGAAACGACAAACACGATTCATCCAGTGTCTTTCTGTCCGAGTGTCCGTGGATTTGGCCTTTGGGAATCTGGGAATGACAATAGTTCAGGTTCACAGTTTTTTTTTTGAATAGAGTTGGAAGTTTTCGGGAAAACAGCTCGGACTTCCCGTTTCGAGCCGGTGACAGTCGCTCGCCAACATCCTGGAATTCACACACCCGCAGTGACAGATGTAAACAACTTTGCATGCGATCGGCAGCTGGTCGCAGAACGCGGAGTGACTTGGCGAGCGGGAAAAACTTCAAAAGAGCAACAACAAAAAATTAAAAAAATGTGCGTACGGCCGGTGGGGTTGGTAGTTAAAATCCCACAGTTTGGAAGTCGATGTTTGTTACTCCGGTGTGTGTGTGTGTGTTTTTTGCGATGCAGCGCTCGTCCACCAATCAGAACGGCAACAGACAACAGCGCCGGGGGGGTCGAGGGGGGTGTGCTGCGAGGGGAAACGAGGGGGCATTGTAGGATGGATGTCGCGGCGGTGGGGAGGGCGGCGTAGCAACCGACCCCGACCTCCCGTTGAGAAGCGCAGGTTAGGGATTAGGACTGATGGATGAGGGCGGAACGGGGCGCAGAGACGTCCCGCTGAGGTACGGAGGAGCCAGGACGGAGGAAACAGCTGGGACGAGGAGGAGGAAAGGGGAGGGGAGGGAGGGGGGGGTCTGGCGGCGGTGGAGGAGGAGGGGGAGGGGGGCGGGGGCATGGCAGCGTCGCGTTCGAACTTCCTGGAGAGGCACAAACAAACACATTTGGACAGCTCAAGGGGAGTCGGAGAAGGAGGGAGGGAGAAGTTTTTTGTCGGGAAAGTAAATCGTGTCCAGACGGAGTTTTACGGCGCCGTCTCATTGGTCGTCGCTGTTTTTTTAACGGCTCTTACGTAACGCGGATAAACTGCTGACTCCGAAATGCACGAAGTGAAACGAGATCTCGCAAAAAATCGGAGCCAAACTCGTTAATTTTTACGGCGAATTGATCCGAGGTTAAGACTCGTTTCCAACATGTTTAGATGATTAAAAAAACACTGGATGTCTGAGTCTGAAAGTGAATGTTTCATGTTAAATCTTTAAGAAAAGCATCAGACAAAAGTTTGGACACGTCTCAGTTTCTACGTTTTATAAAAATATAACACAAGAGAAATGGAATTATGTAGAGAAGAAAAACGTTTATTGACTCTTTTTCGGCGGCTGTTTTGAGGATTTGTAAATAAAATATTTTTTAAAATATTAGAGTTTTTTACGTTTCTTTTTTCAGGCGACACAAGTTTATTTGTCCAGAGTGAAACAAAAAAGTGTTTTACAGAAAAATAAAGACGTGAAAATCACAAAACAACAAATGAAAACAGAAATAATCAACATCAAAAGTGAAATGATCTCCTCCTCCTCACGGCGCCTCCTTTTACTCACTGCGCCTCCTTCTCCTCATGGCGCCTCCTCCTCCTCACGGCGCCTCCTTTTACTCACGGCGCCTCCTCCTCCTCACTGCCTTCTTCTCCTCACTGCGCCTCCTTCTCCTCACAGCGCCTCCTCCTCACGGTGCCTCCTCCTCACGGTGCCTCCTCCTCACTGCACCTCCTTTTACTCACAGCGCCTCCTCCTCACGGCGCCTCCTCACGCCTCCTCCTCCTCACTGTGCCTCCTCCTCCTCACTGTGCCTCATTTTACTCACAGCACCGCCTCCTCCTCACGGTGCCTCCTCCTCCTCACAGCGCCTCCTCCTCCTCACACCTCCTCCTCCTCACAGCGCCTCTTCTTCCTCACGGTGCCTCCTCCTCCTCACGCCTCCTCCTCCTCACAGCGCCTCTTCTTCCTCACGGTGCCTCCTCCTCCTCACTGCACCTCCTTTTACTCACAGCGCCTCCTCCTCACGGTGCCTCCTCCTCCTCACAGCGCCTCCTCCTCCTCACGCCTCCTCCTCCTCACGGCGCCTCCTCCTCACGGCGCCTCCTCCTCACGCCTCCTCCTGGTGTTTGGATCTAAACTGTAATAAACATAAATAAAACCCTCGACGTCCAAACGTCCAAACTCTTTTTCCAAATCTTATTCTGTGGCGTTGAATCTGACCTGACGCAGAAACGCCATCGTCCAAAATGCCGACGCCGGATCCAAACTTCACATGAGGCCGGCGGCATTTCCAAGTCAAATCAGCGTATTCCAGGAGGAACACTTATGGTTTTCTTTTGGTCCGCCTCACACGAGCTTTAGAATGAAGCGCAATCAAAAGTTCTTTAGAGGCGTTTAATGGAGCCGTGACTGATTAATGAGTCGCCAACAGAGGCTTTGAAAGTAAAGAGCGAACTGCCACGAATAATACCAGTGCTTATAGAAAATCTTTATTAATACACGCCGTGCAGTCTGATAGATATTGTGTGAATAATGCATGCATTAGTATTGATATTGTCAGTCAATACAATTTCCAGCAGCCATTTTGCAAAGAACTGGCTCATTCTATGAAACAGAAAAACGTTTGAACAAAGCAGCTTTGTCGTACGAGGCCATTACTGTCACTATTTCTACATTTAAAGTGTAATATTCAAACTGATTGTGTAAGTGATTGGATAAGCTGATGTTAGCGTCGCTTCATGTTGCTGAGTGTGTGTGTGTGTGTGTATGCTAGCACGCTAATTAGCACAAACATAAATAAACACGCTAATTGACTCTGAGCACATTAGCACCTTTAGCAACTTTACTGTTCCGTCCAGGTTTTGTTTGTAGAGTCACAATGAAATTAATAAATATTTAAAGATCAGACAGTGGACAGGGAGCTGCAGGTGGGTCAGGGGTCAGAGGTCAGAGGTTAGGGGGTCAGGGTCAGACAGTGGACAGGGACATGTTTAAGCTCTACACAAATAAAATTATTACTTCACCTGAGACGAAAGAGAAAGAGACGTGTTTGTGTCTCAATGCTAACGCTAATGCTAATGCTAACACTAATTTGGAGGCATAACAAACAAGCTGAAGGATTCTACATTTAAAAATAATTGTGCAGTCTTTATTTTAACTCATTATAATTTGAATAGGTTGTTTATTTTATATTTTATGATTTTAACAAAAGTTAGCATTAGCTTTGAGACACAGTGAGCTAGCTAACGTGCTGCTGCGCAAAAAGACAATCAGTGGAGTTGTTTTAATAGTAGTGTCTGATTTTGTTACTAAAGCAGGAAGTGCGTCAAATTTCTACAACCAATGTTCAACTTTAAAGGTCATTTAATTCACAAAACTGACTCTCGTAGGTTTAATCCATGTTCTGATGTTGTTTCCTCTTTAAAATCAGACCTGGAGTTGTGTTTTGTTTCATTCTCACATGTTTGAGTCACTTTATTATTAGTCTGTCACATCTACAAAGCTCAAAACTCTGAGCCTGGTGATACTGAAGCCCTGAGCGGCAAATAAGGAAAGAAAAAAAGAAAAAAAAAAAAAGAGAGGGGGGGGGGCATCATTTGGGCAACGTTTCCTGTTTTGTTTTGTTTTTTCCCTCTGATGCTCACAGGCCTTTTTTTTTTTTTTTTGCTCTAATAGCCATAAAAAAAAGTCTTGTCATTTTTTTTTTCTTTTGCACTGGCAGCTCCAAATAAAATGTCAATAAATAAATAAATAAATAATATATATTAAAAATAAATAAATAATAATAATATTTTTTTTATCCACGGTGCAAAAAAAAAAAAAAATAAATAAATTCACATGAGAGGGGAAAAAATATCTGAAAATGTCTTTTTTCACTCGCCGCTCGGAGCTTCTGTTTTGTGTCCAACTGTTTGAGAATTTACAATCAAGTCAGAAAGAACAATTCTGTATGAAAACATAAAAACAAACACGGCACCTCCTCCTCCTCCTCACAGCGCCTCCTCCTCCTCCTCACGGCGCCTCCTCCTCCTCACGCCTCCTCCTCCTCACGGTGCCTCCTCCTCATGGCGCCTCCTCCTCCTCACGGCGCCTCCTCCTCACGGCGCCTCCTCCTCCTCCTCACGGCGCCTCCTCCTCACAGCGCCTCCTTCCTCTCACCTTGTTCAGTGTTTGACGTGATGACGTGACGGCTCTGATTCTCAAACCTCAGACGAGACCCGTCACGACGCATCTGTTAAGTCATAAAATGTCACCAAATTTGGGGAAATGTCAGCTAAGTGCGCGCGGTGGGAAAGAGGAGCGGGTGGAGCTGACGGATGGAGCTTGACACGGGGGAGCGGGGCCGCCGGGGTCAGGGAGGTGTCTCCAGACTGAGGAGGTGCTGTATGTCAAACACAGGCAGATTTAATTAGGGAAAATCTAATTAACTGACCCCTATGTGTCCTTTTAGTGCGTGAAAGCCGCTCTAAATATACGCCTCCATTTACCTGCAGCGCGCTCCCTGGCACGGCGCCGCTGGGGAGGTGTATTTGTGGTCCTTGTTATGTCGGAGCTATTCCCGTAGATGCTGATGAGGCTGGATTTTCCTTGATTAAGTCTCTGCATGTGGTTTGGAGAGACACACAGGCAGCACAGATTGAACACAGGTAAAAGCTGTTCTCTGTTTGTCACGAAGATAATGTTGTGCGTTTTTGGACTTTAAGGACGTTTGAGGATCACAAAGGTTGAATGGAGGCTATTAAGTTTACAGTTTACAGTTTCAGTGTCGTTAGCTCCTCCTTCCGACAGATATAAGGCAGTGTCCAGCAGAAATCTGACCAGAACTGAAGAAAACCAGAACTTGGACGAGCAGAGAAACGTCTTCACTCCAACTTTTTGTCCAGTTGACAGATTTAACTTTGGCTTTTACTCTTGAGGAAGGAAATACAAAACGTTTGACCCAAGTCGCACAGTTTAAAGGCAATGGGACAAATACTGAGGAAATGTATGTAAACTTGAAACTTTGAAGAAAATCATGAAAAAATGTCCAAAAAAAAAATCCTTCTCTTATTATTCTGACATTTAGCAAATAGAAATAATTTTGTTAATCCTAATTGACCTAAAACAGGAAAAGTTTAGTCTAATTTCATGTCAGACAGTGAGAAAAAAAAGCATATGTGTCTTTTTATAAAGTGTATATAAACTTTACACTGGTGAAAAATGGTAGTTTTATTATTTTTTGTTTTGTTTTTCAGAACCAAAGACAGTTTAGGCCTTGGTTAAACAGAAATATCAAATGTTTTAGTGCTGCTTGTTCCACTAAAGGAGGCGGGGTTGTTAAATATGTAAGAGACTTTTACCTTGTTTCTGTTTTACACTTTGCATCGTTTGCAAAAGAATTCGAATTTTTGTCTTTGAAACTTTTATTGGCCATTAATAAGATTGTGCTCATTGGTGTTTATCGCCCTCCATCTGTAAATCGCTCTGCAAAAATCTGTAGAAAATGTAATATCTTTCTACGAGTCCCTGGAAGTTCTGCTCACGGTCGGTTTATATTTGGACTGGATCTTCTGCCTCGAGCTGAAGTCTCATTGTGCAGAGTCACATTTGACACAGTTAATCTCAACACCGGCCAAAACTAATTTTAAAATTCCTGAAAAGTCGAGCTTTATAAACCCGTAGATTCCAAAACGGAGATTCTGCATATGAGACTCAAGACTAAAAACGCCTCGTACAATTATAAAAAGAAGCTCTAAACACTTTAAATGTCCCATATTACGCTGTTTTCTGATGTGTGTTCTGTTGTTTCCTCATCTTAAACAGACCTGGAGTTGTGTTTTGTTCCATTTTCACACGTTTAACACAAAAACGTTGCAGATTTAGACCGTTTTTTTCCCCTCAAGCCTTGAAAACTACCACTTGATGACATCACGAGGTGGAACAGAGCATTTTGAGGTTTGGAGATGTAACAGACTAATAACAAAGCGTAAACAAAACACAACTCCAGGTCTGTTTTTTGAGCAGGTAACACCACATCCCTTTAGTAAATCCATAGACTTTTTTAATGCCATTTCTCCATCGGAAAAAAACATCGAGTTAAAAATAGAACAAATCTGTGGTTTTCGAGTCGTGTTTCTGAATTGTTGAAATCTAAAGACGAGCGCTCCAAACCTCAGACCGCCTGGCAGAACTTCAGACAGCTAAGAAATAAATGTGTTTTGACAATAAGATGTGTCAGAGCAAACTTTTACGGAGCATTTATCCGAAAACATCGCTCCAGGTTTTGTAAAACTGTTAAAAACATTAAAGCGCTTTAGATCCTCTTTACTCTGTCGTCTTTTGTTTAGGCTTTTAATAGGGACTTTATTTCACTTTTTAGTATTTTTTATGGACTGAATCTGTTCCTATTTGTGGTCAAAATAATATTATTGCTATATTTGATGTTATTTGTGACACATTTTGTTTGAGGAAACTTAAATCTCTGCTCCGTTTTAACACAAAAAGCAGATTTATTAGATCCAAACTCTTAAAAATAGCTCTTCCTGTTACTAATTTGAGTGTTTGGGTGCATATTTTTAACCTTATTATTGTCACTGGTCTAATCCGCAGCGTGTGGAAAGGCGCCGACGTCACTCCACGGCGCAAACGTGAAAAACCAAACGGCACAAACAAATTCCAAACTCTCTCGTCTCGTTAAAATCCAAGAAAAACTCAAAAGCTTTTCAGGTTCTGCAGTTCTGAAATGTCCGTCATGTTTTAAACACAAGTCTGAAGGTCATAAAAGCGCGACCGCTGCGGGTAAAGCTGTCAGCGATAGTGTTTGTGCGCTGGACCGGACAGAAAGTGTTTTATTGACTTATGAAAAGCTTTTGACCCTGTTGATCAGTGTTTTAACGTCATTTAGTATCAGGAAAACTGTTTTTGCGCATAAACAGAGCGCTGCCGTAAAAGATTTAGACTCTCAGCTGGTCTGGATGTTTAAATAAAGGTTGATAAACTGTAAAAACCTTGAGAAATTTAATACATTTTTGATATACGTTTCCTTAGTTGACCAGCAGAGGGCGGTAGACAGTGGTTAAGTCAAAAGAGAAAGAGAAAAAAAACAACCGTAAATGCGCAAAACGTTTAATGAAGTTTCAAACGGTTTGCAGCAGTTCGTCATTATAAGAATTCTTAACATCCGAATCATTTTCTGTAACGCTAACAAACATTATCATGCTAACAGCACACTTCCTGCTTTGGTCGGGATAAAACACTTTTTGAATCAGATGTGGACGGCGTGTAATCGGCCCCTCTACATTTGTGCTTGACTCGAATAAAACCTTTTGTATTGTTGACAGCGCGGCAGACTCCGGAGTTTCCTGGATTGCCGTGTTTCCTGGAGTGGGCGGGGACAGGGGGACTGGGAGGGGAAATGAACAACGTGTTTTCAGGTCGCAGAAAACATCGCAGATTAAAGGATTAACTAAACGTCCATGAATAAATCCTAAATCTTAACATGACTCTGAGCGCTAAAAGAAAGTACTAAAACATTGTAGTACTTGCTCATCCAGGGAGACAGGGGGCGACAGAGGGGTCTGTTACCCCGGGCCTAGGGGGTTTAAGGGCCAAGAACTAAACCTTCATCCTATTTATTTGTATTAGAGGGGCCCCTGTGAGAGTTCTTGCTCTAGACCCCAAAATTTTTGTTGATGGCCGAGCTGGACTGGCCATTTTGAGCCGGTTACACATAAGTGGCCCGCTCTTCTTCAGCTTTCTCTGGATGTTCACGCTCTAATATGAGTTCACAGTGGTCCAGATGTGGTCCCATGTGGTCCCATGTGGTCCCATGTGGTCCCATGTGGTCCCATGTGGTCCCATGTGGTCCCATGTGGTCCCGGTCCAGTTCTTTATCACCCGGACTGGCCAAAAGCCGACGGGGCTGATGAGGAAACACCTGCCCCTGAGCTCAGAGCCTGGTCATTTCAAAACATTCTGTTTTTTCTGAATCGCTGTTGGCCACAAGAACCAGGACTAAACCGGGACTAAACCGGGACCAAACCGGGACTAAACCGGGACTAAACTGGGACTAAACCGGGACTAAACCGGGACTAAACCGGGACTAAACCAGGACTAAACCAGGACTAAACCAGGACTAAACCAGGACTAAACCAGGTCTAAACATGTTGAATCAGTGTTTGAGTTTTGTTCAGTTTAAACCTGAACATTCTTCCTGTAGATGTGACTCAGGCCTCGACTTTGACGACGTTTAAATCCAGACTCAAACTGTTCTGTTTATGTGAATGTGACTGAAAGGGGTTTATTCTGCACTTTTCTCCTTTAATGTTAATCTTATGATGCTTATTTGTGATTAATTATGTTTTGATTTGTTGTATTGTGATTTTAATGTCTTTTTTATTCTGTAAAACTCTTTGAATTACCTTGTGTTGAATTGTGTTGTAAAAATACACTTTCCTGTTGTGTTCAGGGTCTGGTCCAGACCAAAAAGTCCAGACTTTCTTCTCCCAGTCCAGCCCTGGTCGACGGGCCGGACCTCGCCTTTAAACCTCACCCAAATGGCCTCATAAAACCACCACATCCCTCCATTATATAAAGCTGCTTGTGACACGATCATGTCGTTCCGTTCGACGCTGATGAGGCGGCGTTTTCCTTGATTAACTCTCTTGGTGTGGTTCTCCTCACACGCACACACAGGCAGATTAAACCTGCATCGTGTCAACAGGGTCAGTGCTTACAGTATATCCATTTAACTACTCGCCTGAATAACAGTGACTCATCCCCGACCATCGCACTCCCCCTCCTCCTCCTCCTCCTCCTCCTCCTCCTCCTCGCCGCACCTCGCTCGCCCCCAAGCCAGACCGATCAGGGGCTAAATCCAAGACTCGTCAGTCGAATGCCCCGGATTCATCCCCCTAGGATAAATATATACAATGTGTTTAACGGCTTAACAGGGCCTTTGCAAGCTGCGCATAAGCACACACACCCCCTCGCACACACACACACACACACACACACACACGGCGTTAGCGAGCTGCTGTTGCTCCTGTGCTGTGTACATTTGGCAGTGCTGGCTGGAGACAGGAGAGACAGTAAACAAGGCTGAGAGAACATACTGACCTCCATCAAGCGCTCCCTCTCTCATCGTCCTCTTTTTACTGCCACTGCCCCGACCCCAATTAGTAATATAACAGCCAATAAATCAGGTAAAACCATAGCGGCTCAGCGCTGTCGAAGAACACGCCGCTCATGTGGTCTCCGGGCCGGCGGTTAAGCATATACACAAATATTGGGATGTAAGGGCAAAGCGGTAGACTTAAGTTTTCATTGGGTTTTTTAAAGGACTGACTCCTTAAAGGACAGGGAGAGAAGTGCGGTACCAGGGATTTAGTGGATTTTGATGTTGCGGTAACTGCGGCTTATCTTGATTTTGCAGTAAATACGGCTTATCTCATCTTCATTTTGCAGTAACTATGGCTTACCTCATTTTCATTTTGCGGTAAATAGGGATTACCTCATCTGGATATTGCGGTAACGATGGTTTATCTCATTTGGATGTTGTGGTAGTGACAGTTTACCTCGTCTTGATAACTAGGGCTTACATAATCTTGATATTGTGGTACCTATAGTTTAGCTCATGTGGATATTGTGGTAACTGGGGCTTACATCATGTTGATATTGCACTGACTGTGGTTTACCTCATCTTGACATTGCCTCATCTGGATTTTTCAGTAACTATGGTTTACCTCATATTGTTATTGCGGTAACTAGGGTTTATCTCATCTGGATATTGCGGTAACTGTGGTTTACCCCATTTTCAGTTTGTGGTAACTATGGTTTATCTGATATTGACATTGGCGTAACTAGGGCTTACCTCATCTTCCTTTTGCGGTAACTAGGGATTACTTCATGGGCTTATGTCATCTTGATATTGTGATGACTATGGTTTACTTCATCTGGATATTGCGGTAACTATGGTTTACCTAATTTTTAGTTTGTGGTAACTACGGCTTACTTCATATTGACATTGCCGTAACTAGGGATTACCTCATATTGATTTTGTGGTAACTAGGGCTTACCTCATCTTGATTTTGTGGTAACTAGGGCTTACCTCATCTTGATTTTGTGGTAACTAGGGCTTACCTCATCTTGATTTTGTGGTAACTAGGGCTTACCTCATCTTGATTTTGTGGTAACTAGGGTTTACCTCATCTTGATTTTGTGGTAACTAGGGATTACCTCATCTTGATATTATAGTAATTATTGTTTACTTCATCTTTACATTGCGGTAACTATGGTTTATCTCATTTGGACATTGTGGTAATGACAGTTTACCTCTTGTTGATTTTGCGGTAACTAGGGCTTGTTTTGCTCCACAAAAATGGAATATATTTCAAGGACAAGCAAAATTGGAAATGTTGGTGCCACAAACAAAATTTAATAATCTAGTCACAAACTTCTACATTCACACCTGTCCCTGTTTTTAACGTTTGAATGGATTTACACACTTATTTCTTTTATTCTTTTTTCTTTGTGTTTTATTTTAATCGGAGCGTCCATGAAAAAAACGTCAAAGTGTTTATGACTAAAGATAAAAACAAACAAAACTGCTCCTTCATTTTGCGGTAACTAGAGCCTACGTCATGTTCATTTTGAGTTTTATTATTTTATTTTTCTGAATGAATGGTGCGTTTATTTCTCTTGACCCCGGCGTCTCTCCAACACGTCATGACCGACCCCAGACCTCGAGCCGAGTCCCTGAAACGCCGCACATCCCCCTGACGCGCTGAAGAATGCGTCAGAATTCCCCGCGGGGTCATTAACCTCCTGAGACCCGAGCTTTAATCAAATAAAATAATAAAAAAATATGTAAATAAAATAAAAAAAATAATAAAAATACAAAAAAAAATAATAAAAACAAATAAAAATAAAATAATTAAATAAAAATAATTAAATAAAAAAATTAAAAAAATAAAGAAAATAAATAAATCTTCTAAACTCTTAGAAATATTCAAAATTGAACATGTTCTTGTTGCTGTTCTTCTAAAAATTTGCACTGTGGCCTAAACAACCCAAAAGGTGTTGTCCACAGATGAGGACGCCAGGTCTCAGGAGGTTAAAGCGCACCTTACCCTAAGAGTTAGCGTCTCATCACCCTTTAGCACGAGCGGCGTGTAAGACCTCCATGCTGCCATATTTTCAATCTATAAAAGCTGTAAGACTTTGGCTCATTACGCTGCTCCATTAGTTTCCTTCAGTATAAGCGCCGGACTTGGATGGCGTCCCTTTGAGCGTGTCCTCGTCGGCGCTAGCCCCGCGTTCTCTTATACGCATTAAGTCCCTATAGCGTCATCATCGTGTTAATGCTCATTCTGGCTCTCGTGATGGCTCTGGCTCGGGCCCCCTACTGCATCTTCTATCAGAGTTAAGATCCCCCGCGGGCGAATAAAAGCGCAAACGCAAAGATCCAGGCCGAGCGTTTTTCACGTTCTCCCAAATCTCAACAGTCGAGACACGAGATTGTGGCGACTCGCTCCTATTGGGCTGAAAGCAATTACGGATTAAATGGTTTGTGAACATGGATGTGTAATAAGACACGCCCCCTCTGTCCCTGTGTGGGATCAACTAGAGGCCGCTCGAGGTACTGCAGGTCCCAAGAGCTCTGGCCCAGAAACAATCCTCCCAAAAGTGCCATGAATTTGGTGAATTCAAACTGATCTGACGGGGCATCCAGCTCTCACAAAGGCTCAGTTTTAAAGGGATTCTTCTGTATTTTCACAACATGAACTTTTTAGAGTTTTCAAATCCTCAGAGCAGATAATATTCTGCTTTGTACTTGTGGTTAGGGCTCGGATTGGTCAGACCTGGTCATGTGATGCACGTTTCTGTCGTCACACGGTGGGCAGTGCCAGGTGAGAATTAAGGAAGTAATGAAAAAAAGGAAGAAAAAAACATTTTGGGGGAATTTCATGACCCAAAAAACAAAACGACTTTGGTGGATCTTCAGACCTTATTGTTCTTCCAGTTTGTGAATGTCTGGACAGGAAGAAGAAAGTTTGATAAAAATGGACATGGACGCTGTACGTTTGCTGCATGTTACCACCAGGAGAACGTTTGTCGGGTTGGGCCTCATGGGCCTCATGGGCCTCATGGGCCTGTAAACTTCACATTTGGCCTCATTCATGACACATTATGAATAAATCTGTTCTCAAGGCCTCAAGAACATTTTTGGCATCTCAAATTTAGTTTTTAACAACAACAACAACAAAATTCTTCTTGGACGCCCACCAGCCTGGTTTAGTCCCAATTTAGTCCTGGTTTAGTCCTGTTGTAGACCTGGTTTAGTCCTGGTTTAGTCCATGTTTAGTCCCGGTTTAGTGCCGGTTTAGTCCTGGTTTAGTCCCGATTTAGTCCCAATTTAGTCCCGGTTTAGTCCTGACTCTGGGCACCAGCCCCTGAAGTCCTCAGAGTGTGAGATTGTTCATGTGGCAAAAAACGGATTAGTCCTGGTTTAGTCTCGGTTTAGTCCTGGTTTAGTCCATGTTTAGTCCTGGTTTAGTCCATGTTTACTCCATGTTTAGTCCATGTTTACTCCTGGTTTAGTCCTGGTTTAGTCCTGGTTTAGTCCTGGTTTAGTCCTGGTTTAGTCCTGGTTTAGTCCTGGTGATCCACTTTGCACTTTACCGTATTTTCTGTCTCATTTTTACGTCCGTGTCTCTGATGTCGTTGTCCTTTAACGTCCAGTGTCTAAAACAATGACACGTGCAGATAAAGGCCCGGGCTCCAGGGATTTGTTCAGCGTGTCTGATTTGTCCCTAATTTGTCCCTGAGCCTGGAGCAAGGTGACCTCCGCCCGAGTCCTCCTCCACCCGAATCCTCCTCCACCCGAGCCCTCGTCCAGGTGGTGAATCCTCCGTCGCATCACGAGCCCCTTGAGACGAGAAGAAAAGACAAAAAAACCCAAAACCTTCACCATAACTCGAGTCACTTTTGGACTTTAACTTCTTCTCTAGTTTCGTGACCTCCATCTTGTTCAGACTCGGCTGTGGTTCTCATTTCTCAAACATGTTTATACATTTTCTTCAACTTTCTCAAGAGCAGCTTTAGTATTTTTAAGTCGTCGATCCCACAAGAAACTTTTCATTTAAACACTTTTATGTCACATCTTTCCCCACAAATGATCCTTTTTGTGAAGCTCAAATACAGTTTAGAGGCTCCCAGCTTTTTTTAAATTTAAAGCATTAGCATTTAGCATTAGCATTAGCATTTAGATGTGATGTCACTCGATCTGACCTCACCACATAAAACACATCACAAAAACCACCTTAAATCTCCTCTGGAACATCGCTCGCCTCCACCCGTCCCCCTTCTCCTCCTCCACCCTCCTCTTCTCCTCCTCCGCCCTCCTCTTCTCCTCCTCCGCCCGTCTCCACACTCTGCTGAAACCCTCGTTTACGCCTCCGTCTCCTCCCTCCTCGAGCGCCGCAATGACCTGCTCTATGGTTCACCTTCCAAACTCCTCAGTGGACTTTAGTACATCTAGAACTCTGCTGCCCACCTCCTCATCAGCACCTCCTCATCAGCACCTCCTATTCACTAGCACCTCCTCCTTACATCCACCTTCCCTTCACCCTCATGTACTCCTCACCTACACCACCTCCTCACCTGTGCCGCCTCCTTACCCACAACCCTCCCTCCTCACATGCGCCTCCTCCTCACCCGTACTTCCTCCTCGTCACTCGCACACCCGCACCTCCTCCTTACCCACACCCACTCCTCACATGCATCTCCATCTTCTTCACATGCACCTCCTCCTTCTAACCCACACCTCCTCCTCAAACGCACCTCCTCCTTGCCCATACCTCCTCACCTACACCTCCCCTTCACCCGCACCTTCTCCTCCTCCTCACTTGCACATTCTCCTCCTCACTCCCACCTCCTCCCATGAACACATCAACCTTGTCCTCAGAGGCCTCCTCTGGCTCCTCATCCTTCAGTTCATTTAATTCAAGCTCCTCACTTTTGTGAACAAGTAACTGGCCTTTATAAACCCCAGTGACCTCCTCCTCCTCCTCCTCCTCCTCACATCCACCCGCGCTCTGATGAGCTGACGCCTCCTGTCTCCCTCCACCAGGTCTAAACACAACACCTGAGGGGACAGGGTTTACTCCACTGCTCCCCCACCTCCCCCACCTCCCCCACCTCCTCCTCCTCCCTCTGGACGTCTCTGCCCAAACACATCAGAGATTCTCCATCTTCAAAAACGTCCTGGAAACTCACGTCAAAACTGCCTCAAAAAAAAACTGCATCTCTTTTTTCATCAGTGTTTTTCATTTGTGTTTTGTCTTGAGCTGCAACAATCGAGTCATGAAAAGTGTGATATTATTATTATTATTATTATTATTATTATTATTATTATTATCTGTACTTTCTACTCCACTATATTTTTGAACTGGACTGAAAAGTAAAAGTGTTTATTTTCATGTGAGACCTGCTGAAAAGGCTGAGGGTTTATTTTAACATGTTCAGAATTTGAACAAACAAAAGAAAATAAAAACAGCTGGAAAAAATGATTGAGTCGCTTGTTTCTGTTGAACAAAATTCAGCTCAAATGTTTATCAAAATCACATTTGACGCTTTATAAAACTCAAAACATGCACAAAACACTGTTACTTTTTACTCTAAAGTACATTTTTAAACAGGTACTTTTACTTACTACATTTTTTCATGTGATACTTTAGCTTGAGTATTTTTTACTCTCTGTACTTTTACTAAAATTGAGTCTCCTCAGTGCACAGACTGAACCAGGACTAAACCAGGACTAAACCAGGACTGAACCAGGACTGAACCAGGACTAAACCAGGACTGAACCAGGACTAAACCAGGACTGAACCAGGACTAAACCAGGACTAAACCAGGACTGAACCAGGACTGAACCAGGACTAAACCAGGACTAAACCAGGACTAAACCAGGACTGAACCAGGACTGAACCAGGACTAAACCAGGACTAAACCAGGACTAAACCAGGACTAAACCAGCACTAAACCAGGACTAAACCAGGACTGGACCAGGACTGAACCAGGACTGAACCAGGACTAAACCAGGACTAAACCAGGACTAAACCAGGACTGAACCAGGACTGAACCAGGACTGAACCAGGACTAAACCAGGACTAAACCAGGACTAAACCAGGACTGAACCAGGACTGAACCAGGACTAAACCAGGACTAAACCAGGACTGAACCAGGACTGAACCAGGACTAAACCAGGACTGAACCAGGACTGAACCAGGACTAAACCAGGACTAAACCAGGACTAAACCAGGACTAAACCAGGACTAAACCAGGACTAAACCAGGACTAAACCAGGACTGAACCAGGACTGAACCAGGACTGAACCAGGACTGAACCAGGACTAAACCAGGACTAAACCAGGACTAAACCAGGACTGAACCAGGACTAAACCAGGACTGTTTAAATCCAGACTCTGTTCTGTTTATCTGTGCATGTGACTCAAAGGGGTTTATTCTGCACTTTTCTCCTTGATGCCTTCTGTGACATTCTCCTTCTGCAGTTTGATATTGTCCTATATCAGTTTGTTTAATAACCTGGAGGTGACGAACACAAGACACAGGACCATACTCTGTGTACTGTGTGTACTGTGTGTACTGTGTGTACTCTGTGTACTCTGTGTACTGTGTGTACTCTGTGTACTGTGTGTACTCTGTGTACTGTGTGTACTCTGTGTACTGTGTGTACTCTGTGTACTGTGTACTCTGTGTACTGTGTGTACTGTGTGTACTCTGTGTACTCTGTATAACGTCAGCAGGCCTCCAGTTTAAACAGACATCGTCCACACGTCCAGTCACACAGAACTTAAGACAACAAGACACTCTGCAGGCGACATGTCACCAGATCAACACAGGACACAAAATGTCCTCTGTCTGTTTCTAGTCGCTCGTTGTTCAGTTCATGTTCTGAAATCTATGTGACGTCTCACAACATGATCTATAACATAAAGCTCAGCGTGTATGAAGAGAGTGTTTAAGGTGGAAAAGCTGTAGAAAAATGTGACTTTGCCATTTATTATCATTGAATTTTGTCCCTGATTTTGATACTTTACCCACATTCTGCTCCTTACTGCAACAGGAAGGACATACGCTGAAGAGTTATTTTTTTCTTTTTTATTGAGTCTTATGGTAGACTTGGTCCTGCACTGGTCCAGTTTTAGTCCTGTTCTAGTTGAGGTGTAATTAAACATTTACTCATAATTTAGAACCAATTTGGATGTTGTTTTGTCATTGTCTGTACAAAGACGTGACTGAGCGAGTGCGTCGTCACCACAGCGTCATCCAGGCTAAAGCAGGTGTAGAGGTGAATCTGGAGCAGAATTTTATATTTGTAACTCCGATTGCAAGTATCATAGCAACCAAAGAGCCAATCTGGAGACAGGTTGTTGAAGGTAACGCCCCTTCCCGCCCACACCGCTGGTTTATCAGGGAGCGGACGCTTAGCAACACTGTCAATCAAATCTGTTGCTAACGCTAACAGGAGCGACCTCAGGGAAAGAAGGACCTGATTTGTCTGTTATTAATGTTCAGATCTTGATTTACAGACACAATAGTGAAATAAAAACCCCAGGATCATGTAGAGGGTTAATACGAACATTTAAGACCAGAATGAGTCTGAAGCAGCAGAGACAGAGAGAGGGGACAGTTTAAAAAACAAAAACAAACTCAAAATAGCAAAAAAAACAAAAACAAATAACTAAAAAAAAAAAAAAGAATAAACTCAATTTAACAAAAAATAAAAAAAATAAAATGAAAATAACAAAAAAACACAAAAAAATGAATAAATAAACTCAATTTAACATAAAAAAATAAAATGAAAATAACAAAAAATGAATAAATAAACTCAATTTAACTAAAAAAGAAAAAAAAAGAAAATGAAAATAACAAAAAAAATTGGAAAAAATAAAATAAAATAAAATCAATAAAAATAAATAAATAATAATAATAAATTAAAAAAAAAAAAAAGAACACCAGGATCATGTAGAGGGTTAATACAAACATTTAAGACCAAAATGACGAGTCTGACAGCAGCAGGTACAGAAAGAGGACACAGTTTTTTACATAGAAAGTGAATTGGAGCCAGAGTCGATGGAGCTGGAAGTGCGCCCTTGATCACCTCCTATTTAGAACGCGACGGCTAGCAGATTAGCCACGTCCGTTTATATGAACAGTCTATGGGCGCTGGTGGAAGTACAAACCTATTTCCTTACTCACCGCGGCGTTACACTAAAAAATACAAATTTCACTTCATCCAAAAGCTACAAATAAATAAATTACCTCCAAATGGCATGAAGTGCGAACAAACCCCGGCAGCCGTGACAAACTTCCCGCCGAGCCTCGGTAACTACGGCTCTCTCTAAATCAAATGCCCAGTCGATACATCTCATCAGGAAACCAGCGGCTATTTGTGGCCTTACAAAGAGCCGCGTTCCAATTCTCAACGGACATCAGCGGCGGCGGGCTGTTTGCAGGCGAGACAGGGCCTATTGTCGCAGAGGCTCCGGCGAATAGACAGCCAATAATGATGGGTGGAAATGGAAGCAAGCGCACTAAATGTCACGGCGCGTCTCTGGGGCGTTGCACAATGCCTTGGCCTGTTGGTATAGGAGCTGTTTATAAAAGAGGACCCACACGGAGAAAGAAACCAGAAAGAAGGTGCAGGAAATGAGAGAGGAGTTTGTCCGATGTGCCAACGCGTCCGCACGTCCAGTCCTTTTGTGTGAGGGGAAAATGGTACATTGTCCACGGAGGAATTAGCCAAACAGGAATTTTGAGGAAAGGTGATTTACAAGGTGACATCACGAAAAACTGAGTATCCGTTCATGTCCGTTTTATTTAAAGGGCCCGTGTTACACTGGTCCCTCGTTTATCGCGGGGGTCATGTTCTAGAAATAACCCACAACAGGCGAAATCCGCGAAGTATCAGCTTTATTTTTACGATTTAAGGCTGTCAAACCCCTCACCACACACGTTATACACTTTTCTCACACAGGCGTTAACATTTTCTCACATTTCTCTCTCGTTTAAACTCTCTCAAAGTTCAAACCTTCGTAGGCGTCTTTGTCGGTGCAGAACGTTTCATCGACATTGTGGGTTTTGTCGGGGAGAAAACAAATTGCAAACGTACAGCACTTCAGAGTCACACTGAGATCCAACGTTTATGTAAATTTGTCTGAACACATTCTGTACTGGACAGGAGACACGGCACGGAGGAGACTGATGGACAATGGTCTACAGTCCAACAGCCAATCAGGACGCACGACACAATGGTCTACGGTCCAACAGCCAATCAGGACGCACGACACAATGGTCTACAGTCCAACAGCCAATCAGGACGCACGACACAATGGTCTACAGTCCAACAGCCAATCAGGACGCACGACACAATACACACTCATACACTGGAAAAAAAAGCACAAAAAAAATCAGCGAAACGAGACGGCGAAAGGTGAACCACGATATAGCGAGGGACGACTGTACAGTTTTCTTATCTACTGTATAATGTTTTTTTCCTTTGTTTTTTGTTTCATTCTTTCACTCTTCTTCTGCTCCACTGTGTTTTTAAACTCCACACACCTTCACTAGAACCACTTGGATGACGATTTCAGCTCCTGGAATTGCCAATCTCTACTGAACTAAAGGTAAAAGGAGCTGTTAAAACTACCACTTGATGACATCACAAGGTGGAACGTCGCATTTTGAGCTTTGTAGATGTGACAGACTAATAATAAAGTGACTCAAACATGTGAATGAAACAAAACACAACTCCAGGTCTGTTTCTGATGCGTAAACACAATTATAACACGACTTTAAGCTTAATCCAGACCAGGGCTCAGACTTTTTCAGTGTGAGATTCTTTTAAAATGATCATGTCTGAAAGATCCACCACCGAATACAAACATGTTAAACATATATTTATTTGTAAATGTATTATGAATTCTTACATGTACAGTGCATTTTGATGTACATGAGATAAAACTGCACAACAACTGAACTTCTCACATGTTCATTACTTGAATGATGATTTCTGCTCTGACTCTGAACAGAATCAGTGATGCAGAGTTCAGGCAGAAGCTTCTGACAGACACGAGTAAAACTGTAGTTTTCGTTTGAAAGTGATAACAGAGATAATCATGTGGATTATGGTTTTGTCTTTTTTTATAGCCATAAAAATCATGTTAAACGAAGTATCAGAATTTACTGCATTTTTTAACACAACTACTTCTATTTTACACATCCATCCGTATTTTTTCTTTTACGCATCGAATAAATGAGTGAAAATCCCCGCGGCGCCGCGCTCTGATTCGTCACGAGGGACAACAGAGGCAGATTTACCGTAATGATGGTAAAATATTTAGATAGCCCCATGTCTCCGCTTTGAGACGCCGTTTGAATTTACATGAGAGCATGAGTGGGCGGAGTTACGCTGCTGAAAAGTCCACAACCTGCTCTATCAGCGACGATAGGATCCGACGCTATAGGGTTAAACTCGCGCTTGTTTCTGCAGCGTCCATGATGTGACCTCGGGTCAGGTGTAATCTGACTGTTGTCCTGTATATTAGTCATGTGACTGGATGATGACGGGACGTGATCTACACAAAATGCCTTTGCGATCGACTGGTAAATCGCGGTCGACGTAATGAACACCCCTGATCTAGGATCTTTAATATAGAAATTCGCTGCACAGTTATTGTCAAGGTAAAAATTGAGACTGAAAAAGTAATTCAGTTGGAACGACAAGAAACAGAAAGACTGTAATTGGATTGAAACAGTTCATTTCGAGCTTTGTCTTCGGGTGGCGAGTCCCGTTTCATCTGGACGCCTCCGGGCTGGGGTTCGCTGGTGAGGAGCGCTCGGGCCAGTGTCCGGTCTGCGTCCTCGTTTAAAGGGTTATCGCTGATCAGATTGGCTCCACTCCGCCCGCCCGCGACGCAATCCACCTTCGTTTTGTTGTCGACTCCCGGCGAGCCACAACGGCCCCTGTTTGCCCTCTGCATTTGACCCATCCTTCAACCTGTCAGGAGCAGGGAACAGCAGTGCAGAGATCCTGTCGTTGTTGGTCAGGAGTAACTAGTTGGAGGATTAGCCAATTTTGCAACGCTCTGTTCCACCTTGTGATGTCATGTGGTGATACAGGAAGTGCTCCGCTGTGCTGTTAAACTCCACACACCTTCATTTCTAGAATCATTTGGATCATTTCAGCGTCTGGAATTGCCAATCTCCACTGAACTAAAGGCAAAAAGAGCTGTAAAACTACCACCTGATGACATCACAAGGTGGAACAGAGCGTTTTGAGCTGTGGCGCTGTAGACAGACATGTGCAAATGAAACAAAACACAATTCCAGGTCTGTTTTTGATGCTCTAACAGCCTTAGAACACACCGTAAACCATTTTGTATAATACTGGACCTACAAGTTGATTGACGTAAACGGAGACACGGTAAGAACATAAAACACCCGACGAACTTTGACAACTCGACGTGATCGGGATCCGGTTGCGTTTCCGTTCGTAAAACATTCTAACAGATCTACAACAGTCCCCTTCTCTCCGCGACGTGTCAACATTCATAATTTGCTTCGAGACCGGACAGAAAACGCCGCCCTCGTCTCTAAACTCAAAATGCATGACTTGTAGACGGGTCCATTGTGTGTTGTCAGGAACGCTCCGGTCTCCCGCACGCGCGCACGCCTCTAATTCACACTGACCCGCCCCATTGTTAGCGGCGAGGGGAGCAGATGAGCTATACGTCCGACTTTGGGCTTGATTGAATGGGAAGTCCACCGCCGGAGCTGTCTCTCGCCGCATTTTCCACAACACTATTCCCCTGGCTGTCCGCCTTCATTCTCATCGCGCCCGCATTGTTAGAACACAAGTGCCCGGCCGACACATACACACAAATATATAGTTAGTGAACAGCCTTGGGCGAAGAGATTTCTTTATTGCTCTGATCAAAACATTCATTCGTCCTATCTCCCTCTCTCTCTCTAATACCGCCTTCTTATTAAATCATTCCCGTGCCTATTTCGCTTGGACTTATCCGACAGTATTACCTCGCCCCTAGACTCGAGCCGCGGAGCTTCAAAATACGCCGAGGCCTAGATTCAAGCTTTTTCTTTTCTTTGAGATCAGTTAGACGGAAACGCGGGGGGAAAAAAAAGCTTCGATAAAACAAGTGTTGACCTTGACGCCGGAGCCCCCCAAAAAAAACGATATCAAGAAACGCGCAGGAGGACTTCGGTGAGGGTCAGTGTGCTGATGCAATAGCGCCGCGAGGGACGTTAACGCCGGAACGAGGGGGGTTTAGAGTAAGAAATGGGTCAGAGAAGTAGAATTACAGTCATATGGCGTTTCTACTCCTTGTCAGCAGTACTTGTTAAGGAAAAAAAAAAAAATCGACTGGGTGTCTTTCGAGAATGTCTTGGGGAAAGTTAAAATGAGAGCACGAGGATGGGGTTGGGAGCATCGGAGGTTGCTGAGGAAGCATAAAGTAGTTCTCCGGGGTCCTCTGCTGAGCGCGTTTGAGAAATTCACTAATCCAATTACGCAGAAAAGAACATATACTACTTTAGGGCTTCCACAGATGTTTGCGCGCACACACTGAACACACATATGCTAAAACACAACACTTCAAAGACGCCAAGTTCCCAAAGCTAGATAATGGTAGACTCGCTCCCCACGCTGTTTGAAATGCACATGATAACGCCGTTCCGCTCAGAGATAGGACACGTTCATTGTTTGGATCACAATTATTATCCGGCGAGTTGGCGTCCTGGGACTTAGTTCAAGCTCTGGTACTTTGAGGTAACTTTAAAACAGTAAGTGATAAAGAACTGATGACGTTATGGAATCTGTAATGTATGCGAATGTTTGGAATGCTGCTTTGAATCCGGGCGCGGCTAAAATTAGCTGCAGGACTTAAGTGCATTGAAAGTTCAGGCAATCAACGGGATGTTTGCTCAACGCCGCGTGGTGCCAAAAACGGGGGGGAAAAACGTATAACTGCGTGTTTACATGTGGAGGCCTCGACAAACAGAGCGTCCGCCACGAGATAGAGCGATGTCTGTGGCATAAACTGCATTTGGAAGGGTTTTTTAAGCGTAATTAATCCAAAAAGACATGTTTTAAAGCTAAAAGCAACACTCAGTTCTATGAAAACTCAAATGTTAACTCTGATATGTGTAAAAAAATGGCCTATGATTAACCAACTTTCTTAAATAAATCCAGACCATACAGTTTATGTTTTAATTGTGTGAAATAACTGTGTGTGATCTCAACGGACTTCCTCATAAAATTATAAAAATACAGTGCTCCCTCGTTTATTCTAAAAATAACCCGCAATAAACGAAATCCGTGAAGTATCAGCTTTATTTTTTACATTATTCTCTCTGTTTTTGTCTGTAAAACCCCTCACCACACACTTTATACACTTTTCTCACACAGGTGTTAATATTTTCTCACATTTCTCTCTCGTTTAAACTCTCTCAAAGTTCAAACCTTCGTCGGCGTCTTTGTCGGTGCAGAATGTTTCATAAAAAATAGCTTAGCATGTCGTGAAAGGTGAACCGTGATATAGCGACGGACAACTGTAAATCATAAAAGACTTCTGCACATTGTCAACATTTAGTATTTTATCATCTGCAAACGCTAAATATTGAGAGTGAGTATACGCCCCCTTCTGGCCTGGCTGACTAACTACAATTGTTTCAGCAGATAAATTGGAACTAAATCATCTTTTTTTTCAATTTTAACTGTGAATTCAGTGTTTGAAAGCATCGTTTACTGTTCCTAGTTATTTTTATTATTTTGACAATGGTAAATCGTCACATTTATATACACAGGAGCGAGGGGGTTAAGTGTCTTGCCCAAGAACACAACGACAAACCCATTCACACAGACAGTAGCTCCCTTTTTTCTGCATCACTCAAGAAAAAAACTAAAACACAACCGGCCCATCTTTCCCACAAACAGAGAATAAAACCTGTGGTAGTGGATGTGATTATGTCGAGAGCGGGATTCGAACCAGCAACCTTCAGATCAGCAGACAAACTACGGTAACTCTGCAGCGTCAGGTTTGGCAACACCTGTCTGTGAACATGGAGTTTGCAGTGTGGACCTGTTGGACCAGTCTCACTGCTCCTCATTCCCTCCAGACTCCACCCGTCCTCCACCCTCTTCACTTTTCTAGATACGTCCCAGTTTTCTCTTTGAAATGTGTTTCTGGGCGGAGTTAAGGTGTTGAGCCGCACGTTGAGCCTGATCATGTGACTGGACGAGTATTTACGACACTGTTTTTTCTTTTCAGAGTTTAGCTGTTTTATAATTAAACCAGCAAAGTAAAGTTCTACTGCACATGTGTCAAACTCAAGGCCCGTGTGCCATATGCGGCCCTCCACATCATTTTATGTGGCCCTCAACAGAATAAATTAAAAGGTATGACGGTCTTAACATGTTATTTTATCAAGCAATACACCGTTAAACAGCTATATTTTTACATCTATCCAAGTGAATATGCCACATTTGTAAGATGAATAAGTAATAAATATCGAAACAGTTAATTAAAAAGTTAAAAAAGAAGTTACGTTTATTTTACATGTGGCCATTTTGCTGATGTGGCCCTCGGTGAAAATGTGTTTGACGCCGCTGTTCTACTGTATCTATCTCCAGGTGTTATTAAGAGTTTGCCGATACGATATATACGTCGATACAGTACTTTTTCGATTCGATATAACACGATACGATACATTTCTAATCGATTCAATAGGATTCAGTGAAAAATCTAGGCTTTCGTGACCCTTAACGACACATTTTCACAATAAATAAACATGAATCGTGCATTTATCCTCCGTTTATTGAAGATGAATGAAAATAAAGTTGAGTTCACTGCATTTTGCTAACTAGAAGCACACGCACGTCTGCCGCGCCGGTCGATATTACTCACCCACAGTTTATACGAGCTCCACGTTTACATTTACACAGAGAGGTGCAGTTTAAGGACTCTGAAAGATCGCGACATATCGACGAAAACAACTGTGACACTAAAAGTCTTTTGTTAAACCACTAACTGTGCAAAGAAAATAAGAAATAAACTTGTTTTTAATCGTCAAAACAGTGAAATGTCAAATGTTCTGCATAAACACGTTTCTTTCCTCTAATCAAGCCACACAATAGAGCTGTGAGAGAATAATTTAGAGAAATATACAAAAAATATATTGATACAGCAGCCCACGATATCGATACGGTATCATTAAATTAAACGATACGATATATTAATATTTTGGCAGAATCCTAGTTTTTGAGGAGGGAACAGCCGCCATTTTGTGTAACACTGGACCTTTCAAGTTGATCGAGGTGATCAAAGTTCTGGGAGTAAAACCACCGAGGCGCAGCGGCGACGTGGAGAGGAGACGGCGGTGGACAAGATGGCGGCAGGTGGAGTTCGCAGGTGCCGTGAGCTCGCCGTGACTTTTCTATTCTGAGCCGTCGCCCGAGTCGTCTGACAACGGACGACTTGACGTTGAGTCCTAGTTGCCTTTTTTTTGAGAATTAATGAGTCGTGCTATCAAACGTGAAGTGACCGGTCGAACTATAAACAAACGCACGTCCTACCAAATCCTACCTTTTACGCATCAGCGCTTAAACGAGAAAGAAAGACGGTGAGAACATGCAAACTCCCCCACATCCTCCATAAAATCCTTCTTTGATGAACTTTAACAACTTGGCGTGATCAGGATCTAGTTGCTTTCAGTTCATTTTACAACATTTTAACAGATTTACAACTGTCCATTTCTTCTTCCCCAAAGTGTCAACATTCAGAATTTGCTTCGAGACCAAATAAAACTCCGCTCTTCAACTTCATTCCATCATAAAAATCCAAACCCGACTCACATCGTCCTATTGTTCCGTCGCACACTTTGTTCTCTGACACATTTTGATGTTCGTAATGTTCCCTCAAAGGTTCCTCTTCGCTGCTCTGTGCTCCCGTCCCTCCTGAGAACCTGGAGAAAACCGCCTTTCTTCCATTTTAAGTGTCCTTGAAGAAAACCGGCTCTTATCTTTTTCACTCTATAAAATATAATATCGATTGTCAAACTGAAACTTCAATAGGAAGATCACAAACACTCAAACACAGTTATAAAAGAGAATAGGCCCCTTTAATCCTGCGCGACGCTTCATCCCCAGATAAACTTGTGCAGCTAAGAGCATTGATTTTAAAGGGATAATGGTTGAGGTGAGGTCGTATTGATTAGATACATTTTTTAAACAGGTTTTTGCTGCGGACGCGGGTGAAATGCTAAACGAATGTTGCACAAATCTCTCCGTTAGATCAGTTCTATAAGCGTCATTACATCCGGGCCTAATCATCATTACTGACTGCTATTAATTTGAGGTCAACATTACGGCCTGTAAACGCACTCAGCTGGTCATAGCAGATGCTGTCCATAGGCTAACGCTAACAGCTGCCGCGCCGGGATTAGCTTACTGCCGCGCCCTGACGCACATGTGCTCGCTTCTTGGCTGACACCCCGATTTTTGTGTTTTGTTTCATTCACATGTTTGAGTCGCACTTTATTATTAGTCTGTAACATCTACAAAGCTCAAAATGTGACGTTCCACCTTGTGATGTCATCAAGTGGTAGTTTTCAAGTTAATAACAGCTCCTTTTACCTTTAGTTCAGTAGAGATAAACGGCAATTCCAGCAGCTGAAATGATCCAAATGATTCTATAAATGAAGGTGTGTGGAGTTTAAAAACACAGTGGAGCACTTCCTGTTTCCTGCATCACCACATGATGACATCACAAGGTGGAACAGAGTGTTTTCTGTGTGTTAAACATGTGTGAATGAAACAAAAAAACACAACTTCAACTATTTGTGACGAGGAAACAACATTAGAATAAGATCGATCAGAAAATATGATAAAATATAACACGAGAGCTTTCCATAGGCTAACGCTAACAGCTGCCGCGTCGACGTTAGCTTACTGCCGCGCTCTGACGCACACACGCTCGCTTCTGACTGACACCCGGACTTCTGTTTTGTTTCATTCACACATGTTTGAGTCACACTTTATTATCGGTCTGTTACATCTCCAAAGCTCAAAATGCGACGTTCCACCTTGTGATGTCATCAAGTGGGAGTTTTCAACTTAATAACAGCTACTTTTACCTTTAGTTCCGGCAACTCCAGAGCTGAAATGATCCAAATGATTCTAGTGAAGGTGTATGAAGTTTAAAAACACAGCAGAGCACTTCCTGTTTTAATACTTGATGACATCACAAGGTGGAACAGAGTGTTTTTTTCAGTTTGAGAGAAGAACTCAGCCTAAATCTGCAGAGTTTAAACACGGGGGAATGAAACAAAACACAACACGATGAGGAAACAACATTATGACACCGATCAGAAAATATGATGTATTATAACACGTGCGCTTTCCATAGGCTAACGCTAACAGCTGCCGCGCCAGGATTAGCTTACCGCGGCGCTCTCTTCTTGACTGACACGTGCACGCTCCCCTCCGCTCTTTCTCTCGCCGTCTCTCCGCCTCGCTCTATACCTCAGATCAGAGAGAGGTGAGTAATGCTATCACGCCGCGCCCGTCGCCGTATCGTAGCCGCATCTGTCACGCGTAAATGAATCACTCCCACGCCATTTCCCTGAGTCATACGTATAGTGATATTGACCGAGGCAAAAGACGGAGGTCGATAAAAAAAATAAAACAAATGCCATCGATCGATCTCTTAAACATGTGCTTTCCATTCACTAAAGGCCAGACGTTCGCCAAAAACACGCTCTAAATCTACGCAGCAGATTTAAAGTCAATTGGCGCTGACCATATGATGCAATCAGACGTTTTTATACTAATCCAGGTCTGGTCATTACATTACGGGCTGATGAGAACTTTGCATGGTACATCCCTTAACCCCTGGGACGCGGTTCAATCCATAGCTATCTGCATAGAATTATCCGCCGCGTTCTCCCAAGTGTTAGCGCATATTACCGCGCTATAGGATTTGGAATGAAAACAAGGATTGGAGGAAATCCCGAAGTCTTACGCGATTCAATCCTATACGTCGAGCGGCGGAACACGGTCTATTTAGTATGTGCGTTACAGAGTCCTCGTATAGAGAGGAGGGGATTGGGGGGAATGTACAGATTTCGAAAAGCCGTAGTTAGCAAAGACGAAAAGAGCATTTGGGTTGTTTAAAAGGCAAAAATAACGAGCTACACGAGGCCAGATTAAGTTTAATTACAAAATGACCCCTTTAGAAAGACTCGGCTCCAGAATTTACATGCACGTCTTAATTTTGCGCATTAGCCGGACGTCAGGGGTCGAAATATGTTGTTTTATCTTTGAAGACGTGATGTTTGCAGAGCCGTTTTGTCAAATCAATATACAAAATAAATACCTTAAAACGTCCGCCAGTATTGCCAAAGTTTTCAGTGTGGAAGAGTCGATCCCTGTCAACTTCAAATTAGTAAAAAGTACTTTATTTAAGGACTATACGTCGCTCTGGAGTATAAGTTGCACCACTAAAAAATGCATAATAATGAAGAAAAAAACGTACATAAGTCGCGCTGGACTATAAGTCGCATTTTTGGGGGAAATTTATTTTACGAAATCTGAGACGAAGAACAGACTTTTTATCTTTAAAGGCAAGTTATTTAAAAAAAACAACAATAAAATAGAGAACAACAGGCTGAACGTAACGCACAGACAACAAACTGAATAAAATGTGTAAAATGTAGAAATGTATAAAACGAGTCGGGTAAATTTCCTTACAGGTATTACAAACACAGCAGCGCCCTTTACTGGTCAAACGAGTGAACTGTAACATGTTTAATCAACCATTACGTAACACATTTATATTTATTCAGCTGCATGAAGCACAGACAGAACTGAACACGTGTCTGGTTTGTTAACGTACGATATTAACAGTTAATCAGATAAATAAAGCAGAAAAAACAAACAACAAGTTTACTCTGGATCTCACTCCAAATCAATAAATCCGTCCTGTAGATGTGAAAATTATATATTTTAATAATTTCACGTATGAGTCGCATCTGAGTATAAGTCGCACCCCCGGACAAACTATGAAAAAAGTGAAAAAGTGAAAAAAAGTGAAAAAAGTGACCCAGATAGTCCAGAAAATACAGTAGATAAAAATGGCAACGATTTTTATTTTGTCATAAATACAGTCTCTTCTGATTCTTGTTTCTATGTCTTTTGTAACTACGCTCGCATTTTTATTTATTTATTTACTTATTTATTAACTTACTTTATTTACCTATTTATTTTGTTATGTATTTATTTTTTATTTTTTTGTTAAATATAGTACAATTTTCCAAAACACTTCCACACACACACACACACACACACACACACGTTCATACACCAACACACACAGACACTGGCGGCAAGACGGGTTAAATGTCTTGCACAAAGACACAAGGAAACTGGAAACGCGCAAACCAACACTGAATGTGACAACTAAAGAGCGGGATTCGAACCACCAACCTTCAGATCAGTGGACAAAATTTGCTCAATCAGCGGAGCTACTGTCGGCTTTTTAGTTTTTTCTGTTTATTTAAGCTTAACGAGACAATTTTAATCTTACAATGGGCCTCGTTTTGTGGGAATCGGACCCACAGCTGCGTTCGGGACCTGCGCTTAAAGCTGTAAAATTCAGTTTGCCGTTGGCCTTTGTATTTGGAGGGGGGGGCTCCTGCTTCAGCTTGACTTTTTAATTAAATAAAAGCAGCAGGGGTCACGGTGTCATGTCGGGAGCTGAGGTGGGGGTGGGACGGAGACAGGATAAATCTGAGGAGCGTGCAGCTTTACAAACGGCGACGGATCGAGTCAACGGAACCAGTAAAGTCGCATGAATCTCGTGTTCGGGTGAAGGAAACACGCTCAAGTTCTTCTGGTTGTTTATTTTCTGAACACAACGGCGACTTTAGGCCATAACCCACGACGAAAACAAAAGCGAAACCACAGCGGCGTCAAATCAGCAGAGCCAGTTCTCCGAAACAAACCAGGAACTGACCGATAGAACCTTCTCGAAACCAAGCGTCAAATACAAAATCAGTGACATTAACGACAACGTAAACAGTTAAAAGAACAACGAACGGTGTCGACGCTGAATTAAACACAAAACATCAGATACATTTTTTGTTTATGTGTTAAAACATAAGATAAAAACCCCCAAACTTCTTCTTTCTCGGACTATTTTTACACACAGAATGCTTGTATTCAGTGACTATCGCCCTCTACTGGCAACTGCGGGAAGTGACCGGACCATTAAATGACTTTTGAGAACGCGATGCTAACGGTTACGCTCACGATTCAGGCGCTAAGATAATTAGAGTCAGGATTTACACATTTGGACTCGACCTGGACTAAACCGTGATGCAACCAGAGCATATCGACATAAAGGTTTCCAGGAAAATCAATGATATCTCCGTGGAAACGAGCAGGTGACGGACTTTTTTTACCACGAGCGTAAAGTCGCGTTATAATAGTGTTAGCGCATCAAAAACAGACCTGGAGTTGTGTTTTGTTTCATTCACACATGTTTGAGTCACACTTTATTATTAGTCTGTAACATCTACAAACCTCAAAATGCGACGTTCCACCTTGTGATGTCATCAAGTGGTAGTTTAACAGCTTCTTTTACCTTTAGTTCAGTCGAGATAAGTGGCAACTCCAGAGCTGAAATGATCCAAATGATTCTAGAAATGGTGTGTGGAGTTTAAAAACACAGCGAAGCACTTCCTGTATCACCACATGATGACATCACAAGGTGGAGCAGAGCGTTTTTTTTCAGTTTGAGCGAAGAACTCAGTTTAAATATACAGGGTTTGTGCGTTAAACACGTGTAAATGAAACAAAAACACAACTCCGGGTCTGCAAAAAAAACCTCTAAAAGTCAAAGAACATTTTCACATTCGTGGGTGCGTCTATGCGTCGAAAAGTTCCCCCGTGTTTCTTTAACCTGAAATGAGCATCCCGATCATGCAGCGGTGACTTATCATTATGACAAGTGGGACACAGCCCAGTGGGTCGAGATGAGCTGCGTTCTCATTGGCCGCTCTCGGTGAATGGGGTCATGGGATCCGTCACAGATGGTGCAGATGGGGTGTCTTTCCCCCCCCACCCCCTGACCGAGCCTCGTACCCCCAACCTACCCCCCCCCACGCGCTCCAATCACACCGTACACCGCCTTAATGGGAGGCATCATGGGGTATCGATCGGCCCGGGTTGACCATTTCATCAGACGGAGGGAACCGAGAGAAGGAATTGTTAAGTAAACATCGCGGGCGGGTGCACACGCAAGATTTATTCAATAGTTGTTTTTCTACTCCTGGAAGATTCAAAAAGCAGCTTTCATTTGGTGTCTTTTGTCAACAATCCATTTCGCTAACAGCGTTTGGGCACACAGCAGGAAGCGCATTTGACTTTTTTTTTTTCCTTTTTTCAACTGTAAATGCCACGGAATCATAACAAGGGATTGAGGCTTTTAGCTCAGAGCTTCCTCCACAAAAACAACGCCTACTTTCGCCCGGACGTCGCAGGTGTTTCGATACAAACAGTTACTTATTTTTTGTTTTATTTCACCAAATGACAACTTGTATATTCCCTGGACGGGCAATTTTACCTTTTTTAATTATAGCAAGGAAAGCCTCGAGGCAGCAAACGCTCATTACTTGACAGCTAAAACTCTGTTATTACACAAGATTAAAAACAGAACAATTTTGCACAGTGGGGATATACTTTTCCGCGTTCGATAAATCATCTTCTGCCTGCTCGCGAAAATATCCAACTGTGACCCCCCTCCGGTGAAGTGTTATTTGAAACAAGCTACAAGTCCAACTTTTTAGGGGGAAGCAAAAATCGTACGCGCGTTCGCTTGGCAGGTTTTTAATCACGACGGAGTTATTTGAATTTCAACTCATCGGCCAAGAGGGGGGTCCGATTAAAAATTCACCTCACTTGAACTGTTAAAAGCCCCCCTGCACGGGTCAAATTCATCGCCCCGTCCTCCTCTTTCGTCCCGTATCAGTCCACGCGGCGCTCCCCCCCCAGCGCGCCGGGCCATCTGCCGTACACGCCGCGGACACACCGGGCTTTTCATGTCTCATCTGATGTTACACCAATCGAGGTTCTGCATCTAAATGAGCTTTAATTCAACTCGGCAAACAAAACAGAAGCCCGGCAGCATATAAATGATCGCAGCCGAAGATTTGAGGGATTTGAAAGCTCCAGTGATGCAAGTCTAATGGTAACTTTGGAAAATTCAATCTGCTTTTTAAGGAGGATTGTAAACATGAACCGTAAGCCACGAGCTTTGGGAGCGGGAGGTACAAATTAAACATAATATTCACGTTCTTCAGAAATGGGCGGTGTGAGCGGACGTTATTAGTCTGCTGGTGTTTCTCAAACTGCAGAGCGCGCACAGGTGGCCTCTGCTGGCAGCATAGACTGTTTATATAAATGGACGTAGCGCATATGCTAGCAGGAAGTGAACATGGGCACGCGTCTAGGTTCATCGACTTTCTCTGCACCTGCTGCTGTCAGACTCGTCGTTTTGTTTTTTTTGTTATTTTGAGTTGTTTTTTGTTTTTTTTGTTATTTCTATTATATATATTTTTTGTTATTTTGAGTGTCTTTTTTTAGTTTATTTACTTATTTTTTTCAGTTATCTTGATTTTTTTTTTTTTTTTTGCTTTGTTTTTTTTAGTAGGGATTTTTTTTAAATGTTGAGTTTTTTGGGGTTTTTTTTTATATTTTTATTTGTTATTTTGAGTTTTGGGGGGTTAAATCAGGTCCTTCTTTCCCCGAGGTCGCTCCTGTTAGCGTTAGCAACCGGTTTGATTGACAGCGTTGCTAAGCGCCCGCTCCCTGCTAAACCAGCGGTGCGAGCGGGAAGGGGCGTTACCTCCAACAGCCTCGCTCCTGATTGGCTCTTTGGTTGCTATGATACTCGTGGTTACAATTCCAAATTCGACTCTACGTATAACTACTGCGTCATTTGACTGGAGCCGAACGCTGTGGGTGACCATCCATCCATCCACCCATTTCCTTTCTCTTATCGCGGGGGCAGCAGTGTAAACAGGGACTCCCAGACTTCCCTCACCCCAGACACGTCCTCCAGCTCCTCTTGTCGAACCTCACGGCGTTCCCAGTCCAGCCCAGTGTGTCCTTGGTCTTCCTCTGGGCCCAATTCCGGCGGGAAATGCTCAGGTGACGTCAAACTCACTTAGTCCAGGGACACAGGGATTTTATTTTTTATTTTATTTTTTTTATTTGTTAATGTTTTTTTACTTCCTTTAGATAAATATTTACTTAAAGCTACGACGTTTTAGTGTCATTTTAGTCGGGTTTGCGTTTAGATCTGATGCTGCTCGTCAAATCAAATACCGTCCGGATGGTACTTTTTTTGAGAACCGCTAAATTAAACTTAACTTCATGGAGACACACGGACGGCACAACCAGTTACAAGTCAGATCTGTGGAGTAACGATGCAGATTGTCACAGTTTGTAAAATCAAACATACAAAGAAGAGCAATATAAGAGTAATGTCCTACCGTGCAACATTCGAGGCAAAAATATTACATCTCCACGGAGACCTTCAGGCGCAAAACCCTACCCCAGGAAAGTTCCAGCGCGTTTCCATGGTAACCTGGCTGCCACCGACTCACTTCCTGTAATCTGTATCGACTTTCGGGTTAAGAGTTGACCCGCGGAGCCAGAAATGGTCAGAGTAATTTGCAGGATCATCTGGACCAACAAAGAAACGCGCCAGATAAAAACATTCATCATCACTGACAGAGGTAATTACACCCTCATAAAAAGGGGCGGAGCCTATTGAGACGTACGATGGAGTTCGCCGACTGAACCATATCGATGTGAAGGCGCAGTGGTGTCGGTTTAAAGCTACAATATCACACAAAACTGACTCTTGCAGCTTTAATCCGTGTTATACTGTTGTTATCATCTCAAAAACAGCCCTGGAGTTGTGTTTTGTTTCGTTCGCACACGTTTAACGCACAAACCTGCAGATTTAGACTGAAAAAACACTCTGTTCCACCTTGTGATGTCATCGTGTGGTGATACAGGAAGTGCTCCACTGTGTTTTTAAACTCAACACACCTTCATTTCTAGAATCATTTGGATGATTTCAGCCTCTGGAATTACCAAATTTCTACTGAACTAAAGGTAAAAGGACCTGTGAACTTGAAAACTACCACTTCATGACATCACAAGGTGGAACAGAGCGTGTTTAAATGTCTTATATCACACAAAACTGACTCTAGTTGCTTTAATTCATGTTCTGATGCTGTTTCCTCCTCAGAAACAGACCTGGACTTGTGTTTTATTTCATTCACACATGTTTGAGTCGCACTTTATTATTAGTCTGTAACATCTACAAAGCTCAAAATGCGACGTTCCACCTTGTGATGTCATCAAGTGGTTTTCAACTGGTTTAACAGCTCCTTTTACCTTTAGTTCAGTAGAAATTGGCAATTCCAGGACTGAAATGATCCAAATGATTCTAGAAATGAAGGTGTGTGGAGTTTAAAAACACAGCGGAGCACTTCCTGTATCGCCACATGATGACATCACAAGGTGGAGTGGTGTTTTTTTCAGTTTGAGAGAAGAACTCAGCCTAAATCTGCAGAGTTTGTGTGTTAAACATGTGAGAATGAAACAAAACACAACTCCAGGTCTGTTTGTGACGAGGAAACATTAAAACATAGATCAGAAAATACTTTAATACGAGTTCTTTAAAAATGGTCTAAAAACATTTTCGAAAAAAACAAAAAGAGGAAGAGACGAATTAAAGCGATCCGACATGAGAGGGAGACGGTTTTAGACGCTTTGATGATTTTTAGTAACAAAACAAAACATAAAACAAAGACTTAAAAAAGAAACACTGGTATAACCAAAGCTTTTCATTTGTCGGCCTGATTAATTATTCATTTACATTATAAAAATAAAACAAACACGAGCGGCTGGAATGTTAGCGGCTACTCGGCTAATTACGTTCATGTTTTGTTTTAGTATTAGCATCTACGCACCTGTGCACTTCCTTTTTCTTTCACCAGTATCATAGACGTTGATGTTTGTTTGAAAATGCTCCGTTCTTTACAAGTTGCTATATGCTAATGTGGATAGTTATGTTTTACAGCAAGTTAAAAGGAAAGAACGCTACGAAAAAACTGTCAAATGTAAGAATAATTAATCAAATCTGACTTAGGATAAATACAAAATACATTAAAAAAAATAATTAAAAAATAATTAAAAAATAAAAATAATAATAAAAAAAATAATAAAAAAATTAAAATAAAAAAAAGAATAAAAATAAAATTAAAAAATGCAATGTATGTCCCTTTACAGAAAAAGTACTTAATTTGCATACTGCGTGTATTTGGTAAACAGTCACATTTTTATATAACACACTGGGGGCAAAGTGGGTTGTTTTGCTCAAGGACACGACCACAGTTTTCATCTGTGGGAGCTGGAATCGCACCAACAACCTGTGGGTCAGTAGATCCGGCCGCTCAACCAACGACGGGATTCGAACCGGCAACCTTCAGGTCCGTGGATAATCTCACGCATCTGAAACTGTGTCATTTGTATCTTAAAAAATTCATCTTGTGGCTTTACTTCGATTTCAAACCTGCTTTTGGTTGCCTGGTTATAACTATTTTACATTTTCTAATTTAAAATAATGTTTTAATTTGGAAAACACACTTTATAAACTGCCTTTTCCAGTCGGGATATGTCGGAGCTCCCCCTGCTGTCAACAACGGGAACAAACAACAGGAAGGTAAATAAATGTTGTCCTTAACGTGAACGCTAAGCTAACAGAGACACGCATTCATGAACGTAATGTGACTGCGGAAGGAGTCCAGTGATGGTTTATGGACTTAAAAACTGCACAGGAAAAGATTGGATTTTTACCTATGACGCAACAATCTGGGAAAAATTCAAATAGCGCATTTTTTAAACTTTTTTTTTTACTTGTAGGAGTGAAGACGTTTGGCTGCTCATCCAAGCCGCGGCTTGGATGAGCAGCCAAACGTCTCCACTCCTACAACTTTAATTTTTCTTTAATTTTTCTTTCATTTCATGTTTTTTTTTTACTCATTTCAAAAGAGAAAACTTGGTTAAAAGCTCAATAAAGTTAATTTTGCCTTATATACACACCCTCTCATTCAACGTTTTGTGTTTGTTTCCTTATTTTCACTACTTTCTACGAGGGATGGGACAATAAACTCTCAATTATCGTGATAAAAAGGGTCGACAATAATCGTTTGTGTCACTTTTTATATAATCGTGATCATCTCCATTGCTTGTTTGGCTTGTTTAGAGGGAAAAAAACGTGTTTATGCAGAACATTTGACATTTAATTGACTGTTTTGTTGATTAAAAACAAGTTTATTTCATATTAATTTTGATTTAACTAAGACTTTTAGTGTCACGGTTGTTTTAGTCGATCTGTTTTATTCGTTCGGAGTCGTTCAACTGCACGTGTCTGATGTGTTTTTATAGTTGGTAAAATCCACAAAACAAAATGCACTTTATTATTTTTTATTTATCTTCCATTTATTGAAGATGAATAAACTTAATAAATTCAATTCATATTTATTTTTGTGAAAATGGGGCTGATCATTAAGTCTCCCAAAACCCTTTATTTTTCACTGAATCGCAATAAATCGATGTGAAATATATCGTATCGTATCGAATCCATAGTGTACTTCATCAAGGTATGTATCGTATCGGCAGCTTCTTAACGAAACCCCTTCACTACATAATCTCGTATTTCTTCCTTTATATATTTGTCGTCTTCTGTTTGTATCTAAAATAAAGAAAGTAGTCAAATTAAAAAATAAAATAAAATAGTGGTTGTGTCCAAACTTTTGCCTGGTCGTGTCCGTGTCCTGTAATGAGCTGATAATAATCAACAAAGACGTCGTAATGGGGTTTTCAGATGTGTCGTTGTGTCGTAGAAGACCCACTTTAATCTGGTTTCAGGATAAACTCAGCCCTTCAGAGGACACTTAGCACGGCGCTAATATAGCCTCCTCTCGGGGTTTTACATTCCAGCTCCTCAGACTGATACTTCCAGACTGATAATGGCTCCCGGATGGTTCGCCAAAATAACTTCAAAAAACAAAAACACCCAGAGACGACGACGGCTGGTTCTGAACGCAGCAGCACGGATTCGCCGCGGTTTTACTCAACGACAACAACATCGGTCGTGTTTTAGCTCCGCTTCATCGACTGTGTGTTTTAGAAACGCATTTTAAGATTTACTGGTCACTTTTAGCTCATTTAGGTCTTACACCGAGTGACATTTCAGAACTTCTACCCCCGTCAGAGGCGTCCCACAGTCTTAGATCCTCAGGCAGGTCCCAGGACTCTTTGGAACGACCTGTCTGAGGAGATAACGCTGGCACCATCATCGCTTACATCACTTTTATTGTCAGGCCTTTTTATGAATTCTCTTGTTTTGTGTGCGCCTCTTTTCTTTGTCTTGCTCTGTTTTGTTTTTTATCTTCTGAGTGTGTGTTGTGGCTGTGGAGACTCGTCAGAGCCTGATCTCGTCAGAGGATGAGCCGGGCCTGGTCAAGACTTGGATGGGAGACCGCAGGGAACACCAGAAGCCACAGGGGGGCGCTAGTGACAAAAACTGTTGTTGTGTAATTTGGCAAGACACTTCACCCACATTGCCTAGTGTGGAAGTAGTGTGTGTGTGTGTGTGTGTGTAGGGGTGTGTGTGTGAGGGTGTGTGTGTGTGTGTGTGGGGGGGGGGGGGTGTGTGAGTGGTGGTCGGAGGGGCCGATGGTGCAGATTGGCAGCCTCACTTCCATCAGTCTGTCCCAGGGCAGCTGTGGCTACAATAGTAACTTACCACCAGTGAGTTTAGAGTGAATTAATCATGCTGCAATGATTAATCAATTAATTTTTCTAAAACTAAACTTTTTCTTAAAGGTACTATATAATGATCATTATTATTATTATTATTATTATTATTATTATTATTATTATTATTATTATTATTATTATTATTATTATTATTATTATTATTTATGTATTATTATTGCCATCGTTATTATTATTATTTATTTTTTAATTATTATTATTATCATTGCCATCGTTATTGTTATTATTATTATTTTATTTTTTTATTATTATTATTATTATTATTATTCTCATTGCCATTGTTATTATTATTATTATTTATTATTATTACTCCCTTAAATTACCTGCTCGCCGCATCGACGCTTGTAAAAGTTTGTTTGCAGAAGTTTCCATCTCATCCGTTTCTCATCTGTTCAAAATGGCGGCGTTCGACAGCGAGGTGCGAGTTCAGGTCTGAAATAACAGATTGTAAGTCATGAAAACGTGCGATAATATGGAAATGTCACATCTCACCTTTTAGGCTTCAAAGTGAAACACACCTGTACGTGTCGCTCCCTCAAGTGTTTACACGAGATTCACACGAGATTCACACACATGAACGTTTTTACATCTGCAACACGTGTTCACGCCGACGCCGACGGGTGGAGGGTCCGTCACCTGCTCCTCCAAATAGACAGGTTATTGTTTTGGTTAGACTCTTCACTGTGTCTCCATTAAAACAAGGCGTCAGGTCGATGTACAGGTCAGATCTGCGCAGAGGCGAATGGAGACGGAGTATTTTTCCCAGGTGTGTTTGCTGCAATAAATAGAATAGATAACACGTCCAATTGTATAAATAAGTTTAACACCATATTCTAGAACATTCAAAGCAAAAAAATGACATCACCGTGGCTGTTTTTACACTAGAAAAGTTACACAGTGAAACTTTAAAGTGCCTATTTTAAACTATTTTCTGTTCTAATGTTGTTTCCTCGTCACAAACAAACCTTTTAATCAACTTTTTTTCTTTTTTTTTTCCCAAGAAACACAAGGGTTTTGAACCAAAGTCGACCACAGTGGGGTTAAAATGACACTTCACTGTCAAAATTGTCGTTTTTGATTCTGACAAATTTTCACTTCCAACACAAATAATTTGGCCTCAAATCTCCCATGAATCAGAGCGACCCGTTTCCATCGGCGCCGACGTGACGAATGAGCTTTAATAAAACCACCGCTGGGACTATAACTGATATTTACTGATATTTTCTGACCGTGAGACTGTCCACCTCCAGCTCCAATCACTCCACCCAATTCTCCCGGGCCGCCGCGCTCTTCCCCGTCTCCTCCATCACCCCCGACTCAAATCCCCTCGGTCTGTGACGCCGAGCCCGGACAGTATCGACCCCACTCATCAGCACCGTCAGGCCCAAGGGTGGGGTAGGAGGGGGTGAGGGAGGAAGAAGGGGTGGGGTAGAAGGAGTGGATAAGAGCGGGGTAGGAGAGGTAGGTGGGGTGAGGTTGGAAGGGGTAGAGTGAGAAGGGTGGAGTAGGAGGGGAGATAGGAGGGGGTAAAATGGGGTAGAAAAGAGAGGGTGGAGTCGGAGGGGGTAGGGTGAGGAGGGTGGGGTGTGGTAGATGTGGTAGGTGGTGTACGGGGGTGGGAGAGGAAGAAGGGGTGGGTTGGGAGGGGGGAGGGTGGAAGAGAAGGGGTGGATAAGAGTGGGGTAGGAGAGGTAGGTGGGGTGGGGTGAGGTAGAAAGGGGTAGAGTGAGGAGGGTGGAGTAGGAGGGAAGATAGAAGGGGGTAAAATGGGGTAGAAAAGAGAGGGTGGGGTCGGAGGGGGTAGGGTGAGGAGGGTAGGGTGGGGTAAGACGGATGGGGTGAGGTAAGAGGGGTAGGAGGGAGTAGGAAGGGGTGGGGTGTGGTAGGAGGGGGTAGGGAGGGGATGGGTGTTGTGCGTACGGTGTGGTAGATGTGGTAGGTGGTGTAGGAGAGGTAGGTGGGGTGAGGTAGGAAGGGGTAGAGTGAGATGGGTGGAGTAGGAGGGGAGATAGGAGGGGGTAGAAAAGAGAGGGTGGGGTCGGAGGGGGTAGGGTGAGGAGGGTGGGGTGCTGTGGGTAGGGTGGCGTAGATGTGGTAGGTGGTGTAGGGGGGGAGGTGGGGTGGGTGGGGTGGAGTGGGGTAGATTAATGATAAATGATTAAAGTGACACAAGCTCCACATTTAAACTGTTTGATTAAAATCAGTTTAAGTTTATTTTTATTTCACATTTAAACTGAACAAAGAGATTCACATAAAAGACAAAAGAAACAGAAGAAGAGAAGAAGAGAGAGAGAGAATGAGGAGGAGAGAGAGAGAGAAGGAGGGAGAGACAAGAAAAATAGAGAGGGGGGTGGAGAGAAACAAGAACTATGGTGTGTTAAATACCAGGGAGGAGAGAGAGAGAGAGAGAGAGAGAGAGGGGCAGAGAGAGAGAGGGGCAGACGGAGAGAGAGAGAAGGAGAGAGGGACTGAGACAGGGAGAAAAAGATACAGAGAAAGAGGGACAGCGATAGAGACAGAGAGACAGGGAGGAAGAGAGAGAAAACGGAGCGAGAGAGTGAGAGAGAAAAAGATACAGAGAGGAAGAGAGAGAGACAGAAAGTGAGACCGGGAGGAAGAGATACAGAAAGGGAGAGCGAGAGAGGGGTAGAGAGAATGAGAGTGAACACAAAACAAATATACAGAGAAGACGACAAACAGGAACAGAACAAGAAAAAAGAGATATACTGTGGAGCTAGAGTTAAATACCAGGGAGAAGAGGCGGGGCTAGTGTTAAATACCAGGGAGAAGAGGCGGGGCTAGTGTTAAATACCAGGGAGAAGAGGCGGGGCTAGTGTTAAATACCAGGAGAAGAGGCGGGGCTAGTGTTAAATACCAGAAGAAGAGGCGGGGCTAGTGTTAAATACCAGAAGAAGAGGCGGGGCTAGTGTTAAATACCAGAAGAAGAGGCGGGGCTAGTGTTAAATACCAGGGAGGAGAGGCGGGTTTTCAGTCTCGTCTTAAACTGCGTTAAATCCTGAGACGATCTATAGTTTATACTTTGTCCTAATTAAAATAAAAACAACAATGATCCAGAAGAATAATAAAGTATTTTTCTCTGGACATTCTGGTGATGTAAAAAATGCCCCATGATCGATTATGGCCTCTTCTTTTCCCATGATAAACTATATTTCCGTTTATCGTCCCCCCTCTTTTACAGGAGTGGTATCTTCCAGAGAGCGCTCATCTGATTATGATTTTTTTTTTTGATCCGTGCCAAACAAACAAGTGAAACAGCAGGAGGCGGAACCACTTTTTCATCAAGTTAAGTGCTCTTCAAACGCGTCTGAGAATGAAGAAATAATCATAATAACATCGCGGGGTCGTGTGTTTATTATAAGTCTATAAGATCCTTAGCGCGGCCTTGCTAACGTCGCTAACGGACTGTATAATCTCAATATTTGAAACTTGTTTTTAGAAGCAGGTTTTTGAGTTTGAGATGATTTGTTCCTAAGATATATTAGGGAAAAAAATTTGAAGAATTTCCACATAAAAAAAACGGACTATACGTTCGACAGTTTACGCCAGATGCCCTGCCTGTTTCAACCCCTTTGCGTTTAGTGGAAAGAGAAGTCGATGTGTGATTAGTGTCTTGCTCAAGGACATCATAAGTTTGAGTAAATGTCACTTTTATATTGCACTTCTAGAAACTCAAAGCAGTTTACCTTCACTCAGGGGTGGCCAAAGTGGGGCCCATGGGCTATATTTGGTCCTCCAGCAGGTCCGATTTGGCCCGTGAAGGGGTTCTGAGATTTATGAAAAATATCTATGTTGAATCAATAAAAAAAACAAAAAAACTGTAAAAACGTGAAAAAGCCGAGAGCGTCTCATCTCCTGACGCACAAGAACGAGACAATTTAATCATAAACATCTTAACAGACACAGGTTTGGCTCTCGGCTCGATCACACGTACACGTCATACAATAATAATAATAATAATAATCACACAGACACTGGGGGCGAGGCGGCTTAAGTGTTTTGCCCAAGGACACAGTGACAGCAACCTGTGCGTCAGCGGTCAAACACTCTACCGACTGAGCCACTGTCGCCAACCGTTTAGTCGTTAACCATCATCAACCATCTCGCTCCTTCTGGTTTTTTGTTTTTTTCTGACCAAGAGCGGGATTTGAACCACCAAACTTTGGATCAGAGGGCGAACACTCTACCGACTGAGCCACCGTCGCTAACCGTTTAGCGTCACCCATCTTGCTCTTTCTGGTTTACAGTTTTTCTGACCACTCACCGGTTGAAGTTCATGTCAAGAGCGGGATTGGAACCGTCAACCTCCTTTGGATAAAAAGGCAAACACTCTACCAACTGAGCCACCATTTAGCCGTTGACCATTGCCACCCATTGCTCCATCGGGTATTTACAGTTTTTTGTGTAAATATAACTTCCATAATCAAGTAAAACAAATGAAATAAAAGGTCAATTCTTTCAGGGAATTTCCAGGCCAGCAGGGGGCGCTGTGGCGTGATTTCAACTAAAAACAACAGACACTAGCGTAAAAGCAGTGAAGAAGAGTCTGGTGAACACGTGTGAACTTTAAAAAAACATCCAGGAGCGTCTCTGATTACCGCACGATGAAGTAAACCGCCGAACGTTAGCGGTGGATTTAGCATCAGGATTAATAAAAGTGACATTATGGAACATTCGGGGGCATTATAAACACGTTAAAGCCCAAACAGAACAACAAACGGAGGAGTCGTCCAGGAGAAAACGGCAGCGGAGCATTGATCGGTCGGAGTTTGGATTGGGGACAGATTAGCGGACTGTTACGATGGGATTAACGGTCCAGGTTAAGCCGTTTGATCGTCATCTAAATATGGAGCTGCAGACGAGCTGATGTCACATGACCTAATCCCCCGTGATTTCAGTATGATTTAGAAAATAATCCACACACATGATTTTAACATGTATGTAAGTGTATAAATGTGTGTGTGTGTGTGTGTGTGCGTTGTGTTTTAATGGAGTTTTAAATGGAGCTAATCCACATTTGTTTCATGTCTTTTCTATGAAGTTTAACATGTTGTGTCACGTAAGGTCCTATAGAGGGCGCTCACTAAAACACATACACACGACCAGCCAAATGTTTGGACACTCCTCTCAACCAGTGTTTTTTATTTTTTATTTTTACTTCTTTCTACATTTTATAAACACAGAGGACATCAGATTTATGAAGTCAGATGTGTTTCAGGAGTTATTTTACTCTTTTTTTCCTACATAATTCCAAACATCTTGGCATCTGCTGGAGAGTCCGTCCCTCCAGCAGATCTGATTTGTAAAGGGGTTCTGAGATTTGTAAGAAATATCTATGTTAATTTAATTTTGCTTTGAAAAAAACTGAGGAGGTGAAAGATCTGAGAGCAGACCTCCTCCTGAAGAACAAGATGATTTAGTCGTAAACTCGTTACTTTTACATTCACACGTTTGGTCCTTGTTGTGATCACATGGACTCGTTTAATAATATGAACTCATTTTGGCTCGATGAGGAAAAAGTTTGGGCAGCTCTGACCTAAATCTGGTTGTGTGAGTCCAGATGTGGTGCAGTTTGTGGAGGTGGATCATTCAAGAGATGAAATGCTTTGTTTTGAATGGATCATTTTTATGGCAGTGGTCACGTCGTTCTGGATCTTCACTCGCGTCGTTCTGGATCTTCACTCACGTCGTTCTGGATCTTCACTCACATCGTTCTCATCCCTCAGAGACTTTTACCTGACACTGTGGCTGGATTTCCTGCTTTAGAAAAAAATATAAATACACAGAAATAGGAAAATGGCAAAAGTAAATAGGAACATTAATATAAAACTTATATAGTTTTATCAGCACACGTAAAAGAAAAAAAAAGGATCAGAATCCAAAAACTCTATTTATTGAGGTGTAAAAAAATATAAAAAATAAATAAATAAAAATATAATAAATAAATAAATACAAATAATAAATAAATAAAAACAATGAAAGATACATAGTACATAGAAATGGTCCTTCCTGTATAATGCCCGTGGCCTGTAGATTACTGTATATTCCACAGACTGAGGAGCAGGAATCAGGAGGAGCAGGAATCAGGAAGAACTGGAATCAGGAGGAGCAGGAATCAGGAGGAGCAGGAATCAGGAAGAACTGGAATCAGGAGGAGCTAGAATCAGGAGGAGCTAAGCACTTCACGGCTGAGTGTAAATCCTGTTATGGCTGTAATATAGAAACGCTTTAGCAATCTGTCAATCCAAATGTGTGTGTGCGTGTGTGTAGGGGTGTGTGTGTGTGTGTGCGTGTGTGCGTGGGTGTGTGTGTGTGTGTGCGTCTTGTCTGATAACATTACTGTGTGGAGCTTTACTTGGCTCCAGATGTTAAAGGCAGCGGTGGATGAAGTACTCAATTCTGTTACTTAAGAAAAAGTACAGACGTAAAAAGTCAAAAGTATCACATGAAAAACTCCAAGTACATTTTTAAACAGGTACTTAAATACTTAAAAGCATACAAAGTAAAAGTATTTCACACACGTGTTGTTCATTTAAAATTCAAAATGATTCATATTTTGGTCACAGTAACAATACAAATCAATGTCTTAATTTTTCTAATGTATTTTGTTTGTTTATTTTTGTTTTATTCAAAGTTGAAGCTTGAAGCAAAACATTAGCACAGAGCAGAGAACAGTGTCATATTTAACGTACAGTATTTATATTTATGAACCATATTTTAAATGGATTTTCCGCTGCGGCGTCGCTCAGACACACAGAGCACAGACTGTCAGTTATAGCTCACTAAGAACACAGAGTTATATAAGGACCACTTCTCTTACATGACACAAACATCCCGGTACGTTCAAACAGCCCATCGGCCTCAACAATACCTCCCCTTTAATGCGTTTAAAGGGACGTGTGCGGGGCTGGGCTGGTGGCACTGCTCTTACAATGAAAGCGTCTGATTATGCAAATCCCATGTGTGAATGCCAAGGGTTTGCATATGCTGTTTTTGTTTTTCTATATCCACATCTGTGTCAGAGCCCCCACCGGACCCCCCGCCCCCCGCCTCCAACCGCCAACGCCCCCGTCACCGCCGCCGCCCCGTGCACATCCACATATAAACACACAGATACCAGCATCCCAGCGCCAAAATCCCATGAAAGCTTTTGATCCTGGAGAAACTCTGCCCCTCCTCTTCCTCCTTTTGCTCCAAAGCGGGATTAAAACTATTCCAGTCTGAGGGAATGTGTTTGTTTCTTACTGGAAGTTTGACAGCGGCGTCGGGTGCGGGAGGTGGGGGGGGTGTGTACGACAGGTGAGGTCACGGTTTAGGCCTCGCTTTGAGTCGCAGGTTAGTTTAATTCAAGTTTCAAGTTTCAGTTTCTGGTTTATCTTATTTTAAAAGTCCCGATATTACGTCACAAACCCTGATGTCGTCATGTCGTCACTCCGTACACCTTCACTAGAATCATCTGGATCATTTCTATCAATCTCTTCTGAACTAAAGGTAAAAGGAGGAGGAGTTAACTTGGAAACTACAACTTGATGACATCACAAGGTGGAACGTCGCATTTTGAGCTTTGGAGATATAACAGACTAATAATAAAGTGACTCAAACATGTGTGAATGAAACAAAACACAACTCCAGGTCTGTTTTTAAGAGTTAAAGGTCCTATATTACAAAAAATTAAGTCTCAATCTTGGTATATTTTTTATATTTTTGATTAGTTCTGGTGTAGATTTGGTTTGTCCCAATTTCAACTTAGACAAGATTTGGAAATTATATGAAAGTATTTTAATTTTGACCCCACATTAGTGTTAAAAAAATGCATCAACCACCACACAACATACCAAACATACCAAAACAATACCAAAATAAAAGCACGTTTGTTTATATTGGATATTTGTCTTATTCTGAAAAACTTGTGTCTTTACTGTGCATCTTCCAGCTGGGCCTCCATGAGCTCGTCTCCAGTCAAATGTTCTTACTTTTCGCAGTATGGTTTAAAACACATCTGCATGGAGAATGTTCCGCAGTGTGTTTTTAACTTTCTATTTCCATGGAAACATGCAGGAGACAGGCCACCTCCAGAGAGTGACTCTACACTCACACAGCTCCTGTTTAGTTTGAGCTGTTTCCTTTCCTTTAGGATCCCAAATGTTTTAGATTGATTCATCTTTATTCACAGCAAAAGAAAAGTTTAATGTAACTGGACAAAAGTGTTTTAGAGTAAAGACAAATCCAACACCTAAAATATCTAAAACGTAAAACATCTGAAAGCATGATTTTTACTTTTAAACCTTGTGTCGATTATTTTGTGTCTTAGCATGAAGGTGAACTTGTTTCTCTGTAGGAATGTGACACAAAACTTATTTTAGGATGTCTCCACTAGAACCAGTCGCTTCGGTCACTGGATACTGGTGTTCCTCTTCAGCTTGACAAGAGGCCTAGAAATAATCTTTTTAGTGACTGCAGCATCTCTTAGTGACGTATTCTCCCTCTCTGTAAACAGCTAACCGTACATTTCTTTGTGACCTTGTACGGACAGTATGTAAAATTAGTTAAGTCCTTATAAGACCTGTCTCCTATAGATAGTACCTTGAAAAGGCTTTAAGTACTGGAAAACTCCTCTGAAACGCAACGCATGTGCTGCTCTGTAACTTCATTCATCTGATCAGATAAACTTCTTTCAACTCTCTACCTGGTCTACAATCTCTTCCTTCACGATTTCAACATCCAACACCTAAAATATCTAAAACCTCTGACACCTAAAACATCCAAAACCTAAAACATCCAAAACCTAAAACATCCAAAACGTAAAACATCATCAAGTTGAGAAGCTCTTCACATATGAGCTTTATGAGCAAAAGGGGCAGAAAACATGAGAATATTTATGTTTTGATGTGATGTTAATGTCTTTTATGATGAACAGTGCTGCACATAAACTTACCTAATCTTCTTTCTGCTCCATTTGATTCAGTCTTTGTACGTTTAACTTTACAACACTGTTAATGCCATATGAACCATCTCGCAATTTGAGGACTTCAGGGATCGGCCTCCTGCTGGTGCCCAGAGTCAGGACTAAACATGGGGAATCAGCATTTAAATTTTATGCAGCTAAAACTTGGAACAGTCTTCCTGAAGATGTGAGACAGGCCTCTACTTTGACAATGTTTAAATCCAGACTCAAAACAGTTCTGTTTAGCTGTGCATATGACTGACAGGTTTTTATTCTGCACTCTTCTCTTTTAATGTTGATTTTATGATGATTATTTGTGATTATTTATGTTTGATTTGTGTGATTTTAATGTCTTTCTTATTCTGTAAAGCACTTTGAATTACCTTGTGTACGAATTGTGCTATACAAATAAACTTGCCTTGCCTTGCCTATATGTTATGACCCCACCTGGACGACTGAGGGGCCACACCTCCACCTCCACCTCCACCTCCACCTCCACCATCCTACTATAAAGCCTTTCATTTCACTGAAGGCTAACAGTGTGACAGCGGCGCCGCACGCAAACCGCCATACGACCTGAGCTATAGGTGTGTTTGCGACAGCTGCCTCCTCCACGACGAACACGGGCGTCCCCGGCTTCAAACGAGCGCCAGCGGGAGCACGGAGGAACGACCACGAAGATCATCAGGCTGAGACGACGCTCCCCGGAGGCTTATTCCGGCTCCGCGTCCCACCGTTCACCAGCGCCGAGCTCCGAGCCGCAGCTGTGCCATCCAACATGCCAGGCTCGAGATGATGAAAGTGAATGAGAGGGGTGACCTAAAAATGTCACCGCGGGAACTACAGGGAAACAGTGTGCGAGCGCCGCGGAAAGACGAGGGAAAAGAAGGAATATTGACGTATGGGGGGGAGATATTGACGGGATTACAAGTGCTTTCGGCAAATTATTCCCCAGGTGTGCACGGAAACTGAATTTGCGCGCTGCAGATCGGGGAAGCTTGAAGAAAAATGACAAGTTTGTATCTCGGAGAAGCCAATCAGAACGGAGCTGGTGTATTTACATGTACAGTGACACGCGGAAATAATGAGGTTGTTATTCCAAATATGTTAGACTCATAATATCGGCGCGGCATTTTCAGACAACAAATAGACAGGTTTGAAAATATATCGACAAAAAAAGTGTGCGTTTGTTATTTGGATGTTTTCTGAACGGGCCTGTGGTCGTAATTAGGAGACGCGCTTTGATTTTCGGCGCAAATTAGCGAACACGATGGGTAACACGTGACATTTTGAGGGCTGAAAGTTAAGCCGTCACAAAGTTTTAAAAAGTATGATAAAAATGTATTGACTTGTCGAGCTGTGGCAGAGTGGTTAGCGCCTCTTGATGAACACTCACCCGTTCATACTACGTCGAGAGTGGGATTCAAACCACCAACCTTCATGTGACTTTTGCGCCGTTGAGAGTTTTTTTTTGCATCAGCTCATGAACTATTTATTTAGTTTTTACTTTTTATTGCAACTGACTTTCACCTTTCAAAAACAAAATGAATTATACACAGATTATAAATATGAAAAAGTGAAACATTTAATCTGTGGTTTTGATTATCACAATAAAATTTATTCACTGAGATTTTCAAATTTATTCACCAAACAAACTGAGACTGGACTGAAGCTGAGTCTGGACTGTAGTAAATGGGCCCGGTCCGGCTCAAAGACGGTGGTTTGGACGAGCAAAACGTCGCAGGTGAGTCGGTCTCGTCCTCGCTCGGTTCTTGTTAAAGTTCATAACCGAGAACTAAACAAACGCAGCATTTTCTTAGCGAATGTTCGAATTTCTTTAAACCTGTCGTCTTTATCCAATTTCCGTTAAAAGTCGGCGAGAGCGCGACCTCGGAGCACGGCCCGGACCTGCTGCCATCCTCGGTGAAATATAATATCGCTTGTAAATGTGTGTTTTACGTTGGTCAAAAGTGCAACGGGCCACACAGAATTATTTTTATTCCAGAGGCTGCGGGCCAGTGGAAATTTGTACACGGGCCGCAATTGGTCCCCGGGCCGGACTTTGGGTGTGCCTGCGTTAAGACAATGCCGCCTGTGATGTAGCGAGTCCGTTACATCGGCCTAAACTTGAAGCTAACAGGTCAAAATGACAATACGCAAAGATGTTTAAAATGTTTATGAGTTCAGTGAAATGGTTGTGCAGCTAAATCTGGACTGAACAAAAGACATAATGAGTAAGTGCGTTGGCTAATCGATTGAAATTGAATTGTTTGAATTTGTACTTACCTGTGTTATCTTGTGTTCCGGCCAAATGAGTCCCCGGGGAGCTGGAGCATCTTAAGAAGGTTCCGGGGCAGACGACTGTGTCCTGAGGAGGAGGGGTGTCCAAATGTTTTAGCTTTAACACTGATAAATGAATATACAGATCTATTTTAGTAACAGATTTGATTAACACCGTTTTGCTAAAGACAACTTTTAACAATATTATTGGATTTGCTGAAACTTAGGGAGGTGTTCCAGGCATGTCCCACCAAGAGGAGGCCCCGGGGAAGACCCAGGACGCACTAGATTGTGTCTGTCTGGGGTGAGGGAAGTCTGGGAGTCCCTGCTTAGAGCGCTGCCCCCATGACCCGGCCCCAGATAAGAGGAAGAACATGAAGGGATGGAAACTTACCTGTGCTGCAGAGTGGGAGGGGCTTTATAAAAGACACCAACTTCAGTCTGCTCAGAGGAGGTGCTGTGTGTACAGTCTGCTCAGAGGAGGTGCTGTGTACGGGTCTCAGTCTGCTCAGAGGAGGTGCTGTGTATGGGTCTCAGTTGCTCAGAGGAGGTGCAGTGTCTCAGCTGCTCAGAGGAGGTGCTGTGTGTACAGTCGGCTCAGAGGAGGTGCTGTGTACGGGTCTCAGTTGCTCAGAGGAGGTGCTGTGTACGGGTCTCAGTTGCTCAGAGGAGGTGCAGTGTGTACAGTCGGCTCAGAGGAGGTGCTGTGTGTACAGTCGGCTCAGAGGAGGTGCTGTGTGTACAGTCGGCTCAGAGGAGGTGCTGTGTGTACAGTCGGCTCAGAGGAGGTGCTGTGTGTACAGTCGGCTCAGAGGAGGTGTTGGTTATAAATGCAGTTGGGTTTGCACTGGACAGATCGTCTCTGCTCCTCGTTAAAACCGCTGGTTGTTCTCCGGGCGATTACACAACCACAGAATCAAACATTCAATAAACACATTAGAAATATAAAAACAGAACTGTAACTTATAAAGGGCTGGGTTTTGTTCATCATCAGCTACTGAAGGAACAGACCTGCCTCTGTGACCTTCAGAGCCTTAACACAGAACAGAACATCCAGAACAGAACATCCAGAACAGAACATCCAGAACATCCAGAACAGAACATCCAGAACAGAACATCCAGAACAGAACATCCAGAACTCTGCTGCTCGGGTCAGGACTAGAACCAGGACGTACTTCACACATGTGTCCTGTGGCTCAGGTCTCTGGCTCCTGTAGCTCAAAGAACAGACTTTAAAGCAGCTCTTTGTGTATAAGTGCAGTTTGAGGACTTCAGGGACCGGCCTCCTGCTGGTCCAGAGTCAGGACTAAACATGGAGAATCAGCGTTTAAGTTTTCTGCAGCTAAAACCTGGAACATTCTTCGTGAAGATGTGAGACAGGCCTCTACTTTGACAATGTTTAAATCCAGACTCAAAACGGTTCTGTTCATCTGTGCAGACGACTGAAAGGTTTTTATTCTGCCTCTTCTCTTTTAATGTTAATTTTATGATGATTATTTGTGATTATTTATGTTTTGATTTGTGTGATTTTAATGTCTTTATTCTGTAAAGCACTTTGAATTACCTTGTGTACGAATTGTGCTGTACAAATAAACTTGCCTTGCCTTCAGATCAGGCAAACGCTCTACCAACTGAGCCACCGACGCCCATATCATGCACCTGTAACCTTCACCTGTTTTGTCAACCAATCAGGTCCAGACGTGTTTGACTTTATCAGACGCACTCTCTCTACCCTCCTTCTGCCATTTCAGCTACAAACTTTAAGATGCTTTACGTATCTACCAACCCCCGATATCGACCGATACCAGAGCAGACACGGAAAACACCATTTATTTCCTTTAAACTAAAATAAAATAAGACAAAACTGATGCAAACATGTTACGTCATTTTCACTTATCTCTCAAGTAACAACAGAACAACTTAAATCAGTAATAGTTCAAATATTAGGAGACTTTCGGAGCCAAATATGACCAGTAAATAATCGTGTCACACCAGCGTACGCGTCCAACCCAGATATCGACTAAACTGCTATTTCAAAATTCAATTTTCAATTTTCATTTATTTTTGTAACGCCCAAAATCACAACAACAGTTGTCTCGAAGGGCGTTCATGTTTTGGTTGATGGGGGAAACCGGAGTACCCGGAGGAAACCCATCCAGACACGGGGAGAAACATGAAAAACTCCACACAGAAAGGCCTGGTGACCCGGGGATCGAACCAACCTTCTTGCTGTGAGACATGAGTGATGGCACTCAGTCACCGTGCCGCCAAGACACAAAAAACAAAACAACAGGAAGAATCAGACACAACAAGAAAAATCAGACACAACAGGAAAAATCAGACACAACAGGAAAAATCAGACAACATAAGAAATCGGCCAGGAGACCAGACGAGGAGGAGGAGAGCCGGGCGAGGAGGAGGAGAGCCAGGCAAGGAGGAGGTCCAACTGTCATCGGGGCATCTGAAAGAGATACACTCCACAGGGGGAGTGGGACAGGGGACAACATGTGAATAGCATTGCTGATGAGAAAATAGGGCAAAGTAGAGGATAGTGCTCAGGTTGCCATACTTCCCCCAGCTAGTTACTCCTACTGCAGCTTATCTTATCCCGGGTTTTAATAACCCTAACTCCCTCACTAAGTAACCTGGTCATACGCTATACCGAAGAGGAAGGTTTTAAGCCTGGTCTTAAATACAGAGACTGTGGGGGCCTGTTTAACATCAGCAGGGAGTTGATTCCATAGCACAGGAGCTTGGTAACTGAATGCTCTCCCTCCCACTGTACTTTTGGACACTCTAGGAACCACTAATAGTCCTGCATTCTGAGAGCGAAGTGCTCTGTTTGGCTGGTACGGGACAATAGCATCTTGCAGATAGGATGGGGCCATACCGTTTAGGGCTTTGTATGTCAGGAGGAGGACTTTGAATTTGATTCTAAGCTCGACAGGAAGCCAGTGCAGATATTTTAGTACAGGACTGATGTGGTCTCTTCTTTTAGTTCCTGTTAGGACTCTGGCCGCTGCATTTTGGACCAACTGGAGGCTCCTTATAGTACTTTTGGGGCAGGCGGCAAGCAGGGAATTACAGTAATCAAGTCTGGAAGTAACAAATGCATGGATGAGTTTTTCAGCATCGTTTTTAGGTAAAATATTTCTAATTTTAGTTATATTTCGCAGGTGAAAGTATGCGGTTTTACAAGCTAGGTTTATATGGGCTGTGAATGAGAGATTTTGATCAAATAGGACTCCAAGATTTTTTACAGTAGGGCTAGAAGCTATATTCACATTGTCGAGTGAGAATATCTGGTCTGACAGAGAATCTCTTTGACCTTTGGGACCAACGACAATGACCTCTGTTTTTTCAGGATTTAAGAGCAGGTAATTCAAGGTCATCCAGGTTTTGATGTCCTTCACACAGGCACTGAGTTTATCTATTTGATCAGTCTGATTTGGTTTCATTGATAAGTACAGCTGAGTGTCATCAGCGTAGCAGTGAAAATTAATGCCATGTTTTCTGATAATGTTACCCAATGGCAACATATACAGAGTAAATAGGATTGGACCAAGCACAGATCCTTGTGGAACACCACAGGCTACTTTAGAACAGGGAGAGGTGCTCTGGTTTATACTAACAAACTGGTACCTATCTGATAGATAGGATTTAAACCATTTGAGGGCGGTCCCTCTGATTCCAATGTCACATTCTAACCTCTGCAGTAGAATGTTGTGATCAATGGTGTCAAACGCTGCACTGAGGTCCAGTAGGACCAGGACTGAAGCCAGCCCGTTATCAGCAGCTAGTAGTAAATCATTTGTTACTTTAAGCAGTGCAGTCTCTGTGCTGTGGTGAGCTCTGAATCCAGATTGAAATTTTTCAAATATATTATTGTCCTGCAGGTGGCGGCAGAGCTGTTTCACCACAACTCGTTCTAGAATTTTTGAGAGGAAGGGAAGATTAGAGATAGGTCTATAGTTGACTAATTCATCAGGATTTAGGTTAGGTTTTTTCAAAAGGGGTTTAATCACAGCATACTTAAAGGACTGAGGAACGTAGCCATTTTCTAACGACATATTTAATATGTTATGGATGGAATCTATTATTAGGGGGAGGGCTTCTTTGAGGAGTCTGATTGGAATAGGGTCGAGCAAACAGGTTGATGGTTTTGACGACATGATGACTGAGGTAATCTCCACCTCATCAACAGGAGTAAATTTATCTAATATTATTAGAGGGTCCATATGGGATATTGGCATTACAGACTGGATTTGCTCAGAGCTGATTTTTGGAGTAGCTTTGTTAATTTTGTCTCTAATGGTTGTGATTTTGTAATCAAAGAAGTGAAGAAAGTCATCACAACTAATGTTCGAGGGGATAAGAGACTCATTAGCAGTGTGGGAGTTTGTCAGCCTGGCTACAGTGCTGAACAGAAATCTGGGGTTATTTTTGTTTACTTCTATTAGATTTGAATAGTATCTAGTTCGGGCTTTCCGCAGAGCGGCCTTATAAGTGAGCAGGCAGAGCTTCCATGCCTTCAGAGACTGCTCAGAGCGCGAGCGGCGCCAAAGCTTCTCTGTGCGTCTTACATGTTGTTTGAGTGTCCTGAGCTGTAACGTGTACCATGGAGCCGGAGGTCTTGGTTTAATGCTTTTCTGTTTTAGCGGAGCTACAACATCGAGAGCAGATTTTAAGGTGAGCATTGTTCTGTCAACCAATCGATCAGTGACAATTGGATTAAAATTATTGCCATTGTCACATGACATATCTTTCAGTAATGGCTCAATAATTTCTTTAAACTCTGTAACCGATTTATCTGATAATGTTCTTTTCATTATAGTTTTTTTTCTGTGGGGCTGGATAGTCTTTTAGTATAAATTGAAAGGTAATTAAGAAATGGTCAGAGAGTATAGGGTTTTGAGGAAGGACAATTAGATCATTAATCTCAATACCATAGGTTAGAACGAGATCTAGAGTGTGATTGTGACAGTGAGTCGGCTTATTCACACTCTGGGTGAAACCGATCCCATCCAGGAGTGCACCAAAAGCATTACTGAGGCAATCACTGCCGTTATCTACATGAATGTTGAAATCTCCGACTATAACAATCCTTTCCCAGTTCAAGACTAAACTTGAGATGAAATCAGAAAACTCTGTCAGGAAGTCGGCATATGGACCAGGAGGTCGATAAATTATTATAAATATAACAGCTTTTTGGTTTTTCCAATTGGGGCACGTAATGGAGAGTGCGAGGCTTTCAAAGGAGAGGTAAGTATAGTTGGGTTTGGGGCTGAGAATTAGACTGGAATGAGAGATGACGGCCACACCACCACCTCGACCTGTGCTCCGGGCACTCTGAAAGTTCATGTGACTTGATGGTGTAGATTCGTTTAGTCTAACATAATCATTTTCCTGAAGCCATGTTTCAGTTAGGGCTAACAGATCAATATTAAGGTCGCCAATTAGTTCATTTATTAAAAGAGATTTGGAGGAAAGAGACCTGATGTTTAGCAGTCCACATTTTACACACTTATCATTTTGTTTATTCGCGGCACATTTATTTATTTTTGTTAAGTTATGAGATCTGACAGCTTCCTTGTCAGAGTTTAGGGGTGTTTTATTTGTGCTTTTTGTACGTGGGGCACACACAGTCTCTGTCTGTTTGGAGCTGTTCCCTCTGACTGAGTTGTGCTTCACTGGTCTAAACTGCTCCCTAACGTCACTATCACTGTCACTGTGCTTCCCTGAGCTATTCTGCGTGCTAGTCTTACCTGGTCAATCTAGACTAGCAATCATATTCTGAGCTAACAGGGCGGAGCCAGCCTGCGTGGGATGGATGCCGTCTCTACGTATAAGCCTAGGCTTCCCCTCAAATGCCCTCCAATTATCTATGAAGACGACACCATTCTGCGGGCACCAATTGGTCAACCACTGGTTGACTGCTGAAAAGCGGCTGTACATTTCACAATTGGTGTAGGTTGGGAGGGGGCCAGAGAAGTACACGGACTCCGACATTGACTTAGCCAATTGACAGACTGCAGCTATCTGTAACTTAACCACCTCTGACTGACCGCGCCGAGTATCGTTACCCCCCGCGTGTATAACGATCCGGCGGTACCTATTCTTACTTTTCTTTAAAAGCCTAAGATTCCCCTCGATGTCACCCAGTCTGGCTCCAGGGTAACACCGCGTGGAAGCTGCAGGCAGTTCCACGTCCCTGACTATGGAGCTCCCTATGACTAAAGTGTCCCGGGTCCAGTTCAGGGGAGCAAACCTGTTCTGGACGGGGAGCTCTCTACTCTCAACCCTGTGTCCCTGGTCTGCTACAGTCCTATTCTCAGCCCTGTGTCCCTGGCCTGTCCTACGCTTTCTTCTAACCGTCACAAACCTGTCCTGGTCTGATCCCGGCTGCACGGGTTGCGCTGGGGGGCTAGTCTCACTAGTTACGCTAAAGCTACTGCGGTCCGCGGTCCCTACTGCTGCTACCTGACTGTAACTCGGGGTCAGAGCCTCCAATGAGCGGATCCGCGTTTCTAACTCTGAGACCCTGGCCTGCAGGACTGCCACTACACTACACTTAACGCAACTGTCCCTATCATCATCAAATAAGCCAGGGTCATCACTCCACATATGGCAACCAGGGCAGGGAAAAGCGAGAGAAGAGGGGGAAGGTTTAGCCATGATGCTAGTCGGCTAGGCTAGTTCAGGCTGAACCGAGAGATAGAGGGGATTAATCCACGAAGTGCGGAGCAATAGATGCTGAATGAAACTTCGGTGGTTTAGCGAAGTATTCAGGCACTAGTGTAGATGTTAGAAACTGCTTTTTAAAATTGTAAAGATTCGTGGATTAACAATTTCAGGAGAGAGACGCTAGATACGCTAGATATACAACTCGCAAAACAGAATGCACTCACCCGGAAATGACGTCAGCCAAGCAGATTTCATTTCAAAAGCCGATACCGATACCATCAGATCGGGACAACTGTCAGCCTCCGCAGCTTTCTCCGTCTTCTTCCATTTTGACATCCTCGCCTACAGTTTGCATATTAATTTAGTCTTTTAACTCTCGTCCTCCTCGACTTCGGACACCGGGACTCGGCGAATTCACGAAATGTATTCAAACTTGACACGAGCGGAGCGAAAGTACTTATAGATTCTATTCAGGTTGAAGTCACCAAATCACCTACACTTTATGTTTGAACCTCTGGGGCGAAAACGCAGCCTCCCCAAAATTTCTTGATTTAAATTCATAAGTTTTTTTTCTAACATTAATGTCGTTTTTGATGTGCGTGTGGGGAAATTCTCCGCCAAACCCTCGCTCGTCGACTTCTGGCACTTCTGCACAATGACTTTCTTTTGCTGACTTTACATTTAAATGAGAGGAGGGATTAACCTAACGCTCAGTGCTTAGGGCGTAAGTGTAACCCCCACCCTCCCCTTTCCGCCACCGCCCCGTAATATGTCATACGGGACGGGCGCGTGCGTGTTTCGAGTCCGTCTCCGTGGCAACTGATTCGGTAAAGCGCGGAAAAAACGTCGGGGGGCCAAAATTTCAGAGGGGTGATTGGTGACAGTTTTTTTGGGGTTCATTGGCAGTGTGAAGCGAAATGGGGCAAGCTGGCTGTTCTTATTAGTGTACCCCCACCCCCACCCCCGAGTCCCTCCCTCCCACGCAGAACGCACCGCTTGGGCCTTATCTCCACCTCCTTCCTTCCCTCCCTCCCTCCACCCATCCCTCTCTCTCTCAGACACAGAGATGGGAGAGGAAAGTGGCGTGTAATTACATCGTAATCTTTGGCCGGTATCTCCTCAGCTACAGGCCTCAGTGCTGCACATTCACTGCGAGGGAAGCGGCGCACCCAGCAGAACGGTCTTACATATGAAATCTGGTTTGGAGCGCCGTTATGACCATCAGAGCGGAGCCGGAGTGATGGAAACGATGCTCGGCGTGACAGATTCGAGTCTCGCTGATTACACGAGACGTACGAATGTTTAGTTATATGAACGTAGCTCCACTGATCATTATGGAGGGAAAGTGTCTGCTGATAAAGTGAGGCTAGGCTAAAACATCGTTAACTGTTCGCTGGGTTGTTATCGCAGTGTTTTACAAGTTGTCAAGTGCTTCGTCTCAACCGTAGACTGTATATATAAATGGACATAGCTAACCTGCTAGCCGCTGTGCTCCAATCCAGTTGATTTAATTTGACATTGAAAAACTGTGGCTCGTCTCTGTACCTGCTGCTGTCAGACTCGTCATTTTGGTCTCAAATGTTCGTATTAATCCGTTCTACATGATCCTGTTTTTTTTTAGTTTATTTAATTAAATTTTTTGGTATTTTGAGTTGTTGGGGGGAAGGAGCCAGAGCTTGTGCGGGAGGTTGAGCGTTACCGACTAGATATAGTCGGCCTCGCCTCCACGCACAGTTTGGGCTCTGGAACCCAACTTCTTGAGAGGGGCTGGACTCTCCATTTCTCTGCGTTGCCCGCGGGGAGCGGCGGCGAGCTGGTGTGGGCTTGCTCATTGCCCCACAGCTCAGCCGCTTCGTGTTAGGGTTCACTCCGGTGAACGAGAGGGTCGCGTCCCTGCGCCTTCAGGTCGGGGACAGGTCTCTCACTGTTGTGTCGGCCTACGGGCCAAACAGCAGTGCAGAGTACCCGGCCTTCTTGGAGTCCTGGAGGTTGGAGTCATGGACTCCGAGTGGGCCATGTTCTCCACCTCTATTGTTGATGCGGCTGCTCGTAGCTGTGGTCGTAAGGTCTGTGGTGCTTGTCGCGGCGGCAATCCCCAAACCCGGTGGTGGACACCGGAAGTAAGGGATGCCGTCAAGCTGAAGAAGGAGTCCTATCGAGCTACTATTGTTGGCTCGTGGGACTCCTGAGGCAGCTGATGAGTACCGGCGGGCCAAGCGTGCCACGGCTCGTGCGGTTGCAGAGGTAAAAACTCGAGGTTGGGATTTGTTCGGGGAGGCCATGGAGGAGGACTATCGGACGGCCTCAAAGAGATTCTGGCAAACCGTCAGACGCTTCAGGAGGGGGAAGCAGTGCTTCACCAACACTGTTTACAGTGCGGGTGGAGAGCTGATGACCTCGACTGGGGATGTTGTCGGGCAGTGGAAGGAATACTTTGAGGATCTCCTCAATCCCCCCGTCATGTCTCCATGAGCTTGGAGTAGAGCCGCTGCTCCTACACGTTGAGAGGAACCAGCTGAGGTGGCTCGGGCATCTGCTCAGGATGCCTCCTGGACGCCTCCCTAGGGAGGTGTTCTGGGCATGTCCCACCGGGAGGAGGCCCCGGGGAAGACCCAGGACACGCTGGAGGGACTATGTCTCTCGGCTGGCCTGGGAACGCCTTGGGGTCCCACCGGAGGAGCTGGAGGACGTGTCCGGGGTGAGGGAAGTTTGGGAGTCCCTGCTTAGACTGCTGCCCCCGCGACCCGGCCCCGGAGAAGAGGAAGAACATGGATGGATGGATGGATGTTGTTTGTTTGTTTTTTTCTTATTTTCATTTTTTTTTTCTTTTTTTTTTTGTTATTTTGAGTTTATTTTTTGAGTTGCTTTTTTTTAAGTTATTTTGAGTTTATTTAGAATTTTTTTTTTTTTTTAGTTTATTTTTAGATTTTTGAAAAACTGTCCTCTCTCTATACCTGCTCTTGTCAGACTCATTTTGGTCTTAAATGTTCGTATTAACCCTCTACATGATCCTGGGGTTTTTATTTCACTATTGTGTCTGTAAATCAAGATATGAACATTAATAACAGACACATCAGGCGTCTTCTTAACCGAGGTCGCTCCTGTTAGCGTTAGCAACAGGTGTGATTGACAGCGTTGCTAAGCAGGGCGTTACATTCAAGAACCTCACTCCAGATTGGCTCTTTGGTTGCTATGACACTTGCAATCAAAGGTCCAGATGTGGAACTCTGCTCTAAATTTGCCGCTATAACTGCTAGCTTCGACGAGCTTCTTTACACAGTTTATGTTCTCAACTTGTCAGATTCAGAAGTCAAAAAATCAGAGTGTAAGCCCATGTGTTTTTCATGCAACGGAGTGAAAAGTTTCATTTAAAGTAATAAATCATTTAGGGAATTTAAATCTGTTTTTTTAGGGCAATGAAAAAATACACAAAAGTTGAAGTATTTTGATTAGAGATGCCTTGGAGCAGCTTTAGGCAAAAAATGGTGAAGGGATTGTAAGTGAAATTGTATTAAGCAAAGTGGATTTGGGTTTTTGTTACAATTGGAGCAACAGGGGCAAAGTGGGTCATGTTTTTGTTCTCCAGCCAGAGGGTCACCAGTTAAAACCCCGCTGAAGTTTTGTGATGTACTTTGACCATAGCTGAGAAAAATGTGACAATAGACAGAAGTGGACAAAGTGAGAGTGACGTCATCCACAGCGTTCAACTCCAAATTAGCAACGCTGTCAATCAAACCTGTTGCTAACGCTAACAGGAGCGACCTCGGGGAAAGAAGGACCTGATGTGTCTGTTATTAATGTTCATATCTTGATTTACAGACACAATAGTGAAATAAAAACCCCAGGATCATGTAGAGGGTTAATACGAACATTTAAGACCAAAATGAGTCTGAAGCAGCAGAGACTGGGAGAGGAGACAGTTTTTCAATAAAACAAACTAAAAAAAGAAAAAAATGAAAATGAAAATAATAAAAATACCCTCAAAATAACAAAAAAAATGAAAAAGATAAACTAAAAATAACAAAATAAAAAAAAAAGTAAATAACACAAAATAAATGAATAAACTCAAAAAAAAAAAAAAATCGAAATAAATAAATTTAAAAAATGAACCCCAGGATCATGTAGAGGGTTAATACAAACATTTAAGACTAAAATGAGTCTGACAGAAGCAGGTACAGAGAGGGACACAGTTTTTCAATTAAAAAAAAAGAAAAAAAAAAGAAAATGAAAATAACAAAAAAAGGAAAAAAAAACTAACTAAAAAAAGAGAAAATAACACAAAATAAATTAATAAACTCAAAATAAAATAAAATGTAAATAAATAAATTTAAAAATGAACCCCAGGATCATGTAGAGCGGGTTTATACGAACATTTAAGATCAAAATGATGAGTCTGACAGCAGCAGAGACAGAGAGAGGGCACAGTTTTTCAATAGAAAGTGAATTGGAGCCAGAGTCGATGGAGCTCATGATCACTTCCTGTTTGAAGACGGTAGTGGTCAAAATACAGGCGACAATAGATCCACTGATCCACAGGTTGGCGACGCTGTTGTTGTGTTCCTGGGAAAGACAGTGCAACGTGTCAGTGTCTGTTTTCTATATAAAAAATGTGGCTATTTACCGACAACTAGCATGCTAATACACGTCCTGATTATCGAACAATAAAACAACAACAAAAATGCTTTCTAATTACATGAATTGCCAGCATTCTACTTATTTTTACCTCAAGAGCTGCAAACAAACACATGGGGGAAATGGGTTCAGGCCTTTAACACAGGAACACATCAGATACACATTGTTAGTGTTGTTTTTAAATGTGTAAAGGGCCTGGACCCACCGGACCTCGGAGATTTGCGCTCCCCTTACGCTCCAGCCGCAGATATGAGGTCCACAAATCCGCTGCTTTTAAACGTCCCAAGAACCCACTTGAAAACCCGAGCCCGAGGTTTTTCTGCAGCTCCTCTCGAGATATGGAACAAACTGCCACTAAACACAAGAGCCACACAGTCTCCCGACACTTTTAAATCGTTACTAAAGACTCACTTTTTTTGCACCGGCTTCAAAAGCTACGGAGCTGAGTGGCATTTTGTTTAAATCAGACGTATTCTATAAACTCAACTTTTTTACTTGTTTCTTCTCGTTGAGCCTCTGAAGTTGTATTTGGAGTGAGTCATGTTTGAGTTTAATCTTTAACCCACTATTTTCAAGACGACATTTTGTCGATCTGCACCTGTTTAACCTCCACCTGTGACACGCCCCACTGTGCCACGCCCACTGTGCCACGCCCACTGTGACGTCCGCACTTCCTTCTCCAGTTTTATTTTCTTAATCGTTGATACTCGTAGGACTCGGCAGCGTCGCGTCGTCATTTTGGTACAAATTAATAAAAACGTGCTGCTCTAGTGCGACGTGCATCTGTCCATAGGGGGCGCCACAGCTACACGCCTCTTTATTGTGATGACGTTTACGGCGACGTCAGCTCCTATTGGACACCGCAGTTTTCTAACGTGGACGTCAGCGGATTTGTTTCTTTTATTACGTCGTTTCAGATGAATATTGTGATTTAAAATGTGTAAATTATAACAGAATGACCCACAGAGATGAGAACCATAGAGACTCAAGCTCAATAGGGCTGATTTAGAGTAGCAGTAGTTGTTCCTGTCTTGGGATTATATTTAATTATTCTTTGTTGATCTTTTGTGACACACTTTGGGCAGAACTGCTTGTAAATTTCAGATGTCAGTCATATTTAATACAGATGGGAGCAGCTAAAATGAAAACTGTTGCCGTTTTTGCTATAATACAGTGCGTTCTTGGATCAATAATTTCAATAAGGAAATACTGGCTCCTCCCCCTCATCTGAGAGTATGACATCATCACATCCTAGAATCTGAAAACCACCAATGGAAATAAACTCGAGCTTGAGATAGTGACAAAAATCAAATATATCTGGGCGGAAATGTTCATATGGAGCCTCCTCTGTCACACACAGGTCTCTCAGAGCGTGCAGACTTCTAAGCACATCCCCCTCTTCCTCCTCCTCCTCTTCAGCTCCTCGCGATGTACAGCTCAGATCCATAGCCGAGGCTTTGTGCATTATACATGCAAAGCTAATGTGTTGAGCGCACATCCAGTCAGTCATGGAGGCATTCGCTTAACTGCGTTTAAAGTGCACTGAAGTTGTTCAAAGTAGGGCAGGGAGAGGATCAACAAATCACCATCGCTTCCATCCACAGACTGCGTATATAAACGGGCGAAGCTAACCTGCTAGCCGCCGCGTTACAAATACTAAGTGAGCATGAGCGCGATTCAGTTTCATCGACTCCAATGGCTCCAATTCACTTTCTATTAAATATCTGTGTCTCCTCTCTCTGTCTCTGCTGCTTCAGAGTCATTTTGGTCTTAAATGTTCGTATTAACCCTCTACATGATCCTGGGGTTTTTATTTCACTATTGTGTCTGTAAATCAAGATATGAACATTAATAACAGACAAATCAGGTCCTTCTTTCCCCGAGGTCGCTCCTGTTAGCGTGAACATTATATTTGATTGACAGTCGCTAGGTTACAGCAGGTTTGATTGACAGTCGCTAGGTTACAACAGGTTTGATTGACAGTCGCTAAGTTACAACAGGTTTGATTGACAGTCGCTAGGTTACAACAGGTTTGATTGACAGTCGCTAGGTTACAACAGGTTTGATTGACAGTCGCTAGGTTACAACAGACTTGATTGAGTCGCTAGGTTACAATAGGTTTGATTGACAGGTGCTAAGTTACAACAGGTTTGATTGAGTCGGTAAGTTACAGCAGGTTTGATTGACAGCTACTAAATTACAACAGGTTTGATTGACAGTTGCTAAGTTACAACAGTTTACCACAGGCGCCCCCGCTCTGCTAAACCAGTGATGCAGGAAGCGACGTGACCTTCAACAGCCTCTCTCTGGATTGGTTCTGTGGTTGCTATGATACTCACAGTCGAAATTCCAAATGTAAAACTCAGCTCTAAATTCCTCTCTATCACCACTAAAGCCTCGGTGAGCTTCACTTGGAGCTGAACGCCGTGGGTGACGTCACTCTCAGTCTGTGGTTCCATCCCAGTTGCAGGACTCTAAATTAAACAGAACACGGTCCCGGTGGTTGGTGTTTTTGCCGAGTCCAGCGCCGGACCTCTAGGTGATGTTCAATCAATGCGAGGGCCAATCAAATCAAAGGGTCACGCGTTCAGTGGAATATTGTACAGCTGCTAGTGCTTCCAGGTAGCAGCGGAACAGGGAGTGGACAGAAAAAAACGTGTCAACACCAGGGTAATTATAATAAATAAACACACAGAGGGGCAGAAATCAAGCCCGGAATTCTATAGTATGGAAGCGTTTGAGGAGTGGATGGGATTGTGGTACAGCTGGACCTCCAAAGACAAGCCTGTGTGTTAATTGGTGACAGAAAATTTGCCCAAAACTGGGAGTGAACGAGGGCCGATGGTTGGCTGCGGCCTCCGTGATTTACATAGTGTACAGCTGAATAATTAACACATGAATAGGCTTAATTTTGATTGCAGAAAATACTAGTAATTTTCATGGGTAATTTCAGAGCCAAAATAAGGAGTGTCTCTCCACGGCACAGAGTGAAAGAGTTTACCATGTGGAATAAATAAAGAAAATCAATTTTACATGGGGTAATTGATGAACAAATACATTTTCTCTATATATATAAATTAAAAAAAAAACATAAAAATGATAAACAGAATTTTACATGTGATCTTGTTCAAGTTTTTTTTTTTTTTTTACTACCTTTAAATACAAACAGAAACATTAAATATATGAAGTAAGATATATGGAATTATGTACCAAAGGAAAAAAAGTTAAACTACATTTTTTAATTTTTCTATATTTCACCTTTGTCTTTATGACATAATTTGACGTCTTCTGTAAAAGTAGTAAAAATCCAACAATCCAGTTTCTTTTGCTTATCAAGGGTCGGGTCGCAGGAGGAGCAGTCTAAGCAGTGACTCCCTGACTTCCTCCACCCCAGACACTTCCTATCCAAGGCGTTCCCAGGCCCCGCCGAGAGACACCGACCCTCCGGCGTGTCCTGAGTCCCCCCCGTGACCTCCTCCTGGTGGGACATGCTCAGAAAAACTCCCCCAGAAATAACAAATAAAGAAAAAATACACTGAATGAGACGGTATGGCCAAACTTTTGACAGGTAGAGTCCATCATTTTACAAAATATCATGTTTATTGAATTATTTATGCATTTGTTTGTTGTTTTTTTGTTTTTAATTGACTATTTATTAATGATTTTTACACTCATTAGATCCAATCAGCTCAAATAACAAAGAGAAATGAATAAAGCCACAGTCTGGTCTCAGCAGGGTAAGTAAAAATATAAAAATATAAAGTAGTGTAGTATAAATATAAAGTAGTGTAGTATAAATATAAAGTAGTGTAGTATAAATATAATATAAAGTAGTGTAGTATAAATATAAAGTAGTGTAGTATAAATATAAAGTAGTGTAGTATAAATATAAAGTAGTGTAGTATAAATATAATATAAAGTAGTGTAGTATAAATATAAAGTAGTGTTGTATAAATATAAAGTAGTGTAGTATAAATATAAAGTAGTGTAGTATAATTATAAAGTAGTGTAGTATAATTATAAAGTAGTGTAGTATAAATATAAAGTAGTGTAGTATAAATATAAAGTAGTGTAGTATAAATATAAAGTAGTGTAGTATAAATATAAAGTAGTGCAGTATAAATATAAAGTAGTGCAGTATAAATATAAAGTAGTGCAGTATAAATATAAAGTAGTGTAGTATAAATATAAAGTAGTGTAGTATAAATATAAAGCAGTGTAGTATAAATATAAAGCAGTGTAGTATAAATATAAAGCAGTGTAGTATAAATATAAAGCAGTGTAGTATAAATATAAAGTAGTGTAGTATAAATATAAAGTAGTGTAGTATAAATATAACGTAGTGTAGTATAAATATAAAGTAGTGTAGTATAAATATAATATAAAGTAGTGTAGTATAAATATAAAGTAGTGTAGTATAAATATAAAGTAGTGTAGTATAAATATAAAGTAGTGTAGTATAAATATAAAGTAGTGCAGTATAAATATAAAGTAGTGCAGTATAAATATAAAGTAGTGCAGTATATATATAAAGTAGTGTAGTATAAATATAAAGTAGTGTAGTATAAATATAAAGTAGTGTAGTATATATATAAAGTAGTGCAGTATAAATATAAAGTAGTGCAGTATAAATATAAAGTAGTGCTGTATAAATATAAAGTAGTGCAGTATAAATATAAAGTAGTGCAGTATAAATATAAAGTAGTGTAGTATAAATATAAAGTAGTGTAGTATAAATATAAAGTAGTGTAGTATAAATATAAAGTAGTGTAGTATAAATATAAAGTAGTGTAGTATAAATATAAAGTAGTGCTGTATAAATATAAAGTAGTGTAGTATAAATATAAAGTAGTGTAGTATAAATATAAAGTAGTGTAGTATAAATATAAAGTAGTGTAGTATAAATATAAAGTAGTGTAGTATAAATATAAAGTAGTGCAGTATAAATATAAAGTAGTGCAGTATAAATATAAAGTAGTGCAGTATAAATATAAAGTAGTGCAGTATAAATATAAAGTAGTGTAGTATAAATATAAAGTAGTGTAGTATAAATATAAAGTAGTGTAGTATAAATATAAAGTAGTGTAGTATAAATATAACGTAGTGTAGTATAAATATAAAGTAGTGTAGTATAAATATAATATAAAGTAGTGTAGTATAAATATAAAGTAGTGTAGTATAAATATAAAGTAGTGTAGTATAAATATAAAGTAGTGTAGTATAAATATAAAGTAGTGTAGTATAAATATAAAGTAGTGTAGTATAAATATAAAGTAGTGCTGTATAAATATAAAGTAGTGCAGTATAAATATAAAGTAGTGTAGTATAAATATAAAGTAGTGTAGTATAAATATAAAGTAGTGCAGTATAAATATAAAGTAGTGCAGTATAAATATAAAGTAGTGCAGTATAAATATAAAGTAGTGCAGTATAAATATAAAGTAGTGTAGTATATATATAAAGTAGTGTAGTATAAATATAAAGTAGTGCAGTATAAATATAAAGTAGTGCAGTATAAATATAAAGTAGTGCTGTATAAATATAAAGTAGTGCAGTATAAATATAAAGTAGTGCAGTATAAATATAAAGTAGTGTAGTATAAATATAAAGTAGTGCTGTATAAATATAAAGTAGTGTAGTATAAATATAAAGTAGTGTAGTATAAATATAAAGTAGTGTAGTATAAATATAAAGTAGTGTAGTATAAATATAAAGTAGTGCAGTATAAATATAAAGTAGTGCAGTATAAATATAAAGTAGTGCAGTATAAATATAAAGTAGTGCAGTATAAATATAAAGTAGTGTAGTATAAATATAAAGTAGTGTAGTATAAATATAAAGCAGTGTAGTATAAATATAAAGCAGTGTAGTATAAATATAAAGCAGTGTAGTATAAATATAAAGTAGTGTAGTATAAATATAAAGTAGTGTAGTATAAATATAACGTAGTGTAGTATAAATATAAAGTAGTGTAGTATAAATATAATATAAAGTAGTGTAGTATAAATATAAAGTAGTGTAGTATAAATATAAAGTAGTGTAGTATAAATATAAAGTAGTGTAGTATAAATATAAAGTAGTGTAGTATAAATATAAAGTAGTGTAGTATAAATATAAAGTAGTGCTGTATAAATATAAAGTAGTGCAGTATAAATATAAAGTAGTGTAGTATAAATATAAAGTAGTGTAGTATAAATATAAAGTAGTGCAGTATAAATATAAAGTAGTGCAGTATAAATATAAAGTAGTGCAGTATAAATATAAAGTAGTGCAGTATAAATATAAAGTAGTGTAGTATATATATAAAGTAGTGTAGTATAAATATAAAGTAGTGCAGTATAAATATAAAGTAGTGTAGTATAAATATAAAGTAGTGCAGTATAAATATAAAGTAGTGTAGTATAAATATAATATAAAGTAGTGTAGTATAAATATAAAGTAGTGTAGTATAAATATAAAGTAGTGTAGTATAAATATAATATAAAGTAGTGTAGTATAAATATAAAGTAGTGTAGTATAAATATAAAGTAGTGTAGTATAAATATAAAGTAGTGTAGTATAAATATAAAGTAGTGTAGTATAAATATAAAGTAGTGTAGTATAAATATAAAGTAGTGCTGTATAAATATAAAGTAGTGCAGTATAAATATAAAGTAGTGTAGTATAAATATAAAGTAGTGTAGTATAAATATAATATAAAGTAGTGTAGTATAAATATAAAGTAGTGTAGTATAAATATAAAGTAGTGTAGTATAAATATAAAGTAGTGTAGTATAAATATAAAGTAGTGTAGTATAAATATAAAGTAGTGTAGTATAAATATAAAGTAGTGCTGTATAAATATAAAGTAGTGCAGTATAAATATAAAGTAGTGTAGTATAAATATAAAGTAGTGTAGTATAAATATAAAGTAGTGCAGTATAAATATAAAGTAGTGCAGTATAAATATAAAGTAGTGCAGTATAAATATAAAGTAGTGCAGTATAAATATAAAGTAGTGTAGTATATATATAAAGTAGTGTAGTATAAATATAAAGTAGTGCAGTATAAATATAAAGTAGTGCAGTATAAATATAAAGTAGTGCAGTATAAATATAAAGTAGTGCAGTATAAATATAAAGTAGTGTAGTATATATATAAAGTAGTGTAGTATAAATATAAAGTAGTGCAGTATAAATATAAAGTAGTGTAGTATAAATATAAAGTAGTGCAGTATAAATATAAAGTAGTGTAGTATAAATATAAAGTAGTGTAGTATATATATAAAGTAGTGTAGTATAAATATAAAGTAGTGCAGTATAAATATAAAGTAGTGTAGTATAAATATAAAGTAGTGTAGTATAAATATAAAGTAGTGTTGACTTGTTGCTCACGTGGACATAGAACATTTTACACCTCAAGATTCTCTGGAGGCTTTAAAACGGCTCTGTGGTCCATATAAAACGTATTCGCTGTCAAAATCGCTAGCCCCATGCAAAATAATACCACATAAATGACGATGGCAGCGCTCACGGCAACTTAAGGCGAATATAAGGCAAAAAAAACACGTCTGTATCACAATATGAGCCGTGTACCGTATATTCCGTACTATGTGTTTCACTTTTTTTTATAGTTTGTCCGGGGGTGCGACTTATACTCAGATGCACCTTATATGTGAAATTATAAAAATATATAATTTCACATTCTAGCGCTTCATCTTCCTCTGGAGTTGGTGGATTTGTTCAGAAGCGACACCGAGGATGAAGAATTGAGTGGATTTATTGATTTGGAGTGAGATCCAGAGTAAACTTGTTGTTTTTTCTGCTTTATTTACCTGATTAACTGTTAATATCTTACGTTAACAAACCAGACACGTGTTCAGTTCTGTCTGTGCTTCATGGAGCTGAATAAATATAAATGTGTTACGTTAGCGTGATGTACTGATATTCAGCCTGTTGGTCCACATTTTATTATTATTATTATAACTTAATTCTAAAGATAAAATGTCTGTTCTTGGTCTCGGATTTTGTAAAATAAGTTTCTTTTAGTCCAGTGTGACTTATATATGTTTTTTTCTTCATTATTATGCATTTTTTGACTGGTGCGGCTTATATTCCAGAGCGAAAATACAGTGTTTGTAGTTAAACCCATAGACTATAATAAAGCTCCTATCATGTAAATGCACGAGGCTCTTTGTCATCAGCGTGCCAACTTTATCCAGATGTACTTCCCGTGTAGAAACGAGCTTCATTTAGACTTCTCCAGGGTCGTCACGGTGCAATTAAGATCGTTCCCATCTTCAGTCTGAACCGACGGGATTCTCAGCACTGACACCGCTCGCTCGTTACATGCACACGGGAACGCTCTAATGTGGGACTAAAGTGAGCGCGCCCGAGACCTGTGAGTGCACATGTGACTCATCAGGGGGGCGGGTCTATAATCTCAGGTGAAAATGAACTCATCACACCAGTACAGAGTTTAAAGGTGGACTGCCGCTGTGACGAACGCAAATGGAAGGTGAGATAAGGAGCGAAACAAAAGTGCCTGTTGTTCGCGTGACATTCGAGATTTCACAGTTTCTTTAGTTTGGTTGTATCGCTCATTAAAGAGGGGGGACTTTACCTCAACGGGAGATTAAAAAGGGTTTATTTTACTTCTACAGGGTCTTAACTGCTAAACTTAGACTGTGTAAAGAAGAGGACTAAGGGAGTGTGACGTGAAATGAAGCTCATCGAGGTCAGAGCGGTTTGATCACGAGTGTCATAGCAACCAAAGAGCCAAACAGGAGCGAGGCTGTTGAAGGTAACGCCCCTTTCCGTCCGTACCTTTCACTCAGACGTTTGTTTCATAAAAGGAGATGAGTTTAAACATCAGTGTCAGTCTGTGGAGAAGAAGAAGATGGACATCACTGTGTAAATGTGTTTATAAAATGTATTTATAAAATGTATTTTTAAGGGACTACGATGAACTTTTAATCCAAGGTCTCATGAGTGTCTACGGCTAAAAACTGAACAGTGGAGAGGAGGAGCGAGGGAGCAAGAGAGAGAGGAGAGGGAGGAGAAAGATGAGGGAAAGGAGAGGATGAGCGAGGGAGCGAGAGAGAGGGAGGAGGAGAGACTTTGAGGGAAAGGAGAGGAGAGTGGGAGGAAGGAGGAAAGAGAGAGGAGAGAGTTGAGGGAAAGAAAAGGAGGTGAGGAGGAGGGAGGAAGAGAGCTGAGGGAAAGGAGGGGAGGTCAGAGGGGAGGTCAGATGGAGGGAGGAGGAGAGAGTTGAGGGAAAAGAGAGGAGGAGAGAAGGAGGAGGAGAGACTTGAGGGAGAGGAAAGGAGAGGGGAGGAAGGAGGAAAGAGGGAGGAGGAAAGACTTGAGGGAAAGGAGAGGGGGTGAAATTAAAGGAGGAGAGAGTAGAGGGAAAGGAGAGGAGAGCGGGAAGGAGGAGGAAGAGAGTTGAGGGAAAGGAGAGGAGGTGAGATGGAAGGAGGAGGAGGAGGAGGAGAGAGTTGAGGGAAAGGAGAGGAGAAAAGAGGGAGTTAGGAGGAGGGAGGGAGGAGGAGAGACTTGAGGGAGAGGAAAGGAGAGGGGAGGAACGAGGAAAGAGGGAGGAGGAGAGAGTTGAGGGAAAAGAGAGGAGGAGAGAAGGAGGAGGAAAGACTTGAGGGAAAGGAAAGGGGGTGAGATGAAAGGAGGAGAGAGTAGAGGGAAAGGAGAGGAGAGCGGGAAGGAGGAGGAAGAGCGATAAGAGGGAAAGGAGAGGAGGTGAGATGGAGGGAGGAGGAGGAGGAGAGAGTTGAGGGAAACGAGAGGAGAGCGGGAGGAAGGAGGAAAGCGGGAAGAGGAGAGAGTTGAGGAAAAGGAAAGGAGCTGAGAGAGACAGAGGTTGGAGAGAGGGAGAGGGTGCGAAACAGAAGAGAGAAGGAGAGAAAGGAGGAGAGAGTGAGGAGAAGAGGGAGAAGCGAAAAGGTGGAGAAGAAACTTTAAAATCCATCTAAAAACTGTCGCTGTAGAACTGGAATGGGACAAAATCTATGGGATATTTTATTTCCTACACGTGAAACATTTGAAGAACATTTAAACTTTCTCCACTGCAGAACTTTATAAATGTTTATCTCCACATTTATAATCAACCTGCTCCTGTTTTTAATGTTTTAAATGCACTTATACGGGCGTTTGGTTTGTTGTGTATTTCTGTTATTCTCACTGTACAAATAGAAACACACTGACCCTAAACGTTCCAGCTGATATTTTCATCGCTTTAGTTCAATTTCAAGTCATTTCCAAACAGCCTGAGAAAGAAGATGAAGTTCATTTGCTGTTAATATTTACCTTCATAATAATCTTGAGTTACGTCAGAGCAAACAGACGCGCGAGTGAAACGAGAGGCTAGTCACACGGGCTAATGCTGACGCTAACACGACGTTTATGAGGGGCATGTGTCACAGAACAGGAGCCATTTTAATGACAGACAGGACTTCAATTAGCCACAGGTCCAATACTTACATAATTAACTTGCATAATGTGTGAATGATGTAATAAACTAACAGCAGATTTGTTCTTCTGTAAACAAAAGAAAACACCAAAATAATATTTACCTTTATCTTCGCTGCACTGGCTCTGTGCACAGCGGCGCCCCCAACCTCACTGTTAGCGTCACTACTTCCTGTCCAGTTTTATCTCGGTGAGGTTTTTGAATGAATATTTAAAGATGAGACAGTGGACAAGGAGCTGCAGGTGGGTTAGAGGTCAGGGGTCAGAGGTTAGGGGGTTAGGGTCGGGCAGTGGACAGGGACTTGGGGGTTTAATGCCATCAGGGCCAACACAAGTCTTTAGGGAGCCCAAAGCTGAATGAGCCCATCAGGGGCCCTCAGCCTGTCAGGGGCCCTCAGCCTGTCAGGGGCCCTCAGCCTGTCAGGGGCCCTCAGCCTGTCAGGGGCCCTCTCCAGAGCCACATTAAAACATCAACACAACCAGTGATAAAAAGACTGAACATTCTACAGACTCACAACAGCAACAAACACAAGTATAAAAGTATAAAAACATGTGAGGAAGAGGAGTCTGACAGAGACTTTTTAAAATTCTGGTGCATTTTAACATGTTCCATTTGACTAAACTGAGCTTATATTTCTCAATTCTTTTTGTCCTAAAATGCAGAGTTGGACAGAGCCAAACGATGAACTTAAGCAGAGACACTTACTTCAAAATCATATGAGTCCAGAAGAACAAAGTGTTGATCCAAGTGAAGAGTCACAGAAACATCCTGGACATAACATCAGATTTATAATCATCAGATCATTTGGACTGAACATTAAATAAGACGATTTTAGGATCACATCATTTTTATGTTTATTGTCGGGATTTGGAGGCTGTGATTTCACATAAATGTAAATATTAATGAGTCGGATGAACAGATACTGATACCAGTATCAGGGGCCAGTACTCGTACTCGTCAGTGGGCTGTCGATACCGAGAGCCGATCCCACTGTATCTGTGCCTCTTGTTTGACTCACGGCTCATCTCTCACAGAGCGGTGACCTCTGACCTTAAAGCTGCACATTGTTCTGCACATTAAGCGCAGCTTTAATCACATGTGACACATGAAATATACAAATATTTAGGATCGAAATGTTTTTAGATTTCACAGAGGATCAGCTCAGTGCAGCGTTTACAATAGTAGCATGCTAACGTTGCTAACGTTGCTAAGTGGTGCTGGTGATTATTTGTGCTGCAGTGAAACTTTTTATAAACAAACACATTTAGACTGAACAGAGCGAGTTCAGAGCTTTAAAAAGACCAAGAGAAGAACAAATGAAACAACAGGCTCTGAGGACAACAGGGCTGTTAGCACGTTAGCAGTTAGCACGTTACCACAAAAGAACAAGACACAGCCACAAACGGACAGTGAAATAAACAGACTCACCTGTGTCCTCTGTCCCTCTGAGGTGTGTCCTCTGTCCCTCTGAGGTGTGTCCTCTGTCCCTCTGAGGTGTGTCCTCTGTCCCTCTGAGGTGTGTCCTCTGTCCCTCTGAGGTGTGTCCTCTGTCCCTCTGAGGTGTGTCCTCTGTCCCTCTGAGCTGTGTCCTCTGAGGTCTGTCCTCTGTCCTCTGTGCTCTGTCCTCTGTCCCTCTGAGGTGTGTCCTCTGGTGTAAAGTGGGACATATTTGGATCTTCCTCTTCTTCTTCAAACATTGTCCTGAACTTTAGATAAACTTCACTTCACTTTGAGTCTTTTAGTTTGTAAAACACTCATTCAAATGTCCCTCAGTGTCCCAGAGTGCACCTGGAGGGAGGGGTCCTTCACATGTAGCTGTCCACACCACTGCCCGACTCAAAACAGATGTAGCAGCTCAGATGTGGCTCGGGCGTCACCAACACGGAGCCCGCGCGTCGTCTCCATAGCAACGGGTCTAAAAACAGCACAACTCACTGATCTGCGTCTAAAATTTTATTTTATTCTGTTGCTATTTTTTTAATCACCTCCGCCTTTATATATATTTAAAAATTACACTATCTCAAAAATAATGTTCATTATACGTTAAGTTTAGAAAAGTTAAGGTGAACTCTGACCTACTCAGGTCAAAGGTCAGTGTTGTGCGCGTGACAAACCAGTGCTCCGCCTCGAGCGTCGTGTGTCTCAGCAGGACAAAGTGGCACAAAGTGGAGGGAGAGTGCACAAAGTGAGACAAACACTCCACACACCCCACAGGACGCGCACTCCCCACGAGGACGAGCGCTCCCCACGAGGACGAGGACGCGCACTCCCCACGAGGACGAGCGCTCCCCACGAGGACGCGCACTCCGGGCAGAACACGCACGTGAGGCTTTGGGTCAGACTCTTTTTTCAAGAGACAGTCACAAAAAGCAACTGAGATTTATTTTAAAAATGTAAGTTGATTTTTCTTTGTAACATAATTGATAACTTTTTGAAACATGATGCAATTTTATTAAAAAAGATTTGTCAGTGGTTTATAAAACTGTGACATTTTTCCTCTGAGATGTAGTGATGAATGCCATACTGTGGAACATTATGTGCATGTTTAATACAGTGCTTAGTTTTTAGTTCTCTCTGATTTCTGCACATGGAGATGTTTTATTATGAAGAATGTGAAGTGTGTCAAACTATGTTAGGTATGTGACTGTGTGTGTGTGTCTGTCGTGTGTGTGTCTGTGTGTGTCGTGTGTGTGTTTTGTGTGTGTCTGTGTGTGTCGTGTGTGTGTCGTGTGTGTGTTTTTGTGTGATCCTCTGCAGCTCAAATCTGCTCCTCTTTGATTCACTTTATTATTTAAAGCTCATTCAGTTTGTCCTGATGTGAATGTGCTGAAGTAAAAGTACTTCAGTACTTTTACTGCAGTTTTGTACTTATATAAGACGGCTGAGACAGCTAAATACAACAACTGCAAATCATGTTTATAGTACTCTATTACTACTACTACTACTACTGCTACTAGTACTAATCTAATCCTGCAGTATTTACGTCACATCCACAGTTTAAAAGTTCATTCCTTTAAACTCGTACTTTACTCTCGATGCTGCTGTCGAACTCCAAAGGTCACGGAGGGGTCACGGAGGGGTCACTCGCCGATGCCCATCCCTCCTCTGGTGACTGTGTATCCCGGTCTGACCTTGGCACAGTCCCTTCCTCCTCTTCCTCCTCTTCCTTCTCTTCCTCCTCTTCCTCCTCTTCCTCCTCTTCCTCTCCTCGTCTGTCCCGCCCTGGGCCTCCTCGTGTCCGTCTCGAATGACAATGAGCGCTGGTTATTTTTACCGCCGTGTTGTGCCTCCGAACGCGACCTGGACCCCGAGTGTGATTCAAAACACTGAGACGTCGTTCTGCACTAAAAGAAGAAGAAGAAGAAGAAGAAGAAGAAGAAGAAGAAGAAGAAGAAGAGCTGTTTCCTCCCACGGAAATACTTTGGAAGCTTTAAAAGTCCGGGGTCATGCATTAATCAGACTTGGTGGAAACACGTTCAAAACCCGGCGTGTCCCGATCGTCCGACGAATGCGGCGAAGAAACGAAACGGTTATGGCGTCTTGAAAATAAGTGAATAAAGACGAGACAAACGAGCACGAGTCGCTCCAAAAACAACACGGGGAAAAACTCTGAAACGTCAACCCATTTACCCAGGACAGTCCCCTGTGTCCCCTGTGTCCTTTGTGTCGCCTGTGTCCCCTATGTCCTCTGTGTCGCCTGTGTCCTCTGTGTCCCCTATGTCCTCTGTGTCGCCTGTGTCCTCTGTGTCCCCTATGTCCTCTGTGTCCCCTATGTCCTCTGTGTCGCCTGTGTCCTCTGTGTCCCCTATGTCCTCTGTGTCGCCTGTGTCCTCTGTGTCCCCTATGTCCTCTGTGTCCTCTGTGTCCCCTGCGTCCTCTGCGTCCCCTGTGTCCCCTGTGTCCTCTGTGTCCTCTGTGTCCTCTGTGTCATCTGTGTTCCCTGCGTCCTCTGTGTCCCCTGTATCCTCTGTGTCACCTGTGTCCTTTGTGTCCCCTGTGTCCTTTGTGTCCCCTGTGTCCTCTGCGTCCCCTGTGTCCCCTGTGTCCTCTGCGTCCCCTGTGTCCCCTGTGTCCTCTGTGTCACCTGCGTCCCCTGTGTCACCTGTGTCCCCTGTGTCCTCTGTGTCCCCTGCGTCCCCTGTGTCCTCTGCGTCCCCTGTGTCCCCTGCGTCTCCTGTGTCGCCTGTGTCCCCTGTGTCCTCTGTGTCCCCTGTGTCCTCTGCGTCCCCTGTGTCCCCTGCGTCTCCTGTGTCGCCTGTGTCCCCTGTGTCCTCTGTGTCCCCTGTGTCCTCTGTGTCCCCTGTGTCCCCTGTCCCAGCCCACTCATCCCGTCTGTCCCAGTTTTATAGGAGAAATGTTCCAGGTGTTTAGATCTGATCCCCGCCAACTGTAAAAAGCGGAAAATATTGTCACTTGTTTCGCTAAAAACACAAAACTGACAGAAGTTGGACCAGTAACTCGGGCGTGTCCCCGTTTTAAATGTTGAAAATCTGTGTCACCTCAGCCCTGAGCTGCAAGTTAAAAAGAAACACAGAGCACGGCCTGTGTACATGAGGAGAACATGCAAACTCCACAGATCAGGGCCCAGAGAATCTAACCTGGTCCCTTCTGCCGTGAAGCTAACAGGCTATGCTAGGCTAACCGTTGTTCATATCTTGATTTACAGACACAATAGTGAAATAAAAACCCCAGGATCATGTAGAGCACATGTGTCAAACTCAAGGCCCGTGGGCCAAATCCAGCCCGCCACGTCATTTTATGTGGCCCGCGACAAAGTATATGAAAAGGTATGACTGTTTTAAAATGTCACTTTATCATTAGATCCACAATTATACAGCCATTTTTTCATGTTTATGCAAATCCATCTGCAAAATTTGTAACTTGAATAAGTAATAAATATAGAAACGGTTATTTAACAAGATAAAAACGTAGTGACATTTATCTTACAGTTACATCTGGTCCTTTGAGAGCCACCATTTTGTTGATGTGGCCCTTCAGGAAAATGAGTTTGACGTCCCTGATGTAGAGGGTTAATATGAACATTTAAGACCAAAATGAGTCTGACAACAGCAGAGACAGAGAGAGGACAGGTCACTTCCTATTTGGAATCACAAAAAATAACAACAAAATAAAATAAAAAAAACTCTTACAATAAAAAAAATCAAAATAATTCTAAAAGCTCAAAAAAAAAACCCCAAAAAACCCCAAAAACCTCAAAATAACAGCAGTTACAGAGAGAGGGGTTTTTCAAAAAAGAAAAATATAAACTAAAAAAAAGAATCAAAATAAACTCAAAATAACAAAAAAAAAAAATCTAAATAACAAAAAAAAACAATAATAAAAAAAAAAGAATCAAATAAACTCAAAATAACTTCAAAAAACTAAATCAAAAAACAAAAATCTCAAAAAAATGAACCCCAGGATCATGTAGAGGGTTAATACGAACATTTACGACCAAAATGAGTCTGAAGCAGCAGAGACAGAGAGAGGAGACAGTTTTTCAATAGAAAGTGAATTGGAGCTAGAGTCGATGGAGCTGGTAGTGCGCTCATGATCACTTCCTGTTTGGAAAGCGCCGCCGAGCACGTTAGCTATGTCCATTTATAAAAACAGTCTGTGTAAAGTGTAATTTAACATTCACACTGGTGCAGATTTGCTATTTAATTATATTCATCTGTGAACTCATTTTGATTAAATCAGGAAACGACTTACAAATAAAAAAGCTAATACGACGACGGTTGGTGCGTTTATGAAGTGCCGACATCATTCGAACGCCGTTAAAAACCTCTGAAAACCAGACGGGGAATCATATGGAAGCATTAAAGAAACCCGAAGCTGCGTGTTTTTACAGCGACAAACCGAGCCAAGAGTCAATTCGCTGTAACGCGGCGAGCACACGAAAGACATCAGACGAGCGGCGTCCGAACTAAACACGCGACGCTACACGACTGGGAACGCGCGGCCGAGGCGTTTCAGATCATAACTATATCACTTTTAACGCGGATTACCGGAGAAAATTACAAACGCGCGGCGGCAGATACGACGAGACGGACGGAGGAGCGGGAGGGACGTCAGAAAACATCAGAACGCATCACGACCGCATCGCGACCGCAGCTGTCTGGAGCATGAAATAGCGTTGTCTGGTGAATATTGCATCGAGCCTTCAGCTGACAGTGACGGCTCCCTCGAGAAGTTGGCGGGATGTGGGAACCAAAACGCCTCCGTGGCTTTATTCATAGATTTTTTTTTTTAACGGCACGTCAGAAGGACTCAGGCTTATTCGCTCCAGAGTCCGGCGCAGGTTTGATCGTTTATAGTTGGGGTTTATACAGTTTATTCATATGCATAATGTATAGGAAAAGACATATTAATATAAAAAGTAGGTCAGGGGGAGCGTGCGTTTGAACGGGGCTCGGCGGGAGACGGGGAGCTCTGCGATTTAAACTCATTTTCCACATTTACATTACGGAAGTTGAAAGTTTTGGAAGCAGTTTTTCGTTTAATCTGCGTTTGCGTTTGTGTATTAAAGAAACGTGAAGTGAAATAACTGAATAGCTCCATTTTTATAGTTAAACTTTCTCCTTTGCTGCATAATCGCGTACGTCTACTTCGATTATTTGATGTTTTTTTTAATGGGGAATGTGGGAGGTGTGTCCAAACGTTTCACTGAAAATTGTGGTAAATTGTGGGAAAAAACGACAAATATTGCATTTTAAACGTCGTATATTGAACAAAATTGACTCTTTTAGCTTTAAATCGTGTTATAATAGCGTTAGCGCATCAAAAACAGACCTGGAGTTGTGTTTTGTTTCATTCTCACATGTTTGAGTCACACTTTATTATTAGTCTGTAACATCTACAAAGCTCAAAACGTGACGTTCCACCTTGTGATGTCATCAAGTGGTAGTTTTCCAGTGGGTTAACACCTTTAGTTTTTACCTTTAGTTCAGTAGAAATTGGCAACTCCAGACGCTGAAATGATCCAAATGATTCTATAAATGAAGGTGTGTGGAGTTTAAAAACACAGTGGAGCACTTCCTGTATCACCACACGATGACATCACAAGGTGGAACAGAGTGTTTTCGGTTTGAGAGAAGGATGTAAGACATGTAATCAGCAGACGCAGTTCGATGCTAATGCTGTCGTACACTTGGCACTTAGTAAGATTTTGGAACATCGGAGCCAGTCCCCTGTGTTTTTTTCCAATAGCTATTAGCATTAGCACTAGCAAAAATCGCTAATTTCTTCCGTACCAGAGCGTCTCAGTTTGGTAGGAAAAGCCAAAAGTAAGTTCTGGTCAGTTCCTGCTGGACTCTGCCTTATATTTGTCTTATTTCTGTCTGTCTTTAAACCTTTTTGTGTTTTATTTTGGATCAGGATTAGCTTAAAAGTAGAATTTGAGCTAACAGTTGACCAACTTTCTGGCGACTCACGAGAAAGTTGTGACTAAGTCGTAAAAAGGCCGAGTGCATAACAATGTTCCGTAATAACCCACTTTTACCTGACCCAGTTTTAAGAAACACGGGAAAACAAAGGTCAAAGTTCAAAGTTGTTTACTATTTTCGTAACTTCTGCTTCTTCTTCAGGTTTTACAGCTGTTGAAAAAAACTTTATCAAAAAAACAAACAAAGGAAAAAGATCAGGGTGAGACGGTCGATGTAAAATAAGGACGATGCACCGGGCGGGACGTCTCTGTACAGGACACACCTCTGTCCCCGCGCCAAAGAAAACACAAACTTTCACTACAAAAAGAAAAGAAAGAAAGAAAGAAAGAACGAAAACGGGACAAAAAGAACGAAAACAGGACAAAAAGAACCGAATGACCGAGAGCAACCGAGAGAAGAGATACTCCAAGGACCGGGACTAAACTGGGTCTAAACTGGGCCCAAACCAAGTCTAAACCAGGACTAAACCAGGACTAAACCAAGTCTAAACCAAGACTAAACCAGGACTAAACCAGGACTAAACCAGGACTAAACCGGGTCTAAACTGGGTCTAAACCGGGACTAAACCAGGACTAAACCAGGACTGAACCGGGACTGAACCAGGACTGAACCGGGACTAAACCAGGACTAAACCAGGACTAAACCAGGACTAAACCAGGTCTAAACCAGGACTAAACCAGGTCTAAACATGTTGAATCAGTGTTTGAGTTTTGTTCAGTTTAAACCTGAACATTCTTCCTGAAGATGTGACTCAGACCTCGACTTTGACGACGTTTAAATCCAGACTCAAACTGTTCTGTTTATGTGAATGTGACTGAAAGGGGTTTATTCTGCACTTTTCTCCTTTAATATTCACTTTATGATGATTATTTATGTTTTGACTTGTTGTATTTATTCTGTTAAACACTTTAAATTGCCTCCACAGACTCTATTCTCATTTTACTCAGATGTTTCTTCTTGTCGTGTTTGTTCGGTGACAGGTTCGCGTCGCCTTGAGTCCCGCGGCGCCGGGTGACGAGGTGACGTCTCTACGCGGCTCTTGGCATTTGGATGTATTCACGCCGACGCCGGTTCAAATGGAAACGCAAAGGTGAGTGATTTAAACAGGTGTAAAATGGCTGCCCTTGAGCGGTCGGTCCATAGAACATAAACGCACTTTATTATGATCAAACTCATTTCAGACGTTGGAAAGTGGAGTTTGTAAAGAAGGATAACGCGAAGGGCACAATGGGTTATTCATCAAATCACCTTGAGCCGTCGATAATGTGCGAATGGCAACTTTAATTAAGGTTTAAAAAGGTGAGTTTGATAAAATAATCAACATAACGAGTTAGAAAACGCGTCGAGTATTTGAATGTTTCCTGGCACGAAGCGAAACACAGAGACTTTCAAACTTTCTCTTTCCCAACTTTTAACGCTGTACTAGGTCACTTTTCGTGCGTGGGGGTCTGCTGCCTCCTCGTCGCCATGGAGATGCTATTGCTTTGCCTGGAATGTTCCGCAGTACGGCATAAAACACATCCTTCTCGCATCAACTCCATTAAAACACCTTGAAAAACATGGATTCTTACGGCAAGAATCACCACATCTTTTAAAATGTTTTAGCTGAAGTTAGCAGTTAGCAATTAGCAATTAGCAGTTAGCATGTTGTACTGATATTCAGCCTGTTTGTCTCTATTTTATTGTTTTTATTATACCTTGACTTTAAAGATAAAATTTCTCTTCTCGGTCTTGGATTTTGTAAAAAAAAAAAAAAAATTCCTCCAAAAATGTGACTTACATATGTTTTTTTCTTAATTATTCTGCATTTTTTTGGCTTTGTTATATTTGTTAGTTTTTTGTTTTTATTGTATTTTGAACAGAGCGCTCCTAAAAACACAGTCTAGGTGCTCTCGATGACCTTTGACCTGCTGCCGTCACCTGCTTGTCTCTACGACTCAAGATTAAATAAAGGTTAAATGCCGTACTGTGGAACAATGCGGGCAAAACAATAGCATCTCCACGGAGACGAGCGGCTGACACACTGCACCCTCCGCCTGAAAAGTTACACGGTGCAGCTTTAGCGTTCGTTTGAGTTGTCGCAGCGAGGACAGAATTTGAAAGTCGAGTGATTTTAAAGACATTTTGTGTTTGAAAACCAATATTATTTTAATTGACGGAACGACACGAGAACATGCACCACGAACAGAAAACTGAAAACGCTCTGTTCCACCTTGTGATGTCATCGTGTGGCGATACAGGAAGTGCTCCACTGTGTTTTTAAACTCCACACACCTTCATTTCTACAACTTTTTTTGTACTTTTGGCTTTTCCTACCAAACTGAGAGGCTCTGGTCTCACGTAAATGTAGTAATTTGCGACTTTTGCTAATGCTAATGCTAATGCTAATGACTATATAAAAAACACAGGGGATTGGCTTCGATGTTTCAAAATCTTCCTGAATTGCTAAGTGGATGACAGCATTAGCATTAAACTGCGTCTGTTAATTATACGTCTATGGCCCGGACACTTAAAGTTCTTCTCTCAAACTGGAAATACTCTGTTCCACCTTGTGATGTCATCATGTGGTGATACAGGAAGTGCTCACACCTTTATTTCTAGAATCATTTGGATCATTTCAGCTTCTGGATTTGCCCATTTTTCCACTGAACTAAAGTTAAAAGGAGCTGTTAATCTACTGGAAAACTCCCACTTCATGACATCACAAGGTGGAACTTCGCATTTTGAGCTTTGTAGATGTAACAGACTAATAATAAAGAAACAAAACACAACTCCAGGTCTGTTTTTGATGCGTTAACAGCTTTATAACACGTTTAACGCTCACCAGAGTCCATTTTGTGTGACATAGATCGTTATTTTAAAAAATGTGGATGCAACTTCTTCTTAAAATACAAAAAAAACCCCAAAAAAACGAATAGCGAAAATTCACCCATACTTTTTTTTTTTTTAGTAACCTCAACTCTAAGAACTTTGAGCAGCAGTAGCTTCCCTCCGGGGTGTTTAACTGGCAGCCAGCAGCCCACACGGAGCGAAAACACACAACATCAACAGATTAAAAACTGTCCAAACAAGTCGGACGCTCCTGCCTCTTAATCCTAGCAACACATTGAGATGAAAAACAGCGATAACGGCGCTGAAACAAATAAAAGATTAATCTAATAAGTGTGCTGGCTCTGGTCTGGTCCGCTGTATAAACAAGCGGAGGTAATGCGAGTGTGTGTGTGTGTGTGTGTGTGGGGGGGGGGGGCATGGCCTAACGGGCACAGAGCTCGTGCACCACCAAAGCCGCCCTCGCCATCTGGCCCTGGCAAAGTGAACGCACACACACACACACGCTCGTCCCGTTCTCGCTGCGTCGCTCGGTCGTGCGTTCGCCGGGGGATTTGAGGAGCAGCCACCCATCCAGATTATCACTGCATTTTCCAGTCGTATTCCCCGGGACGCTTCGCTTTGCTTTGCTTTGCTTTCTAAAAAAAATGTTTATATGCCAACTCGGGACGGGAGGGGGGGGGGCCAGGAGGGGGCGCTAGGACGGGGGCGGGCAGCGGGAGGAGGCGGCGAGGGGGGAGGGGCCGGTCATCAGTCGCATCTACTGGAAATGAGTGTTGTCTGTGCATCCGTAAACATCTGGGATTTGGCTTAGTAATATTAAAAAGTGGAAACGAGGAGCAGTAAGTTGAGCGTGAGTCACCAACTAAAAGGTTCCTGGTTCTGATTTTTTGCCAACGGTGACAGGAAGGGCGTCCGGTGAGGGAAAAAAAATGCGGTTTCAGACCCGCGGAGCAGCTGTGCCGAACTGTTTACGTTGAAAAGAGACGGATCACGTGGGAAAGCCGTGGGTATAAAACACAAATAACAGAAGAAGAACGAGAGAAGAAAGAACAGACGCAACTCTGAACGTGGAGAGAGAAGTTTATTTATCTTCTCTATGGGAGCGGGAGTGAGGAAGTGATCACTGGGTTTATTCAGCGCCTCAAGACTCACAAAGCTCTTTACAGCCTGATTCACTCACTCCACCAGTGCAGCCAGGGCTGGTTCCAGCTTTCAGGGGGCCCACAGCTGAGTCTGGGGCCCCCTCCTGGTGATTCAGATGTTGGTGATTCACATTTGACACATTCTGACTCTCATCATTTTGACCAGATGTTTTTGTTTTTATCTGAACAACATCAGACTGAAAACATCCAGAACGACACAAATACAACAGACACAACAACAGAACAAGATTTTTTTAAATTCTAGACATTTTTTTCTTCGTGTCTGGTGGATTTTAATGTGTTCCAGGTGTGACAGTGTTTCTTACATTTACATTATAAAGGGGGGTCCTTGCTCCGGTGTAAACACAGAGCTGCCCTCACCTCTGCCCGACTCAAAAACATAAAAAAAAATGTAGCAGCAGCAGATATTTTACTACTATAGATATAAAACAAATGTAATTGTTTTAGAGCAGGAACGTCAAACTCATTTTCACTGAGGGCCACATCAACAAAATGGTCGCTCTCAAAGGACCAGATGTAACTGTAAAATAAATGTCACTACGTTTTAATCTTGTTAATTAACCGTTTTTATATTTATTACTTATTCAAGTTATAAATATTCCATATGGATTTGCATAGACATGAAAAAATGGCTGTTTAACTGTGTATCTAAGGATAAACTGACATTTTAATACCATACCTTTTAATTTACTTTGTCGCGGGCCACATAAAATGATGTGGCGGACCGAATTTGGCCCATGGGCCTTGAGTTTGATAAATGTGTTTATTTTTTAGGATATTTAGTCTAATGTAAACACACAAGCACCGTGTCAAACTTGATATATTGTATTATTTTCAGTATAAATGTATGGGCTCGTGGGGGCCCCCCGGTGGCTTTGGGGCCCTAAGCAGCTGCTCAGTCTGCTTATTGTCTGAGCCGGCCCTGAGTGTAGCCACGGCTGCCCTGGGACACACTCACACACAGCACTTTCATACTAGACGATGGCGTGACGCGTCTTTCCTCTGTGTAAAACTTCAGGTCTGATCCAGAGGAAAAAGCCACAAGTAAAATCTGTAACTGGACAAAAACTTGAAGGAGTGAAGTTCTGAACTGAAGATGAGCAGCGAAAAGTCTTCACTCCTACAATTTTTCGTCCAGTGACAGATTTGACTTGTGGCTTTTACTATGTCTTGCCTAAAGACACAACACTTGGTTTTCCCATCCGAGTTCTAACCTGAGACCGGACGAGATCAGACTCTGACAAACTGTTAAAGCCAAAGAGTCACACGCTCAGGACAGTGTCGTACGGTTCACTCAGGCCTGCCTCTGTTGTAGGGAGTATTATACTTCTGATGATGTGGATTAAGATGACAACAAATGTGATTTATTTTTATATTTTTGTGTTGATTATGCGGAAATATCAGACTCAGTTCATGTGTTAATGTTTTTGTGCAGCTGCATTAACTCATAAATCAGGTTTTAAACTGGTTAAGTACTCAAGTTGTAGTAGTAGTAGTAGTAATTATTTGGGTCATTACTTCATACTTCTACTTGAGTGATGCTATTTTAAAGTAACGCTCGTCTAAACACGTCGAGCTGCAGTAAATTTACTTTCAGTTCTTTACAGACCCTCCTCAGCTGCACTGAAACGTTTATCAAAAACAGAAAAACAAATATTTTTAAAGTCTTTACTGAATGTTCCTCCACCCGTGTCAAACCTTCTCCTCCGTCACAGTCCTGCAACTCTGGAACGAGCTCCTGTCCATGCAAAAAAACAACAACAAAAAACCACCACATTTCCTGATCTTTGCTCTGTTTTATGTTTAGTTTTTCTGTTTGTGAAACTCGCTGCTGTTTCTAATCGCGCTGTATAAATAAAGCGTCTTAAAGTGGAGACAGGACTCGGCGTAGGGGACACGAGGCTCGGCGTAGTGGACATGAGTCTCGGCGTAGTGGACATGAGTCTCGGCACAGTGGACACGAGTCTCGGCGTAGTGGACACGAGGCTCGGCGTAGTGGACATGAGTCTCGGCGTAGTGGACACGAGGCTCGGCGTAGTGGACATGAGTCTCGGCGTAGTGGACACGAGGCTCGGCGTAGTGGACATGAGTCTCGGCGTAGTGGACACGAGGCTCGGCGCAGTGGACACGAGTCTCGGCGTAGTGGACACGAGTCTCGGCGTAGTGGACATGAGTCTCGGCACAGTGGACACGAGTCTCGGCGCAGTGGACACGAGGCTCGGCGCAGTGGACATGAGTCTCGGCGTTGTACCTGCAGCAGCTCCAGTCCGTGGCGTTTCGGGGGGGGGGGACCTGTCAGACCGGGTTGCGTCAGGCTCGTGGGGCGACAGCGGCGGACTCTGTGGCGTGACCTCTTCGGGACAGTTTTCTAAAGCCAGACAGTAATTGGAACAGAACGGCAACAACAACAAACAAGCGTCGGATCAAACAGACCGCGGGTGTGCAGCCAACACCACTCTGAAGCCCGGACTCTGCGGCGGCGGCGGCGACCCCTCCGCCTCGGATCCATACGGCCGCCGCACAGTCCAGACGCGATCTATAGTTTGGTGAGACGCAAAAGGGCAGATATATTTATGACTTAAATAGTGTTTTCTGGTGGGGAAGACTTGAGTTTCTGAAGGAACGAACGAATAAGAAGAAAATGTTTAGTCAGAAAACAAGATTAAGTTTATTAGCAGCAGCTGTATCCAGTTTAGAGCGAGTTCAAAAGCCGTAAACCAGAACAAATCCTCTCCTTTTGTACCAGGACTCTGTTCTAATCAACTGCACGCCTGCGTTTCTTTTTTTAAAACCATCTTTGAGTTTTCAGATGTTGAGGCTTCGACTGTTTATCTGATTCTGTTTGAAAATGAAACTAACCTGTTTTAAGACCAGACTCTCGTTTCTGTTTGAACCAAACCAACTGGGTCAAACAAGTGTGTTTATCTGCAGCAATAAACCAGGGACCTGAGAACAGTGGCCCCTTGTTTATCGCGGGGGTCACGTTCTAAAAATAACCCGTAATAAATGAAATCCATGAAGTATCAGCTTAATTTATTTATTTATTTTATTTTATTTTTTTGTTACTTTGTGTTTATTTTTTTAAGTTATTTTGAATTTATTTTTTGATTCTTTATTTATTTATTTATTTATTTATTTATTTATTTATTTTGTAAAACTGTGTCCCCTCTCTCTGTAACTGCTGTTATTTTGAGGGTTTATTTTTTTATTTTATTTTTTTTAGCTTATTTAGATTTTAGATTTATTTTTTTATTTTTATATTTTTTAAAGAAGTACAGTGGTCCCTGGTTCTAAAAATAACCCGCAATAGACAAAATCCACGAAGTATCAGCTTTATTTATTTATTTATTTATTTTTATATATATATATATATATATATATATATATATATATATATATATATATATTTATTTTTTTTTTTTTGGTTATTTTGAATTTATTTTTTGATTCTTTTATTTTATTTTATTTTATTAAACTGTGTCCCCTCTCTCTGTAACTGCTGTTATTTTGAGGGGTTTTTTAGTTTGTTTTTTTTTAGCTTATTTAGATTTTAGATTTTAGATTTATTTTTTTTATTTTTTATTTTTTTAAAGAAGTACAATGGTCCCTGGTTCTAAAAATAACCCCCAATAGACAAAATCTGTGAAGTCTCAGCTTTATTTTTTACATTATTCTCTCTGTTTTTGTCTGTAAAACCCCTCACCACACACTTTATACACTTTTCTCACACAGGCGTTAACATTTTCTCACATTTCTCTCTCGTTTAAACTCTCTCAAAGTTCAAACCTTCGTAGGCGTCTTTGTCGGTGCAGAACGTTTCATCGACATTGTGGGTTTTGTCGGGGAGAAAACAAATTGCAAACGTACAGCACTTCAGAGTCACACTGAGATCCAACGTTTATGTAAATTTGTCTGAACACGTGGAGGTTTAGGCTCAAACTGCACAGAATCAGTGAGAAAAATATAAAACACAGCTCTTGTTCCCACTTTGTTTTGACTTTTTCTTTACCGGGAAGGAGGATGTAAAGACAGGGGGCGCTCTGGGACAGTGGTTTCTGCAGGAGGCGGGTCTAAGGACAGGGGGCGCTCTGGGACACTCCTACTTTTGCTCATCTGTTTCTGTTTCATTGTTGATTTTCAAACTTTCTGTTGGTTAAAGCATTTCTCTTGTTCAGCCCTAAAAAGGCGATGCTGCTGCTGTGATTGGTTAATTCACCTGTCAATCACGCCCCAGGACGAATCAGGGCGTCAGGATCCGGCTCCAGACCCTCACGTCTTTGTAAAGTTTTGTGAAAGTGAAGAAAGAGGGGACGTGCACACAGAGAGAGAGAGAGAGGGGGGGGATGTGCACAGAGAGAGAGAGAGAGAGAGAGGGGACGTGCACACACAGAGAGAGAGAGAGAGAGGGGGGACGTGCACACACAGAGAGAGAGGGGACGTGCACACACAGAGAGAGAGAGAGGGGGGGGACGTGCACACAGAGAGAGAGAGGGGACGTGCACACACAGAGAGAGAGAGAGAGGGGGGACGTGCACACACAGAGAGAGGGAGAGAGAGGGGACGTGCACACAGAGAGAGAGAGAGAGAGGGGACGTACACACACAGAGAGAGAGGGGACATGCACACATAGAGAGAGAGAGAGGTTTTGTGAAAGTCTGTGGTTTTGTTTGTCCAGAGGATCAGGGTTTGACCAATGACATCGTTTTCTTTGCGCGCGGTGGAAGTATTTGAGGATTGTTTGGTTGGTTTTTTTTATGTGATTTGAAGCGGCTCCTGCGCTCGCCGTCTGTGTCCAGAGTTTATTTTGCTGCAGGTTTGACTTTCCGCCAGGAGAAGGTGGGAGTCGTGTATTTCATTAGGGAGCGGGGGGAAAATCAAATGCGGCCAAAGTGCTAAAAGCAGCAGGAGTTCGCTGAAGGTGAGAAAGTGTCCGAGCCCGAGGTCGTGTCAGTTTTTATAATGAGTGTGTGAGTGAATGCGGCCGGCGCGGCGTGCGGCGTGCGGCTCACCTGCAGCACGCCCACGGGGGACGAGGGGGGCGGGGGCGACGGGCCGCGCCGTGTTCGTGTGCGCCTTATGAACCTCCAGGGGGCGCACAGGTTAGACAAGAGTTCACAGGTTCAGGGACTTCAACGTGCAGCAAGAAATGTGAAAACAGGACGTACACACACAACACAACACACACACATACAATACACACAGTACACAACACACAGTACACACACAGTACACAACACACACACATACAGCACATACACAACACACACACACATACAGTACACACACAGCACACAACACACACATACAGCACACAAAAAAAACACATGAACAACACAGGTGTGTACAGAGAGAGAGAGAGGACATGCACACACACACACACACACACAGAGAGAGAGACAGGGACCGTGCACAGAGAGAGAGAGAGGACATGCACACAGAGAAAGAGAGAGGACATGCACACACACACACACAGAGAGAGAGAGGGGACACGCTGTGGAGACAGAGACTCACGCCGTTGTGTTTGTGTGATTACAATAATGCAATTAGCTTAAACGTGCTATGTGCTATGTGCTAATTGCCCTGTTAATTTAAAAGTTATTTTTACAAACCCTTTCAAATGACATAAACGTTGTGGATTGTTTGTTCAGACGCTACATTTTGATGCTCATTCATAAAACAAAACATTTGGGAGTCCACCATAGACTGTAGAGTTTATATAAATGGACATAGCTAACCTGCTAGCCGCCACGTTGCAAACAGGAAGTGATCATGTGTGCACTTCCTGTTTCATCAACTGTCCCCTCTCTCTGTCTCTGCTGCTTCAGACTCATTCTGGTCTTAAATGTTCGTATTAACCCTCTACATGATCCTGGGGTTTTTATTTTTAAGTTATTTTGAGTTTGTTTTTTTTTAATGTAATTTTATAAGTTATTTTGAGTTTATTTAGAATTATTTTTTGTTATTTTAAGATTTTTTTTTGTTATTTTGAGTAAATTTTTTGAGTTATTTTGAGTTTATTTCGATTTTTTTGTTATTTTAAGGTGTTTTTTTTTGTTATTTTGACTTAATTTTTTTAACTTATTTTGAGATTTATTTATTTTTAAGTTATTTTGAGTTTATTTAGATTTTTTTTTTTGATTTTTTTAGTTTTTTATTTTTATTTTTTTTGTGTTTTGCAGAACACGTGGGTTTATCAATGTTTTTTTTTATTAAATTGACCCTATGATAATAAAATAAACTGCATAAACTGTCACTATAATCCCTAAATCGCTGCATCGTTCAGTTTATAAAAGATGAAACTATATATTTTTTAGGTCAGTATTCATCGTGTTAGTTTTTCTTTGCACAACTGGGGAATTTTTGGTTATTTTTTGTTTAAATGATCAGATTTAATCCGTAAAAAGTTGAATAAACAACTTTTCTGACTCATTACAAACTCAAACTAACAACAAAAGTGTCTCATTCTGCTGTTTATTCACGATTTTGAACAATATTGCAGATTTATAATAGTTTTCGTGGTTTAAATCTCCGCTAACGACTTTCACTTTTACTGTTTACCGTGTGTTTAACCTCTGCTCCTCTTGGACTCTCTCGGGGACCTTTTACCTGGACGCTCTTCCAGTTTTCCTCCCGCCACAAAAACCAAACCACATAAAAGTGTTTTCGTTGGGGAGTTTCCTGTAACTGTTTATCGTTTTTTTTGAGGCGTTCCAAAGCAAAGGCAAACACAAACGAGCTCAAATCAGCGGACAGCGGCGTAAGCGGCTTTACCGGGAAAAAAGATCACAGCCTTGTTTGTTCCTTCTGTCAAATTCACAGAAACTGATGACAGGATTAAACGAGCGCAAAGTGGGGCCAGATAGGCTTTTGGGCTTTTGCTAAGTCCTGCCGGGTCTTTTGATGACGCGAGCGCACGAGCAGAGCGACCGCGTCCGGACTTCAGCCAAAATGATCAGTTCAGATTCATGCGAGAGTGAGATTTAAGATCCTCTGGGGGGAGCTATAGAGCGGCACAGGAGGATCACCGGGAAATGACGAGGAAGAGACGTTTAATTGAAATGAAAATCGCACAGGAGAAAGTTACATAAGCCGTTCAGACAGGTTTATTTTAATGACGTAAAAATAATCTCTGTGTATTTATGTGGAGTTTAAAGGTCCTGCATTACACAAAATGGACTTTAAACCGTGTTATAAAGCTCAAAAACAGACCTGGAGTTGTGTTTTGGTTCATTCGCACATGTTTATTATTAGTCTGTAACATCTCCGAGGCTCAAAACGCTCTGTTCCACCTTGTGATGTCATCAAGTGGTAGTTTTCAACTGGTTTAACAGCTCCTTTTACCTTTAGTTCAGTCGAGATAAGAGGCAACTCCAGAAGCTGAAATGATCCAAATGATTCTATAAATGAAGGTGTGTGGAGTTTAAAAACACAGCGGAGCACTTCCTGTATCACCACACGATGACATCACAAGGTGGAACAGAGCGTTTTCAGTTTGAGAGAAGAACTTAGTCACAGGAGCAACTCAAATTGAAATGCAGAAATGTTAAACCAGGACAAGGGGCCTTTTCTCTCTCACACACCTGAGATACTGTCCTGAAGAAGTCGGACTGCAGGTGGCGCTGTCGTCCTGCCTCCACCTGTAAGAAGACGGCGCCAAAACCTGTTTAAATCAGCCGACCAATCACGTCACAGCAACATCACGTGACCACTGTGAGGCGCTAGAGAGCAGTGTCCGAACTGTCAGGAATGAAAACAAAATAAACCTCAGTCTGGAAATATAATCAATTAAAAAAATAATAAAATAAAATAAAAAAAATAACTCATATATATTTTTCATTTAATAAAATAAAAAAAATATATAATACATTTTATTAGTATAACAATATAATTTTAATTGTTCCATATATTGAGCCTCAAAGAAAAAGAATTGATTAAAATAAAATAAAAAATGATATAATAAAAAATAATATAATAATAAAATAAAAATATACATATATATAATTTAGCTTCTAAATTGTTCCATATATCGAGCTTTCAAACTAAACCTTGGTCCAGATAAAGAATCTATTAAAATGAAAAAAAAATTAAAAAAAAAGAGACTGATATACTTTGGATTTCATTTAATAAGATAAAAATATATATTTAATTTTGTTTTATTAGTATAGCAACATAATTTAAATTGTTCCATATATTGAGCCTTGACACAAACTGTAAAAATATGTCATAAAGTGAACTCGCTCCATACGTCTCTGGACAGAGACAAAAACAGAGACGTGTCCCTCAGAGTCTGGAGTTAGCATCACGCGCTAACCCCTCGTGTGCTAAATAATTCAGGGAGGACAACAAGACTTACCCCATCTCAGGTCCTCACCCCCGCTGCGCCTCATTTCTCCCTCCATCCCTCCCTCCATCCCTCCCTCTCTCTCCTCCGTCTCACAAACACACAATAAATTGTATTCAGGCTTTCAAGCTCGGGCAAACCCATCCAAGGACACATAACGCTACTAAATATTCCATTGTGCCAAATAGCATGTTTTTCTTTAAAAGAAAGTGGAGTGCTCATTACTGAAAAGCACAATGATGATGAAAAACAGGGAGACAGGAGGGAAACGGCGTAATTACTTCAAAGCATTGAACACAGAAAGGCTCCGGCGTTATATAAAAACACACACACACAATCAACATTAGCGCTTGATCGCTAACGCACTTCAGGACAACAGCTTTTGGAGAGCGGTTAAAAATTACTCCAATGTCACATGTTTCATTTACTCATCAATGGGATTCAGAGGAGCAGATGTATTCAGACGAACTCGACGCGGAGCCAAAAACACACGCTAATTACAAAGTTGTTTCCAAAGTCCCATTTAGCGGGAGTTCAAAATGGCCGACCTTCTCCCGCGGCGTATCGCAGGTGTAAACGCGCGACGTGGAGGTGGAGCGCATTAGCACACAGAGCCATGCCCGGCCCGGAAACTTGTTTTGTGTTTCTATATTTATATGTGCACATCGAGTAGAAGTAATTTTCATATATATTGCGATGAGAAAAATGCTTCTTCACGCTATCTGGTTTATGAATGTGTTCTATACATTATTTACACTTTGCTTAAGCCTGGAGTAAATTGCCGCGGGCTCAATCATCCGTAATGTGCAAAAGCTCCGACAGAACGCTCGTCTAATTACGCCGCCGCTTTCATCCGGTTTGGAGTTCTGAAGTTGTTGCATCGAAAATCAGAAAGAGGAGGAGGAGGAGGAGGCGATGGCAAAGGCACTGGCCCATGATGTCGCAACGCTAAACGTACGTACCCGCTAACTCCACTTCAACCGCGCGAGATAAAACCAGAATAATATTAATAATCGTACAATCTGAGCTCACGTCACTTCGAGTCACAAAACGGACCCGGAGTTGTGTTTTGTTTCGTTCGCGCATGTTTAACGCACAAACAAACCGTGCGGATTTCAGAGTTCTTTTCTCAAACTGAACAAAAACGCTCTGTTCCACCTCGTGATGTCATCATGTGGTGATACAGGAAGTGCTCCACTGTGTTTTTAAACTCCACACACCTTCATTTCTAGAATCATTTGGATCATTTCAGTCCTGGAGTTGTAAATCTCGACTGAAATAAAGGTAAAAGGAGCTGTTAACCTACTGGAAAACTACCACTTGATGACATCACAAGGTGGAACGCAGCGTTTTGAGCTTTGTAGATGTAACAAACAAATAATAAACATGTGTGAATGAACCAAAACACAACTCCAGGTCTGTTTTTGACGCGTTTATAACACGACTTAAAGCTACAAGAGTCAGTTTTATTAAATATAGAACATTTAACGACTGAATTAACCCCTAATCCAAACTCGTATCTGTAAAACCTTTAATTAAGTCGTGAATAATCCTGAATCATAATGAACAAATCGTTTTTATTCACACTTCAGGGCGACAGTGGCTCATTGTTCGTCCACTGATCTGAAGGTTGCCGGTTCGAATCCCGCTGTCGACATGAACATAATTAAGCGATCAGACCCGTCGACCTACAGGTTGTCGGTGCGATTCCGGCTCCCGCGGACGAACACTGTCGCCGTGTCCTTGGGCAAAACACTTACTCCACCTCTTCCCCAGCGTCCGTGCGCGCTGGTGTATGAACGTGTGAGTGTTTCCTTCGTGTAACGCGCTTTGAGAGTCTTAAAAACATGACCTTTCACCTTTGTTTCGCTTATTTACGACGTAGTTATTAGTCACTTTATCCACATATTTATAATGATTCTGTTTCGCTCACAGGTGCAAAAAACACACGTGAAAAACAAGCGTGATCCTCGGTTACGTTTAGCGTTGCTGCTTGAACTAGAAGCGGTTCGTCTTTAACAAACCTTTTTTCTGATAAATGTCGCGCGTCGCCACGGAGGACGAGCATTAGCCTTTTTTTTTTTTTTACTGATTCTACATTTTAAATACACATGAGGTAAAATATATGGAATTATGAAGTAGAGAAAAAAGTAAAATAACTCAAAATGTATATTAAAAAAAAGCAAAAATGAATAAATAATTATAAAATCCTTCAAGTATTCGCTCTTTGTTCAAATTATTATTATTATTATTATTTAACTTTTTTCTATATTACATAATTTTATACATCTTACTTCTTATATTTGATGTCTTCTTTGTGTATATAAAATGTACAAAAAAATAAAAAATAAAAAAAAAACCCTACCAGACAAGTTTGGACACACCCTCTCATTCAGTGTTTTTATTTATTTATTTATTTATTTATTTTTAACTAATTCTACATTTTAAATACCCATGAACTGAGACATATGGAGCAAAGAAAAAAGTAACAATTTACACGTTAAGTCCGTGTCGTTAAGTCTGCGCCGACGTCTGACACAAAAACACGGAAGATGCATTAAGAGCTGGAGGATTTCACTCACTCTTATGTAATTAACCCATTTCCCTCCAACAAAAGAATCCGCATACATTAACTTTCAATTTCCAGAACTTTCAAGGACTCGCAGGACCTGAGGGAATCCCGGGTCACGGATCAACCTCCTGACAGCTGCGAAACTTCCGCGTGTTTCTTCCGACCCCGGAGGCCGGACCGCCCGGGGCCACACGAGCGCAGGCGTTGGATGTGTTGCCAGGCGTTTGACCGGATCCGGGCCTAATTGATGTGTCTGGGACCGCGCCGGGTCCTCGTCGCTCGGCTGCGGGGGGCTCCGGGGGGGGCTCTGGAGGGGATGTCCTCACCTCGCGGAGCCCAGGGCGTTTCTGGGTCCGTGTCCTTCTCTTTGGTGGATCTCCGGTGTCCTCTGGCCCGGGGACGTCCACCGCGAACTGCACGGATCTGGCGACGGGTAGACGGGCGAATACGAGAGCACGGACCTGAGGGAACGTGACAAAAGTGTTACAGACTTATATGTTTTTTCTGTTTTAATACTTTTTTTTGCAGTTCTTGAGCTTTTTTGTTTAAATTTATGGATAAATGTGTAAATATGTCTTCAGATTCTTTCAGACACGACTTAGAGAAGCTGATTTTCTACAGGTGTGGATTAATTAACACATTAACAAAATTACAACTTACAAAATTTATTAAGAAAAAAACAAAACAAAAAAAACAACAGTCAAACGTTTGGACACATCCTCATTCTGTGTTATTTTAATTTTTTTTATTTTTATTTTTTTATTACTTATATGTTTTAAATACACATGAACTAAGATATATGGAAAATATAAAAAAAATATAATAATAATTTTAAAATCTTCAAATCCTCTGCCCTTTGCCTTGTCGTTAAATATTTAGTTGAGTTATTTATTATTGAGTTATTATTTTTTCTTTACTACATAATTCCGTGTATCTTACTTCCTACATTTGATGTCTTCTGTGCGTATATAAAATGTACAAAAAAATAAAAATAAAAATAAAAATAAATCACTACCACTCAAGTTTGGACACACCCTCTCGCTCAGGTTTATTTATTTATTTATTTATTTATTTATTTTTACTGATGCTACATTTTAAATACACATGAGGTAAAATATATGGAATTATGAAGTAGAGAAAAAAGTAAAATAACTCAAAATGTATATAAAAAAAAGCAAAAATGAATAATTATAAGTAAGTATCCGCTCTTTGTCCAAAAAATATATTATTTAACTTTTTTCTATATTACATAATTTCATACATCTTACTTCTTATATTTGATGTCTTCTTTGTGTATATAAAATGTACCAAAAAATAAATAAATAAAATAAAAAAACCCTACCAGACAAGTTTGGACACATCCTCTCATTCAGTGTTTTTATTTTTATTTTATTTTTTTACTAATTCTACATTTTAAATACCCATGAAGTGAGACATATGGAGCAAAGAAAAAAGTAAAAAAAATATTATTATAAAATCCTCCAAGTATCTGCCCTTTGCTGTCGTCCGTGTGTAAATAAACTGTATAAAGTAGTAAAAAATAAAGAAAAAAAAAACACTGAATGAGGGCGTGTCCAAACTTTTGGACTTGTCGTGAACCTCTCAGGTTCCAGGAGTAAAAATGCATTTTCATACATTTTTTCATTTTAAGTAAAAAACAAACAAAAAAGGCACATCAGACGTGGAAACTAACAAACTTAAGACGCCTGATTTAATTTTCAGAAACGTTATTAATTATAGTAAATGAAAAATGAAAGAAACTCCTACAACTTTTTGTCCAGTTACAGATTTTAATTTTTACCTGGACGACTGAGAGAGTAAGTTTGTGGTATGTTAATATTTGATTTCCTTGACAAATTCTCTCTATTTATGACTTTTTCCACAGTAATCTCGCAGATTTTGAGCGAAACGTGTCGTTTTAAAACTCCTCTGGGACTGGAGATGCAAATGAACCTATAAGTCTAAGTCTGTAAACACTGATACCTGCATCAGACTGAACTGTGCATCTGTTTTGTCTGTCTCTATTCAAATAAACAATAAAAAAAATAAATAAATATATAAATACATTAAATAATTAAAAAAATAATAATAAAATAATAATAATAATAATAATCTAACAAATAAAATAATAATAATCTAATAAATAAAATAATAATAATAAAATATAAAAATATCCATTAAAAATACTCCAGGTCACTTTATCCCTGTCGCTGAGTGGACGTCTCTGTACTTCGCTCCGTCTCACACTCGCTCAGATCAACATATTAAAAATGCATCGTGTAAATAATGCACCTGAAGCTAACGGGCTTTTATGGAGCGAGCTAAACAAACACCGAGGTCCTGACACGCGCCGCAGACGATTTATCTGTTTGACTTTTTTTGTTTATCTCAGTGACGCTCGGTCTGGAAACAGGTTTGTCCAAAGAGGTCACCTGTAGAACGTAACTATCCACAACGTAAACATCTAAGAAGGCCGTCCTCAGACCCAAAGCAAAACAAAGAGAACAACAGGGCTAGCCGTGATGCTAACAGGTGTGAAATCACTCATAAGGGGCTTGAATGACTAGCCTACAAACAGAAACTGACATTATATTGCCTTTTGCCATCCAAGCAGTTCTACACAATATGATCTGTGTTCAATAGCATGCTAGCTAGCTCAGTATGTATCAAAGCTAATGCTAACTTTTACTAAAATTGTAAAATATAAAATAAATGAGCTATTAAAATTAAAATAAATTAAAGATGACCCAATTGTTTTTATATGTAGAATACTTCAGATTGTGGTGTTGTTTTAGTATTAGCAAAGCAAAGTAGCATTAGCGTTAGCATTGAGACACAAACATCTCTCGCGCTAGTCAGCAGTAAGGATGCTAACAGTGAGGACGCTAACAGTGAGGGCGCTAACAGTGAGGGCGCTAACATTGAGGACGATAACAGTGAGGACGCTAACAGTGAGGACGCTAACAGTGAGGACGCTAACAGTGAGGATGATAACAGTGAGGGCGCTAACAGTGAGGATGCTAACAGTGAGGACGCTAACAGTGAGGACGCTAACAGTGAGGACGCTAACAGTGAGGATGATAACAGTGAGGACGCTAACAGTGAGGACGCTAACAGTGAGGATGATAACAGTGAGGGCGCTAACAGTGAGGATGCTAACAGTGAGGACGCTAACAGTGAGGGCGCTAACAGTGAGGACGCTAACAGTGAGAACACTAACATTCAGGACGCTAACAGTGAGGATGCTAACAGTGAGGGCGCTAACAGTGAGGACGCTAACATAGAGGACGCTAACAGTGAGGATGCTAACATTGAGTACGTTTTAAACAGGATACTTTTTACATTTACTTGAGTACATTTGAGAGCAGTATCTGTACTTTCTACTCCACTACATTTTTTAACAGGACTGACAAGTAAAAGTATTTTTTTTTTAATATTTTGAGACCTGCTGAAAAGTTTGACCTTTTTTTTTTTTTTTTTTTTAACACAAAACAAAAATATACAAATAAAACGATCGATTTAATTGTTCCTGTTTCAAACTCACCACATTTGAAGCTTCATAAGACGCAAAATCTGGGTGAAATACTTCTACTTTTTACTCTTTAAGTACATTTTTAAACAGGTACTTTTATTCTTTTAGTTAAGTCGATTTTCTCACGTTTTAATTGAGTATTTCTTTGCTGCAGGATCTGTACTTTTACTTAACAAAATTGAGTACTTCTTCCACTCTCGTTTTGACGTCCCTCTCCCCTGTGCACGCTGCAGCTCCCCCTCTGTCCTCCTGGAGTACTGCAGGTGCATAAATCACATTACATCCTCGTATCATGTTGGACCGGAGCAGATCAACATATTAAAAATACATTCATGTAAATAATGCACCTGGAAGCTAATGGCCTTTTTACACAGCAGAGTAAACGGAGTGCGGATATTCCCAGAGAGTCCAGGTGGGCAGCGAGACGGAACTCTCATTTATTCATAATCTGGACTCGCTCCGTCGCTTAACTAAAAGTATCGACGCCGCTCTTTGCCCGAGGAGGGAAAAGCCGGGATCATACGGAGCAGAGAGTGTTTAAAAAATCAACTGAGTGAGCGCGACGTCACCACAGCGTCCGGCGCCGAATGAAGCTCAACGAGGCCGGAGCAGGTGTAAAGAGTATCATAGCAACCAAAGAGCCAATCAGAGCGAGGCTGGTGGAGGTAACGTCTGTCGGTTTGGGGGTCGTTGTGTAGATCTGTATTGTCGGTTACACAAAACCCCAGGATCATGTAGAGGGTTAATACGAACATTTAAGACCAAAATGAGTCTGAAGCAGAAGAGACAGAGAGAGGACACAAAAAAACAAAAAATAAACTCAAAATAACAAAAAAAAAATTAAAAAAAGAAATAAAAAATGAATAAATAAACTCAATTTAACTAAAAAAAAAGAAAATAAAAATAACATAAAAATGAATAAATAACCTCAATTTAACTAAAAAAAGAAAATAAAAATAACATAAAAATGAATAAATAAACTCTTTAACTAAAAAAAGAAAAAAGGAAAATGAAAATAACAAAAAAAAAAAAAATTGGAAAAAATAAAATAAACTCTAAAAAAAAAAAAAAAAAAGAACCCCTGGATCATGTAGAGGGTTAATCTGAACATTTAAGACCAAAATGAGTCTGAAGCAGCAGAGACAGAGAGAGGAGACAGTTTTTCAATAGAAAGTGAACTGAGGCCAGAGTCGATGGAGCAGGAAGTGCGCTCATGATCACTTCCTGTTTGGAATATATGCTCTATATTTATAAATACAGTGTATGGTCTGAACACAGGTCAGGTGAGGGGAGGGGCCAGGTGACCTTTACAAATAAAAGTTTTCATTTTACTAATCCCATTTCTGTTAGAGTGAGAATAAACTAAAACAAGAACACATTTACAGAGGTTTCTTCACAAATAAAATAAAAATAAAAGCAGAAATGACAGTGTATGGAGTCATGTTTGAGCTGTTTTCACTGTTAGAAGAAACATTAGGTCGTTTTGGTTGAACTTTGCTCTAATACTGCGTTTCTTATGTTTTATTTTGACCACACGGTGGCGCTCTCGGGCAGCAGTTTGCGTAAACGCCTTCAGACGTTACCGGCAGGAATGACATGTTCATCCACGAGTATCCCGCTCCGACATGATTCCCGCCGTCGTTTTGTGCCGTTTCTTATCGTTTGTAAAGTTTGAGTGTCCAAAAATGCTCCACATAAGCCCCAGATATTATCATTATTATCATTATTATTATCATTATTATCATCATTATTATCATTATCATTATTATCATTATTATCATTATTATTATCATTATTATCATCATTATTATCATTATTATCATCATTATTATCATTATCATTATTATCATTATTATTATCATTATCATTATCATTATTATCATTATTATTATCATTATTATCATCATTATTATTATCATCATCATTATTATTATTATCATCATTATTATTATTATTATTATTATTATTATTATTGTGTAGATCAGGGGCGTCAAACACATCGGCAAAATGTCTCCTCTCAAAAGACCAGATGGAAAATAAATATAATTACTTTTTTAACTTGTAAATAAACTGTTTCTGTATTTTTTACTTATTCACGTTACAAATATTTACAAAAATACAAAATTTACAAAAAAATTGGCTGTGTAACTGCGAATCTCTTGATAAAAAAACTTTAAGACCATCGTACCTTTAAATTTACCCCGTCTAGGGCCACAAAAAATCACATGAAGGGCCTCATTTGGCACGCGGGCCTTGAGTTTGACACGTGCTGTAGATCATTCCAGGCAAAGCAACGAGATCTCCAGGAAAGTTCCACAGTCCACCTTTACAGACATAAACTGGGTGAACATGTTTGCCGGCTGTACACAGGTGGCCAATCAGAAGTAGACGCTGTGCTTTTGGACGCCAGCGGAGCGTCTCTCACTCTCAGCCACGTCTCTGCCCACGCCAGATGACCAACTGTTCCACCGCGTCTCATCAGGCCAGGGATCACGACGACGCTCCCAGACGTTCAGATGAGTCAGGCCTGCGCTCGACTGCTGAGCGCGGACGCGAACGAGGACGCACATCTGAGCGGGAAGAGCGGCCAAAAAAAACGAGACGCGAGAAACAGGAACTTTACCCAAGAACAGGCACGATCGTGATCAGACAGACGGGAGTTTGATGTGTCGCTGAAGTAAATATAGACGATGGAACTGAAACTCATTTACGCAGATTTAAACCACGAAAACTGTCGTAACCGGTGGGTGTAGCGACCAAAGAGTGCAGACTCGGGGAATATTTACAGTATTTATTATAGAAATACAAATAGTACAGTTCGAGGGTAGATCCGGCGGTGAGCAGGAGGTGAGGCGCGGGCCAGGATCCAGGAGCGGAACGTGGAGCGTAGCGGAGATGACGCTGCGGCAGCACCAGGGCAGGGCGCAGAGTGTTAACCAGGGTCCGGGGTCGTGGAGTGCGGAGACGAAACAAGACAGTACCAGGGCTGGGAAGCAGGGTGGAAGCAGGGTGGGAGCGGGGTGGGAGCGGGGTGGGAGCGGGGTGGGAGCGGGGTGGAAGCAGGGTGGGAGCAGGGTCGGACCTGAGCCGGGAGCGCTGGAGCTGAGCTTGCTGGGTGTAGATGCACATACGTTCCGGCACAGGACAGGGTGTGATACGCAGATGATCTCGCCCTGAGTGTCTGGTCCTGGCTCCTCTTATACACGGCAGGTGGTGGTGATTGCGCTGATAAGCTGCAGGTGCGCGCAGGAGGAGCCAGGAGCTCAGCCCAGCTCCGGCAGGTGAGGGAGGGAAGGAGCAGGACAGGAGGAAAAATGTGGAACAGACGGTGCGGATCATGACAGAAAACTATTATAAGAGAGACTACAGGAGACTGGAGGAGACTACAGGAGACTACAGGAGACTGGAGGAGACTACAGGAGACTGGAGGAGACTGGAGGAGACTACAGGAGACAACAGGAGACTGGAGGAGACTACAGGAGACTGGAGGAGACTGGAGGAGACTACAGGAGACTACAGGAGACTGGAGGAGACTGGAGGAGACTACAGGAGACTACAGGAGACTGGAGGAGACTACAGGAGACTACAGGAGACTACAGGAGACTGGAGGAGACTGGAGGAGACTGGAGGAGACTGGAGTGAACTGGAGATGACAGGAGGAGACAGAAGGAGACGTTGATGTATCGCTGAAGTAAATATAAACGATGATATTGAAACTCATTTACGCAGATTTAAACCATGAATACTATTATAAATCTACAGTTTTGTTCAAAATCATGAGCTGCAATGAATAAACAGCACTTTAGTTGTTAGTTTTGAGTCAAACAAGTTATTTATCCAAACTTTAACGACTTAAATCTGACAGAAAAATAACCAAAAAAGTCCTAGTAGTGCAAAGAAAAAGTAACACGAATATTGACCCCAAAGTAGTTTCACACAGGGCTCAAGTTCATGTTGATTTAATTTAAAAGTAAAAACAAAACCTGTATAGTCACAAAATGAGTCAAACTAAATCATATCTGAAGAAGAGCTGCAGGAAACTCAACAAAAAGTACTGTTACTTCAAACTAAATATTATTCAAGTAGGAGTAAAAATATGCAGGACAGAAATGTGTCTTAAGATAAAGGAAAAATCACAACTTAAGTTCCCATATGACACAAAACTGACTCTTGTAGCTTTAATCCATGTTTTGATGCTGTTTTCTCCTCAAAAACAGACCTGGAGTTGTGTTTTGTTTCATTCGCACATGTTTATTATAAGTCTGTTACATCTACAAAGCTCAAAACGCTCTGTTCCACCTTGTGATGTCATCAAGTGGTAGTTTTCAACAGCTCGGTTTAACAGCTCATTTTAGCTTTACTTTAGTTCAGTAGAAATGGGCAATTCCAGGAGCTGAAATGAAAAGGGAGGACTGTGGAGCAGCTGGGACAGTTTGGGATTTCACGTCAAGGTTAGTTAAGTTAATACGATAAACAAATTTACTAAAAAAATAAATAAAATTATAAAAAAACTGAGAATTAAAACACCTATATTACAAAAAACTGACTCTTGTAGCTTTAAGTCATGTTATAAAGAATTGTGTTTTGTTTCATTCACACTTTAGTATCAGTCTGTAACATCTACAAAGCTCAAAATGCGACGTTCCACCTTGTGATGTCATCAAGTGGTAGTTTTGATCTTGCATTATGACCAGTTTTCAGTTTAATCCACAGATTGTATAAAGAAGTGAGTGTGACGTCACCCAAAGCGTTAAGCTCCAGTCAAATGAAGCTCATCGAGGCTAAAGCTAAAAGGAGCGACCTCGAGAAAGAAGGACCTGATTCGTCTGTTATTTATGTTCAGATCTTGATTTACAGACACAATAGTGAAATAAAAACCCCAGGATCATGTAGAGGGTTAATACGAACATTTAAGACCAGAATGAGTCTGAAGCAGCAGAGACAGAGAGAGGAGACAAAAAACAAAATACAAACTCAAAATAACTAAAAAACAAACCAAAAAAAAACCCTCAAAATAACAAAAAAGTAAAAAAAATAAAATAAAATACCCAAAAAAATTCAAAATACCAAAAAAAATAAAAAAAACTGAACATAACAAAAATTCAAAAATTAACTCAAAATAAGTAAAAAAAAAAAAAAAAGTAAAAAAAGAACTCAAAATAACAAAAAAAAAAATAGATAAATAAACTCAAAATAAGTTAAAAAAAACTAAACAAAACAAAAAACAGGATCATGTAGAGGGTTAATATGAACATTTAAGACCAAAATGACGAGTCTTGACAGAGAATCGGAGCCAGAATCGATGCTTGCTTCCTGTTTAAACGCGGTGGCTAGCACGTTAGCGATGTCCATTTATACATACAGTCTATAGTAAATATAATTTACTAATATCCTCTGTTTGTTCTGCTCACAGCTCCATTCCTCCTGACACATCCAGACGCTCGTTTCACTGTGGAATATTTTGTGACATACACTTTTCCCGTTGGTTTAAAATACAAAAGGTTTTATTATGGTTGTAGCTTCAGAAATGTAAATGAAGCCGAGTCTTTGAGGTCAACGGGACCCAGACGCCACCTTTACGCCTTTCATCATCCTCTTCAAACACGAGGACGCTACACCTGCAACATGGGGCAACAGTGGCTCATCTGGTAGAGCGTTTGTCCACTTATCCAAAGGTTGCTGGTTTGAATTCCGCTCTCAACATAAACATCATGGGTAGAGCGGTCAAATCCACCGACCTACAGTTTGGCAAAGCGCTTCCTGCTCCCACCGTTCAAAGCTGCCCTTGTTTCCTTGGGCAAAACAAGTTTATTATTTTAGCAAAAGCAACAACTGAAACTTGAAAACGAAATCTAAAAATTCAAACTTCTGCGAGGCAAACTATCACACAAAAGCTCCTAAACTTTCAAATTCAAAACAAATATTTGAAAATGGATAAATCTTCAAAACAAATGACTTTTTTTCGCAGCCCGTAGATCGAATTTGACCACGAACAGAACTGATGTGCCGTTTTTTTCCCATTGTTAACTCAACGCATTCTTCTGTTCTTTGGCATCTGTTAAATAAAAAATAAACACCTACAAACAAACGCGATTAATAGTAATTTTTATAAATGAAGTGTTACTTTTCTCGATTATAGATCCCAGATGCCGTAAACATTTACAGCTTTTCCTGTTACTTTAAGTTGGCAGATGTAGCGATAATAAATGTGTAATATTTGGCTGAAAGATTTCACTTTGGGGAGAGCTGAAAGTCGAACCAGAACTCAAACTTGAGCTTCGAAAAACAGATGCCCGTCTCTTCTCCCGACTTGAAAACTTTACCCGAAATAAATAATGTGAAATGAAATAAAATACAAACAGATCTAAACACAAGAGCGATGTTTATACGGAGCATATATTCCGCTAATAGGCGCTCAAAGAGAAGGCAGGTTGGATCAGAGGGAATATCTGATCAGGTTCAGGGAGGAGAAAACCTTTCAGAACGCGCTCGAACCTCAATAACACGTAAACACTTGAAATGATCGTTCTGTGCCGCGAGAAATCCACACAAAACACCAAAGGCAGGAGTCAAAGTTAACGCAGAGGTTAAGCTAACACATAAATGGTTCACTTTCGGTTGGGAATTACTTGAGAGCGTTTAGAATCTTGCTAAAAGATGTCAGATTTGTGTCATACATTTATGTTTTATATTTTTCTAAACATTGTCCGTGAATTTTAACCCACAAAAGGCTGGTGTAAAGTGAATTGTGCAGATCAAGAGGGTCTTCTTTGACGCACCTGTCGCCGAGTCAGGTGTGCGGAGTCTACACGGAAGCGTTTAGAGCAGAGGAAAGTCGACTCAGGCCTGGAAAGTCGTCGAGATCCCGACACGACGACTGGAGATGGGCTGGTGGGTTTGTGGGTTTGTGGTTGAACACGGCGCCTGCAGGTTGACGCCAGTATCAAATAGGTAAAATGGTTAAAGTGACGTTTTCCACGCCTGATCTTAGCTGGTAGATTTAACTCCAGTTTTTAGTTTTTGTCCAAAATGGATACTGAAATGTAAAAAAAACCCAAAACATCGAAACAGCCCCATTAAAGTGAAGAAAACTGTCCATTTAAGAAGTTCATCCATCCATCCATGTTCTTGCACTTATCCGGGACCGGGTCGCGGGGGCAGCCGTCTAACCAGGGACTCCCAGACTTCCCTCACCCCAGACACGTCCTCCAGCTCCTCCGGTGGGACCCCAAGGCGTTCCCAGGCCAGTCGAGAAACATAGTCCTTCCAACGTGTCCAGAGTCTAAGAAAAGTTCAGGGTTTTTTAACAGCCTTCTCATCCTCATCACTGCTTTAGTTACAGACGTAGCTAACCTGCTTTGACTCCAATTCACTTTCTATTGAAAATCTGTGTCCCCTCTCTCTGTCTCTGCTGCTTCAGACTCATTTTGGTCTTAAATGTTCGTATTAACCCTCTACATGATCCTGGGGTTTTTATTTCACTATTGTGTCTGTAAATCAAGATATGAACATTCCTGCTAGCCCGTTAGCAACAGGTTTGAGGCATTACCTGGCTCCTGATTGGCTCTTTGGTTGCTATGATACTCAAGGAAGGAAGTCTGCTCCAAATTAGCCTCATTTGTGCTGCCGACAGGTGCAGGAAGACATGTGCCTTTAAATAAAAATAAAAATGTAATTAAATTAAAAATATATATATAAATAAATAAAATTAAGAAAAATTAATTAAAATACAATAAATAAAATAAAAAATAAATAAATAAATAAAATTAATAAAATAAATAAAATAAATAAAATAAATAAAATAAATAAAATAAATAAATAATAAAATAAAATATAACTAAATAAATAAATAGATAAATAAATAAATAAATAAATAAATAAATAAATAAATAAATAAATAAATAAAAAATAAAACTAAATAAATATTCTAAATTCTCAGAAATATTCAAAATTGAACATGTTCTTGTTGCTGTTCTTCTAAAAATTTGCACTGTGGCCTAAACAACCCAAAATGTGTTGTCCACAGATGAGGACACCAGGTCTCAGGAGGTTAAATGAAAAAAACCCAAAATGGATCGTCACAGCCGTAAGACGTTTCAACAATCTGGTAACTCCCGAAATCAGATTATGATCAGATTAGAAACATAATCCAACCGTTGTGAATGTTTAAAATACAAAATAAAATAAAAGAGCAGAAGAGGAGCCTCCAGTTACAAGAATCTAAACAAACTGTCCAATCAAAAGACCGAGTTCAGCCTCTGTCCTGGAGCGACACCACAAATATTTCAACAAAAACATGAAGTTTTTATGATCTGTAAAGAAATCGAAAGCACAAATTATGTACATTAGTTTCGCAAAACGCCCCATTTTCACAGTTCCTCCAAAAATGACATTAAACTCTTAAGACGTCTGGGAGCTGATGTGCTCGGACACTCGTGAAATTATCCCCACGCGCCACTGCGAGCTCCGAACGCCGCGTCCCGTCTGCGCGGTTCACGTCTTCAAAGTCAGATCACACTCGCGTAAAGACTCCGCAGAACATCTGAATAAGAAGCGCTCGAGATTAAAGCCTTAAATCCATTACATACTGACGGAAATTAGTTGGAAATGTCAAGCCCAAGTCCGCCTTTGTGGATTATAAGACGGGAAAAAAAAGGAATAAGATGTAAATGTGGGCAGACAGGGAAGACAGGAGAAGTGCAAACAAAAAGTACTGTTAGTTAAATGGAAGCTGATTGTATTCTCCACACACTCGCTCCCAAAGCTCTGTCTAAATATTGGAGGAGCAGTGAAAGGAGTCGACTATCCAGAGAATTCAACCCAATCTGCATATTCATCCAAATTAATTAGGATTCTCTCTGTCTCTCTCACTGCCGCCATTTTTTTTTTTTTTAATCGTTCCTGCTTTATTTCTCAAGAGGTACCAGACAATGCCGGCGCTTTGATCGGAATCAGAAATCAGGTTTGGTACAACCGCACACACACACAGACACACACACACACACACGTAGCTTAACTTGAGAATCTTAGACTTATGAGCGTTAAGCGTCTACATCTGATAGCTTTGATGCTAACGTGTGCTAACTTTGGAGGGATATTGTCTCGTGACGTGGTAAAGAATTGGGAATAGAGTCAAAAGAAGCGGAATAAACGTAGAAACGCACAGGAGGACGCGTTCACTCATGATAAAGGAGTTTGTCACTTGTCCTCAGGCTATAATCAAGATTTTTTTTTTCAGAATTGTATTAAATTTTAACGCGACAAAGACATTAATTTGAAAGCCATTTAAAGCTGCCATTTGTATTTTGTCACTGCTCCTGTTGTGCCATGTTTTTTAATTAATAATAATAATGATGTGTGTGTTTGGAGGTGACCCGGGTGCACTAGGGCCCTGCGCAAACATCCGCCTGTAAAAGGGACTCTGGGTCGACTCCACCTGGCCACGCCCCCTCAGCCGATCTCCACAACTTTGACGCTTTAGCACAATTTGCACATATTTATTGCAAATTACCAAATAAATGCTCCAGTAGAGAACAGCGTAAAGCCTTTTCAGTCGCGTCCGCCCCGTTCCTGTTGTATTCTCAGAACAGCCGAGAGAACAGGTGAGTCTGAACAAAGACCAGGTGAGAGGAGGGGGAGGGGCCAGGTGAGAGGAGGGGGAGGGGCCAGGTGAGAGGAGGGGGAGGGGCCAGGTGATGGGGAGGGAGAACAGGTTTCATATCTGCCATCTACTGGTGAAAAAACACACTTACAGACGGGAGCCATATGCAGTGTCTCTCTTTGAAGGGCCCCTCAACCCAACCGACCAAGTGCACTCCTCCGCGTCTCCTCCGCGTCTCCTCCGCGTCTCCTCCGCTGACCACAAAGTCCACGCGAAAACGGGACAGGCCGACGCCGCGGAGTTACGTCGCCCTCTGTCTGTGCGCCTCTGTAGTTACGTTACGTCGCCCAACAACTAATGAGGTAAACGTTTAAAATGTACTGTACGGAATAATTAGTTTTATTTTCAATTATTTATTATTTCATAAAAGAGTCGAGGTGTCGTCGTCGCAGGTTTTATTTCTGTTAATGTTTCCCTTTAAATATCAATAGGCAAATATAATGTTATAGTTGATTTCTTCCCAATTGTAGCGAGTATTACGTAACTTTAAGAAAATACACCGTGTTTCTTCTGACATAAGTTTCTTTCAAACGCAGCGGACGAAGAGTGCGACCGTCGAACTGAGACACGGAATTAGACTGTGGAAGAAGTGGAGCCATTTTGAGAAACTACACTTAGATATAAATGCGTTTAGAAAAGGGGAAATTATTTAGAGTAAGTAGAGCCTAGACCATAAATTATTTAAAGAAGTAAACGAAGAGAGTGTCACCCACAGCGTTCAGCTCCAAATGAAGCTCATCGGGGTCAGAGAAGTTACAGCGGCGAATATGGAGCTGAATTCTGTATTTGGATTTCTGACCACGAGTATCATAGCAACCGAAGAGCCAATCAGGAGCGAAGCTAACTCACCTTCCCAGCAGTGATCGGACCAGAACTGAAAAAGCCGCTTGGACGAGCAGCTAAACTTTTTGTCCAGTTACGTTTTTCTTTGACTCTGGATCACGCGACCAACAAAACGAAACAAAAACACACAAATCTGTTCTACTTTTTTTTTAAATTAAGAACGCAAAAAGAGTAATTCTGCCCGCACTCGTGTCAGATCAGACCTCACGTTACCTCACGACTTCATCCTCTCCAGGTAAAAACTGTGAAACTTACCGTCGTGAATCTAATGTGTTCCGCAAAAGACTCACGCCCAAATAAACACGCTAATTAAACGAACATGCAAACACAAACAGACTATTAACTCCAAAATGAGCAAAAAGAGACGCACGAGCTCTGTGTGCGTCTGGAAAAAAAAAAAAAAAAACACAGCACGACTCAAACGAGGCGCGGTCGACAAAAGAGGAGGCAGGGCCCGTCTCACACTTTCACGTTCAAAAAGTGAAGTTAGAGTGACGGGTACAGAGCGAAAACACAATACAAACACACACAACTGCTCAACAACAACGCACAAACAGATTACACGTTTAGCATTTGTCATTTTTACAATTTCAATAATATTTTTCCTGCTCTGATTAAATACTGTTAATCTCAACCAATCTGTCTAAAAGTGAAATGTGGCTCCGTTTCACAGGCCCTAAAGTGTATTGTTGCTTTTTAGTAGCGGATTAAATGATAAAAAAACTCAAAATCCAAAACTAATCTGATTTTAACATGTATGCAAAACATGTGGCGCCACGGGATTATGTAAATAAACAATTTTGAAATGGATTTTGGGCTCGGTCGATGAGAATGTAAAGTTTAAAAGGTCCAAAAATGACATAAAATGGACTTTTTTAGCTTTAAGTCGTGTTATAATGTTGTTAGTGCGTCAAAAACAGACCTGGAGTTGTGTTTTGTTTCATTCACACATGTTTGAGTCGCACTTTATTATTAGTCTGTTACATCTGCAAAGCTCAAAATGCGACGTTCCACCTTGTGATGTCATCAAGTGGTAGTTTTCGACCGTTTTAACAGCTCCTTTTACCTTTAGTTCCGTCGAGATTTACAATTCCACGGCTGAAATGATCCAAATGATTCTATAAATGAAGGTGTGTGGAGTTTAAAAACACAGTGGAGCACTTCCTGTATCACCACATGATGAGAGAGAAAGAAGAGAGAGGAAAAACAGGATGAGAGAGATAAATAAGAGAGAGAGGAGAGAGGGAGATGAGAGAGAGAGACAAGGGGGAGGAGACAGAAAGAGAGAGATGAGAGAGAGAGAGAGAAAGGGGGAGAGAGAAAAAGTGAGGAGAGGGAGGAGAGAGAGGAGATAAATAAGGGAGAAATGAGAGAGGTGGGGGAGAGAGAAAGAGAGAGGGAGGAGATAAAAAGTGAGAGAGAGGAGAGAGGGAGATGAGAGAGAGACAAGGGGGAGGAGACAGAAAGAAAAGAAGAGGGAGGAGAGAGAAAGGGGAGGAAAGAAAAAGTGAGAGAGAGGGGAGAGAGAGAGAAAGAGGAGAGACATATAGGGGGGAGGAGACAGAAAGAGAGAGATGAGAGAGAGAGAGAGAGAGAGAGGTGGGGGAGAGAGAAAGAGAGAGGGAGGAGAGAAAAAGTGAGAGAGAGGGAGGAGAGGGAGAGTGAGAGAGGAGAGATTGTCTATTCCAGAGTGGAAATGATTCTATAAATGAAGGTGTGTGGAGTTTAAAAACACAGTGGAGCACTTCCTGTATCACCACATGATGACATCACAAGGTGGAACAGAGTGTTTTTTCAGTCTAAATCTGCAGGTCTGTGTTAAACGTGTGTGAATGAAAAAAAAACACAACTCCAGGTCTGTTTGTGATGAGGAAACAAGATTAGAACAGATCATAAAATAGAGGAGTATGGGCCTTTAAACACAGATGGGATGTTCCACAGTGTGGCATTAAACATATCCACTGATCTGAAGGTTGGCAGTTCAAATCCCACTCTCAACATAAAAAAAATAAAGAAAGAAAATCATTGCTAAATCAGTCAAATCCACTGATTCACAGGTTGTCGGTGCGATTCCAGGTCCCACAGATGAACGCTGTCGTTGTGTCCTTGGGCAAGACACTCCCCCCCCCCCCCCCCCTCGCCCCCGGTGTCTGTTTGAGTTTTGAAGGTGGAAAAGCGCTGTACAAAAACGTGACCATGGGGGCGGGGCCTAATCATGGCGCTCTCAAACTATGGCATTTGTCCTTCATCGCCGTGACAACTGAGGGATGACCAGTCTGCCACTTGAAGATGTTACTACTTTGTCTGAAATGTTCCACTGTATGGCATTAAACATTGTAAAAATGTGACGCTCCCAGGCCAAGTTACACGTCAGATCTGTGGAGAGGCAGTCACAGTAAGAACACATGTTTTTCAAGGTAAATTAATAAATGCAAGTTGGAAGAAGTTTAATGCCACACTACTGAACATTACACGCAAAGCACTGACATCTGCAGCCTGCACGTCCTGATTTAGTCTGAGTTCAGTCCTGGTTAGTCCTGGTTTAGTTCTGGTTTAGTCCTAGGTTAGTCCTGGTTTAGTTCTGGTTTAGCCCTGGTTTAGTTCTGGTTCAGTCCTGGTTTAGTCCTGGTTTAGTCCTGGTTTAGTTCTGGTTTAGTCCTGGTTTAGTCCTGGTTTAGTTCTGGTTCAGTCCTGGTTTAGTTCTGGTTTAGCCCGGGTTTAGTCCTGGTTTAGTTCTGGTTTAGTCCTGGTTTAGTCCTGGTTTAGTCCTGGCTTAGTCCTGGTTTAGTCCTGGGTTAGTCCTGGCTTAGTTCTGGTTTAGTTCTGGTTTAGTCCTGGCTTAGTCCTGGTTTAGTCCTGGTTTAGTCCTGGCTTAGTCCTGGTTTAGGGTTTAGTCCTGGTTTAGTCCTGGTTTAGTCCAGGTTTAGTCCTGATTTAGTCCTGATTTAGTCCTGGTTTAGGGTTTAGTCCTGGTTTAGTCCTGGTTTAGTCCAGGTTTAGTCCTGGTTTAGTCCTGGTTTAGTCCTGGTTTAGTCCTGGTTTAGTCCTGGTTTAGTTCTCTTCGAGGTTTCTCTTTTTCCCACAGTATTTTTATTTTATTTTTTTAGTTTTTCCTCTGGTTTAAGGACAGGGGGCGCTGTGGGACACTTCTCCATTTGTTTGTTTCTGTTTCTTTGTTGATTTTCTAACTTGGTCAAATCGATTCTTACGTTCAGAGGCGACGCTGTTGTGATTTTACACTTTACACAAATAAATTAAATTGAATTGAATCTCCGTGGAGACGAGGATTTGACGGACACTCTAGAAAATGGACTCCGAGCTCAAACGCGTCTCCATTTCGTGCTCTGGTCATTTGTAAAACGCCCCGTTGTTCGGCCCGTCTCACTTATCGTCATGTCGTCGACGCTCTTTCTCTTCCTCTCGTCATTATTTCTCGTTGTAATCCCGCCGTCTTCCCTCGTTCCTCTTATCTCAAATTAGCTGCTTTCTTTCTGTCAAGGAAAAAGACTCGCAGATGAGCGGTCAGCGTCGGCTCCCCGCAGTGACCGGACCAAACAGAGTCGTGTTTACTGCAATTACAGGCCTGTGGAGCGCCCCCTGCTGGAGAGGCGAGAAAGTGGAGTAGAGAGAGTGTCCCGAGGGATGATGGGTAAAAATAAAACAAAAAAAAAAAACAACACAAAAATTGGATTTAAAGGGCCCATATCACACTAAAACACATACGCCAAACTCAGGCCCAGGGGCGAAATCTGGCCCGCGGTGTAATAATATTTGGGCCGCGAGATCATATCAAATGTGCGTTAGAGCTGCCGCGTCGGTGTATAGCACATGCACCGCTAATACTACAAACCCCAGAATGCTTTGCTAGTACGCTAACGTGTAGTTAAGACAGATAACCGCCCCTCCTTTTCTGTTGACACTCATTAGCGACCAAGCTAGTAGTCACGTTCGCTAAATTAATTACTACAGAGAGACGGACTTGTTTACCAGCACAAATCACCCGTCGTAGTTTCGCTAAGTCGGTTCTTTCTGGTCAGATTGCGCTAAAACGAAGCTCAGATTAAAGTCTAACCGAGCTTCAGACAGAGCGGAGCCTCCAGTTAGCATCACACTCAAAGGGAATGTTATCAACAGTGTGAATTTTTGTACCTTTTCTCCACAAACTGCCACTTCACTGATGTAAAGCTTTGATAAATATTTAGCGCAGGTTTAATCTCACCAAAAAAAAAAAAAAAACAATCGTCAGAAAAACATGAAACCTGTCGCGCGCTTTAACGTCGTCAGAGAGCGCCGCCCTGCTGTTTGATCCCGGCACGCGCAGGAGACGCACGAGGAGTTTAAGTTCAACGGTCCTTGTTCTAGTTTAATGTTTGATGTGCTGCGCGGCGCTGGGTGGAACTGACGCTGCTGACAAAACGCGGCGGCTCAGGGGGCGGGGCGTTTGTTTAAGTCACTGGTAAAAACGCCAGAATTCTGAAGCTCAAATGTTACAGACGCCGTTTCTTTATTTTTTAACACAGTGGCTCAGGACACAGCGGGACTCCAGGGTTCGTTGAGAGCGGGAGGCGGAGACTTGCGGTAGAGCGGCCATGTTGGAATTACATCACATTTTGTTGTTTTTTTACGTTTAAAGGCGCCGACTTAAAAACGTGAAAAACAGAACGAGGTCGCTTTAATCGGTTTGAAGTGATTCCTCAGTTAATTTATGCATTCAGAGCGTTATAATTATTCACCGCAATGAGTTTATTTGAGCTTTTCACAAAATTCAGAGACTGTAGTACAACAACTAGCATGCTAACCGTGCACTTCCTAATCGTCAGAGAGCTTATACTCCACACCTGTACTGGGGTAAGACAGATTTTGCACAAAAACACGGGGAAAAAATGAGAAAATGTGACTCTTTATACACAAACGTGACACTTTATCTATTGGTCAGCCCCCGACAGGTGATTGACAGGTGGATTTGACCAATCACAGTGAAGTGTGAACCTTCAGATGAGACGGATATCTTTAAGTTATAAATTGGGTGGCGTGAAGGTTGGCCGTCCGAATCCTGCTCTCGTTTAAACATCATTCGTTGAGCGTCGAGTCTCCAAAATTGAATACTGTTGTTGTGTCCTTGAGCAAGACACTTAAAGTCGCTCACTAGGAGGCTGAACAATGGGGAAAGTGTCAGTTTTGACTATGTAGACCTATATTTTCACATTTTTTGCCCGTGTATTTGCGCAAAACGCGTCTTGCTGCGGTATAGACGCGTAGCATAAGCGGTCTGAAGTTTAGGAAGTGTGCGGTTAGCATGCTAGTTGTCGTTCTCTTTACATAAAGCGCTTTACATCAAGGAACTGCTCGCTCGTTCACACGCACATTCATACACCAGAGTGCACAGACTCTGGGGGCGGGGCGGGTTCGGTGTCTTGCGCAAGGACAGTCGAGAGCGGGATTTGAACCGGCAACCTTCACGTCAGAGGGCAAACGCTCGACTTGAAGGTGGGAAAGCGCCGTGTAAAAGTGTGATCATTACGTACATTATCCTCCTGAGACCCGAGCTCTTGCAGGACTTTATTTGCAAAAACTATTAAGTGGTTGAACACATATATTGTAAAAAGCAAAATGACAATAACAATAAAAAAAAAATAAAACAAATAAAAATACAAAAATATAAAATCAAATAAAAATAAATAAATAAAATAAGATAAATAAATTAAAATACAATAAAAAAATAAAATAAAAAATAATAAAACTAATAAAAACACAAAAATATAAAATCAAATAAAAATAAATAAATTAAATTAAATAAATTAATTAAAATAAAATAAAAAACAATTAAAAAAATCTAATCAAATAAATAATAATATTTTTTTTTAAATCAAATCAAATAAAAATAAATATAAAATAAAAATAAATATTCTAAACTCCTAGAAATATTCAAAATTGAACATGTTCTTGTTGCTGTTCTTCTAAATATTTGCACTGTGGCCTAAACAACCCAAAATGTGTTGTCCACAGATGAGGACGTCAGGTCTCAGGAGGTTAAAATAACTTTAATAAAGCTTCAAACGACACGATTGATCAAACTCAAATCATGATCCAGCTCAAATTTTCGCGTATTTTTATTTTTTTTAACGATTAATTTAATTTTTTTTTTCCACGTCTAATCTGATATAAAACGTGCGGGAAAAACTAATTATCCACAGTGGCACAGACGCCGACTCCAGCTGCAGATAAACAGAGTCTTTCCTCCTCGGCTCGGTGGCTCTGGAGAAAAAATGACGGCGTTTTAAACACATGGTAATGACGCCGAGGGAATCGAACCCTCGCCTAAGTGCACTCTGACACCTTTTATTTCACAAGCGCCGTTTCCTAAAAGCCTCTTGAGCCAATAGTTTCAGGACGATAAGTTTCAGGAGCGACGGAAACGCACAGGACGACAGGGTCAAACGGTAGAGGAACGTCCACAGTCAGACAAAATGGCGGCGTTTGAAATCACAAAAAAAAAACAAAAAAAAAAAACATTCAGAACTAATATTTTACCTGAGAATTATATCGACTTTTTACTGCGAAAGAAACACGACGTTTAACACACGAACTGTTCCAACCGCGAGTTACTTTTGGCAAATACGTTTTAGTTAGTTTGCACTTTTCGTTTACCACATTTTCAGCTTACATTTACGGAAACTTGAAAATTTAAATACTAGAAAAGAAACGTCAACATCAACCAGTGGAAAAGAGAAAGAGTTGACACGTTTTAAATCACAATATTCATCTAAAACAACTTAATAAAACAAACAAACCAGCTGATTTTAAGTTTGAAAACTGCGGTGTCCAATAGGAGCTGACGTCGGCGTAAACGTCGTCACAATAAAGCGGCGTGGAGCTGTCGGCGCCACCTATAGACAGATGCACGTCGCACTAGAGCAGCGGATTTTTTAACATTTGGACCGAAATGACGACGCGACGCTGCAGAATCTGACGAGTATCAACGATTAAGAAAGTAAAAGTGGAGGAGGAAGTGCAGACGTCACAGTGGGCGTGTCACAGTGGGCGTGTCCAGGTGGAGGTTAAACGGAGGCAGATCGACAAAATGGCGTCTTGAAAATAGTCGATTAAAGATTAAACTCAAACATGAATCAGTCCAAATAAAACTTCAGACGCTCAACGAGAAAAAACGACTATATATATCTCTGTTCTAATGTCGTTTCCTCGTCACACACAGACCTGGAGTTGTGTTTTTGTTTCATTCTCACATGTTTTAACACACAAACCCTGAAGAAAACACTCTGTTCCACCTTGTGATGTCATCATGTGGCCATACAGGAAGTGCTCCGCTGTGTTTTTAAACTCCACACACCTTCATTTATAGAATCATTTGGATCATTTCAGTCCTGGAATTGTCAATCTACAACTGAACTAAAGGTTAAAGTAGCTGTTATTAACTTGAAAACTACCACTTGATGACATCACAAGGTGGAACGTCGCATTTTGAGCTTTGTAGATGTAACAGACTGATAATAAAGTGTGTGAATGAAACAAAACACAACTCCAGGTCTGTTTTTGACGCACTAACGACATTAACACGACTTAAATCTCACAGGAGTCAGTTTCGTGTAATTTTGGCCTTTTAAATAATATTTGTCTTGTGATGTCACCTGAAAGTCTAAGTCCGCGTATTACCCAATAATCACAGTTGTTTACATTTGGGACTCTCATTAATCAATGTTTATTACATCGTTCCCACACTCCAGGGGGCGCTACCTCAGCTGAACCCAAACTCCAGCGTTTTATGAGGCATTTTATCCGCGGTGCCTTTAACTTGCCCTTTTAGACGAGTCTGGACTTCATTTCTCCAAAGCCCCGATGACAAATCGCTCGTATAAAACCAGATATTTTAAGGTGTCCCCATTTGGACGGTTGAAACTGGATCGCCCTGACCGTCTGCGCGCCGCCGTGCACATGGCTCGCTCGAGTTGGAACGAGTCGGTGATTACATTAGCAAACATCTGGTACATACAGTCGTGCTCATTATGTTGTTTAGCTCGACAATGAGAGGTCCTCTGCAGAACGCACACATCACATCAAGAACAAAAGTCACATTCAGCGCAATCGAGTCCATTTCCACACAGCTGGTCAGTTAACGACAAGTACGCAACATCTGCTCCCGATCGCAGACGGAAAAAAGATACAGTCGCATTGTAAACAGCGTTAGCTAAATGATAAAGTGCGGAGACGAAAACAGCGAGACGAGCGGCGAGTCACGGAGAGTTACGGCGTCCGCCCGGAGGCACAGGCCCCGGTGCGGTCGGACATCGTCATGGCGACCTCACGCGGCTTGTTTTTACAGGAAGAACCCCACAAAGTTCGCCGCATCCGACATGACGCGGCGCTGCGGACGTTAGCGCTGCGGACGTTAGCGCCTGGATCTGCATAATCACACTGTAAAAACCAGAGGGGAGCTCGTAAAACCAAGTGAAGTTTTACGACGCAAATAAAATTATCTGTGTCTGTTTACGGCTTTACTTTACACATTTATATAACGTTCTGCTGGAGAGTCTGACACCTGTTTGTTTCCGTGGAGACGCTACTGTTTTGCCTGGATTGTTCCACAGTACGGCATTAAGTTGTTTATCTCCAAAGAGGCCGAGTTACAAGTCACATCTGTGGAACGACGGGTCACTGTGAGAATGTAATGCAGGGTTTTTCAAGAACACGCTGATTTAATCTGAAATAAAAGATTAATGCTGTACAGTGGAATATTCCAGACAGTTGTACAGTACAACTGGTATAAAGTGATTTAAAGTGTTTTACAGAATAAGAAAGACACAATCACAAGGACTAAACCAGGACTAAACCAGGACTAAACCAGGACTAAACCAAGACCGAACCAGGACTAAATCAAAACTAAACCAGGACTAAACTAGAACTAAACTAGGACTAAACCAGGACTAAACCAGGACTAAACCAAGACCGAACCAGAACTAAATCAAAACTAAACCAGGACTAAACCAGGACTAAACCAGGACTAAATCAGGACTAAACCAGGACTAAACCAGGACTAAACCAAGACCGAACCAGAACTAAATCAAAACTAAACCAGGACTAAACCAGGACTAAACCAGGACTAAATCAGGACTAAACCAGGACTAAACCAGGACTAAACCAGGACTAAACTAGAACTAAACTGGGACTAAACCGGGACTAAGCCAGGACTAAACCAAGACCGAACCAGAACTAAATCAAAACTAAACCAGGACTAAACCAGAACTAAACCAGGACTAAAACTGGACTAAACCAGGTCTACATCAGGAGGCCGGTCCCTTTCGTCCTCCTCATGTGAGATGGTTCTTGTGGCTCATGTGGGAGATGTTCTTTGGTGCTGGTCCATGGAGAGACTTGTTCACACTGAGCTGCTTTAAAGTCTCTGAGCCACAGGAGCCACAGGAGCCACAGGAGCCACAGGAGCCACAGGAGCCACAGGAGCCACAGGAGCCACAGGACACATGTGTGAAGTACTTCCTGGTTCCTGATGTTCTGCTGTGTCTTAAGTCTCGTTTGGACAGGTCAGAGTTTGAATAGTTTGACGTTGTTTTAGTTTAGTTTTAGTTTTTTTGAGCTTTACACTGGACACATCACACGGGAAGAAACACGTCAAACTTCTTCTTTTTCCTGGTAATAAACCTGAGATTCAAACCGAGTCGTGTTGACGGTTGAGCACCCTTGGCATTTACTAATTAAAATGAAAAGTTGAATGCACGAGCAGAACGGCTGAAATAATGGAAGACTTCTCACAGGTGACAGGCGCCGCCGGAAACCCTCCACCAACATAAAAAGGGATTGTTTGCTTTGCCCTTGAACATCGGCAGATTAATCCAAACGAACGCGGCGGCTCCAAACACAGGACACGCTCAAAAGAATGCACGAATTATAAAAGTGGAGAAAACAAGGTTACAACCAATTCAAAACATTAGCGAAGGGAAAAGTATATTTTAAAAGTGGCACTAATCGTTTAACCTCTCCACAGGAAAACTTGAAACTATCCTTCGATTTTATGACTTTAAAACTCCAACAAAAAACGCTTCGAAAATGAATAAACGCACGCAGTCGTATTAATATTTCACTTTCTCCATTGAATTTTTCAGAGGGCAGGTCACGGAGAGGGCAGGGTGACGACCAGAAGGTGGGTAGAAGAAAAGAGCTCAGAGCGACGGCAAACTGGAAGAGAAGAGCAGCTGGAGGGAGAGAATGCTCCAGACTGTGGCTTTAATGTGTCATCGGCCTGAGCCAAGCTGTCGCCGCCGGCACGAGACTTCGCCCGCGCGGTTTTAACGTAATAACGGAGCTTTAAGACGTGTCGTTTCGTCTGCGTTTACATGTAGGTCACACGACATTTGTTAGAACATAAAAAGTTTGATTCGCACACACAGAGCCCGAAAGAAGAATATGAGAGAAACAGCTCCAGCTCAGCATGTTCCACAGTTTGGCTTTAACGTCTTTAACTGGCACTTATTTCATTAAAGCGGGTTTATTCTGCAAAATGGACTTTTCAGATGTTTCTCCATGTTCTAGTTGTTTCTGAAGTTGTGTTTGGACTGATTCATGTTTGAGTTTAATCTTTAATCGGCTATTTTCAGGACGCCATTTTGTCGATCTGCCCCCGTTGAACCTTCACCTGGACACGCCCACTGTGACACGCCCACTGTGACACGCCCACTGTGACACGCCCACTGTGACACGCCCACTGTGACACGCCCACTGTGACACGCCCACTGTGACACGCCCACTGTGAGGTACACACTTCCAAAGTCTACGTCTCTCTCATCGCTTCTCTTGTCTCCTCGTTCTCATCTCTTGTCTTCCGTCTCCTCTCGCCTCTTCTCGTCTCCTTTCGTCTCCTTGCTCTCGTTTCTCGTCTCCTCTTTTGTCTCCTTGTCCTCGTCTCCTCTCTCGTGACTGTGACGTACACGCCCACTGTGCCACGCCCACTGTGCCACGCCCACTGTGACACGCCCACTGTGACGTCCGCACTTCCTTCTCCAGTTTCATTTTCTTAATCGTTGATACTCGTCGGATTCTGCAGTGTCGCGTCGTCATTTTTGTCCAAATTTTTTAAAACGTGCTGCTCTAGTGCGACGTGCATCTGTCCATAGGGGGCGCTACAGCTACACGACTGTTTATTGTGATGACGTTTACGCCGACGTCAGCTCCTGTTGAACTCTGAAGTTTTCTAACTTGAAATCTGCTAAAGTGTTTCTTTTATTACGTCGTTTTAGATGAATATTGTGATTTAAAATGTGTAAATTATAACAGAAATACACAGAGATGAGAACCATAGAGACACAAGCATGATAGGGCTGGTTTAAGAGTGTCATTCTCTCCACAGATCTAACACGTAACCTAATATTATCGCACGTTCTGCTCGTTTTCACCGAGGTAACTTGAAACAAAAGCAATAACACATCGTATCTAGGTGAACAAACCGGAAAAGTTATGCAGTGTACCTTTAATATCATCAGTATTTCGGTTTATTTTGGTGATAAATTGTGGGTTTGACCGTCGAGCTGAGATTAATGACCTCGCCGTGCACCTTTGGTCGTGACACGTGGAAAAGGTGGCGTCTGACCCGCTTTGAACTGTAAATGAAGTCAGCCCTGGTTAAATTGTGTTGGAACATGTGGTCACAAACTTCTCCAACCCGCCACCAAATCTCGCCTAGCTCGCTCTCTTGCCTAACCAACGCGAAAAAATAAACAGCGTATTCACTTTCACTTCAACCCAGATCATAATTAAGCCTCCACCTCTGCGGGTCGTTTTGGACGGCGCGCTCTTCCCACCGCTGAACACCAAATGCCATTTTGGCTCCACTTTAGCCTTGGCATTTCCTTCGCTCTTCCGTGCCATTATTCCAAAACGGCAAACGGGAACTGGTGGAGGTGGCGTAGTCGCTGCTTTCCAGTTCACACAAGCCTAGTCACTGCGTTAAAACCACAGCCCACAGACTGCGCCAGGAAGAGGTCAAAACAGACGCCTGACTTTGCGCTGCAGACTCGCAACGCACCAACACGGTTTCCATCGCCCTCAACTTTCCCCCAGCCGTTCGGATTCATTTGCATAATAAACTCTTTCCTTATGAAACTAGTGACAGATGGCAACACTGGCTTTAGCTGCAGCGCTGAGGGGAATGGTGAGGAAGTGTGCTGGTAATATAAGCACACACACACACACTCACACGGACGCAATAATACCGTAATTATCCCGGGCACTGGCCTTGGCACTAACCCGGGGAAAACCCTGATGTGCCAACTTCACTGCACCCGCTGACCTGCGCTAGCGACGGCACGGGAGAGGTGCCATCATACATACATAAATATACAGCAGGATTTATGCAGAGGCACGCTCCCGTACAGGACGCAAACGGAGGATGTTAACGTTAGCTTAATCGTACGCAGGATTAGTTTGTTCACCTTTTAGTCGAGGTTCAGCCAAAGTTTTACGAGGGATTTAATGTAACGTTTTCTCATATGTTGTAAAACTTTAATAGATTTAGTTACGATAACGCCAAAATTGGTTGTTTTTTTACCTGCAGATTTACTTTTATCAGCGGTAAAATAAAATAAAAAGTGTGTCAAGGATCGTCCTTTGCTCCCAACTCCCCCTGGTGGTTAGCAATGGTATAGTTCTAGAGCGGTCTGTGTTTGTCCGGGCATGTGGTTTGTTGAAAACGTAGACTTTACGTAGACCACAAATGAAGCTAATTGAGGCTAGTAGTTATAGCGGCTAATTTGGAGCAAAGTTTCATGTGTGGAATTCTGACCGCGAGTATCATAGCAACCAAAGAGTCAATCCAGAGTGAGGCTGTTGAAGGTCACGCCTCTTTTTGGCCACGCCGCTGGTTTAGTAGGGAGCGGGCGCTTAGCAACGCTGTCAATCAAACCTGTTGCTAACGCTAACAGGAGCGACGTCGGGGAAAGAAGGACCTGATTTGTCTGTTATTAATGTTCATATCTTGATTTACAGACACAATAGTGAAATAAAAACCCCAGGATCATGTAGAGGGTTAATACGAACATTTAAGACCAAAATGAGTCTGACAGGAGCAGGTACAGAGAGGACAAAAAAGAGAAAAAACTCAAAATAATATAAAAAAATAAACTCAAAATAACAACAAAAAAAACAACAAAAAAAGAAAAAAGAAAAACAATCCAACTAAACTCAAAATAACTCAAAAAAGAGAAAAATCTCAAAATAATTAAAAGAAAAATATACTCAAAATAAAAAAAAAATTAAAATAACAAAAAAAGAAGAAAAAAAATCAAAATAAACTCAAAATAATAATAAAAAAAATGAACCCCAGGATCATGTAGAGGGTTAATACGAACATTTAAGACCAGAATGAGTCTGAAGCAGCAGAGACAGAGAGAGGAGACAGTTTCAATAGAAAGTGAATTGCAGTCTGTTTGGTTTATCTTTAGTTACTGTAAATCTTAAGAATGAACAAAAATCATTTGTCAAATTTGTAACATTATTGTCAAGAAAACTTATCTTATTGAACAGGAAACAATAAAAACTCCAGTTTGCTTTAATCTATTGTCAGTGACATTTTTCACTTGACATGGGGATGTGTTTATGAAAACTTTAACAAACAGGTGAAAATATGAGTTTAGAGGATGTGACTTGAACCTCGGAGCAACATTTCCACCTGAACCTGCCTCGCCCGTGGTTCAGGTGCGTGGACGAGGCTCTTACCCGTCCAGACAGAACCACACGCTTGGACGAAACTTTACAAAGACGAGTGGATCTGGAGCTGTGTCCTGTCTCCACGACGTCAGAGGACAAGACGGACAGGTGGATGAACCAATCAGAGAGACGCACGGGCCGTTCACGTTCAAAACAAACATGGCTGCTCCGCGTAAAAACGGAAGAAAAAACAACATACCGGACTGAGAAACGACGCAGATTTGTAAAAAAAACAACAACAACTCAGGTAAAAGACGTTATGTTTCAAAGGGACGGGCTGGTTCCATGTCTGACTCCAGGACGTTTCTCCTGTTTGGTTTGGGTTTTCTCCGTCAATCCAATCCCATGATGCTCTGCTCCTGTGGCCCAGTGGCTCTGAAGGACGGGTCAAATGCAGAGGCCTCATAAAGTGTAAAGAATAAAGCTCCTAAAGTTTCATCATGAGGCGTTTCCAGACGACCTCAGAGACGGTCAAATAAAAGACAAACATGACACTGACCACACTGAGGGGACAGAGTTAAAGTACTGTCCTTACATTCACATTTTAGGTATCGGTACTTTACTTAAGTATATTTTACACTGTGTACTTTCTACTTTTACTTGAGTACATTTGAGAGCAGTATCTGTACTTTCTACTGCACTACAGTTTTGAACTGGACTGAAAAATAAAAGTATTTTTTATTTTTGTCTGAGACGCTGCAGAAAAGACTGAGGTTTATTTTACATTTTACACATTAGAGCCAAATGAACCAAGAACTAAACCAGGACTAAACCAGGACTAAACCAGGACTAAACCAGGACTAAACCAGGACTAAACCAGGACTAAACCAGGATTAAACCAGGACTAAACCAGGGCTAAACCAGGGCTAAACCAGGACTAAACCAGGACTAAAACAGGACTAAACCAGGACTAAACCAGGACTAAACCAGGACTAAACCGGGACTAAACAGGGACTAAACCAGAACTAAACCAAAACTAAACCAGGACTAAACCAGGACTAAACTAGGACTAAACCAGGTCTAAACCTGTTGAATCAGTGTTTGAGTTTTGTTCACTTTAAACCTGAACATTCTTCCTGAAGATGTGACTCAGACCTCGACTTTGACGACGTTTAAATCCAGACTCTGTTCTGTTTATGTGAATGTGACTGAAAGGGGTTTATTCTCTAAAGTATTTTGAATTACCTCGTGGACAAATTGTGCTGTACAAATAAACTTGGCTTTATTTTTTTTTCTATCACGTTCATAATTCCCTCTTTAAGTACATTTTTAAACAGGTACTTTAATACTTTTACTTAATTCTTTCATGTGATACTTTTACTTGAGGGTTTCTTCTTCGCTCCAGTACCTGTACTTCTTCCACCTCTCCAAACAAATCTTTCATACATCCAACATTATTACATTTGCATTAATTTAACAAACTCCACTTTATAAAAACGATACTGCGCCGCCAGAAACTCACGGCCTATTTTAATCTCTGCGACTTTTTACCACAAACTTGGAACAAATCAGGAAATAAATATTTTGGTGGAACATTTCAATATCCAAACGGAGCCAACGTCGTTAATTAAGAACGAGGATCCAGTTGCTTTCTGAACTCGCTCTACGCTCGTTAGCGCGCATTTGCTACGGACTGAAACATAATTACACTTTATATCTCGTAAAACTTTTAATAATAGAGCTATAATTTAAACGATACCCTTATTAAAATACCCCACAAAGCCACTCCGTACTTCCAAATAACGCTCATATTCGCTTAATAATCAAACTCACGGTATCGCCGCAGCCTATGACGGGGATTAGCGCTTTACAGTTGAATGCTAACGATTTAGCCACAGCTTTGGAAATACTTTGAAGAGAGAGAATCATTTTGCTGGTTCTTAACTTCATAATCCAATCCATTTTAGGGAACGCCATCCCACTATTTAAGACACTTTAAGCCTGAGAAAATAGATACATATTTCAAGTGAGTTTTTTTTTATGACCCGCGGCAGCTCCATATCTGTCCTCTCTCTCTCTCTCTCTCTCGTCTTTTCTTTCCCTCTTTCGCCGTCTCTCGCTCTGGTTGTGTGAAGGGGTGGTGATGGCGGTTAGAGCGTGTCTGTATGTTGAGCTGGAGTTATCCCTGTAAAGCTCTGGGCCTGATTATACAGCAGTGACTCATCCAGGCAGAGAGAGAACGAGAGGAAGAGAGAAAGAGAGAGGGAGAAGAGGAGGAAGGGGAGGAGGAGGAGGGGTGGGGGCGGGTGGAGAGGTGAACTCAGTGCACAAGAACCCAACAACCAGGCCAGCGCTAACACGGCTATAAACAGCATGAAGCTAAAATGAACTAGGACTCTGGAAACAGAAGCAGACACGGGCGCAGTACCCGACCTGGCCACTAGTCTGTAAACAGGGGCAGTAGAGGTCACGCGGAAAAAAAGGCGCGTCCCGGGGTCAAGCGCAGCTGCTACGTAAAGTTATTAAGATCTAGAATGTATTTAAAAGCCGTAAACATTAGGATTACAGAGTTAAATCTCATCTCTTTTGTTATAATTTACACGTTTTAAATCACGATGTTCGTCTAAAATGACATAATAAAAGAAAAATACCTGCTGATTTCAAGCTCGAAAAATCGCGGTGTCCAGTAGGAGTCGTAAAGGTCATCGAAAAACAAAGCGCAGCATGCTGTCGGCGCCCCCTATGGACAGCTGCATGTCACACTAAAATGTCGCAGCACTTAAAAAAAAAAAAAAAAGGACCAAAATGACGACGCGACGCTGCAGAATCCGACGAGTATCAACGATTAAGAAAATAAAACTGGAGAAGGAAGTGCGGACGTCACAGTGGGCGTGGCACAGTGGGCGTGGCACAGTGGGCGTGTCATGGTGGAGGTTAAATCGGGGGCAGATCAACAAAATGGCGTCTTCTACTTTTGAACTCGACCATTGGACAGAACGATAAAAACAATAATAAAACAATTTCATACATTTTTTTAGACTTTCAAATCATTACAAAGTCGACCATTTCCAGGAGCTCTGTGCGTTTTTGGTGATAATGTTGTGGCTCTTCAGTGGACGGCGTTCCCTTCTGAGAGTCCGGAGCAGCGGGCGGAGACAGGGGGTAGGTGAAATGACATTTTTGAGCGCTCGAACCTTTCACGCAAGTCGGCTTAAGGTGAGGGAACATAAACATTAGCTTATAAAAGTGAATTTTCATAATGTCGCCTTTAATCTGTGGACGGTTGTATTGGTAAAATAAAAAACTGACTTATTTCACATTCAGCTGTGTAAAAGGTAAATAGTCACGTTTTATTTTACGGGTTAATACGAATATTTAAGACCAAAATGACGAGTCCGACAGCAGCAGGTACAGAGAGAGGACACAGTTTTTCAATGTAAAGTGAACTGGAGCCAGAAGCACAGTTAGCTACGTTGGTTGTTTCTGTTTCTTCTTCTTCTTAACCTTTACGTCTATGTGCCACGTCTCAATTCAACAGCGCCGTTCGAAGGACCCGGCCCGACGAAGCGTGCTCCTCCGCGGCAAAATGGGACAGGCCAACGCCACCGAAACGTACGCTAACCTCCGCGTGCTTACGTTACATCGCCTAGCAACCGTGACGAATGAGGTAAACGTTTAAAATGGACTCCGAAATAATTACAGTTTTACTTTTTATTAATTAATTGAAGAAGAGTCGAGGCGTCGTCGTCATCGCAGCCGTTTATTTCTGTTTAGATTGAACTAATTTCCCTTTGAATATCAATAAACAAATATAACATTAAAGGTGATTTCTTACCAATTGTCGTGAGTATTACATAAGTTTAAGAAAATAAACCTTGTTTCTCGCGTAGAAGAAGTGACGCGCGGTGCATGATGGGATATTGTCGACCACACGAAATAGGACAGGCCTTGTTGCTTTGGAAGTGACGTAAATGTCCTTTAAATGCACTTTATTTAAACTGAAACAGGCACTAGTCCATGATCTGACGACAACGTTTACATCAAGAGCGAGACTCGAACCACCAACCTGCAGCTCAGTGGACAAACGCTCTACCGACTGAGCCATTTCAGGTTGGAATGGTTCACGTTACTATGCGAGATGTCAGTTTTCGCCCCTACACTGCCTCATCCTCTCACTGATACTCGTCAGTCTGTAATTAACTTGCTAATGCCGTGAGTAACCACAGGGGGGGGAGGGACCGAGCCGCCAATAACAAAAACAACACACTGCCCGGACAGGCCCACAGACAGCAGGCTTTGTTGACACCAGAGCGCGCAGCGGACGAGCTCGAGTTACGTAACATTTCCAGGACGGCGAGCACGGGGGGGTGACATTTAAGACGGTCCAGACACGGGGCTTTGGAGCGAAGACAAAACTCATGTTGACAGAATCGCACATTCACTGTCAGACGCATTAAACCCCCAGCGACTATTTACATAAGATCGACTATTTCAGGGAAGTTTGGAGTTTGGGAGGGATAATGGGGAAAAGGTTCATCACAAACAGACCTTGAGTTGTGTTTTGTTTCATTTACACACGTTTAACACACAAACCTGCAGATTTAGACTGAGAAAAAAACGCTCTGTTCCACCTCGTGATGTCATCGTGTGGTGATACAGGAAGTGTCACTGTGTTTTTAAACCCCATAAACTTTCATTTCTAGAATCATTTGGATTATTTCAAGACTAGAATTGCCACTTATCTCGACTGAACTAAAGGTAAAAGGAGGAGGAGTTAACTTGAAAACTACCACTTGATGACATCACAAGGTGGAACGTCGCGTTTTGAGCTTTGGAGATGTTACAGACTAGTAATAAAAAACACAAACACAACTCCAGGTCTGTTTTTGATGCACTAACAGTATTATAATGTGACTTAAAGCTCCATTTTGTGTAAAAAAAAGGAGCTTTAACTCAACAATTTACGATTTCGTGAGACTTTTCAATATTTACTCACGTGTCCTCGGCCTTGAAGTTTATTTTCTGAGCTTTTTACTAATGTTCTGCACACCACAGCCTTAGCTTTTTCTTTAGTAAAACTTATAAAAAATATATATGTAGAAATATGACCTTGTGCCTTAGTTTCAATCGTGATGTTTAGTTCTAAAAGCACCAGCAGAGGGCGCTAAGCCTGTATCTGTAACATGTTAAAACAAAGTGCGCTAATGCTAAACTTTACTGCATTTATTATAAAGGCAGTTTGAGCTGTAAATGAGAACGTTTAGAGGCTTTGGAGTAAATTTGCTGCATCTCTGACATTTGAAATAATAAATAAATCATGATGTGTAATTCTAAAACGCACCATCAGAGGGCGCTAAGCCTGTATGTGGTGGCGCTCCGGAAACAAGAGCAATTTGTAACAAGTTAAAACGTCCGCTAATGCTAAATGTTCTCTGAAATCTCTGAAATAATTAATTAAATCATGACATGTAGTTTTAAAAAGCACCAGCAGAGGGCACTAAGCCTGTATCTGGAGACGCTCTGGAAACAAAAGCAGTTTATAACAAGTTAAAACAAAGTCCGCTCATGCTTAAATCTCGGAAACTCGAAATAAAATTAATCTAATAAATTAATAGAATAAAAAAATCAGAAGAAGTGAATTTTTATGATGATTTCCACTTGGTTAAAAATAAAAAAAAATGTAAAATAAGTAGATGCACGAGTAAGACTTTCGCTTCCATGACCCAAAATAAACAAACTCCCAAAAAAAAAAAAAAAAATGACGTTAGAAAAACTCAAACATCCAACACTATTTCACACTTTCTTCAGCTAAACTTTTTTATTCCATCACTTACAATTTATTCAATACAAGGGATTTTATCGAACGCTAAGGGTGAAGTCCAGAGCAGTCTTCCTCTGCAGAAATATCGCACAGAGAGAGATTTACAGCCGCTGTAAAATCCTCCATAGACCATCAGGTGTGAGAATTGAAAACCACCGCGGCAGATTGACTCATTTACATATTAATTCCACGATTCGACGAGACCTTTGCCCTATGGATGGAAATAAAGAGTCCTTCAAACTTTCCCGTCCCCTCAGGTTTTTCTGCCGTTTGTCGATTCGCCAACTTTAATTAATTTAAAGATTTCCGCGTTCTTAGACAAAGTTGTTTGAGTGAGCACATTTTGACTCGACTCACACCTCATTGACTGAAGCGAATGAGTTCTACACTTTTATCTGGAACGGCGCTCGCTGAAAGGTAGAACGTCACGGCGAGTACTTGAATCCGATCGGTCGAAACGTCACGGGCCAAAAAAAAAATCAAACTTTTGTTGTGTTCAGTTGAGAGAAAAGCACTTACATCTTCCCCGTTTCTGGTTGTTCTGCACATTTTTACAAACACAATACTCCACACTGAAGTTAAAAAAGGCTGAAGTACATCATCTTTCACCTTTGGCTCCGCCCACTCCACAAAGCTGCTCTGTGATTGGTCCGAGAAGCGTCTTGCTGCTGTACGAACATCTATGGAATTGTTATAACTAACTTTATAAACCCTAATGTTTTATCCTCTTAAAAACCTGTCTCCACTTTTTAAAACGGCTTTAGCCTCAAACAAACTTCTTCAGATTTCAATGTGCGGCCAAACGCAGCTCTACCGCCCCCTGCTGGTACTTCACACGTTCACATTTCATGGTAAATAAAGTTTTTGGATTATTTAAGTCATTTTACAGAAAATACCAAGACTAAAGAGCAGGGGTGATTATAGAAATTTGGAGGCCCCAGGAGATCATTGGTTTGGGGGGAATATGGGTTTAGGGTCCCAGGGGATGATGGGTTTGGGGGCCTCAAGGAAACATGGGGTTGGGGGCCTCAGGAGAACATGGGTTTGGGGGCCCCAGGGGGAACATGGGTTTGGGGGCACAGGAGAACATTGGTATGGTGGCCCCATAGGAAACATGGGTTTGGGGGGCCCCAGGGGAACATTGGTATAGCTGCCCAGAGCAACATGGTTTTTGAGAGCACCAGGAGAACATGGGTTTGGGGGCCGGAAGAACATTGGTATGGTGGCCCCAGGAGAACATGGGTATGGGGGCCCCGGGGGGAACATGGGTATGGGGCCACATTTCGCCAAGGCCATGGAAAAAGTTACATAAAAACTTTCCATTCTGTTTTACTGGTTTATTGGACTTTTAACTTGACTTGTTTTGTTGCTAAATAGAATAAAAGTTGCCTGAACATGACAACACATTTTTAAAAACGACATATCGCTACAGAGAAATATCACGATAAACCATAATATTGAAACTACTTTACGCCACTAATTAAGATTTAAATAATAAAATACAATCCCAGTGAACCATTTAGAAATAAAGGACATGAGCTACAGCAAATAAACAGCAGAACGCACCAATAATCACCCATAAAACAGCTTAGATCTCATTGTTTTACAACAAAAACACCCCAAATCTCCAACATTTGCAGATAAAAAGTATTAACGATAAATATTTTGGCCATATAGTGTTTATATAAATGGACGTAGCTAATCTGCTAGCCGCCACGCTCCAAACAGGAAGTGCTCACACTCACTCAGTCCACCTGCAGTTTATGATTCACACTGAACTCCGTCGTAAACATGCTAAATATGCTAAACATGCTAACAAGCCTCAGTCACATAAACGTGGACGACATGAAAACCGCCTTTGCTCAGGTGCCCAAAATAGTCGGAAAAGCCAGAATGATGCACAGTATAGAACCTCTAAGTAAAATACTTTCTAAACTTTTTCGACTTAGGGCATTTTTCGAAAGTTGCTGCTCCCGACTACTTTTATTTTAATTGACTCGCTCTTGTGTTTCTTTTAAAACATCATTCCTTCGCCTGCAGCTGTCGTCCTTTCAACCCAAAGTTTTTACTCATGTTTGCTCCGGTTGAGTACTCCAGCAGGCTTTTCACTTCGATACTCAACACACGCACACAGACGCACACAGACGCACACACACACGCTCTTTTTCTTTTTTGAGTCTGATTAAATAGGACCGGGCGGCGTTCTCACAACACATAAACTGTCACCACAGCGAGAGGTCAAACAGCAACAGCAACACAGCTTATATAAGTCATAATAACAAGGGCAGGGGTGAGGGAGGGCGCCCGGGCCCGGCTCAGGACGTGTGGGCAGGGCGGGCACACGCAGGGCACACGCAGGGCACACGCAGGGCACACGCAGGGCACACGCAGGGCACACGCACGGACCCTTCGGTAGGTTTTTATGACAACGGGGAGTCGTGTTTGTTGTGGTTTATGTGATTTCGATGTGAAAATGATGAGGTTTTCCACTGGACTGAAGAGGTCAATGGGTTTGTAAAGTTTATCCTCAATACGTGGTGGATTGTAATCAGTATTCTACTCAGTTATATTTACTCGAGTAACTTTTTAGTACAGTTTTACCTCTCAGTTACTCCTAATAAAGTAAAATATTGTGTGAAAAAGTTTTGGAAGTAGATCCCTGTAAACATTACGAAGCAAAAGTTTGGAAACACTCTCGTATTTTTTTTTTTACTACTTTCAAGTCATCAAATATATTACATGATTAAACTTTTTTCTTTACATAATTCCACACATTTTGCGTCATATATTTGATGTCTGATGTGAATATAAAATGTAGAAAGTTGTAAAAATGAAGAATATACAGAGAGAACAGGTGAGTCTGAGCAAAGACCAGGTGAGGGGGAGGAGCCATGTGAGGGGGAGGAGCCATGTGAGGGGAGGGGTTAGGTGAGGGGGAGGGGCCAAGGGAGGGGAGGGGCCAGGTGAGGTAAGTAAAATGTATAAATGGTTTTGTGCGATACTTCCACTTCCAACAAGATATTTACAGACACATTTTCAGTATAATAAATTCAAAAAATACGAGGCTAAAGTTTATTTAATTTTTAAGTGGCCAGGTGAAGGAGGGCGGCGGGTGAAGGAGGGCGGCGGGTGAAGGAGAGCGGCGGGTGAAGGAGGGCGGCAGGTGAAGGAGGGCGGCAGGTGAGGGGTGGGGCCACAGGCTTCACATACATTTTTTAAAATAGATTCTTTTTCCAGACAAAAGTTTACTTCGTTTTCATCCCTGACAGTTTGGACACTGCTCTCTAGCGCCTCACAGTGGTCACGTGATGCTACTTTGAAGTGTCCAATCAGCCGATTTAAACAGGTTTTGGTGCCGTCTTCTTACCGGTGGAGGCAGGACGACAGCGCCATCCGCAGTCCGACTTCTTCAGAACAGTATCCCAGGTGTGTGACACTAAAAAGGCCCCTTGTCCTGGTTTATAGTCACGTCTGTCATCTACTGGTGAAAAAATGAAAAATAAATAAACTTACAGATGAAAACTGGGTGGATTTGAAAGATAAGTGACAGAAAATGTGATTTGATTAATATTAAAATTGATATAAACATAAATACGTAAATAAATTGTCAAACTGGAGCAGGACTTGAAGCTCCCAGTCCATCGTCTCCAGTCACACAAACATGAGTCCCACCGGCCACGGGACTAAATGAAAACTCGCGACTCAATTAGATCGGACTTATCGCTAAGGTGCTAACAAAAAAGCTACGTGTAAAGTGAAGGAGCGAATGATTCAGGGAGACAGGTTTTTCCAGGGGACTGCGGACACTGTCACAGCAGGACGGCGAGGAGCGAAAGAGGCGACTGCAGGACGAGGTGAGGAGAGAAGGAGGGAGGGGGGGCGAAAGAGAGAAGGACGCTTCCTATAAGTAGAAGCTAAAGAGGTCAGAGCGCAAGTTTCTGGGTCAGAGCGCATTGAGCAGGCGAGTGGCGGCAGAGTCGTCGTCCTCCGAACCCCCGTGGCGACGCGGCAGCATGGACAGGCTTCAGCCAACTGTGACCGCACATTAGACGCATACCGCGAGCCTTACAGACAGCGCTCAGGGCGTCAACACATACACTTGCCCTTTATTGTAATCCTCAGCATATATACGGACCGGCCAAGACCTACATCCAGAGAGGCCGGCGGTGCGGAGGGGGCGAAGTGTGTGCGTTGACTGGCACAAATGCTAACCTTAGCTCTCATCTGTAATGGTCTTAGGAACACCGCTCAGGGCGTAAACACTGCTAGGTAACACGTACAGAACACGGTATGGAATATATATATACGAGGAAAGATTTGCAAGTCACTGAGCCGTCACCAGCGCCGCTTCATTTTGGCCGTCGGAGCGATTTAGCCCAGGACGACTCTAAGAATTGGAACGTGGCCATTTAAGCTGATGGGACTTTGCTCATTCTATATATGCGCGCGGTGGCATGGCCGTCACGCGAGGAGCTGGACGGTTAAGATGCATTTTGGGTAATCGTTTGTGTTGGATGTGAGGTAAAGTGACTCTGACAGGTAAGAGGTGGCCCATCGGCGACGACAGCGGACCGAGGCCACTGACCATGAAATTATGTGCAATGTTCAAATCCCGGTGGTGAGTCTATTAAGTTAGATTCTCCATTTTCTCAAGGCATTTTTAGGATTTATTTTGTAAATGGAACGGGAAGAGGATGACAACATGTGGATAGAATAAAATACAGAGGACACAGAAATGTATAAAGACGTGGACTGAGTGAGTGTGACGTCACCACAGCGAGAGAATCCACAGCGAGGAGGTAATGTCTTAATTTTACGGACAAAACTGTGAGATAAAAACCCCAGGATCATGTAGAGGGTTAATACGAACATTTAAGACCAAAATGAGTCTGAAGCAGCAGAGACAGAGAGAGGACAAAAAACAAAAAATAAACTCAAAAAAACAAAAAAAAAAGGAAAAAAAAATCAGATTACACGCAAAATAACTTTAAAAAAGGAGAAAAAACTCAAAATAACTTAAAAAAATAAACTCAAAATAACAAAAAAGAAAAAAAAAACAAAATAAACTCAAAATTAAAAAAATCTAAATAAACGCAAAATAACTTTAAAAAAACTTATAATAACAAAAAAATTAAAAAAATCTAAATAAACTCAAGATAAAAAAAAATCTAAATAAACGCTAAATAACTTTTAAAAAAAAACTTATAGCAAAAAAGAAAAAAAAATCTAAAACTCAAAATAACAAAACAACCCTTAAAATAACAAAAAAAGAAAAAAATTCTAAATAAACTCAAAATAACTTAAAAAAACTTATAACAGCAGGTACAGAGAGAGGACACAGATTTTACATAAAAAGTGAATTGGAGTCACAGTCACAAGAGAGAGGACAAGAACAAGGAGACGAGAGAGAAGACAAGAGTGGGCATGTACGTCACAGTGGGCGTGTCACAGTGGGCGTGTCACAGTGGGCGTGTCACAGGGGGCGTGTCCAGGTGGAGGTTCAACGGGGGCAGATCGACAAAATGGCGTCTTGAAAATAGCGGATTAAAGATCAAACTCAAACATGAATCAGTCCAAATAAAACTTCAGAGGCTCAACGAGAAGAAACGACTAGAACATGAACAAACATCTGAATAGTCTGAAATAAGCACCAGTTAAAGATGTTAAAGTCAAACTGTGGAACATGCTGAGCTGGAGCTGTTTCTCTCATATTTACACAGCAGTGCCAGTATTTCTTACGGGCTCTGAGTGTGTGAATCAAACCTTTTATGTTCTAACAAATGTTGGGCAAAATGAGACGTCTTAAAGCTCCATTATTACATTAAAAGTGCGCGGGTGAAGTCCCACGCCGGCGGCTAGAACGTGGTTAAACATCTGAACAGAACAGTTTGTACACGCACACGCTGATCATAAATATAAATAATAAAACTGACAAAACATATTATTCTCTTAGTTACTGCAGAGCTCCCCCTGCTGGTGCCTGAGTGCCGTGTTTGTCACTGACTGCAGTTCCAAACAGACTGGATGCGACTTCGTGTCATTAGTCTTGACGGAGCGTCTGTGGGGCCCCAGGGGACGAGGGCTGATTGATGGCTTACATAACACAAGTCAGGTTTTACTCTTTAGCTCAGATTCTCTCCTTTTAAGCCCCGGTAAAGCCACTCTAAGCGTCGGGATCAGCGGACAGCCCGTGATAGCCCGAAAACCTGACGACTAACGCCGCGATGACCACAGCCTCGGACAAACTCTGACTATGCAAAGCGTCTCGTTGGAGTAGAACATTTGAGTTTTGTTTGGTTTTTGTTTGGTTTTAGCAGAGCGCAGGCACTTAGCAACGCTGTCAATCAAACCTGTTGCTAACGCTAACAGGAGCGACCTCGGGGAAAGAAGGACCTGATTTGTCTGTTTTTAATGTTCATATCTTGATTTACAGACACAAAAGTGAAATAAAAACCCCAGGATCATGTACAAAGTCAATAGAAAGTGAATTGGAGCCAGAGTCAATGGAGCCAGAAGCGCAGCCATACTGTATCCCTGTTTGGAACGTGGCGGCTAGCAGGTTAGCTTTGTCCGTGTATATATACAGTCTAAGTCAGGGGTAGGCAAACTTTTTGACACTTGGGCCACAGTGGGTTCTAAAATTTGACAGAGGGGCGGGGCCAGGATATATATATATATATATATATATATATATGCATGTGTATATATTACATCAGAGATTTGGCCTGTAGCTAAGCGTGAATATATAAGGCTCATTGTAAAAATTGTTTTCCAAATGCATTAATTAAATGAACAATTAATTTATTACATTTCAGTTAAATAAACACAACAGAAAAACTCTGAACAAGGTTTACCCTCATCTATTTTAAAATAATTTTGTTCCATTTAGTGGGCCGGATAAATAAATCCAAAGGGCCGTGTGTGGCCCTCGGGCCGTAGTTTGCTCATGTCTGGTCTATGGTCTAAATAATGGCGAGGTGAGGGGGCGGGGGAGGGACCAGGGGAGGGGGCGGGGGAGGGACCAGGTGAGGGGGCGGGGGAGGGACCAGGGGAGGGGGCGGGGGAGGGGCCAGGGGAGGGGCCAGGTGAGGGGGCGGGGGAGGGACCAGGGGAGGGGGCGGGGCAGGGACCAGGTGACTTTTACAGATAGTAGTTTTCATTATACTCATTCCACTTCTGTTAGAGTAAGGAAAATAATAAAACGTGAACTCATTTACACTGTGGTTTCTTCAAAATAAAATAAAATAAAAGCAAAAAAATTACAGTAAATTAAGTCACGTTTAACTGGTAGAGCAAAGTTCAACCAAACCAAAATGACCTGATGTTTCTTCCAACCCTGTGCTCCTATGTGTTATTCTGACACGGTGAAGCTCTCAGGCAGCAGCTTGCGTAAACTTGCCTTCAGACGTTCCCGGCTTGTGAAACTCCCATCAGGAATGACATGTTCATCCATGAGTATCCCGCTCCCGATGTGTCAGCCTTTAAACAGCTTCACACATCCGCACACTGCCCTGCCAACCTGCACCTCCACGTTTGTGAACAAGACGCATGACTCAAAGTTCTGACTCCACAGTGTGCTCATTCTGCCATGATGGATGCTATAATCCCCATGACTAACAGCGAGGGGAAGGCTCCACTTTTACATTGGATAATTAGCGAAAACTTTTTTATGTATTTGCTGGAATTCAGTGGGGATTTGGTTCAGCTGATTCCAATGCTCGATGTCTGATGTGCTGCTGTGTCATCTGAAAATCACAATCAGAAAAATCCACAGTTTGAAAATCTATAATAAAGCTCCATGAAGAAAATACTGCTGCCAAGTGTCAAATAAAACAAAACCCTCCAACGTCAAACCGAGAATTTTAAATCAGACTCACGCTGCAAAATCAGGTTTTCTGAGTTTGTATTTTTAAACCATGTTTTAGTCGAAGTTTTATTTGGAGTGATTCATGTTTGAGTTTAATCTTTAATCAACTATTTTCAAGACGCCATTTTGTCGATCTGCCCCCGTTTAACCTCCACCTGTGCCACGCCCACTGTGACACGCCCACTGTGACGTCCGCACTTCCTTCTCCACTTTTATTTTCTTAATCGTTGAGACTCGTCGGATTCTGCAGCGTCGCGTCGTCATTTTGGTACAAATGTAATAAAACGTGCTGCTCTAGTGCGACGTGCATCTGTCCATAGGGGGCGCTACAGCTACATGCCTCTTTATTGTGATGACGTTTACGGCGACGTCAGCTCCTATTGGACACCACAATTTTCTAACGCGGACGTCAGCGGATTTGTTTCTTTTATTAAGTCGTTTTCAGATGAATATTGTGATTTAAAATGTGTAAATTATAACAGAGATGAGAACCATAGAGACACAAGCTCAATACAGCAGAGTTAAGGTGAATATAGATTTCTGGAAGGATTTAAGATCTTGAAAACTACCACTTCATGACATCACAAGGTGGAACAGAGCATTTTGAGCTTCGGAGATGTAGAAACACAACTCCAGGTTTATTTTTCGATGCGCTAACGGCATTAAAACATGACTTAACGCTACTTAAAGAGTCGATTTCACGTGATCTCGTTCCTTTAAGGATAACGACGCTACCTCAGCCTCCGTGTCTCGTCATCGGATGAGGAATGAGTCAAAGTCCTCGGCGCTGACCTCACCGTTTGGTCACTCGCTGCCCTCGTCCTCATGACTAACTCTGACAGAGCTGCAGATCTTTCAAAAAATCTCATTATGGACAATTAACATCCTGTGACGGTGCGGAGGAGCATCTGCTGACACGGGGCTGTTTGGTAGCACGCTAGCAACGAAAGAAAATCAATGTTAATTTATATCGGAAATGATTTGAAATAGTAGTTTTTTTTGTGCGTTTGTCAGTGTAAAGGAGATTGGAAATAACACTGAAGTTAAATCACACTCAGGTCCCGGCGCTAATGCATTTAATTTGACTCATATAGGCCCGTGTTTGAGTAAAAAAGTGTCTTCTCTCGTAAAAGCAGCTCAAAATACGTCCGCATCCAATTATAAAGCAGGAAGTGCGCATTAGCATGTTAGTTGCTGTTAGCTTTACTGTTTTAATGTCGTTTTCTCGTCACAAACGGACCTGGAGTTGTGTTTCGTTTCATTCAACCCTGCAGATTTAGAAGTTCTTCTCGCAAACAGGAAAAAAAAACCCAAAAACGCTCTGTTCCACCTCGTGATGTCATCATGTGGTGATACAGGAAGTGCTCCACCATGTTTTTAAACTCCACACACCTTCATTTCTAGAATCATTTGGATCATTTCAGCTCCTGGGATTACCGTTTATCGCTACTGTACTAAAGGTAAAAGGAGGAGGAGTTAACTTGGAAACTACCACTTGATGACATCACAAGGTGGAACGTCGCATTTTGAGGTTTGTAGATGTAACAGACTAATAATAAAGTGCGACTCAAACATGTGTGAATGAAACAAAACACAACTCCAGTCTGTTTTTGATGCGTTAACACTATTATAGCGTTGATTAAAGCTCAGTGAGGAAAAACTTTTTAACCGTTTGAAATGAACTAGTTTTGTTTTTCATGTTTTAAGACAGTAAAGGTTTTCAGTTATTAAAAATGGGGCTGATACTGTGACGTCTGAGGTTTGTAGTTCGACCCCCGCTTCACATATCATCACTGCACACTGCTGTTGTATTACCGTTGCGTTCTTTGGCAAGACACTTCACCAGACTTAGCTGAACCGAAGTATAATCCTCAAGTCGTCCAGGTCTGATCCACCGCAAAAGACGAAATTTAAATCCGTTAATTGGACAAACGGTTGTAAAAAAAAAGGTGTACGGAGTGTAAAAAGTGATGAGCAGTGAAACGTCTTCACTCCTCCAAGGATTTGTCCAGTTGACAGATTTAAATTTCGTCTTTTGCTCTGTACCGAGGTGTTTGTCACAGTGAGGAGTGACAGAGGTCATGAGGGTCAGAGGTCAAAGTCGTGCTGAATATTTGCTTTAAGTGGCTCACTGCTTCTGGTTTAATTTAATCTCTGTGGTTCGTGTCTGAAAACATGTTAAACACGACACAAATTAAATCAAAACTTCACCGGAGAAAGAGAAAGAGGCATGTTTGTGTCTCAATGCTAACGCTAACGCTAATAAGTACTAAAACAACACCACAAACTGAAGTATTCTACATTTCAAAACACTTGGATCGTCTTTACTTTAGTTCATTTGAATTTTAATAGGTTGTTTACTGTATATTTTACACTTTTAATGTAAGTTAGCATTAGCTTTGAGACACGCTGCTGTGCACTGAGCTAATTATCTCGCATTATAAACTGTATATTTGAGTGTGGACTGTAAACATTTGCTTAAAAAAAAACAAAAAACAAACTCTTAATGTTGTTTTCATTTGAATGTAACTTAAATAGGCTGTTTGCTAAATTAATTATGGAAGTTGGCTCTTTGAGAACCTTGAAACGAGCGACGTCTATAGATATGATACGATTTGGCGTTAAATATTCCGTTTCTTTTGAGCTGCTCAGCGGGAAATCCACGTAACGGCCGATAATCACATCTGTATTCAACGTCGTCTGTTTGGTAAATAAACCACACGAACGCAAAATTAAGATGAAGCCACTTTGTCCGAAGCGTCACCAGATGTTTACCGTCCAAAAAGTCTGTTTTTTATTAAAGCAAAATTTAAAAAAAAACACCACTTTGACTCCTCCGCGAGCTCCATTCACGACCTTTTCACAGACAAAACCGAAAGCGTCGCACATCGAGGAGCCATCTGTCTATTGAGCCAAACATTCTCGTTTCACCTGCTCCGCCGCGCAAAACGAAGAGCCAAAACACAAACTGAGGGAAGCTAATAAAAGGAGCGAATAATCACCCAAGGACGAATAAAAGACCCCGGTGAACTGCACACACACAGCGGCCATTACGACGAGAGAGGAGCAGAAAGAAGCAAATATCTTTCCAATTATAAGGCGGCGCTCGTGTTCTTAAGAGCCCGCTGAAAGGACAGGTTATTAGGCTTTAATGCACGGAGGCATCAGACCCAGCCGAGGCCCGCTCCCTCATTAGACCCAACACAGGCTCACGCGTCGGCTAAGGACCTCACCCAGCACTTAAACACACTTAAACACTGATAATGCGAGTGTGAGGCCCGCTAGTCCGCTTACACGCGGCGTAATTGCAGATTTAGCAACAACGGCGTTTTTGTTCCTGCTCCGTGGATGGGATTAGACGGGAAGGAAGTTACAGTTTCTTAATAAAAGGATTCAACGGGAAATAGAAATGTAGGAGTAATGTGCGTTAGCGTGGTGGAAAAATGTATAGACCGGGAATATAAATGGATGTAGCTAACCTGCTAGCTGCCGCGTTATAAATAGGGAAGTGATAATAAGTGCACCTCTGGATCGAGTTCAGTTTCTGTGTGAAAACTGTCTCCTCTCTCTGTCTCTGCTGCTTCAGACTCGTCATTTTGGTCTTAAATGTTCGTATTAACCCTCTACATGATCCTGGGGTTATTTTAATTTTTATTAATTTTTTTAAGATTTTTTTTATTTTTATTTTATTATTTTGATATTTTATTTTGTTATTTTTGGTTTATTTTTTTGTTTTTTTTTTTTTTTTTTTTTTTGTTATTTTGTGTTTATTTAGATTTGTTATTTTAAGATTATTTTTTGAGTGTTTTATTTTAATTATCTTTTTTTTTTTTACTCTCTCTCTGCTGCTTCAGACTCATTTTGGTCTTAAATGTTCGTATTAACCCTCTACATGATCCTGGGGTTATTTTAATTTTTATTTATTTTTTTAAGATTTTTTTTATTTTTATTTTATTATTTTGATATTTTATTTTGTTATTTTTGGTTTATTTTTTGGTTTATTTTTTTGTTTTTTTGTGTTATTTTGTGTTTATTTAGATTTGTTATTTTAAGATTATTTTTTGAGTGTTTTATTTTAATTATCTTTTTTTTTTTTACTCTCTCTCTGCTGCTTCAGACTCATTTTGGTCTTAAATGTTCGTATTAACCCTCTACATGATCCTGGGGTTATTTTAATTTTTATTTATTTTTTTAAGATTTTTTTTATTTTTATTTTATTATTTTGATATTTTATTTTGTTATTTTTGGTTTATTTTTTGGTTTATTTTTTTGTTTTTTTGTGTTATTTTGTGTTTATTTAGATTTGTTATTTTAAGATTATTTTTTGAGTGTTTTATTTTAATTATCTTTTTTTTTTTTACTCTCTCTCTGCTGCTTCAGACTCATTTTGGTCTTAAATGTTCGTATTAACCCTCTACATGATCCTGGGGTTTTTATTTCACTATTGTGTCTGTAAATCAAAATATGAACATTCATAACAGACAAATCAGGCGGCTTCTTACCTGCAGATTTAGGCTGAGTTCTTCTCTCAAACTGAAAACGCTCTGTTCCACCTTGTGATGTCATCATGTGGTGATACAGGAAGTGCTCCACTGTGTTTTTAAACTCCACACACCTTCATTTATAGAATCATTTGGATCATTTCAGACCTGGGATTGCAAATCTACTACTGAACTAAAGGTAATAGGAGCTGTTAAATCAGTTGAAGACTCCCACTTGATGACATCACAAGGTGGAACGTCGCATTTTGAGCTTTGGAAATGTTACAGACTAATAATAAAGTGTGACTCAAACATGTGTGAATGAAACAAAACACAACTCCAGGTCTGTTTTTGAGGAGGAAACAGCGTTAGAACATGATTTAAAGCTACAAGAGTTTATTTTGCGTAATATAGGACCCGACAAGAGTCAGTTTTGTGTTATTCAGTCGTCCCTCACTATATCCTGGTTCACCTTTCGCCGTCTCACTGTTTTGTGGATTTTTTTAGTGCAATTTTGCTTTTTTTCCAGTGTATGATCGTGCATTGTGTTCTGCATCCTGATTGGCTGTTGGACTGTAGACCATTGTGTCGTGCGTCCTGATTGGCTGTTGGACTGTAGACCATTGTCCATCAGTCTCCTCCGTGCCGTGTCTCCTGTCCAGTACAGAATGTGTTCAGACAAATTTACATAAACGTTGGATCGACACGACGGCGGAGCGGCGCCAGGACGAAGAGGCGCGGTCAGAGGATGTGAAATACACAAGAGTCACTATGAATTAAATAAACGAGAGAGAAATGTGAGAAAATGTTAACGCCTGTGTGAGAAAAGTGTATAAAGTGTGTGGTGAGGGGTTTTACAGACAAAAACAGAGAGAATAATATAAAAATAAAGCTGATACTCCGAGGATTTCGCTTATTGCGGGTTATTTTTAGGACATAACTCCCTCGATAAACCAGGCACCACTGTATACGACCTTTAAAAATACTGCCTAAACACAACACTGGGAAAAAATCAATGGGAAAAAAAATCAGGGTATATATTTAGTGTGAGGAATTTATTTGAAATAAAAGTTGAGGAGGTTCAGCTTGGAGAGAAAAGCACTAAGCAACAATCCCTGGTGAATATGGGCCTGATGCCTCCACTCGAGCTTTATCTTTTCTGGCCAAACAAACATGAAATGAAATTTCCGTGGATGATATATTGCCGGGGATGAGGCCTGTGTGTTTTTGTGGAGTGTGGGCTGATACCACAAACAAACCCACAATTGATTCTCGTTATTGAAATCCTGCACATAATAACTGAGAGGATCCGCGAGGCCGTAAAGCTCCTGCCCTCCATAAATAACAGGATCAGGAGACAGGACGGAGCAGGGAGTGGATGGGAAAAGCAAAGGTCAACAGCTCCGGCTCAAATCCGGCCCGATGTGGCACTCGGAGGATGATTATGAAAATCCCCAATCCAATCGACCCAAGATTTGCATTAGAAGAGTTTCATAACAGATGTCACGACTGTTTAATATTGACCTCTTCAGAGACACTGGAGTCGTGTTTAACCTGTTTTCAACCTGTTTTGGACTTTTTTGTTCAGGTTTGATTTAACACATTTCAGATAAAGTTCCTGATTTCCAGCCCTGTCACAATAATCACTGCAGCCACTTCTCGTTCAGTGTGTTTATTTTGGAGCTCAATATTTATCCCGTGCACATTTTCCTTTGCAATAGAGGGGAGATTTTTTTGCCATTTTGATGTCGTAGCGTAAGATTTGAGCGGCAGAGGGCTGAATAAATCACTTCTATGGCTGATTACTGGTTCATTCCGTGTCTCTGCTGCAGCTCAGGCCTTTTGAATGACATGAATGACGTCGATTTAAAAAGGTTCACTGGGATTATCGAGCTTTACTGTCACTGTGTCAGTGGGATACAGTATTTTCAGTATTATCGTTTACTGCAGCATTTCTCTTTAGTAATTTATTGTCAAAATGATTCAAAATGATTCTCGTGACACTGATTTACTCACTGATCTTACCAGTGTAAAGTCGGTGGTGAGATCATTTTTAGTAATGAAACACAGACAATAAAGAAGTGACTGAATGAGTGCGACGTCACCACAGCGTTCGGCTCCAAATGAAGCTCATCGAGGTGTTTCTAGATAAAAAATAATCCATTTGTGAAGCCTGGTGAGTTTAAAAATACAAAAAAAGGTTTATTCTTCTCTGTTTTACTCCGTCCCCCAGTCCTCAGTCTCTTCTCCGTCCTTTACTCCATTCCCGAGCATCTAAACTCTGAGTGTTTATGCCAGAATGACAAAGCTACACACATTTAAAAGCAGAGTGACTTTTGTTTCACGGTCATGAGATTGAAGAACTTTTACCCTTCGACAAGTAGAACAGCGTAGAGTTTCCTGTGGGTGGAGTCTGGGTCTGACAGACTGACACAGATCACCTGCATTTAAAGACGTACAATATGAATATTTTCTTTACAACATGAATATACTTATATTTCACAAACCCCAGGATCATGTAGAGGGTTAATATGAATATTTAAGACCAAAATGACGAGTCTGACAGCAGCAGAGACAGAGAGAGGAAGAGGAAAATAAACTCAAAATAAGTAAAAAATAAAATAAAATAAATAAAAATAACAAAAATAAACAACCCCAAATCCTCAAAATAACAAAAAAAAGAAATAAATCTATATAAGCTAAAAAAAATAAAAATAAAAATAAAAAATAAACACCAACTCAAAATAACTAAAAAAAAAGAAAATCCACAAAATAAAAATAAAAAAATAAAAAATAAATCTAAATCTAAATAAGCTAAAAAAATAAAAATAGAAAAATAAACACCAACTCAAAATAACTAAAAAAAAAGAAAATCCAAAAAATAACACAAAAAAAATCTAAATAAGCTAAAAAAAAATAAAAATAGAAAAATAAACACCAACTCAAAATAACTAAAAAAAAAAAGAAAAAAAAAAAAGAACCCCACGATCAAATAGAGTGGGTAAATATGAAAATTTAAGACCAAAATGAAGAGTCTGACAGCAGCAGGTACAGAGAGAGGGGACAGTTTTTCATTAGAAAGTGAATTGGAGCCAGAAGTGCACCAATCACTCACTTCCTGTTTGGACCGCGGCGGCTAGCAGGTTAGCTATATCCATTTATATATCCAGCCTATTCTGCAGACGAAACAGTTTTTCTTTCTCTTTTTATTGTTTAAAAGGGCAGTAGAAGTTTGGAGTTGTTATGACATTAAAAAGTACCGACTTCCTGTAGTGAAGTACTTTATTGTGTATCGCAGTCGACTCGGAACAACCCCCAATCCCTCACATCGCTTTTGGAACCGCGCCACTTTTGAAACTGCCGTGCGCCACTTTCCCCCCCGTCTAAACCCTTTGTCACCGCCGAGACATTTTACTCAGCCAAGCATCGCCATATGAACACATTAACACGACCGCCGCACTGTCAAACGCCGGGCGCGAGTCTGCGGGATCAATGGAGGACGATTGGCTGTGGCACTTCTGCTCACTCAGCCCCTAACTCCCCTTCTGTCGTCTCGGCGCTAGCATGTGTGCGCGCCGCGGCCCGGTCTCCTCGTGAGGGCCCATTTTTGCGTAGATGGGATGATTAATGGAGCCGCTCGGAGATGCTGAGTGAGATTGATGCTGGCCACTATCCCCTCCACGCCTAATCTTTCATCCTTACAGTAAATATGACACAATGTCCATATGCGCACACACAAAAAACCTGATTACAAACAGCTTGGCAGAAACCTCGTCTTTTTTAATGATTACATCCACCAGCGAAAGGCCCCGCTCGGTGAAACGCCCCGCTCTCCTCTCAGACGTTAATGAAATTAGCCGATCGCGCCGCGTGCATCATCAAATACGAGCGCAGGGGAGAGGCGAGGGGGGGGCAGGGGGGACGAGGAAGGGGTCACTCGGCTAAGTAACCCTCGTTAACCGACTACAATGCAAATGAGATGCAAATCTGGCTAAAACGGAACACGGGTTAATTTGGCCTCCTGACATCGCAAACAGGCGCGAGGGAGGAGAGGGAGCGCCGGATGCAAATCACATGTAAATGACAGATGACGGGCTTTGTCCCCCGTCGGACGGAGGGGTTGGGGATCCCGAGCGTTTGGGGGGTCCGGCGTCGGCAAATATTGATGTAGCCGAGTGGAAGTGAAGTAAGTAAATAGGAAGGGTGGAGCGGTGCGAGCGAAGGGTCAGGACGGGTCGTGAAGCGGCGGCGGAGGTGGAGGTGATGTTGGAGCGACGGGGAGCTGCTTCACACGAGTGGAAGCTACAGAGCGACGCGATGATGTTTGTGAACTGGAAGGACCTCGTGTTTATGTGGAGTTAATACAAGAAACACTGAGGTTTAGACGACTCATTTTAACTTAAACATGACCCGTCGAATGTGAGGACACGCCGCCATTTTGTACATTTTAAATACACACAGAAGACATCAAATATATGAATTAAGATACAGTGTTCCCTCGTTTAAAAATAACCCGTGAAGTATCAGCTTTATTTTTTACATTATTCTCTATGTTTTTGTCTGTAAAACCCCTCACCACACACTTTATACACTTTTCTCACACAGGCGTTAACATTTTCTCACATTTCTCTCTCGTTTAAACTCTCTCAAAGTTCAAACCTTCGTAGGCGTCTTTGTCGGTGCAGAACGTTTCATCGACATTGTGGGTTTTGTCGGGGAGAAAACAAATCGCAAACGTACAGCACTTCAGAGTCACACTGAGATCCAACGTTTATGTAAATTTGTCTGAACACATTCTGTACTGGACAGGAGACACGGCACGGAGGAGACTGATGGACAATGGTCTACAGTCCAACAGCCAATCAGGACGCACGACACAACGGTCTACAGTCCAACAGCCAATCAGGACGCACGACACAATGGTCTACAGTCCAACAGCCAATCAGGACGCACGACACAATGCACGATCATACACTGGAAAAAAAAACATACAAACTCTACTACTACTCATTTCTTTTTATACTTTTTATTCAAATCCTCAAAGTAGCTGCCCTGTGCTTTGTCCAGAAATAGTTATTTAAGCACCACAAATGCCATATCTTGCAATATTCCAGACATGGCAGTGACATCTCTACCAGAAAAGTTACACAGTGTGCCTTTAACACACATTTTAATTTAAAGGTCCTGTATTACACAAAACTGAGCTTTAAGTTGTGTTATAATCTCCTCAAAAACAGACCTGGAGTTGTGTTTTGTTTCATTCACACATGTTTGAGTCACTTTATTATTAGTCTGTAACATCTACAAAGCTCAAAATGCGACGTTCCACCTTGTGATGTCATCAAGTGGTAGTTTTCAAGTTATTAACAGCTCCTTTTACCTTTAGTTCAGTCGAGATAAGTGGTAATTCCAGAAGCTGAAATGATCCAAATGATTCTATAAATGAAGGTGTGTGGAGTTTAAAAACACAGCGGAGCACTTCCTGTATCACCACATGATGACATCACAAGGTGGAACAGAGCGTTTTTCTTTTCTGTTTGCGAGAAGAACTTCTAAATCTGCAGGGTTGAATGAAACGAAACACAACTCCAGGTCTGTTTGTGACGAGGAAACAACATTAAAACGGTAAAGCTAACAACAACTAACATGCTAATGTGCACTTCCTGTTTTCACAGAACACATTGCTTTATAATTGGATGCAGACGGCACATAGCGGACGTATTTTGAGCCGCTTTTACAAGAGAAGACACTTTTTACTCAAACACAGGCCTTCCTGTATCACCACACGATGACATCACAAGGTGGAACAGAGCATTTTTTTCAGTTTGAGAGAAGAACTCAGTCTAAATCTGCAGGTTTGTGTGTTAAACATGTGAGAATGAAACTAAACACAACTCCAGGTCTGTGTGTGACGAGGAAACAAAGATTTGAGAGCAGCGTAGTACGGGCCCTTTAGTCAAAACCAAACATTTCTACATTTTTAATACGATTCTTGAAATAAAATATAGTTCAAACACGGCCACTACAGCCACAGCGAGTTCAGCAGACGCCAAAACCTCAACCCAAACGTCCGAGCTGCCGAGTTTACATTATTTCTGACCACTGCTCCGGAGCCAGACCACAGCTGCTCCGCCTGCACGCACGGCCCACATTATCTGCCCGATCAGATACTCCGGAGATCGTATAAAGAAAGTATGTGGTAGAAGTCATATCCACGCTTGACGGGGGGGGGGGGGGGGGGGGGCACGCGCTTAAAACCCACGATGAGGTCAGACCTTTGTATGGACAAGCCCCTAAAGACCCGAGTGACAGAGGGAAAAATCACTTTCGCTCACGCCTCCGGTCAAGTGTGGACCGCGGCGGACACGGGCCTTTCCATTGATCCTATCCTCTATGTCCTCATCCGTGTCGTCTGCCGCGAGAGAGAGAGAGAGAGAGAGGGAAAGAGGGAAGAGAGGGGGAAGAAAGAGGGAGAGGTGAAGAGCCGAGCGTTATCTGGCAAATCCAAGGTCTAAAGAACAAGTCCATATGAGAATGAATGAGCCAATGAAATCCCAGCGTGAGCCATTAATCAAAATTAGCCATGCAGATTTTTTTTGTTGTTCTAGAGGTAAAATGTCTGTTGAGATTGTGATATGAACATGATTATTAGTGTTTTTATATGTCCTGTATTAAACAAAACTGACTCTCGTGAGGTTTAATCCATGTTCTAATGTTGTTTCCTCCTCAAAAACAGACCTGGAGTTGTGTTTTGTTTCATTCACACACGTTTGAGTCACTTTATTATTAGTCTGTTACATCTACAAAGCTCAAAAACCCGACGTTCCATCTTATCGTGATTATTTTGGTCAGGATAATCGTGACACCGAATTTCGATATTGGTTCATGTCTAAAGCTGAATGTAACAAAAGCACTCGCTGTTCGTTTGACTTTAATGAGCCGCCTCAGATCACGCTAGGCCGTCTCCGATCATGATGAGCCGCCACACATGACGACGAGCCGCCTCAAATCAAGACGAGCCGCCTCAGATCACGATGAGCCACCTCAGATCACAACGAGCCACCTCAGATCACAACGAGCCGCCACACACGACAACGAGCCGCCTCAGATCAAGACGAGCCGCCTCAGATCACGACGAGCCACCTCCGATGTCGAGTCAGGTCTGTGGATATTTATACTGATGACATTTTTACTCAGAGGTTCTTAAACTGTCGTCCTCGGGGAGACGGGCTGATTAAAAGCTTCTGTGATAATTATTTAAACTTAACGTTTAAACAGCAAGACGTCCACTTGTCGTGTTATTGTTTATTTGGAGACTTGATGTGTCGTTTATTCGTCTGTGGAGAACATTCCTTTTATCAGGTCATTTTGTCCAATTACAACAAAAAACAAAACATAGAAAACGTTTAAATGTTGGACTCATCGCTACTTTAACCGTCACTATTTGAAATGCTTTTTGTAAAACTATAAATCTACAGGTTTACACATTTGCTATTTTGACAGTTGACACAGTGCGGCTGATGTCATCAACATTCCCCCGGAGTGTGATGCTAACTGTAGGCACTGCTCTGTCTGAAGCGCTGTTAGTTTAATCTGAGTTTAATTTTAACACAATCTGACCATAAAGAGCTGACTTAGCTGGAACTACAACAGATGAGCTGATTTGTGCTGTTAAAAAAGTCTCTCTCAAATAACATTACAGCCACAAAGCTAGCTAGCATTAGCATTAGCAGTAGCCAACAGTTTTTCAGCGATTTTCTCTCACCTTTAAGCTGAAAATCATGGTAATAGTCACATTTTTATAAGCGATTTTCCACCTTCAAGGCACTCAATTCACACACACACGTTCATACACCAGTGTACACAGACACTGATTAACATTCTGCCATAGACAAACATGTACAACACCCCCAGCGTGACGTCACTGCAAAGTATCAACAGCTAAAACTTCATATTTCCATTGTACAACATTTTTAAACCTGCACTCTGAGACAAACTCCTTCCCAAAACTAAAAATGCGTCACTGGAATCTCACTTCAAGTCTGAAAAACGAGCGATTTAAAGCGAGATAAAAGCCACTACAGCTGTCAATCAAACAATCACGTGCTTTTCTAACTCCTTATAACTGATCAAATATTTTTACGTAACAGGACAGAGCCAAAGTCGTCCACGAAAGAATGAATTAGGGGTGGAACGTAACCGATTACAAATACTCTCAGTACTTGAGTAGATGTTTTGACCCTCTACGTCACTACTTCCCGTTAGCGTCACTACTTCCCGTTAGCGCCACTACTTCCCGTTAGCGTCACTACTTCCCGTTAGCGTCACTACTTCCCGTTAGCGCCACTACTTCCCGTTGGCGTCACTACTTCCCGTTGGCGTCACTACTTCCCGTTAGCGTCACTACTTCCCGTTAGCGTCACTACTTCCCGTTAGCGTCACTTCTTCCCGTCGGCGTCACTACTTCCCGTCGGCGTCACTACTTCCCGTCGGCGTCACTTCTTCCCGTCAGCGTCACTACTTCCCGTTAGCGTCACTACTTCCCGTCCAGGTTTGTCTCTACGAGGTTTGTGCGGAGTCACGACAAAATTAATAAATATTTAAAGATGAGACGGTGGACGGGGAGCTGCAGGTGGGTTAGAGGTCAGGGGTCAGAGGTTAGGTTGCAGTAGCTAGCAGGTTAGCCGTGCCCATTTATATATACAGAACTATACATCTACACACACAAAACGTCACAACTCTTTGCACCTCTCGCTACAATAGCCTTAAATAAATCCTCCCAGTCACTACTTCCCGTTAGCGTCACAACTTCCCGTTAGCGTCACTACTTCCCGTTAGCGTCACTACTTCCCGTTAGCGTCACTTCTTCCCGTTAGCATCACTACTTCCCGTTAGCGTCACTACTTCCCGTCCAGTTTTGTCTCTACGAGGTTTGTGCGGCGTCACGACAAAAATGAATAAATATTTAAAGTTGAGGCGGTGGACGGGGAGCTGCAGGTGGGTTAGAGGTCAGAGGTCAGGGGTCAGGGGTCAGAGGTTAGGTTGCAGTAGCTAGCGGGTTAGCCGTGCCCATTTATATATACAGAACTATACATCTACACACACAAAACGACACAACTCTTTGCACCTCTCGCTACAATAGCCTTAAATAAATCCTCCCAGCTCCATTCTTGTCCTGTCTCGCGCTCGCTCTGGACTCCCCTGGTAGCGGTCAGCAGCTTTTTTTTGCGAGGTCACGAGTTGGAAAGTGTTGCCAAGTGATGGATTGTGTGTGACCCGGGGGGGGAGGTGCACTCTGAGCCGGCAGTTCTCCCTCTTTGAATGGGAGCAGTCATGTGGACGTTACCTTAAATGACTAGGCGCTGACCCTGTTGACGGTGTGTACCAACAGACATGTGCTCTGCCTTCACACGCACCGGCCCCACCTACACCTGAAACACCGCGCGCCGCTTTAATCCGGTGATATCTAAGGACAAACGTTCACTGTTAAGTTTCACAGAACTGTTCAAACTAGTTTTTCTACCACTTACGGGAGTTTATCTTAGGACAGTTTACAGCAGCCGGCTCCATTTCTATCTACATTTCTACCCTAAAGCAAAAAACTCACTGGGCTCTCGTTTTTCAAAGCCAGTCTGAAGGTTGCGCTTAAATTTTAATCGATACAGCTTCAGTTTTATGCTTCTGCGAATAGAAGTTTGCATTTATACGTTGGGTGACCTTACGCCGGAGGGAGTTCAGACGATTTAAGTCTCTCAAAGTGATGTCATAAGCCTGGTCATGCTCCGAACTCGAGCGCACTCCGGCCTCTAGCAGCCCACACGATCCTCATTAAGTTCTTTTAATTATGCAAATAAATAGACGGAGAATATGCCAGAAGAAATTAAAACGTGAGCGTCTGGTGAGGATTCTTTTCAAATGGTATATGGTGTGAATAATGCAGCTACTTATCCAGCTCTTTGTGTGAGCGTTTGGAGTTTAAATACAAGAAATAAACACGTGACGCATGAAACGAGGAGGGTGAAAGTTGCAGGAGTGAAGTCAGAAAACTGGACTATTCAGATGTTTGTCCATGTTCTGGTCGTTTCTTCTCGTTGAGTTGTATTTGGAGTCGTTCATGCTTGAGTTTAATCTTTAATCGACTGTTTTCAAGACGCCATTTTGTCGATCTGCCCACGTTTAACCTCCACCTGTGCCACGCCCACTGTGACGTCCGCTCTTCCTTCTCCACTTTTATTTTCTTAATCGTTGATACTCGTCGGATTCGGCAGCGTCGCGTCGTCATTTTGGTACAAATTTTTTTTTAAACGTGCTGCTCTAGTGCGACGTGCATCTGTCCATAGGGGGCGCTACAGCTACACGCCTCTTTATTGCGATGACGTTTACGGCGACGTCAGCTCCTATCGGACGCCACAGTTTTCTAACGCGGACGTCGGCGGATTTGTTTCTTTTATTAAGTCGTTTTAGATGAATTTTGTGATTTAAAATGTGTAAATTATAACAGAATGACCCACAGAGATGAGAACCACAGAGACACAACTAAACTTTAAACGCAGCACTGAACATAATTAATTTTTCGTTTGATTTTCTGCTACGATCATAGTATCTTAAAGGTGCACTATGGAACTTTTCTGCTGTACGTTCTGCCATCTGCTCGTCTCCCTGGAGATGGAATCGTTTACCTGGAATGTTCCACTGTATCGCACTAAACATGTCTCAACATCAAGGCAGGCAGGTGAGACCGGAGGGACGAGTTACAGGTCAGCTCTGCGGAGAGGTGACCCTGTACGTTTTGTTTGCGCAATCCAACCCCGTCTAATCGACATAAAAGCCATACTGCGGAAAATCCCAGTCAAAGTAAGGTGTGGAACTCCCTTTGCTTTAAACAATCAATGCAAATCAAACTCTTTTCTTTTGTCAGCTCTTTGCAAATGTCAGTGGAGGTGACAGGTCAAAGGTCAAAGGTCACGCGTCACCGAGAGAAGTAAAAGCGCAGTTCGATTCCAGACGCAGGAAGTGCTAATTTGAAAAAGACGATCTGTGGACGTTCTGAGGGTTTTTTTTCGGGGCTGCGTTGCATCCTTGGAGACAGTTCAAACGCTCCCTGACATCATGTTTCCGATCGAGTCTGTTTTCTGACCTGAAAAGAACCGCGCTAAAAGCCTACAGACTCCAACCTACTTTCAATTACGCCCCCTGTCCTCGGTAAATACGCGTTTCTGGAGCTGGAACCGGCAACAAAACATAAACACAAACACAGCTCTGCCCCGTCTCCCGGACACGAGCGACAGGTACGACGGCGACGTGTTTGCAAACGTTTCTCTCATTTCTCCACAAACATCTCAGGCCTTTCTTTTTTTTCCCAGACGCGTTTCCCTGCGATTCCAAACTCCTCGCTGCTGCCGCTGCCACTACTACAACTCCTCTCCTCTTCCTCGCCCCATTCATAAACCCAAAAATACGACGAAGGCCGCGGATTGGCTGGGAAGTGCCCGACGCGAAAAGGCGGTGTGCCAAGCGGTAGCCAGTCAGATCGGAGTTGTAGACGCGCCCTCTCCTCTCTTCCTCTCTCTCTCCTCCTCGCTCCGCTCTCTAAAAAAAAAAAAAAAAAAACCCGGCTTGTAATTTTTGTGCTCACTGGGTGTCTGCGGCGCTACGGCAGTCAAAAAACAACCAGGCAGGCGAGCGTACTACCAAGGGCGCTACCCTCGTAAGTGCTCTTCAGACGCTCTCCAGTTCTACGCCGGGTCCTTCAAAACCCGAGGCCCGATCTGGACCTCGCACCCCCCCATAAAAATGAAAAAAAACAAGCGTCACTTCTTCTTCTTCTTCTTTTTCTACAGCAGGTGACACGAAAAAGCACTCTAAAAATGAAACGGGATTGAGTAATCGATGAGTTGATTGACAAAAAGATATTGATCAATGTTTAACTCGGGCCCTTCGCGAGACGCCGGCCGGCTGACGTCACGCCCCCCTTCTCCTTCGATACAGCCCCCCCCCCCTTCCAGTTCAATAATCAGTGTTTTGTTTTGCGTTTTTTTATTTTTTTTTCCTATCTCAAATCTTTCCCGAGCTCAGGAGAGGACAAAAACAACTGCATAGACACATGAATCGATAGCAGCAGTGATCCAGTGACTGTCAGTGAACTCACCCAGCACACTTACTGTTTGCGGGGAAGCGGGTTGACCGGGTTTAACGCCGCGTTCCGAGGTCCAACACTGCCACCTACGGCCCGGTCACGGCGACGGCAGGCTGGCAGCGGATTACATCATCACATTTGAAGGCAGTGGTGTGGTGTTTTTGAAGATGCTCAGACAAAGAGAGGAGAGAGAGAGAGGGGAGTTAGAGGAGGAGTGGTTTACGTTGGTTAAGTTTTATTGCGTTTTTTTTTTTTTTGCTTTATGGGTAAATAAATCTCCGCCGTGTAGAACTCTATTTACGCGCAGAACATCTGGTTTGTTTCCTCCTAAGTTAGCAGAACTCGTTTAGATCAAATACAGTCGGACAATACGTGCCATACGGACGCAGAACTCCATAAACACTTATTATCCAATCACTCAACCGGGAAATTACATATGTTGTAAATCTGTCACGCTGAAACTGCACTTGAGCCGATATAGAGCGATATATAAAGACAATTTCATCTATAGTCGTTTAAAAAGCAAAAACGTGCAAAAAAAACCCCCAAAAAATCAACAGTTTTATTCATATCTTGGCAGTTGGATAAATAAAGATTGCATTTTTACACACACGTTAATTAATTAAAGGTAAACAAACACTCACCGATTAACATGTTTGAAACTGGTATCCATGACGACGCCAAAGGTCACCGGGGTCAAAAGTGAATCTATAAATAAGAAGATATCTGAACCGTGGGGATTTTTTTTAGGTCAGAACGCAGTGGGGGCGGCGGCTTTTCATTTCATAGTAGTTTCAAAACAACATGACTCCGGGCGGGGAGTTTGTGGGGTCACACTGCCTCCTAGTGGCCGTGGGTGTAATGTGTAAAGTGAACCGGTGAGTTTAAATGTGGTTTCAGCTGGAGATTTGTTTGTTTTTCTAGTTTTGGTGATGCAGTTTTTGTGTTTTTTTCAGAGATCTGTAGACAAACTGTTTTATAAATCATTTCAGTGGGATTATATTTTACTTTTTGCCATGTAGGGCTGTCAAAAGTATCAAAAATCAGATACTAATCGATATGAAAACTAGTATTAAAACTAGATGATCTTTTTTTTTTTCGCAGGTATCGATCCTAAAAACAACAGACTCTTCCTGAATCTGTTTATACTGATGTGTCTCTGTTATAAATATAAAACACAGACGAGTTTACACCATGGACCAGTGTGAACCGACTGCACTCACCACTCCTCTCTCTCTCTCTCTCCCTACATTCCTTTACCCTCTTTCTTTCCTCCCCCTCTCCTCTGGTCCTCTCTTTCCTTCATCTTTCTCCTCATTGTTTTACCTCCTTCCCCTCCCACTAATCCTCCTCTCTCTCCTCCTTCTCCTCCCTCCCTCTCTCTCTCATCTCCTCTTTCCTCCTCTCTCTCTCCATTCTTTTACCTTCTATCCTCACATAGACGAATATACACCTACTGGGCTAAACCAGGACTAAACCAGGACTGAACCAGGACTGAACCAGGACTGAACCAGGACTAAACCAGGATCAAACCAGGATCAAACCAGGACTAAACCAGGATCAAACCAGGACTAAACCAGGACCAAACCAGGACCAAACCAGGACCAAACCAGGACCAAACCAGGACCAAACCAAGACTAAACCAGGACTAAACCAGGACCAAACCAAGATTAAACCAGGACTAAACCAGGACTGAACCAGGACCAAACCAGGACCAAACCAAGACTAAACCAGGACTAAACCAGGACCAAACCAAGATTAAACCAGGACTAAACCAGGACTAAACCAGGACCAAACCAGGACCAAACCAAGATTAAACCAGGACTAAACCAGGACTAAACCAAGACTGAACCAGGACTAAACCAGGACTAAACCAAGACTAAACCAAGACTGAACCAGGACTAAACCAGGATCAAACCAGGATCAAACCAGGACTGAACCAGGACTAAACCAGGACTGAACCAGGATCAAACCAGGACTAAACCAGGACTAAACCAGGACTGAACTAGGACTAAACCAGGATCAAACCAGGACTAAACCAGGACTGAACTAGGACTAAACCAGGACTAAACCAGGACTGAACCAGGACTGAACCAGGACTAAACCAGGACTAAACCAGGACTAAACCAGGACTAAACCAGGACCAAACCAGGACCAAACCAAGACTAAACCAGGACTAAACCGGGACTGAACCGGGACTGAACCGGGACTGAACCGGGACCAAACCAAGATTAAACCAGGACTAAACCAGGACTAAACCAGGACTAAACCAGGACTAAACCAGGACCAAACCAGGACCAAACCAAGATTAAACCAGGACTAAACCAGGACTAAACCAGGACTAAACCAGGACTAAACCAGGACCAAACCAGGATTAAACCAAGACTAAACCAGGACCATGGACCACCAAAGTACAACATTTATCTTCTATTGTCTAAAGAAAGAGTGTTTATTATCGGTGTGGTATCGGAATCAGTATCGAGTATTGAATCTACTCCTTAGTATCGAAATAGAGTCATTAATTAACCAACACAAAACACAGTGAGGCTTAAAACGTTCAGTATAAAAGTATTTTAATGTCACAGCTTAAAGGTAACGACATAAAAATCAAGTATAAAAGTCTGTGTCCTCCCGGGGACTTTAAGGATCTGCCCAAACCTGACATGAGCCGATACCAGCGCACGGACCAAAACGAGTCTTATTTCCTTAAAACGCAGTGACTTTATTCCACACAGATCCAGTCGTGTTATGTAACTGCTATTTCACCTCAGACGGAGCTTTGTGTGAAGAAAAGTTCCAGATTATGAGACGTCGTCAGGCCAAAATCCACCTGTAAATATTTTTATTACAGCCAATTAAAGACGCAGCCAGGATATCGAGTGAACCGATACCACAGAGCCGATACCGATCCAGCTCGTTCTGCAGTAAATGATTAAACGAAGTATTTAAGTTATATTTTAATGGAAGACAGGGTGGGCTTTGATACGTGTTTTTTTTTTTTCTTCACACTCGTTTTTGAGCTTAAATAAGAAAAAAAATATGTGAAACGTGCATTAAGTGACTGAACATGTGTTTACTGACTGTGTGTGTTCATAAATCTGCTCGAAATCAACAAAATGAACAAACGAATGAAGATCAGCGCTAATATTCGTTACCGGTATCGAATTACCAGCTCTAATTTATGCTTAAACGATAAAATCCTCCATCACGAGAACATTATAAACCAACGTTATTATGGCAGGAAATGTTGATTTTTTTTGCATTTGCTCAAACTTAAGAAACTTGGAGCGACTTTATCTTAACAAAGCCAGTTTTAGTATAATTTAAAACCTGATAAATCCCACGTTTTGCAGGTTTTGAGTCCAGAACAGAAGATATGGAGGAGGCCTGGGACGATACTGAAATTAACGATTATATCCCAATAATTATTAAAGTTTAAAAACATTATGAATATGAATCACGCTAAATTTAGTCTTATGAGTAGGTTCCATGTTTAAACAAATGGTATAGTATTGCACTTTGTTAAAACGTCATTATTTCACTGATAACAGAATATTCTGGATGAGCAGGGCCGTCGACTGAAATTTGGAGGCCAAGGGGCAAAAAGTCTCACATGGGGCCCCCCTCTAATAAACATGAACAGGAAGAGGCTCCAATTCTGGGTCCCTGTGTGTCCCCCCCGTCAACTCCCCTGTGAATAAATCATTTTTTTCTGCACATTCTGGTGATATAACAGCGATTATCTTTGTTGTCGATTATCGCGATTATATAAAATGTCCCACGAACAATTAATGTGACGCTATTTTATCTGAAAATATGAGCAGAACAAGAGACAAAATGTATGTTTTTGTTGCTTTTTTATGTCTCATTTTATTATTTTTTTCGTCCCAGAGTAAATATTTCCCCAACACAAGACTCAGAATCATGATCTTTAAGGAGAGAAAGGTCCAGTTCTTCTGTGTCTGATCCAAACTCTGTATCGGTGATAAATGTGCGTCTGCTTCATTTCCGTGTTTTAGCTTCAGATACAAACTAAATATCGATCAGAGCTGTCGGCTTTTCTGTTTATTCTTAAACTGTAGCAGCTCTGTCACATTTTAGTGTGTTATGAGTTTTAACAGAAGAAAATGTCATTACTTCCCACCACAGACTGTTTATATAAATGGACAGAGCTAACCTGCTAGCCGCCGCGTTACAAACAGGAAGTGATCTTCGACTTTGTGTCCCCGTCTCTCTGTACCTGCGTCTGTCAGACTCATTCTGGTCTTAAATGTTCGTATTAACCCTCTACATGATCCTGGGGTTTTTATTTCACTATTGTGTCTGTAAATCAAGATCTGAACATTAATAACAGACAAATCAGGCGCTTTCTTTTCCCCGAGGTCGCTCCTGTTAGCGTTAGCAACAGGTTTCATTGACAGCGTTGCTAAGTGACCGCTCCCTGCTGAACCATCGGTGCAGGTGGAAAAAGGGTGTTACCTTCAACAGCCTCGCTCCTGATTGGCTCTTTGGTCGCTATGACACTCACAGTCGGAATTCCAAATGTGGAATTCTGCTCCAAATTAGCCGCTATAACTGCTAGCATCGGTGAGCGTCATTTGGAGCTGAAGCTGTGGTGGCGTCGCACTCACTCAGTCACTTCTTTAAACGCTTTACGCTCCCCGTCGAGTCTCATATAAACTTCCAAAGGTTGTGACGTCATCCGCGCAACCGTCACATAAAAAACACCCAGAACGCCACAGTCCACCACGTCACAAACTTACGCTACGATAAATCAGTCATCTGGACATCTGTGGTCAGCTGGTCGGGCTCGTGCACCGCGGCGTCCACGGCCTCGTCCGGGGTTACGTCCACGCTGATCGTTTCTTCTTTTATGGTGACGGCTATAATGGGGGCGGGGCTAGAAGAGGCCGACCGGTCCTCGTAGGGCGGGAGGACAGACGTGCGTTCGGGGGATGATTTGAGAGGATGGTGTAGGTGAAGTGACGGCGCCGGTGGGGGAGGTGAGGCGGCGCTGATCTTGGTGTAGTTGACGTGAGTATTATCTACAAAAACACAAACGTAAGAGGAACATGAAATCCTAAAAATGCGATAACGCGGCAGCCGAATGTGTAAAACTGACGTCTGACTGAGGGTTTGTTTTTAACACGTTCAGAATTTGAGCAAAAACAAAAATATACAAACAAAAACAGAAAAAACAATCGATTTAATTGTTTCTGTTGAACAAAATTCAGCTCAAATCTTTATCAAAATCACCACATTTGAAGCTTTACAAGACTCAAAATCTGCACGAAATACTTTTACTTTTTACTCTTTAAGTGCATTTTTAAACAGGTACTTTAAATACTTTTACTTCACTAGATTTTTTCACATGATACTTTTACTTTTGAGTATTTTTTGCCCCAGTATCTGTACTCTTACTTAAGTAACAAAGTCAAAAGTGGTGCTTGAGTCTCATACTTAGACTGAGACGCTGCCTTTTCAATCAGTTTTTTTTTTTAATTCCTACGTGTTGCCATGGTTACTCATCACTCATTTATGAAGAGCCCACTTAAACTGCACATGGACTTTACTTCAGAGAACACACATGTGCAAAAATAGTACTTGAACGCTGCAGTGAGATGTAGCAAAGACAACGATTTACAAAACTCACATTCGTATTTGGAAAATGGAGACGCACTGACTGTTTTTAAAAGCTCCTGTATCACACAAAACTCACTCTTGTAGCTTTAATCCATGTTCTGATGCCGTTTCCTCCTCAAAAACAGACCTGGAGTTGTGTTTTGTTTCACTTATTATTAGTCTGTTACATCTACAAAGCTCAAAATGCTCTGTTCCACCTTGTGATGTCATGAAGTGGTAGTTTTCAAGTGAACAACTCCTTTTAACTTTAGTTCAGCAGTAGATCGGCAACTCCACGACTGAAATGATCCAAATGATTCTAGAGAAGGTTAAAAAAAAAAAGAAAAAAGCAGAGCACTTCCTGTATTACCACATGATGACATCACGAGGTGGAACAGAGTGTTTTCTGTTGCAGGGTTTGTGCGTTTAAACATGTGTGAATGAAACAAAACACAACTCCAGGTCCATTTGTGACGAGGAAACGACAGAAAACAGTGTCATATGGGACGTTTAATAAAGTCATCTTGTTTTGGTTCGCTCCATCTTTATAATCTAATTATTTTATATTTCGTCATTTTAATTGCGATATTGATCCAAGACGACGTAATAAAAGAAACAAGTCCGCTGAGTTCCATCTGAAAACTGCTGTGCTGGTTTATGTCTGTCCCTGGACTATCACCGTAAATGTCACCAGAACAAAACACCGAGCTGCCGGCGCCACCTGTGGACAGAAAACAGCACTTTGCTCCTGTTTGAGCCAGAAAATAAAGAATTAAATCAGCCATATTGAGCTTGAGTCTCTATGGTTCTCATCTCTGTGGATCATTCTGTTATAATTTACACATTTTAAATCACAATATTCATCTAAAACGACTTAATAAAAGAAACAAATCCGCTGACGTCCGCGTTAGAAAACTGCGGTGTCCAATAGGAGCTGACGTCGCCGTAAACGTCATCACAATAAAGAGGCGTGTAGCTGTGGCGCCCCCTATGGACAGATGCACGTCGCACTAGAGCAGCACTTTTTAAAACATTTGTACCAAAATGACGACGCGACGCTGCAGAATCCGACGAGTATCAACGATTAAGAAAATAAAACTGGAGAAGGAAGTGCGGACGTCACAGTGGGCGTGTCACAGTGGGCGTGTCACAGTGGGGCGTGGCACAGTGGGCGTGGCACAGTGGGCGTGGCACAGTGGGCGTGTCACAGTGGGGCGTGGCACAGTGGGCGTGGCACAGGGGGCAGGTACGTCACAGAAAATAGTCAATTAAAGATTAAACTCAAACATGAATCGATCTAAACAAAACTTCAAGCAGGTAAATGAGAAAAAAATCCAACATGGCTGACAGTTCATGCGAGGTCCCAGTTTGTGAATTGCTGAAGTAAATATAGATAAAATATTGAAACTCATTTACGCCACTGACACAAAAACCAAGAGCAGATTTAAATCACAAAAACTATTATAAATCTACAGTATTGTTAAAAATCATGAGCTGCAAAAATAAACAGCAGAATCAAAGTCGTTATTTTGTATTTGTGATGAGTCCACACAGTGTCGTCTTTCCCTGTGTATCATGTCATCTGTGTATTTGTTTTTTGTTGACTGTCTCAGTTTCTCTTTCTCTTTCACCCCCTTTCTCGCTCTTGTCTCTCTCTGTCTGTCTGTCTCTCTCTCTGTCTGTCTCTCTCTCTCTGTGTCTCTCTCTCTCTGTGTCTCTCTCTCTCTCTGTGTCTCTCTCTCTCTGTATCTCTCTGTCTCTCTCCCTCTGTCTCTCTCTCTCCCTCTGTCTCCGTCTCCCTCTGTCTCCGTCTCCCTCTGTCTGTCTCTGTCTGTCTCTCTCTATGTCTGTCTGTCTCTCTGTCTGTCTCTCTCTCTCTCTGTGTCTCTCTCTCTCTCTGTGTCTCTCTCTCTCTCTGTGTCTCTCTCTCTCTCTGTGTCTCCGTCTCTCTCTGTATCTCTCCGTCTCTCTCCCTCTGTCTGTCTCTCTGTCGGTCTCTCTCTATGTCTGTCTGTCTGTCTCTCTCTCTCCGTCTCTCTCTCCCTGTCTCTCTCTCTGTCTCTCTCTGTCTGTCTCTCTCTCTGTCTCTCTCTCTGTCTCTCTCTCTGTCTCTCTCTCTGTCTCTCCCTCTGTCTCCCCCTCTGTCTCTCTCTCCGTCTCTCTCTCTCTGTCTCTCTCTCTCTGTCTCTCTCTCTGTCTCTCTCTCTCTCTCTGTCTCTCTCTGTCTGTCTCTCTCTCTCTGTCTCTCTCTCTCCGTCTCTCTCTCTGTCTCTCTCTCTGTCTGTCTCTCTCTCTCTCTGTCTCTCTCTCTCTCTCTCTGTCTCTCTCTCTCTGTCTCTCTCTCTCTCTCCGTCTCTCTCTCCGTCTCTCTCTGGATTAGACTGCATAAATCTAGTTCCATCTTCACAAACTGAACATTTCGACGTGGTGATTATAACAGACCTACTTCTTCTCACTTCTACACATAAATAAATACTTTACTGTGGGTGACGTACATTTATTCAAAGTCACATTTTGCACTTTTCTTCTTCTTATTTCCTCGTGACAAACAAACCTCACCTCTGTAGGAGACGGCAGAGGTTCCTCTCAGTGGGACGTAGGAGTAATCCCAGTCGTCAAACTCGGGTCTTCGGCTCTGGTTTGAGACGTCCACCTCATCAGAACAAACCAAGACGTCCACTGGCCCCGAGTCACTGTTAATGTGCAACTGGAAATCCTGGAAAACACGAACAAGAAGCAAAGAAAAAGTGTAAAGAAAAGGAGTGAGAGCGACGTCGAATGTGGACACAAAAGTGAAATAAAAACCCCAGGATCATGTAGAGGGTTAATACGAACATTTAATAAACAAAATGAGTCTGAAGCAGCAGAGACAGAGAGAGGAGACAGTTAAAAAAATAAAACAAAAAAAACAAAAAAATTAAAATAAAACAAACTACCGGTAAACTCAAAATAACAGTAACAACCTCCCTCAAAATACAAAAAAAAAAAACTCTAAATAACAAAAATAACCCAAAAAACTGAAAATAATCCAATCTAAATAAACTCAAAATAACCAAATATAAATAAATAATCAAAATAACTAAAAAAAAACAAACTCAAAATAACAAAAAAAAAACAAAAAAACAAAAAACAAAAACCCAAAACTTAAAATAACATTAAAATCTAAATAAACTCAAAATAAGAAAAAAAACAAAAAACAAAAAATTAAACTCAAAATAACTCAAAAAATGAACCCCAGGATCATGTAGAGGGTTAATACGAACATTTAAGACCAAAATGAGTCTGAAGCAGCAGAGACAGAGAGAGGACAGCTTTTCAAAATAAAAATAAAAATAACAAAAAAAAATGAATAAATAAATTCAAAAATAACTAAACAAAAAAAAGAAAAAAGAAAAACAATAACAATAAAATCTCAAAATAACAAAAAATAAATAAACTCAAAATCACACAGAAAAATATATATATAAAATAAACTGAATAAATTTGTATAGCGGGTTAATACGAACAATTAAGACCAAAATGACGAGTCTGACAGCAGCAGTTACACAGTTTTTCAATAGAAAGTGAACTCGAGCCAGAATCGATGGAGCAGGAAGCGCACCTATGATCACTTCCTGTTTGGAACATAGCGGCTAGCAGGTTAGCTATGTCCATTTACATAAACGGTCAATGACAAGGACACAAAAGTCACATTTTTGTACCTCTTTAGGGTGGGCCACCTCCAGCTTCGTTTCTGGAGGAGCTCTGATCACAAACACCACCTGATCCTCAAACAGGGGTAAGCTCTGTATGTCCTCGTAAGTCAAATAGGCAAGTGTAATGAAAAAGTCAAGGAAAACATCACCGTTTTGAGCGCGTTTCAAATAACATCTCGACTTGGAACGGAAGGAACAAAACGTCCTCCCTCCGAGCAAAAGGATATCTCTTATTCAGAGGGTTTTCATACATCTCCTGAACCTGATGTTTGGTGTTTTTGATCAAGTCGTCGAGCTTATTCTCCTCGCACACCAGACGCTTCAGCCCCTCGTCCGTCACTTCCATAGGCCAACCTCTGTAAACACATTCAAACACGACACTGTAAAACGCAGTGTACCGTCCCCGCTGAGACGTGAGCAGCTCCAATGACGAGACACAAGAATGCAGAAGTGAAACTGTAAGAGAAAAATTAAAGGTAAAATCAGCGATGTCTTGTAATAATTTCACGTTCCAGCAGGTGATGTTGGCTCTTTTGAACGGTTTCTTAATGTGAACTGTTGGAATCTGATCTAAATTTTTCCTCGTTTTTACGCATTTTTACTCTGATTTACGCTGAAACAACACAAGAATCAGAACAGAAACAGAGCAGGCGACACGAGTGAGAGATTTGTGAACAAAAAACACATTTGCCATCATAATAACAGTTCATTTTAAAGTTATTATTACTGCAGTGAATGTTTTATTTTGATTATATATATTTTCAAAGAACAAACTCTCTCCCGCTCTCTCATATTTGAACCATTTTAAACACATCTGAGCCTTGGTCTTTTTGTCTCTGATCAGTTTGTAGATAAAATGAGTTCTCACGTTGCCTCTAAATAAATAATAAAAGAGCCGGTCTTTTAAACGGCTCTTTGAAATGAACAGATCCCATAAAAGAGCTGCAGTACAAGTAGGATTATGAGCTCAGTGACTTGTAATAAGCATTTACAACAAATTGCCAATAAAAAGTGGCTTGTTTTAACATGCTAACGAAAAATGAGTTTATTGCACGCCATTCTTACTGTTGGCGTATTATCTGAGCCCACGTGACACACAGAAAGTTACCGTTAGCATAAATAGTGCGGCCGACTCCTGTAATAATAATAACGTCTTTTTGAATGTCACAAGTTTGTTTTGAAGTAATTTATAATCCAGTGAAATGACCCACATTAACTGAACAGATGTAAACACACAGCGCCGCTTCTGTAGGAGCTGCACTAAGTTTGATGTTTAGATGTTCCAGTTTTATCGCCTCTTTTCTAACTTTTGGCTCTTCTTCTGGTTACACCATAGACTGTATCACCAGCCCAGCAGAGTCTACGATCTGCTGGGCCAAATCTGCTGGAGGTCGTCCTGTCCCGGTGCAAACACTGGGGCGATCGATCTTTTGCAGTGGTCGGTCCAAAACTCTGGAACTCATTGCCCACAGAGTTGCGTTCCATCTCTGACCTGCCTCTGTTTAAAGCCAAACTGAAAACTTATTTATTTAGAACGGCTTTCAGCACTTAGCCCTGTGACTCTTTATTTTAATGATGTAATGTGCTTTGTTGATTTGTATGAAGTTTATTGTTTTTAATCGTGTTTTTAAACATGTTTTGGGCAGCCTGGGTTGTTAGAAGGTGCTATAGAAATAAAGTTTGATTGATTGATTGATTGATTGTATAAATACGTGACTAAGTGAGTGGAATGTCACCCACAGCGTTCAGCTCATCAAATGAAGCTCGTCAACTAGACTGAGTTGCGTATTTAGAATTTTGACAACAAGTATCATAGCAACCAAAGAGCCAATCAGGAGAGGAGCGGTGGAAGGTAACACAACTTCCCTTCTCACTTAGAGAGCGAACGCTTAGCAACGCTGTCAATCAAACCTGTTGCTAACGCTAACAGGAGCGACCTCGGGGAAAGAAGGACCTGATTTGTCTGTTATTAATGTTCATATCTTGATTTACAGACACAATAGTGAAATAAAAACCCCAGGATCATGTAGAGGGTTAATACGAACATTTAAGACCACCATGACGAGTCTGACAGCAGCAGTTACAGATTTCAAAATAAAATTCTCACATGCAGCGTTACAAAAGTAGATATTTACCCACTGAAATACTTACACCCACTTAACCAAGTTTTTGGAGACCTTTTTGATAAGTGAGATCCCATCTAAGACATTGGTGATGTCATAAATTCTTCTTTTTGACATTCCTAGCAGTGTGACGGCGTCCTTAAGGTCCAAAATCCCGTTGGGGGTCGATCTTAAGGTTTTCACAAACATTTGAGCAAACAATCCAAGTGCCTTATCAACACGAGGTCTGTGTGCTGTGGGGAGAAGAAGAGAAGCAAAGGCAAAACTTCAGAATTTAACTCACTCAAATTCTATGAGCCACAGCGACTCACTGAAGATCTCGTACGTTTTGGTGTTTCTGCCGCAGGAATGTCATCCTCTTCCTCCTCTGGACTCTCCACGGAGTTTGTCTGTAACAAAATAAGCAGTGATTATTAGAGGTTGGTTCATCAAGCTGATATTTGGACTTTAACGTGTCGGTTATTGACTTTATATCTGCCGTACGTGGTTTACTTTGATTATTGTGCTTTATAGTTAATTACTTTGTCAGTGTCATAAAGTCAATTCTATTATATATCAGATCTGTCACTAAAATCACTACATCGATATATTTCAATATAAGAAAGTTGGTACAATATTTTCTCGGGTCTGGGAAAATGTTGGTTATTTCTTGTCTGTATGATCAGATTTAAGCTCAAAAAGTTTGAATAAAGTAATTGTCTGACTCATTACAGATGCAAATTAACAACTAAATAGTTTCATTCTGCTGTTAATTTCTTGCAGCTCATGATTTTTAACAATAGAGATGTAGATTAAGATTTATAATAGTTTTTGTGGTTTAAACCTGCTCTGGAGTTTTTGTGTCAGTGGCATAAACGAGTTTCAATATTAAAGGTTTTTTTTTTTTTTTTACAGCAAAAAAAAAAAATCTAAATAAAAAAAAAATAATAATAAAATAACTATGACTAAATAAATACATTAAATACATAAAATAAAAACATACATAAACATTGCACTTCAGTATGTTCCTGTGACTTACCTGAGGAAAAGCAAATATTGAAGGCACCGCGTCTGGTTTTAAAGTCCTTGTTTTAAAGTTTCTGATGATAAAACACTGATCATCCAAGAAGTCCTCTCGTACAAAGTGTTTGCTGCACACAGTCTCTCTGGACACGTCCGGGGGCTCGGCTCGAGCTAACGCCGTTAGCCACCGCTGCATTGAGCTCTGCTCCGCGGGGAAACTGTGAAACGCCACGTTTATTGTGTTAATGTTTGTATTTGTGCATCCGGGAGCGACGCAAACCAACGCGGTCCGCTCCTGTTTGGTGTTTTTCTGCGTGTCCTGCTCCATTGTGGCGCTGTTATGAAGCGAGAGGGGCGCACGCCTTAGCAGTTAGCAGTTAGCATCTAAAGTTAGCCAAACTAACGTGCTTACGTCACTGCGTCACGTGATCTGCCACGCTCCCAAACAAAACAAGAGCCGCGGCGCGTTTCTCTGTCCGAGCTTCATCTCCTGAGTGAGGAGGAGACGAGGAGAGGAGACATAGAGAGGAGACACAGAGAGGAGACATAATGAGGAGACACAGAGAGGAGACATAGTGAGGAGGAGACACAGAGAGGAGACATAATGAGGAGACACAGAGAGGAGACATAGTGAGGAGGAGACGAGGAGAGGAGACATAATGAGGAGACACAGAGAGGAGACATAGTGAGGAGGAGACGAGGAGAGGAGATATAGAGAGGAGGAGACGAGGAGAGGAGACATAATGAGGAGACACAGAGAGGAGACAGAGAGGAGATATAGAGTGGAGACATAGTGAGGAGGAGACGAGGAGAGGAGACATAGTGAGGAGGAGACACAGAGAGGAGACATAGTGAGGAGGAGACGAGGAGAGGAGACATAGTGAGGAGGAGACACAGAGAGGAGACATAGTGAGGAGGAGACGAGGAGAGGAGACATAGTGAGGAGGAGACACAGAGAGGAGGCATAGTGAGGAGGAGACGAGGAGAGGAGACACAGAGAGGAGACATAGTGAGGAGGAGAGGAGACATAGTGAGGAGACATAATGAGGAGACATAGTGAGGAGACTCAGAGGAGAGAGGAATGTCCTCAGACTCTATGGAGGGAGAAGGAAGGAGCAGATATTTTTGTGTCGACTAAGAACAGGACACACTCACATTGTGACTGTGACGTGTTTTAAACGCCCCGTGTCACACAAACTGAATGTTTCAGCTTTAATCCATTTTATAATAATGTTTCCTCCTCAAACAGACCTAGAGTTGTGTTTTGTTTCATTCACACATGTTTGAATAACACTTTATTATTATTATTATTATTATTATTAGTAGTAGTAGTAGTAGTAGTAGTAGTAGTAGTAGTAGTAGTAGTAGTAGTAGTAGTAGTAGTAGTAGTAGTACATTTAAAACTGTTTTGGATCTGGAAGAAAGTATTTCATTTCATTTTACTCTAAACCGTACATGAGTAGTGTTCGTGGGTGACGCTAGGTGGCGGTAATGCTCCTTGTTGCGCGTTCGTCGCTGTAAAACTCCACAGAAGAAGAACAAGACCAAGACACAACAGAAGAAGAAGAGACTGACGCAGCCGCCAGACGCAGGTGACGCTCGGATCCAGAGGTAAACGCGTCTTTAAAAGCGTCTTAAACATGTCGAAAAGCGAAATACTGAGAGCGTTAGTGACGGAGCGGCTGAGCGCGGCCGCGGAGCAGATCTGTGCGCTGTTTGAAAGAACCATAGCGGAATATGAGGAGGAACTGAGCCGCTCCAAACAGGAGAACCAGAGGAGACAGGGACTTCTCCACTCTGTCCTGGGCCCCAGAGTCCTGCTGCTCAGAGGGGGGACTGTGCAGACCAAAGAGGAGCCGGAGCAGGAGCCGGAGCCCGTCCCAGAGCAGAGTTTTCCCCCCGTGAAGAGCGAGGACTGTCCACAAACTGAAAACACCGAGGAAACACTGGGAGGTGAGGAGGACACGCAGCCTGCACACACCTCTGAGCGCGGTGCATGCTGGGGAGCTCCACTCAGCTCCTCAGACTCAGAGGTGGAGTTCAGTGTGATGGATGGAGACACCCAGGTCCAGATCACAGACGGTGTCCTCACTGCTCAAATCTCACACGTCCCGGAGACAAACACCTCAGCGAACAGGAGAGGTGTCCACAAGAAACACCAGTGTCCTGTGTGTGACAAGAAGTTCAGGAGTAAACAACATTTACAGACGCACATTCGAGTCCACACCGGAGAAAAACCCCACGCCTGTTCAGTTTGTAACAGAAGGTTCAGAGACGCTTCCACACTGCGAGGACACATGCGGATCCACACCGGAGAGCGGCCGTTCATCTGCGGGTTCTGTGCAAAGACATTTACACAGAGTGCGAATCTGCATGTGCACGAGAAAAGAATGCACGCAGGTCAAATGTTCACCTGTCCAGCCTACAAAGGACACGACTCATGAGTTTAGAGACAAAGGACACGACTCATGAGTTTAGAGACAAAGGACACGACTCACGAGTTTAGAGGTAAAACTGGATCTGTTTTATTTGACAAATGCTCCTCCACTTTCCGAATGAGCAGCTTAAGGTGGTTTTCACACAGTGTCTCCGTGGAGCGCCCCCCAGTGGCTGTAGATTTAGTTGCGTTCACTTGACTCTCGGGTGGGTCTCGTTCACACACACTGAGCATCATTCAGCCAAAACGCCATGAGCCACGAGAGAGTCCGTCAGCTGATCAAAGAACTTATCTACACGACAACGAGCTTCAAGTTGACAGAACACACACACACACACACACACACGCTCGCACGCTTCCTCTACATCAGAGGCGTCAAACTCATTTTCACCGAGGGCCACATCAGCAAAATGGCCGCCATCAAGGGCCAGATGTGACTGTGGCAGGAGAAATGTCACTAAATGTAAACAAATGTCATGTAAAATAAATGTAAATACTTTTTAAACTTGTTAAATAACGGTTTCTGTGATAAACTGACATTTTTAAAAGTGTGGATCTGGTCAGAACCTTCAGCTCTGCGTCAAATTCGTCCTTTTACAGACTTTTAATTATTGGACAGTTTGTTGTTTTTCTTGCAGACTCACTTTTTCACACTTAGCTCCGTGTTTGGTGTCAAAATGTCGATGTAGATTGTACCGACTCCGCCTCATAACACAAAAAACACACAGATTTTTCTCCTCAAAGCACAAACTTGTATTCGCCTTCACTTTTCTTCCTCCAAACTTCCTTCCACGCCGACAATTTTCCTCTTCATGAACATTTTGTGACGATTATTTGCAAATATTTCTCAGTTCCACTTGTTGGGAAAATCTCATTATTTTACTGTCAGTGCAAACATTAAAGCAGCACAGACTTATTTTAAAATGACAGTCATGCCTTTTAATTTACCTTCTCGCGGGCCACATAAAATGACATGGCGGGCCGCATTTGGCCCCCGGGCCTTGAGTTTGACACACGTGCTCTACATGGACATCTTTTCGTGATGGAGATAAGTGCTCAGCTGATGGACTCTCACGTGGCTCATGGTGTTTTGGGTGAATGATGCTCAGAGTTTGTGAACAAGACCGACCCTAAAGTAAACTCAACTAAGTCTTGTGCCAGTGGGGGGCGCTCCACAGTGTGAGAACCATCTAAATGTGTTTCTTTGCTTTTATCTGCCTCATTTCTGTCCCTGGAGCTGCTGTTTTCACCCCACGACAGTTGCATCTCCTCAACACACTGACTCTGAATTTATTTCCATGATCTTTAAGGAGAGAAAGGTCCAGTTCTTCTGCGTCTGATCCAAACTCTGTATCTGTGATAAATGTGGTTTCACTCTTTACTGCTTTTATTCTGTTTACTTCATTTTCATGTTTTAAGAGTCAGATACAAATTAGACATTCCACAGAGCTGTCGACTTTTATGTTTGTTATTAAAATGAAGCAGTTCTGTCACATTTTACATTCAGCATTTGGAGTTTTTACAGGAGAAAATGTCATTACTCACCGCTGACCCTCATGCACCTTTGCCATTCACTCATAAAGTTCCAAAGTTTGTGACGTGACCTGCAGAAACTCTACAGCTGCTTTTCAGATTCTAGACTGTGATGACGTCATTCTGCCAGACGGGGGCGCAACAGCCAGTTTTCTCTCACGATTACGCTGAACTTCAACATGAAATATCCAAAAGGTAAATTCACAAATGTTGAACCTGATGATTTCTAAGTGACTACACCCAAGACTCACTGTTAAAACAAAAACCTGCATTTTTACAAAACTAATTTTACCAGCTCCATCCGTGTTTAACATTATCGGCTCATAGAATGTCGTGACGTCGTCTGAAACGCGGCAATAGCTTGGAATTTTAAAGTACCTAGGACAGGTTTGACTTTGCATGTTACTAAAACACAGCTAATATCATAAAATTTAAGAGTTTACTCAAATATTTTAACTTTTTTTCCCCCAAATTGGCTTTTTTTTTAATCTGACATTTTACTTCCTGGTTGGAAATCATGGGAATTCTGTAGCTGTTACCTAGCAACCATGTATTACACTGGACCAAAACGCCTCCAATGTCACAGAAATAAATATTTGACCAATACAAATGTAGGAAAACACATTTATTTTGTTGAAATGTTAAAAATTATGGGGGAAAAAATGGTTTGTGTAAATTTTGCAGAACTTTTGGACAGAATTCTCCCAGTGTGATGTCATCAACGTGCGACTCGAAAATAGAACTCCACTTCCTGTCATTTTTTACCAACTTTTAAACTTCACAAATTGCTTCTTGATTGGCGTAAAACTATAATTTATATTTACGACAGGTTTTATCCTCCAGATTAAGTCCAAATTTGAGAATCATTAGAACAAGTCAAACAAACTTGAACTTGATCCCACGAAAATTCAAACAGAACAAATGTACGTTTCCTTAAAGAGCTTTAATCTCAGAGCTCGTGTGTTTTTTGTGTAATCTCTCAAGCATCCAGGTTTGAAAAGAAACAAACTCTTCTGAACATAAAACATAAAATCAACAGAACAATGATAATACTGTGTTAATTATAAGAGTAATGACTTTTTTTAAATAGCACTGGTGTTGACAGAACGTGCGTGTTTCATATTTGTGTGCACAGTTCTGTTTACACGCTCTTCTCAGTCATGGGCCATGTGACGCTGTGTGAAAGAAAACAGACCTTGATTTGTTTTTTAATGAGGAAAAAACAATACTGATTAAAAAAGAAAAAAAAAAAGATATACAGGATTTGAAAACTCCTTAAACACAAAAATCTCTAATTATTTTATCAGGAAGTCTGATTTTTGAGGGAGTCCTGAGTTCTCCGTTAAAACATAAACATTTAGTATTAATAAAATGTACATTTAAATATTTCCTGAAGCTGTGGACCTCAGGCTTCAGTTAAAACGTTTACACTGCTCTGAAAAGACGACAGACACAGTGTTTACATTCACTTAAGGGACGTACACGGTTTACTCTGAGTTTATGAGGCGGCTCCATAAACGAGGAGCATCAAGTCTAAAACCAGAGCTGATGTTCAGTCACAATTTTGTTAATGATTTATAGTATTTTTTATTTACAAAGATACTTGTAAAAAGACTGAAAACCCGCCTCTTCTCCCTGGCATTTAACACTCGACGGGACATCTTTGTGTTTTTCTGTTCCTGTGTATCGTGTTATATTTTTTTGTTGACTTTTATATGAAGCACTTTGTTCAGCTCAAGTTGTTTTAAATGAGTTATAGAAATAAACTTGAATTGTATTAACTGTGGCTGTAACCTCGTTTTACTCATTGCACAAGGCCGTTTTTCTCTGTCGACTTTTAAAAAACATTATTATACAGGATCAGTTTTAATCTGCAGATGTTTCACCGTCTCACGTTCTGTTTCACATTGTACTTGGTGTGTGTTTGTGTTCTGTTTGTCTCAACCGACTCACCCCGTAAAATATTGAATAAATAAACAAAACTTAATGAAACTCCCTCATCTGGTTTTCAGAATCTAAAGTGAAAGACTTGATTCAAGAGCTTAATTCATTTTATTACTATGGCTCACTCATATTTTAATGATAAAATTAACAAATATTACTTTAAGCCATAAACCACACATTTAAAAAGCTCCTATGAGTTTGAATCCATGTTCTAAAGCCGTTTCCTCCTCAAAAACAGACCTGGAGTTGTGTTTTGTTTCATTCTCACATGTTTGAGTCACTTTATTATTAGTCTGTAACATCTACAAAGCTCAAAATGCGACGTTCCACCTTGTGATGTCATCAAGTGGTAGTTTTCAAGTTAAACAGCTACTTTTTACCTTTTGTTTAGTGGAGATTAGAAATTATCGGACTGAAATGATCCAAACGATTCCAGAAATGAAGGTGTGTGGAGTTTAATGACACAGTGGAGCACTTCCTGTATCACCACATGATGACATCACAAGGTGGAACAGAGTGTTTTCTGTTAGAGAGAAGAGCTAAACATGTGTGAATGAAACAAAACACAACTCCAGGTCTGTTTGGGATGAGGAAACGACATTAGAACAGATGAGAAATGTTAAAATCCCCCATGTTACACAGTTACTATTTCAGTCGTCGTCATCAAACTTGATCTTCTTTCCTTGGAAGGCGAGTATCTGTCCTTGCTGTTCCTTTCTTTTCTTACTTGCCTCCCACGACGGGTGCAGTGATTTCTGTGGTGCTTGATGGGAGAACGCTCCTCTTCCTCTTGAATCTTTTGGTCTCGTCTGTTCTTTATCCTGTCCTCTCCCTCCAAACGTTTTCTGCCCTTTACCAAAACCCTTCCCTCCATCTGAATGTTCTCGTTTTTGGAAATCGTTCTTTCTCCTAAAATCTTTACTTCCACCATCTTTTCGTTTGTCCCGGGCTTGAAATTTTCCATCTCCTCTTCCTCCACCTTTGCCGTTCTTTGTTCGAGCGAGGGAGGAACAAAACACTGACTTTAGAGCGTTGGCTTTTGATGTCAGTCTGGACTCGAGCTCTTCAAATTGACTCTGAACTTTGTCAGTTTGGGGCGTTTTTGAAGTGTTCTCGAGGATCTTTTGAACGGTTTTATCTTCAGTCGTTTTTGTCTTCTTCTTTTTCTTAAACTTGCTCACTTTTCCTACAAAGAAATCGTCGTCGCTCTCTGACTCGCCTGAGGATTTCTTGTGAAAACGCTCCTCGGTGCTGTCGTCGAAGTACTCTTTTTCTCCGTCTGATTCCAGCTCGCTCTCTGCCTCTGCGTTTGGTTTGGGAGGAAGTTCTAACAGTTTAGCAGTGTTTTTAGGTTCCTCCTGCTTGTTTAGAGGTTTGGACTTCACAACAGGCTTCACTGGGCTTTGTTTAACATCTGATTTTGCAGTTCTGGCTTCTGTCTGGTGAACGATTGAGTCAATTTTCTCTTCAGGAAAATTATGACAAGGTTCCTCAAGACACACTTCCCCAATATCTGTTTCACTTTTAGTCGCTGTGCCAGACTTTTTCACTTTTACGTCAGGCTGTTTTTCGGGATTGGCAGAGGGCGACTGTTTTTGGGTCTTGTCTTCTTTTTTCTCCTTCTTTCCTCCGGCCTTTCCTCCCTTTGTCCTCTCCTCCTTGAAAGCTTTCACAGCAGCTTTGATTGCTTCTATCTTCTTGTTGAACTGCGGGTGAGTAGCAACACGAGCTAGCGCCCGAGCGGAGATGGTAGATTTGGGGTCTTTACACACTTGTTGGAAGTTGAGGTTCTTCTGCAGTGCCGTCTTGGTGACCTAAAATACAAAGATGACAGGTAAAGTATGACAGGTGTGAAATGACTCTGTACTAGGCCCAGGGGCAGACCAAACTGACAGAGGGTTTCAAAGGGGCAAACGTAAGTGAGAAACAGTGACATTTTTATACAGCGCTTTTCCACTCAAGGCAAGACACGTTTATTTGTATAGAACAACTGGTACAAAGTCATTCAAAAAGCTTTACAGAATAAGAAAAATCATCATCATAAATTTAACTTTAAAGAGAAAAGTGCAGAATAAACCCCTTTCAGTCACATTCACATAAACAGAACAGATTGAGTCTGGATTTAAACGTCGTCAAAGTCGAGGTCTGAGTCACATCTTCAGGAAGAAAGAGACAGGTTTGAACTGAACAAAACAAACACTGATTCAACAGGTTTAGTCCTGGTTTAGTCCTAGTTTAGACCTGGTTTAGTCCTGGTTTAGTCCTGGTTCAGTCCTGGTTCAGTCCTGGTTTAGACCTGGTTTAGTCCTGGTTTAGTCCCGGTTCAGTCCTGGTTTAGTCCCGGTTCAGTCCCGGTTTAGTCCCGGTTTAGTCCCGGTTCAGTCCTGGTTTAGTCCTGGTTTAGTCCCAGTTCAGTCCCGGTTCAGTCCCGGTTTAGTCCCAGTTTAGTCCCTGTTCAGTCCTGGTTTAGTCCCGGTTTAGTCCCGGTTTAGTCCTCCTCATGTGGCTCATGTGGGAGATTCTTTGGTGCTGCTCCATGGAGAGACTTGTTCACACTGACCTATTTTAATCCGTCCACTCAACCAATGATGTTTATGACACGAGTCTGATTCAAACCGCCAACCTTCAGATCAGTCGACAAACGCTCCACTGTCCTCCTCACATAATACGCTTCCATAACGTGTCATTATTTTATGCTCCTTAAATGAGGTCACTGTGCCCCCTGCAGACCCGGGCCTGCTGTGTGCTTCAGATTTCTATATTTACATTATAATCATGAAAAAAACACATTTATAATCATGAAAAAAAAAAACACATACCACATCAGGCACCAACAGCTTCATGGCGTGGATCTCGTCCAGCAGTCTGGCCGCTCGCCTTTGGTTTCGTTCGATATCTGTGTCGCTTCCCTTCTTCTTCCTCAGAGCGCCGATCTGCCGCGTCATCTTACGAATAATCAGAGCGCGCACCCTCTTCACCTCCTTCCTCATCTTCACCACCTCGTTGTTGAGGTTCAGGACGCTCTCGTGTTTTTCCTCATCGTTCTGTGGAGCGTCACACTCATCTTCTGCTTGACGTGGAGGCGGAGCTTGTTCTTCATTTACTGACACTTCTTCTTCTTCTTGTCCATTTTGACCTGTGGTACTTTGTGTTATTGCGTCTGTATTCTCGCTCTTTTCAACATCGCCGTGCTCATGTTCCACCTCCATCTCTTTGGTCTGGAGGGAGAGCGCCATAGTCGTTTTCTATAGAACAAAAAAAGCATTTGATTAAAACTACATAATTTGCTTCTTTTGTTTGGTTTGGGTCTGAGGGTGGAATTATAGATCAGTGAGAGATTCTGTCTCAGCCTCCCTTTCCTGTTTAAGGACGTACAGATGCTGGAAGAAAAAATACTCAAGTAAAAGTATCACATGAAAAAATCTATTTAAGTAAAACTATTAATCTAAGTAAGTATGTATGCTTAAAAATGTAATCCATCCATCTTCTTACTCTAATCCGGGGTCAGCAGTCTGAGCAGGGACTCCCAGACTTCCCTTCCTACTTTAAGAGTAAATAGTAAAAGTATTTTGTGCAGAATTTGAGTCTTATAAAACTTCAGATGTGGTGATTTTGATAAAGATTTGTGATTTTTTTTTTTTTTTGTTCAACAGAAACAAGTGAATCTGTTTTTATTTGTATGTTTGTTTTGCTCAAATTGTGAATTCTGAATCCTCAGCCTTTTCAGCAGGTCTCACACAATAATAAATAATACTTTTACTTTTCGGTCCAGTTAAAAAATGTAATGGAGTAGAAAGTACAGATACTGCTCTCACATGTACTCAAGTAAAAGTATCAAGTATCCACTGTAAAATGTACTTATACTTTATAAGTACAGATACCTAAAATGTTTACTTAAGTGCACTACATTTCTTCTTTTACTTTGTTAAATGAAAAAAACAGACTAAGCTCCTCTGATGAAGCACAGCGCGGGTCACGGCCGAAACAAACGTGGTTGTTAAAAGTTGTCTGTTATTCCTTCATCTTTACACAAAAACTCACCAAATTCGGACACGATCAAACATCAACACTAACAAACATCCTCACAAAACACCAGCTCGTCCCCGCGTCACTTACTGAAGTTTTAAGACGAAAACACAAACGTAAACCCGCTCCTCGCTTCTCTCCACAGATCCGCCATGTTGCCTGTGACGTCACCCGCTCCCCCCTCGCCTCCCTCGGCGCGGTGACGTCAGGCGCAAGCGTCGACGTAGCGCGCCGTAGAAAAGGGGGAGGGGCCTTGAGCGGACTGTTTTTATTTATTTCTTTGTTTCATGTGCATAAAACATCAACAATGGAGGATAATTGAACAAGTGTGGACGGGAGAATGACCGAATAACGGCTGCGTGGCACAAACCGGACCCAAACCGAACCGGAACCAGCACCGGGGGAGGATGAAGCGGCGCAATGCGGACTGCAGCAAGCTCCGACGGCCGATAAAACGGAACCGAATCACCGAGGGTATATATAGCAGGTACAAAAGGGGCCGGAGACGCGTTCTGTGCAACAATGGCGCCCGTGAGCGTGTCCGGAGGGGCCCCGCGCGCTGTGGCTCGCGCACACCTCTCCACGAGCGCGTTTATGAGCTTTAAACGGCTCCGCACGCACCGAGAAAACAGCTCCGCACGCACCGAGAGCAGTGTTACAAAGACGGGCCTGCTGCTACTTCACTGTCTGCAGATGCGCGCAGACAGGTTTATAAAATGCGCAAATTTAATCCCACGTTCAGATGTGATTGTGGCTGTTGCATAAACCCCGCACATTCTCTCTCTCTCTCTTTTTTTTTTTTGGTGCATCCTTTGTTTTCATGTGTTACTTGTGCAAAAATGTTGTGTTTTTTTTTAAGGTTGGAATGACAGCAGCAGTGACAGGCGCCTGTTTTGTGTCTGCTGTGACACTTTTCACCTGCGCTTTGTCTGCGCTGGCACTCGTCACATTTAACAGTCAAACTCATGTAAATGCGCGGGGTTATTAAAGAAGTGAGCGCGTATTTGGACTAAACAGGGTATTTTTTTATTATTAAACTGTTTATTTTCATAGTTTTGACTGTAAAGAATGGATACACACATAATATATACAAATACATATTAATAATAGGACAAATTATACAAATAAAAGGAAAAATATATAGTATTATTATTATTATTATTATTATTATTATTATTATACACGTGCACATACATACGTCCATATGCATAAGAATAGATGTATCTACATAAATACAGACACATAAATGCATAAAATATACATTAAAAAATACATAAATAAATAAAAAGGGGGAAAAAAATAAATAAAAAATGGCTCCTGTTGGTAATAATGACTGCGTCCCCCTTGCCTAAGATTAAAGCACATTGATAATCAGTTGCATGAGCTGCTCAGTGTTATTTCTATGTTTTGGTGAGTTTTGTGCAAAAGCAGATGTGCTGTGCGTGTTCAGACGTGTCCCCTGCACCCCGGCCCCTTTGTTTGCATGTCTGTCCATGTATTCTGCAGATTATGGGTATTTGCATGTGCAGCTGGTCTGTTTTCATGTTTTTTTATTATTATTATGCATGCAGTGTGTAACTTTAAGTGATGGGAGTCTTTTTGGAACCATTCATGTCAAAAAGATGTTCAAATTACTGTTTATTTTTAAATTTAATTATATGACGGAAGCCAAAGTGTGAACTCGTTTAAGTGTAAAGTGATGAAAGAGACAGGGCCAGAGCTCAAATGTGTTTAAACGGGTTCAGACTGAGAGTGGGACTGAGTTTATTATAAAAGTCGAACTTAAACGTTGCTCTACAATAATAATAATAAAAAACAAACAAAGGTGTTTTTTGTGCTCAAATCTCTCACTCGTGTCGCCTGTTCTGATTCTCTCCTGATTCTGTCCTGATTCTCGTGTTGTTTTAGAGTTTATCAGTGTAAAATCAGATAAAAGTTTGAAAGTGAAAGATTTGGTACTTTAAAAAAAAATTAGATCTTCAGGAAAAGTTTTCCAGGTTTTAGCTGCATAAAACTGAAACGCTGATTCACCATGTTTAGTCCTGGTTTAGTCCTGGTTTAGTCCTGGTTTAGTCCTGGTTTAGTCCTGGTTTAGTCCTGGTTTAGTCCTAGTTTAGTCCTGGTTTAGTCCTGGTTTAGTCCTGGTTTAGTCCTGGTTTAGTCCTCGTTTAGTCCTCATTTATTCCTGATTTAGTCCTGGTTTAGTCCTGGTTTAGTCCTGGTTTAGTCCTAGTTTAGTCCTGGTTTAGTCCTGGTTTAGTCCTGGTTTAGTCCTGGTTTAGTCCTCGTTTATTCCTGATTTAGTCCTGGTTTAGTCCGGGTTTAGTCCGGGTTTAGTCCTGGTTTAGTCCTAGTTTAGTCCTCTTTTAGACCTAGTTTTGTCCTAGTTTAGTCCTGGTTTAGTCCTGGTTTAGTCCTCGTTTATTCCTGATTTAGTCCTGGTTTAGTCCGGGTTTAGTCCTGGTTTAGTCCTCGTTTATTCCTGATTTAGTCCTGGTTTAGTCCTGGTTTAGTCCTCGTTTAGTCCTAGTTTAGTCCTCGTTTAGTCCTGGTTTATTCCTGATTTAGTCCTGGTTTAGTCCTGGCTTAGTCCTGATTTAGTCCTGGTTTAGTCCGGGTTTAGTCCTGGTTTAGTCCTGGTTTAGTCCTCTTTTAGTCCTCTTTTAGACCTAGTTTAGTCCTAGTTTAGTCCTGGTTTAGTCCTGGTTTAATCCTGGTTTAGACCTGGTTTAGTCGTAGTTTAGTCCTGGTTTAGCCCTGATTTAGTCTGGGTTTAGTCCTCTTTTAGACCTGGTTTAATCCTGGATTAGCCCTGGTTTAGTCCTGGTTTAGCCCTGGTTTAGACCTGGTTTAGTCCTGATTTAGTCCTCGTTTATTCCTGATTTAGTCCTGGTTTAGTCTGGGTTTGAGTCCTGGTTTAGTCCCGGTTTAGTCCCGGTTTAGCCCTAGTTTAGTCCTGGTTTAGCCCTGGTTTAGTCCTGGTTTAGCCCTGGTTTAGTCCTGGTTTAACCCTGGTTTAGACCTGGTTTAGACCTGGTTTAGCCCTGGTTTAGACCTGATTTAGACCTGGTTTAGTCCTGGTTTAGCCCTGGTTTAGTCCTGGTTTAGCCCTGGTTTAGTCCTGGTTTAGTCCTGGTTTAGTCCTTGTTTAGTCCTGGTTTAGCCCCGGTTTAGACCTGGTTTAGCCCTGGGTTAGTCCTGGTTTAGCCCTGGTTTAGCCCTGGGTTAGTCCTGGTTTAGCCCTGATTTACTCCTGGTTTAGTCCTAGTTTAGTCCTCTTTTAGACTTGGTTTAGTCCTGGTTTATTCCTGATTTAGTCTGGGTTTAGTCCTCTTTTAGACCTGGTTTAATCCTGGATTAGCCCTGGTTTAGTCCTGGTTTAGACCTAGTTTAGTCCTGGTTTAGTCCTCGTTTATTCCTGATTTAGTCCTGGTTTAGTCTGGGTTTAGTCCTCTTTTAGACCTAGTTTAGTCCTGGTTTAGTCCTGGTTTAGCCCTGGTTTAGTCCTGGTTTAGTTCTGGTTTAGTCCTGGTTTAGACCTGGTTTAGTCCTGGTTTAGTCCTGGTTTAGACGTGGTTTAGCCCTGGTTTAGCCCTGGTTTAGTCCTGGTTTAGTCCATGTTTTGTCCATGTTTAGTCCTGGTTTAGCCCTGGTTTAGTCCTGGTTTAGTCCTGGTTTAGTCCTGGTTTAGACGTGGTTTAGCCCTGGTTTAGTCCTGGTTTAGCCCTGGTTTAGTCCTGGTTTAGTCTTGGTTTAGTCCTGGTTTAGCCCTGGTTTAGTCCTGGTTTAGTCCTGGTTTAGTCCTGGTTTAGCCCTGGTTTAGTCCTGGTTTAGTCCTGGTTTAGCCCTGGTTTAGTCCTGGTTTAGCCCTGGTTTAGCCCTGGTTTAGTCCTGGTTTAGCCCTGGTTTAGTCCTGGTTTAGCCCTGGTTTAGCCCTGGTTTAGTCCTGGTTTAGTCCTGGTTTAGTCCTTGTTTAGATCTGGTTCAGTTCTGGTTTAGTCCTGGTTTAGTCCTGGTTTAGACGTGGTTTAGCCCTGGTTTAGTCCTGGTTTAGCCCTGGTTTAGTCCTGGTTTAGTCCTGGTTTAATCCTGTTTTAGTCCTGGTTCAGTTCTGGTTTAGTCCTGGTTTAGTCCTGGTTTAGACGTGGTTTAGTCCTGGTTTAGATCTGGTTTAGCCCTGGTTTAGTCCATGTTTTGTCCATGTTTAGTCCTGGTTTAGTCCTGGTTTAGACCTGGTTTAGACCTGGTTTAGTCCTGGTTTAGCCCTGGTTTAGTCCTGGTTTTAGTCCTGGTTTAGTCCTGGTTCAGTCCTGGTTCAGTCCTGGTTTAGCCCTGGTTTAGTCCTGGTTTAGTCCTGGTTTAGTCCTGGTTTAGCCCTGGTTTAGTCCTGGTTTAGTCCTGGTTTAGCCCTGGTTTAGTCCTGGTTTAGCCCTGGTTTAGCCCTGGTTTAGTCCTGGTTTAGCCCTGGTTTAGTCCTGGTTTAGCCCTGGTTTAGCCCTGGTTTAGTCCTGGTTTAGTCCTGGTTTAGTCCTTGTTTAGATCTGGTTCAGTTCTGGTTTAGTCCTGGTTTAGTCCTGGTTTAGACGTGGTTTAGCCCTGGTTTAGTCCTGGTTTAGCCCTGGTTTAGTCCTGGTTTAGTCCTGGTTTAATCCTGTTTTAGTCCTGGTTCAGTTCTGGTTTAGTCCTGGTTTAGTCCTGGTTTAGACGTGGTTTAGTCCTGGTTTAGTACTGGTTTAGCCCTGGTTTAGTCCATGTTTTGTCCATGTTTAGTCCTGGTTTAGTCCTGGTTTAGTCCTGGTTTAGACCTGGTTTAGTCCTGGTTTAGACCTGGTTTAGTCCTGGTTTAGTCCTGGTTTAGTCCTGGTTTAGCCCTGGTTTAGCCCTGGTTTAGCCCTGGTTTAGCCCTGGTTTAGCCCTGGTTTATTCCTGGTTTAGTCCTGGTTTAGTCCTGGTTTAGCCCTGGGTTAGTCCTGGTTTAGCCCTGGTTTAGCCCTGGTTTAGTCCTGGTTTAGTCCTGGTTTAGTCCATGTTTTGTCCATGTTTAGTCCTGGTTTAGTCCTGGTTTAGTCCTGGTTTAGTCCTGGTTTAGTCCTGGTTTAGTCCTGGTTTAGTCCTGGTTTAGTCCTGGTTTAGTCCTGGTTTAGTCCTGGTTTAGTCCTGGTTTAGTCCTGGTTTAGTCCTGGTTTAGTCCTGGTTTAGCCCTGGTTTAGCCCTGGTTTAGTCCTGGTTTAGTCCTGGTTTAGTCCATGTTTTGTCCATGTTTAGTCCTGGTTTAGTCCTGGTTTAGTCCTGGTTTAGTCCTGGTTTAGTCCTGGTTTAGTCCTGGTTTAGTCCTGGTTTAGTCCTGGTTTAGTCCTGGTTTAGTCCTGGTCCTTTCACATTATCAGTCTTATATTTGACACTATATTGTTTTGTATTAGTGTTTTGTTCTTTCATAAAGTTTCATCGTGACGTTTGTTCTCGTCTGTTCTCGTCTGTTCCAGTACGTTCCTCTACTTAAAGTTCCTCGTGGTTTGGGTTCTGGTTCTTCTGGCCGACTTCGTGCTGGAGTTTCGTTTCGAGTATCTTTGGCCTTTCTGGCTGTTCATCAGGAGCGTGTACGACTCGTTTCGATATCAGGGCCTGGTACGACATCATTATCTGAGATTCAAACGCGCACGTCAGCCGCCATGTTTATTCAAATGTGTGTGTGTTACTTTTGCAGGCGTTCTCCGTGTTCTTCGTGTGTGTGGCGTTTACATCTGACATCATCTGCCTCCTCTTTATTCCCGTTCAATGGCTGTTCTTCGCCGCCAGCACCTACGTCTGGGTCCAGTACGTTTGGCACACAGGTCGGTTTGTTCTTTCAGTCGCTTCACATTCTGCTGTTTTATCTTCAGAGTTATTCATACGTTTCTTTTTTACGCATGTGTTTGTTTGTTTTTTCAAAGAGAGAGGCGTTTGTTTACCTACAGTTTCACTTTGGATCTTGTTCGTTTACATCGAGGCAGCGATTCGTTTTAAAGATCTGAAGAACTTTCATGTCGACCTGTGTCGGCCGTTTGCAGCTCATTGGTAGGTTTTTCTTTTTAAATGTGCTTCAGTGTGAACGTGGATAATGGTGTTTACATTGTTAGCTTTAGCACGAAATACTGCGGGAATTTTTAATAATCTGGTGATAAACATTTATAATCTGTTTTTAAATATTGAAATGGGCCTATGTATTTATTTGTTCTGTATTTTAAAAGTCCGATATTACACAAAAAAGGACTTATGAGCTTCAAACCATGTTCTAATACAGTTTCCTCCTCAAAAACAGACCTGGACTTGTGTTTTGTTTGATTAACTCTTTATTATCAAGTCTATTCCATCTCCAAACGCTCTGTTCCACCTCGTGATGTCATGAAGTGGTAGTTTTCAAGTTACTTTTACCTTTGGTTCAGTTGTAGATTGGCAAATTCCAGAAGCTGAAATGATCCAAATGATTCTATAAATGAAGGTGTGTGGAGTTTAAAAACACAGCGGAGCACTTCCTGTATCACCACACGATGACATCACAAGGTGGAACAGAGTGTTTTCTGTCTGAGAGAAGAACTCAAGCACAACTCCAGGTCTGTTTGTGACGAGGAAACATTAGAACATGGATCTGAAACTGTAATCTGGGCCTTTAACCCTCTGGTTGTCTCATTGGACTCTCTGTGTTTATATAAAGATAAATGTAAATGTATAAGTTGTAAAAATACTCGTTTGTTTTGGTGTTCGCAGTATCGGGTATCCGGTCGTGACTCTGGGCTTCGGCTTTAAGAGTTATGTGAGCTACAAGATGAGACTGAGGAAACAGAAGGAGGTGCAGAAAGAGAATGAGTTCTACATGCAGCTCCTTCAGCAGGCCCTACCCCCCGAGCAGCAGATGCTCCAGAGACAGGAGCGAGAGGCAGAGGAAGGTACGGGACACACGGAGCTCAACACACGGAGCTCAACACACGGAGCTCAACACACGGAGCTCAACACACGGAGCTCAACACACGGAGCTCAACACACGGAGCTCAACACGAGGAGCTCAACACACGGAGCTCAACACACGGAGCTCAACACACGGAGCTCAACACACGGAGCTCAACACGAGGAGCTCAACACACGGAGCTCAACACACGGAGCTCAACACACGGAGCTCAACACAGGAAACTGAACACACAGAGCTCAACACATGGAGCTCAACACACGGAGCTCAACACAGGAAACTGAACACATGGAGCTCAACACGTGGAGCTCAACACGTGGAGCTCAACACACGGAGCTCAACACATGGAGCTCAACACAGGAAACTGAACACACGGAGCTCAACACACGGAGCTCAACACACGGAGCTCAACACGAGGAGCTCAACACGAGGAGCTCAACACAGGAAACTGAACACACGGAGCTCAACACACGGAGCTCAACACACGGAGCTCAACACGAGGAGCTCAACACAGGAAACTGAACACACGGAGCTCAACACACGGAGCTCAACACACGGAGCTCAACACGAGGAGCTCAACACAGGAAACTGAACACACGGAGCTCAACACACGGAGCTCAACACACGGAGCTCAACACGAGGAGCTCAACACAGGAAACTGAACACACGGAGCTCAACACACGGAGCTCAACACACGGAGCTCAACACATGGAGCTCAACACACGGAGCTCAACACATGGAGCTCAACACGAGGAGCTCAACACAGGAAACTGAACACACGGAGCTCAACACACGGAGCTCAACACACGGAGCTCAACACGAGGAGCTCAACACACGGAGCTCAACACACGGAGCTCAACACACGGAGCTCAACACACGGAGCTCAACACTAGGAGCTCAACACACGGAGCTCAACACACGGAGCTCAACACACGGAGCTCAACACACGGAGCTCAACACACGGAGCTCAACACACGGAGCTCAACACACGGAGCTCAACACACGGAGCTCAACACACGGAGCTCAACACATTTACTCTTAGAATAATGTTACAAAGATACAATAGTAGCTTCTTGATAAGAGCAGCAGTTTTTATCAAAACTCAGAGGAAACATATGTGTTTTAGATCAGGTAAAGTGCTGTCGTCCTGGTTTAGTCCTGGTTTAGTCCTGGTTTAGACCTGGTTTAGACCTGGTTTAGTCCTGGTTTAGTCCTGGTTTAGTCCTGGTTTAGACCTGGTTTAGACCTGGTTTAGTCTTGGTTTAGTCCTGGTTTAGACCTGGTTTAGACCTGGTTTAGTCTTGGTTTAGTCCTGGTTTAGTCTTGGTTTAGTCCTGGTTTAGTCCTGGTTTAGTCCTGGTTTAGTCTTGGTTTAGTCCTGGTTTAGTCCTGGTTTAGTCTTGGTTTAGTCTTGGTTTAGTCCTGGTTTAGTCCTGGTTTAGTCCTGGTTTAGTCTTGGTTTAGTCCTGGTTTAGTCCTGGTTTAGTCCTGGTTTCGTCCTGGTTTAGTCCTGGTTTAGTCCTGGTTTAGTCCTGGTTTAGTCTTGGTTTAGTCCTGGTTTAGTCCTGGTTTAGTCTTGGTTTAGTCTTGGTTTAGTCCTGGTTTAGTCCTGGTTTAGTCCTGGTTTAGTCTTGTTTAAATCCAGACTCTGTTCTGTTTATCTGCTGTGACTGACAGGGGTTTATTCTGCTTTATTCTGTTCATTTTCATGTTTTTAAACACTTTGAATGACTTTGCGTTAGAGATGCACCGACACATCAGGTCAATATTTGCACTTTTTCGCGCATCGACCTTAAATCTCCGGCACAGGTCGATATTTAGTTTTGGCCGACCTGCTGCACAAAATGTTAACACCATAGACTGTGTAAAGACGTGGACTAAGTGAGTGTGACGTCACCCACGGCCAATCCGGATCGAGGCTGTCGAAGGTAACGCCCCTTCTCACCCGCGCCGCTGGTTTTAGCAGAGAGTGGACGCTTAGCAACGCCGTCAATCGACTGAGTTAATACGAACATTTTAAGATCAGTATGACGAGTCTAACGGCAGCAGTTGCAGAGAGAAGGGACACAGTTTTTACGTAGAAAGTGAATTGGAGCCAGAGTCGATGGAGCCGTACGTGCGCCTGTGATCACTTCCTGTTTGGACCACGGCGGCTAGCAGGTTAGCTAAACAGTCTATGGCTACCCCACATAGGTGTCTTAAAGGTTTATGCTAAAAAGAGCTGTGAGTGAGTTTGTAGCACATTTAAATAACATCATTTTGAGGAAATAATCAAAATCGGTCCTGCATATCGACCCAAAATATCGTCCGATCTTACCTCTCATCTGTCCCTCTGGATCTGATATCGACATCATCCGCGAAAAAAAACATCAGTCGATCTCTGCAAGACGTGGGGCGATGTTGAAACGATTATCACGGCCAAAATAACTGTCATTAACGATCACGATAATAATTAAAGTTGTTATGGATATGAGTAATTATAACTTTAACGGAGAATATTATGGATGAGCAGGGCCGTCAACGGAAATTTAGAGGCCCGGAGCAATGAGCCTCACATGGGCCCCCCGTGATACAAAAAGGAAGACGGTCCAGTTCTGGTCTCCCTAAGTCTCTGAGGCCCCGGACAACAGACCCCTTTGTCCCCCCATCGACTCCCCTGTGGATAAGTCGTTTTTTTCTGCACATTCCGGTGAAATAACGGGGATTATCTTTGTTGCCGATTATCACAATTATATAAAATGTCCCGTGAATGATTATTGTTTATTATCTCTGCTGTTTTTTTTACGTGTAGCTTTAACCAAACTGTTTTGTGTCTTCCAGCCGCAATAAACAAAGGAATCTCAGAAGTGGAACCTGTCGTCATTTCACAGAACGGTGGAATTCCCGGAAAGAAAGTCAGCACTCCGGCCTCGTTACCTGAGCTGGAATATCGGGAAAAGGGGAAGGATATTTCCAAAGAGGGTAAAAAACACAACTCGGTCGGTATCAACAACAACAACAGTATCCTCCACACGCTGGACTCCAGACTACAGGAGGCGGAGTACATCGAACACTACGTGGGATCGAAAAAACTCAACAACGACCTGACAGAAAACACACTCGCGGACAACACCACAAACACCACGAACTCAAAAGAGGACATGGGGGGCACGGGGAAGAACTACAAAAACGCCAGCGGAGGCGGAGGGGCCATTTCCAACTCCCCGCCGAGGAATCACAGCTCTTCAAACGGGAGCGTACCACAAGGGGGAGCTGTGGCCAATAAGAACGAGAAGAAGCAGCGAGGGGCCGCGAAGGGTCAGAAGGATCCCGTGGAGAACTGCATCCCCAACAACCAGCTGGGCAAACCCGACGCCTTAGTACGGTAAGAGAGAGAGAGGGGTCACGCGGGGGTCAAATCAGACGCACAATTCGATACTGGCATCAGAATCGAAAAGCGTCGATACCGGAACATTTGCTTGATCAGATATCGACTTCCAAATGTCAGTTCAGTCGATATCCTGATTAAGAAATGGATTTAATACGATAATTTACAGGCCGCAGTCGCACAGAAAGTCTCAAAATGTTTGGATTTTGATTTACTTAAGTTGTTCTGTTGTTACTTGAGAGATTAATTACACATCTTGATCAGTTTTGTCTTATTTTATTTTTATTTAAAGGAAATAAATGCTGTTTTTATTGCCTGATTAGAGATAGATGATTAGAGATATCGATTGGCTGATGTTTGGACTTTTTATCGTATCGACCGTCGGCCTAAAATCTCCAGCAGAGGGCGACATTTTGTTTTGGTCAATCTGCTAAACCACACAGCTCTCTTATGGGAATGTGGTAAAAATGGGGCTTGGGGGGAGTTTGCAGTAAATTAAAATTGCATCATTTGGCGAAATTAATCAAAATCGGCTTAAAAATATCGGCAGATCTTATCGGCCATCGCTTGTTCTGAATTCTTAGCAACCGGTATCAGTATCGACCGTGAAAAAAACCCTCGAACGGTCGATCTCCATCTCTGACGTCGGGTCTCGAGTCTCGACTGATGCTTAAAGCTACAGTATCGAAATCGGTACGAAACTGAAAGAGCTGGATCGGCGTGTCCCTGCAGTTTATTCGTTTTCAGACTTTCGATTGTGATGACGTTATACTTCCAGATGGGGGCGCAAGAGACAGATTTCCCTATTGATTACGTTGTGCTTTGTTAAATATCTGAACGGTAAACGCTCAAATGTTGAACCTGATCATTTCTGTTTGTGTCTGGACCCGAGACACAAACTGAAACTTACATTTAACGATATTTATTTTATCTGCTCCATCTGCGTTAGGTTTGATTGTCCAGTAGAGCGCGGTGATGTCGTCTGAAGCACAGCAGCGTTCAGACATATTTTATCTCTAACCCTGTGTGTTCAGGCTGGAGCAGGATGTGAAGCGTCTCAAGGCGGATCTGCAGGCGAACAGGCAGCTGGAGTCGGAGCTGCGCAGTCAGCTGTCGTCTCTGAGCAGCCAGGACCGCAGCCTCCGCTCGGAGCTCAGCCAACTGCGCCAAGACAACGAGCTGCTCCAGAACAAGTGAGTGCAGCTCCGAGGCAACACATTAGTCTGTTTAAGTTCATCATTTACACTTAAATCAGCCCCGTTCAGCTTGAGTCTCTATGGTTCTCATCTCTGTGGATCATTCTGTTATAATTTACACATTTTAAATCACAATATTCATCTGAAAACACTTCATAAAAGAAACAAACCCACTGACATCCATGTTAGAAAAGTGTGGTGTCCAATAGGAGCTGACGTCGCCATAAACGTCATCACAATAAAGAGGTGTGTAGCTGTGGCGCCCCCTATGGACAGAGGCACGTCGCACTAGAGCAGCACGTTTTTTTTTTCATTTGTACCAAAATGACGACGCGACGCTGCAGAATCAACGAGTATCAACGATTAAGAAAATAAAACTGGAGAAGGAAGTGCGGACGTCACAGTGGGGCGTGGCACAGGGGGCGTGGCACAGGGGGCGTGGCACAGGGGGCGTGGCACAGTGGGCGTGGCACAGGGGGCGTGTACGTCGTAACAAAATGGCGTCTTGAAAATAGTCGATTAAAGATTAAACTCAAACATGAATCAGAGGCTCAATGAGAAGAAACAAGTAATGCTCCAAGAAATGTAAAAAAATGTAAGAGTAAAAAAAGTATTTGGGAAAAGTTCTACTCGAGTAAGAGTAACTTAAAGAGTAACTGTCAGGAAATAACATCACAATCAAATCTGAAGCAGCTGCAAGACACAAATGTTCAAATCATTTCATATCGTTACATAAAACTCCAGTCACTTTAGACTCACCGAAAACGAGGAAAAAAGGAGGAACCAAAAACAAAAGTATGGAGCAGGAGTAAAAGTACACAGCTCGAAAAGTTACAAGAGTAAATGTGACTGAGTACTCCCACTTCAGACACTTATAAGAGTTCATTTTATATGTGATGTTTTGTTTCTTTATTGTGAGGTTTAAAATAACTCTTGTTTATATTGTTGACCTCCAAACCAGTGTTTAATCTCACATAAGGCCTATTTTTTTACACACAGACACAGCACAGATGTAAAATTATATAAAACGACACAAAACACTGCTTGTTTTTGTTTTTTTAAACCGCAGACTTACACTGAACCCAAAAGAAGGAGGGAGTTTTTATTATTAAATATAAAGTTTAAGACATTTAGTTTTTATTGAGGTTAAACTGCAGCGAGTCTTAGTTCATGAAAATATTATTAAACCTTTAGAATGTGAAGGAGACAGAAAAAGGCGCACTGTGCGTTTGTGCGTTTGTGCGTCTGGTTGGCCGAGAGTCGAGGGGGCGGGGCTCACGTGGGCGGGTGCAGGTGAGAGTCAGGGCCGGAGAGCTGTCATTTTCAGCTTCATTTACCCGTCTTAACTCCGTCCATCCATGTCCATTCTTCTCTGCTGCGCTGCTGTTAGCTCTGTGTGTGTGTTTGTGTGTGTGTTTGTGTGTGTTTGTGATAATCTCCCGGCGCGTCACGAAGCCACAAATCCAGGAAACGCTCTGGTTCTCATCACGTCTTCAGGGTTTGTTGAGGGATGTCACGATACTTAAATTAAACAACACTAAGGAATAGACTCGATACTCGATACCGATTCTGATACCGCGGCGATTCTATTGTCTAAAGATGGTAATACTTTGCGTTCTACTTCCATGTGTGTTCTATGTGTGTAATCCCTCAGTGTCCCATAGGTTCATGTTGGTCCATGGTGTGTGCGTTGTGTGCGTTGTGCGTTTTGTACTTGTGAAACATACAACTACAGCTTGAGTCTATATGGTTCTCATCTCTGTGGATCATTCTGTTATAATTTACACATTTTAAACCACAATATTCATCTAAAACGACGTAATAAAAGAAACAAATCCGCTGACGTCCACGTTAGAAAACTGTGGCGTCCAATAGGAGCTGACGTCTTCGTAAACGTCATCACAATAAAGAGGCGTGTAGCTGTAGCGCCCCCTATGGACAGATGCACGTCGCACTAGAGCCGCACGGTTTTTTTTAACATTTGTACCAAATTGACGACGCGACGCTGCAGAATCCTACGAGTATCAACGATTAAGAGAATAAAAGTGGAGAAGGAAGTGCGGACGTCACAGTGGGCGTGGCACAGTGGGCGTGTCACAGGTGGAGGTTAAACGGGGGCAGATTGACAAAATGGCGTCTTGAAAATAGCGGATTCAAGATTAAACTCAAACATGAATCAGTCCAAATAAAACTTCAGACGCTCAATGAGAAGAAACGACCAGAACGTGGAGAAACATCTGAAAAGTCCAGTTTGTAGAATAAATCTGATTTAATATTATAAAGCAGAACGTCTATAAAGTGGACAAAGCGTCACTCTGGTCGTGGTTTGTGTCTCAGGCTCCACAGTGCGGTCCAGGCCAAGCAGAAGGACAAACAGACCATCTCACAGCTGGAGAAGAGGCTGAAGGCCGAGCAGGAGGCGCGCGCTCTGGCGGAGAAACAGCTGTGTGAGGAGAGGAAGAGGAAGAAGATGGAGGAGGCCACGGCGGCGAGGGCTGTGGCTTTAGCCGCCGCCACGAGGTAATGGGACTCTGTGACGTCATACGGGGGGTTTACACGCACAGACGAGGCTAAAGGTCAGAGGGTTTGTGCAGTATTTTTACTACTTTATACATGTTTTATACACACAGGAGACATCAAACATATGGAGTTATGTAGTAAAGAAAATAACTCTACTAAATATTTTCTACTTTGATGATTTGAAAATAAAATATAAACATAACACAACATAATTCCATATGTGTTACTTCATATATTTGTTGTGTTCTCTTTGTATTGCACATTCACACCGTGTAATGTTTAAACTCGTAAAACATGTGAGGTTTACACGGAGACAGATGACATCACCACATTCTATCAGCCAATCGCATTTAACACAGATGACATCACCACATTCTATCAGCCAATCACGTTTAACACAGATGACATCACCACATTGTACAGATCAATAATCTTTAACGCAGATAAAGTTAATCTTGTTCAAACACAGATATACGTTGAATCACAGGAAGTTATTGGGTCTAATCTCTAAAAGAAATGATTAGGTTCAACATTTGTGAATTTCAACAGGGAAATCTGGCTCGTGCGCCCCCGTGTGGGAGTGTGACGTCATCACATGTGAGAATCTGAAAATTACGCAAAATAGACTTTTAACAAAATAGGGCACTTAAAAAAATCAGCACTGCAGTTTTTTTTAAGCCAAAATTTAATGGATCTTTTTATTTCACTGCTTTAAAACTTCGTAAATTTAAAATAAACTGGACATATTATGGTTTTGTCTGTTATGTACTTACAATAATCTCAATAATCACTATATTAACTCTTCATTCAGTTTATGAAATATGGAACATGTGTTTTGGGCCTCAGTATTTATCATGTGTACAGTTTATTAGTAAAAGTGGAGAGATTTTGGGTATTTTTGTTTTAACAGAATAAGATTTAACCCTTTACAGCTCAAATAAGTGACGTCTGTGTCTGATTATCGGTTCATTCTGTTACGTATCTACTGCAGCTCAGGCCTTTTAATGATTCTGTCTGTTTAAAACGGTTCCCTGAGATTATCCTGTCATATTGTTATCGTGTCAGTGGTGTCAAGTATTTGCAGTATTATCGTTTATCGCAGTATTTCTCTGTAGCGATATGTCGAGATTCAGAATGTTTTATGACAGGCCCACATGTGTCTTTTACATTTTTTTTTATTTTTAGTTCAGTAACAGTTCAGTTTTCTTGTATTTCTTTCTGTATTTTGAACAGGACGCCCTTAAAAAACAGAGTTTAAGTTCTCTCTTTGGGTCTCCCTGTGTAAATAAAGATAAATACAATAAAAAAAAAAGACAAATACAATCAGCTGCATGTTGTGGTCTTGGTTTCGAGCTGATTCACACCTCAAAGTCCACACCAACGTCCAGACTTAGATCTTACAAAGTGGGCTGTTATGTTCGTTCGTTACACCTGACTTTTGCTTTCACACGACGTCACTCAAATCCAAACTATCGGACTTTACCTGGCGCTGCCTCTCCTGCCTCACTAACACCGAGCTGTAAAGTTTTGTTATTGGTTTTAAGTAAACAGAAGATAAATAGCATCAAATCAGTCACATCTGCAGCTTTTTACGTCTAAAAACATCAAAACTCAAAGGAAAACTGTCCAAACCAGACTCAGACTTATCCTGCGTTTGTGTCCAGTAGATTAGACGACTGTAACTGAACAAGGACTAAACCAGGGACTAAACCAGGACTGAACAAGGACTAAACTGGGACTGAACCGGGACTGAACCAGGACTAAACCAGGACTAAACCAGGACTGAACAAGGACTGAACCGGGACTAAACCGGGACTAAACTGGGACGAAACTAGGACTGAACAAGGACTAAACCGGGACTGAACCGGGACTAAACCAGGACTGAACAAGGACTAAACCGGGACTGAACCGGGACTGAACCGGGACTGAACCGGGACTGAACCGGGACTAAACTGGGACTAAACTGGGACTAAACCGGGACTAAACCAGGATAAATGAAAAAAGAGAAGCTTCTGCCTCTTCTCTTTTAATGTTCATTTTATGATGCTTATTTCTGTTCTGATTTGTCGTATTGTGATTTTAATGTCGTTCTTATTCTGTAAAGCTTTTTGAATGACTTTGTGTGAATCGTGTTGTACAGATAAACTTAAACTTAAACAGAGGCGAGGCTGTGATTAGCTCAAACGCAGATCGACAGGACAAAAGTGTTACTTATAATTTCTTCTTGTTTATTCTCATTTGTCCGTCAGGGTGGAGTCGACTGATTCTCTCCGAGGTCGTATCAGAGATCTGGAGACCGAGTGTAAGAAGCTCAGCATCGACATGAAACTGAAGGAGGAGCAGATCAGGGACCTGGAGGGAAAGTGTCAGGTGAGACCGACAACCAAACTGTTTCATTATTAAGGTTGGACTCAGACTGTTTATAGAAATGGACATAGCTAACCTGCTAGCAAACACGCTCCAAACAGGAAGTGATCATGGACGCACTTCCTGCTCCATCGACTCTGGCTCCAGTTCACTTTACATTGAAAAACTGTGTCCTCTCTCTGTACCTGCTGCTGTCAGACTCGTCCTTTTGGTCTTAAATGTTCGTATTTACCCTCTACATGATCCTGGGGTTCATTCTTTTTTCTTTTCTTTTTTTATTTAGAGTTTATTTTATTTTAAATTTGTGTGATTTTGAGTTTTTTTTTGTCTTTTTTTTTAAAGTTATTTTTGAAGTTATTTATTCATTTTTTGTTATTTTTAGTTTTTTTTTTTTATTGTTGTTTTTTTTTAGTTTGTTTTTTGAAAAGCTGTCCTCTCTTTCTGTAACTGCTGCTGTCAGATTTATAATTTTGGTCTTAAATGTTCGTATTTACCCGCTCTACATGATCCTGGGGTTCATTCTTTTTTCTTTTCTTTTTTTTATTTATTTTATTTTAATTTTTTTTTTGTGATTTTGAGGGTTTTTTTTTTTTGTAATTTCTTTTCATTTTCTTTCTTTTTTTTGTTATTTTTGAAGTTATTTATTCATTTTTTGTTATTTTTAGGTTGTTTTTTTATTTTTTTATTTTGAGTTTGTTTTTTGAAAAGCTGTCCTCTCTTTCTGTAACTGCTGCTGTCAGATTTATCATTTTGGTCTTAAATTAAATAATTTAATTAAATTTAATTAATTTAATTAAAATAAATAAATAAATAAATAAATTAAAAAAAATTCGTATTTACCCGCTCTACATGATCCTGACCCTTTGAGCAAAACTAAAATAAATACACAAAATACATGAGAAAAATTAAGACTTTGTTATTGTGACCAAAATATGTGTCATTTTGAATCAATATCACGACATTTACACTTTAATACATGAACAATGCTTGTGTGAAATACTCTTAAAGTACATTTTTAAAGTACTTTTACTTAATTAGATGTTTTCATGTGATACTTTTACTTGTACTGGAGTAACTTTTCACCTCTGTATCTGTACTTTTACTTGAGTAACCGCATTGAGTACTTCATCGTGTGTTGGTGCAAACAGGAGCTCAGAAAGTACAAGGAGAACGAGAAGGACACGGAGGTGCTGATGTCCGCTCTGTCGGCCATGCAAGAGAAGACCCAGCACCTGGAGAACAGCCTGAGCGCCGAGACCAGGATCAAACTGGACCTGTTCTCCGCTCTGGGGGACGCCAAGAGGCAGCTGGAGATCGCACAAGGTAAACGCCGTCACGAGCAGAACAACCAAACAAGCTGGTAGTTTCGTATTGGTAGAACTGTTCATCTTTTCTTTTGCAAATACTTCAAAATGGCGTCAATGCAATGAACAAAGATACAAGAGAAATACAGCAGGTCTTTGTTTACCTATGACTTCACACTTTGAGAAAATTGACAAGGTTTATAATGTACAGTTTGGAGGATTTTGAAGGAATCCCCTGATGTTAAACAGGTATAAACTGGTCTTTTCCAGGTCATGTCATCACGATACTAAAATTTGAAACTATTTTGACACTAAGGAACAGACTCAGTGCTAAAGTTTTGGTGCTAGAATTTAATTTCCATTTACAAAATATATTTATGTTCTTTATCGTAGCATGAGGCCTTATATTTGTTCTGATGAAACTCAAAATGTCACTAAAACTGTTCAGGAAAGCTCAGATTTTGTCCTGTTAATGTGATATTTTTTGCAGTATTGATACTTCTGCAAATGAGTATCTAGTTTCGATATTAGTTTTGTCAAAATAAGAGTTAAAACAGATTATAAATTAGATTATACCATTTGTTCAGCAGATGAACCCAAAGCAGGACAAAATTATAGATATAAAATGTTCATTCCCAGTTTGAGAATTTCTAATCTAGATGTGAATGGAATTAGTGAAACAGTTTCACTTTATGTTTGTTAAATCAGCCATATTCAGCTTGAGTCTCTATGGTTCTCATCTCTGTGGTTCATTCTGTTATAATTTACACTTTTTAAATCACAATATTCATCTAAAACGACTTCATAAAAGAAACAAATCCGCTGACGTCCGCGTTAGAAAACTGTGGTGTCCAATAGGAGCTGACGTCGCCGTAAACATCATCACAATAAAGAGGCGTGTAGCTGTCGGCGCCCCCTATGGACAGATGCACGTCGCACTAGAGCAGCACGTTTTTATACATTTGTACCGAAATGACGACGCGACGCTGCAGAATCCTACGAGTATCAACGATTAAGAAAATAAAAGTGGAGAAGGAAGTGCGGACGTCACAGTGGGCGTGTCACAGTGGGCGTGGCACAGTGGGCGTGGCACAGTGGGCGTGGCACAGTGGGCGTGGCACAGGTGGAGGTTAAACAGGTGCAGATGGACAAAATGGCGTCTTGAAAATAGCGGATTAAAGATTAAACTCAAACATGAATCAGTCCAAATAAAACTTCAGAGGCTCAACGAGAAGAAACGACCAGAACATGGAGGAACATCTGTCCATTTTGTTGAATAATTCTACATCTCCAAAGCTCAAAACACTCTGTTCCACCTTGTGATGTCATGTGGTGCTCCGCTGTGTTTTTAAACTCCACACTAGAATCATTTGGATAATTTCAGCTGTGGAATATCCAAACAAAAGTAAAACTTAACTTAACTTGAAAACTACCACTTGATGACATCACAAGGTGGAACGTCGCATTTTGAGCTTCGGAGATGTGACTCAAACGAACGAAACAAAACACAACTCCAGGTCTGTTTTCGGACCTTTAAGGCAACTTCACCGTCTCTACCCGCCGTGTTCAAACTGATCTCGTGGCTGTACTTTCAGGTCAGATCCACCAGAGGGAGCAGGAGATCGCCGAGCTGAAGCAGAAGATCGCAGAGGTGATGGCCGTCATGCCCAGCCTGTCGTACACGGCGGACGGCACCAGCCTCGCCCCCGTCGCCCCACACTACTCCTCCAAGTTCATGGACAATAGCTCCTCCTCCCTGGACCCCAACGCCTCAGTCTACCAGCCGCTCAAAAAGTGACTCTGAAACAGCCGAGACAGCGCACCGGCTGTTAACTTTATTTTGGTAAAACTTCTGGGTTTTGTGTGTGTTTACAAGTTTATATGTTTTTCGACATACGGAAATGGTTGGGTTTTAGATTTAGATTGTACTTTTTTTGGGAGTTTTTTGGGAGTTCTGGGATTGAGCCATTACAGTGTTGAATCGAACAAGGGAATATGTTCACTCTTGGTTTACAGTTTACAGCAGCCATTTTGTTTACGTTTTGATTCAAGACAGAAGAAATGTTTTAATTTTCTCGATCCGTTCGCCTGTACAGTAGAGATACATGAATGTAAGGATTCATGTCAACAACGACAAAACCAGATGCAACCGTAGTGTTTTCAGAAAGGTACAAGTTTCAGTTACGTCGGACTCTGCCATAGACTGTATATAGAAACGGACGTGGCTAACCTGCGAGCCGCCGCGTTTCAAACAGGAAGTGAGCGTAGGCGTGCGTCCGGCTCCATCGACTCCAATTCAAACAGCGCCCCCTCTCTCTGTACCTGCTGCTCAGACTCGTCATTTTGGTCTTAAATGTTCATATTAATTCGCTCGACATGATCCTAGGGTTCTTTTTTTTTTAGCTATTTTGTATTTTGAGTTTGTTTTTTTTAATTATTATTATTATTTTGAATTTATTTTTAAGTTGTTGTTTGTTTTTTTAGTTGTGTTTTTTTTTTTTACTTTTTTTAGTATATTTAGATTTTTTTTGTTATTTTAAGTTTTTTGGAGTTATTTTGTTTTGTTTTTTTTGTTTTGTTTGTTTTTTTTTTAGTTATTTTGATTTATTATTTTTTTGTTATTTTGAGTTTACTTTTTTTGTTATTTTGAGTATTTTTTTAATTATTATTATTATTTTGAATTTATGTTAAGTATTTTTTTTAATTTTGAGTTTGTTTTTGTTTTTTTGTGATTTTTTTAGTTTATTTTGATTTTTTTTTTGTTATTTTGAGTTTACTTTTTAGTTATTTTGAGTTTTTTTTATTATTATTATTATTATTTTGAATTTATTTTAATTTTTTTTTTATTTTGAGTTTGTTTTTTGTTTGTTTTTTAGTTATTTTGAGTATATTTAGATTTTTTTGGTTATTTTAAGTTTTTTGGAGTTATTTTTTTTTGTTTTTGTTTTGTTTTGTTTTGTTTTTTTGGCTCCGATTCACTTTAAATTATGAAACACGTGGGTGACGTCACACTCAGTCTTTTCTTTACACAGTCTATGGTCTCTACTTGCATGTTTACCAGTTCATTTACAATCCCACACGAGCTCAAACGACCAAATCGAGATATATTTTTGTCCTAAAAAAAATACGACATTGGACCTGGCACTGCCGAAACAGTTACATTGCATAACTGAACTGCTGCAGACATCTTCCCACTCTCATCTGGACCAAATTCAAACCTTTTAAGGCCCCACACAGATCAATGGATTTTATGATGTCTCAGTCACGAGCAAAAACTCACGTCTGCGTTAATTATAAAGCACTTTAAGTTTGAATATGTTTTATTTTAATGATTTATTTAGTTTAGTTTAAATAATTGTCAGTCTGATGTCACGTTTTATCGTTTTTATATTGGTTCAAGCTAAATTGTGCTATTTAAAGGGCCCGTACAACACGATTCTCAGACCTGGAGTTGTGTTTTGTTTCATTCGCGCATGTTTTACTTTTCTCTCAAACTGAAAACGCTCTGTTCCACCTTGTGATGTCATCGTGTGGCGATACAGGAAGTGCGCCGCTGTGTTTTTAAACTCCACACACCTTCATTTCTAGAATTGTTCGGATCATTTCGACTTCTGGAAATGCAAAGGTGAAAGGAGCTGTTTAACTTGAAAACTCCCACTTGATGACATCACAAGGTGGAACAGAGCATTTTGAGCTTTGGAGATGTCACAGACTAATAATAAAGAGTTACTCAAACGCGTGTGAATGAAAGAAAAACACAAATAACAGCACTTAAAAATGTCTTTAACCAGTTAAATCCTCACGTTTTCAGCAAACAAAATACATTTAAATGAGTAAAACCGAAGAATATTAATTAAATGATACATACATTTTAATTCAAACTGTTATATAATGATGTAGACGTGATGTTTTGCGGTGTGCAGATGTATAGTGCCTTCTGTTTTCTCTTTGTACAACAGTGAAGCCACATCCAAAAGCATCCGTCAACAAGTTTTTCTATGTACCAGTATATACCAATTATCATCTTAAACAGCTCTGTATTAAGGCAAAAATAATTAAAAACAACAACTTGTATATTTGACAGGATGCATTGTTTTCCAGTGGACCAGTGTCTGTATTCCAGCCTCAAACGATCGACATATCAGGGGGTGAGGTACATGTGGGTCTTGGTTTGCCAAACGCTAATGTTTATTTCTCTACAGCCCAAACGCTGCATTTTGTTGTTTACGATGTATATTATTACTCGAGAATGTTTCCTTGGTTTTCATTTTAGAAGTAAAAGTGTTGATGTTCTCGCCACGGACTGTAAATAGAAATGGACGTAGCTAACCTGCTAGCCGCCGCGCGTTCTAAACAGGAAGTGATGAGCGTAGGCGCGCGTCCGGCTCCATGGACTCCAATTCAAACAGCGCCCCCTCTCTCTGTACCTGCTGCTGCTCAGACTCGTTATTTTGGTCTTAAATGTTCATATTAATCCGCTCGACATGATCCTAGGGTTCTTTTTTTTTCCCGCTATTTTGTATTTTGAGTATTTTTTTTTAATTATTATTATTATTATTATTATTATTATTTTAAATTTATTTTTATTAAATTTTTTTATTTTGAGTTGTTTTTTTGTTATTTTGAGTATATTTAAATTTGTTTTGTTATTTTAAGTTTTTTGGAGTTATTTTGATTTTTTTTTTTGTTTTTTAGTTATTTTGAGTTTATTTTGATTTATTACTTTTTTGTTATTTTGAGGGGGTTTTTAAGTTATTTTGAGGTTTTTTGTTATTTTGAATTTATTTTAAGTTTTTTAATTTATTTTGAGTTTGTTTTTTTGTTATTTTAAGTTTTTTTGAGTTATTTTGATTTATTTATTTTTGTTATTTTGAGGTGTTTTTTAAGTTATTTTGAGGTTGTTTTTTTGTTTTGTTATTTTGAATTTATTTATTTATTTATTTTTAAACTGTGCCCTCTCTCTGCAACTGCTGCTGTCAGATTCGTTGTTTTCGTCTTAAATGTTCGTATTAATTTCTCTACATGATCCTGGGGTTTTTCTTTAGTGATTCTGTCCCTGAGTTAAGATCTGAACATTAATAACAGACAAATCAAGTCCTTCTTTCCCCGAGGTCGCTCCTGTTAGCGTTAGCAACAGGTTTGATTGACAGCGTTGCTAAGCGCCCGCTCCCTGCTAAACCAATGATGCGGGCGAGAAGGGGCGTTACCTTCAACCGCCTCGCTCCGGATTGGCTCTTTGGTTGCTACGATACTCGCGGCCGGAACACGACTCCAAATTAGCCGCTATAACTGCTAGCCTCGACGCGCTCGGGCGACGTCGCGCTCAGTCCGCTTCTTTATACAGTCTGTGGTTCTTGCCTGGGATCCAGAACACAAACTCCCTCAATTCTTTACGACGATGTCAGTCTGGAACCTCCCCGTTTTCCAGATGGGCGTGATTGACAGGTGGATTAGCCAATCAGGGACACGTCTGAATCTGGGTCTCCTTATCGTTAAAAAAAAATCGACGAAAAACATGACGGATTTAGCGTTAGCAAGAGGTTTGATTGACAGCGTTGCTAAGCGTACACTCACTGCTAAACCAAACGGTGCAGGCGGAAAGGGGGCGTTAGCTTCAACAGCCTCGCTCCGGATTGGCTCTTTGGTTGCTATGATACGATTTGGCCCCTTGAGCTTCTTTCCACAGACGATGGTCCAGACTCGTATTAAATAAATATAAAAAGTACAGAGAGATGGTTCTGGATTCTTCAGGCAAGTCGATGTTCATTTTTTCCACCTCTACATTTGATCAGTGTAACTAGCCCGATGTTTAAAATAGCGTGATGTTCCGTTGTTTAGAGAGATTGTGTTGCACTTTTGTTCATTTCTAGACCATTGGGTTTTCCAGTGGCTCATCTTTACTATCTCCATTGTTCATTTCCATATATATTTTGTATCTGGGAGGATTCTGTGAGTGTCGTGTTGGGAATGGTGACCCCGTTCCGCCATGTTGTGCCGTCATTTTGCCTACCTGGAAAAAGTAGTTTGTGGATCTGCTCTGGTTTGTGAGTTCAGTATTTGAGTTGTTTCTACCAGTTTTTATTAGAACGAAAAGAAAGTAAAAAGTGATTTGTTTATGATTATTCCTCTTGGTTTATTTTGTTTGTTTCAAGTGAAGGCGACAGCGTCTCCATTCACTTACGTCACTTATTAAAGAATGTTTTGCTGGTGGCGATGCAAACTTTTCAATCTATATCTGTTTTATATGAATGTTATATTTCAACAAACACTTCTCCATAAATCGGTGAATGATAATTTAAAGGTTCTGTATTAAACAAACTGACTCTTTTAGCTTTAATCCATGTTCTAATGTTGTTTCCTTCTCAAAAAACAGACCTGGAGTTGTGTTTTGTTTCATTCACACATGTTTGAGTCACTTTATTATTAGTCTGTAACATCTACAAAGCTCAAAATGCGACGTTCCACCTTGTGATGTCATCAAGTGGGAGTTTTCAAGCTGACAGCTCCTTTTACCTTTAGTTCAGTTGTAGATTGGAGCAATTTCACGGCTGAAATGATCCAAATGATTCTATAAATGAAGGTGTGTGGAGTTTAAAAACACAGTGGAGCACTTCCTGTAACACCACATGATGACATCACAAGGTGGAACAGAGCGTTTTCTCAGGTTTGTTTGTTTGTTAAACGTGTGAATGAAATAAAACTCCAGGTCTGTTTGTGACGAGAAAACAACATTAAACAGATGAGAGAACAGAGTCACATGGACCTTTGACCTTTAGAGCAGATCAGAGAATCATGTGAGACGTCCCCTTTAAGTGCAGGATGTGTCTTTCTTCTGCTCGTCTCCATGGAGATTAGAATGTTCCCTCTGGTGTTATTAACTTCCATCTTTCATTTACAAAATGACATTGTCGCTCTGATCTGGAACTCGCCCCTGTGCCACCTGCTAGATAAATGTAATGCCTTACTGTGGAACATTCCATGCAAGGCAGTCACATCTCCATGGAGACCAGCGGGTCACATGATAAACTCAACTACTGCCACTGATTGGTGCATTTCAGACTCGAGAATGTGATGATGTCATGAGCGACAGGAGACAGACGCTCCGGTTTCACTGGAACGAGACATTTCACCAAAACATTTCTAAAATGTGTCTGATCATTTCTATGAACAACTGGACCATAAATCGGAGGAGGAACAGGTACTCCATTTTGTTATTCAAGTAAAAGTACAGATACTGGGGAAAAAATACTCAAGTAAAAGTGGAAGTATCACATGGGAAAACAGACTTAAGAAAAAGAGTTAAAGTTCATGTTTAAAAAATGTACTTAAAGAGTAAAAACTAAAAGTATTTAGTATTTAGATTTTGAGTCTTATGAAGATTCAGATGTGGTGATTTTGATAAAGATTTGAGCAGAATTTTGTTCAACAGAAACAATTAACAGTGTCAAAGACATAAATTAGTGCACAACAACAACCTGTTCTACAAACACAGAAAATCAACATTAGGACAAAACAAAACAAACATTTTTTACAGACCAAAGATTATTATTACTGTAAATAGTGGCACAATTGTTCATTAAATTTTATATTAAACCAACAATGTTAAAACAAGTGTGAGCGGCAGAGCCACATGAGCCACATGAGCCACAAGTGTCACACTAATCACGGCCCCTGGTGGAACCTCAGTACTGTACATGGAAATACAAAATAAAAAACAAAATGGAAAACATATATATATATATATATATATATATATATATATATATATATATATATATATATATATATATATATATATATATATATATATATATATATATATATATATATATATATATATATTCCATTTTGAATGTAAGTAAAGTACAGATTCCAGAAAACTGTATTAATTTGATCTTATTAAACATCATTGTCTTATAGAATGTCGTGACGTCACCTGAGAAACAGAAATTACAGTTTTTACGATTCTCCCTCATGATTAAAAGTTTAACACTTAAAATATAATGAAAACACGTTCAGTGCTCGTCTGATTCGGTGTTAGATCATAGTATTTTACCAAACAAAAGACTGTCCCAATAATACAAAACAAACGAGAGCACATAAACGCTACACACGAGGGTAAAACTCTCCTTTCCCAGGTGTCCTTAAACGCCTCTGTGTCTCAGCTGGACTCGCTCACGTGCGGACAGCTCGTAAATACTGGAGTTTCAGAGCGCACGGGAAAAGAGCAGCACAGCAGCCCGTCCTCTGTGTCCAACACCACCACAGCACCACCACAGCACCACCACAGCACCACCACAGCACCACCACAACACCACCACGACACCACCACGACACCACCAACACCCAACACCCACCACAACCATCCACCGCCTCAGACACCGACCCACGGCTCTGCGCTGCACCGACATGGATGCGCTCAGGTCGGCAGGGCGCGCCATCATCCGGAGCCCGAGCCTGGCGAAGCAGACGTGGACCTCGGGCAGACACAGAAGTAAGACTCCACACGCGTGAACTTTAGTTTCACTGAAAAGTTTAGTTTTGTTCCACGGGAGTGAGATTCCACACGCGTAAAGTTTGTTTTGGCTCACTTTTGGCTCACTTTTGGCTCACTTTTGGCTCACTTTTGGCTCACTTTTGGTTCACTTTTGGCTCACTTTTGGCTCACTTTTGGCTCACTTTTGGTTCACTTTTGGTTCACTTTTGTCTCAGTGTCTCTGTTTGAGTCCACGTTGCTATGATCAGGACATAATTTGCTTCTCTTTATCAGTGTTACATTAGTTTTTTGTTGTTTTGTGTAACTTTCTGAGCTCTTGTCTTGACCCTCTCCCTCCTGGGACTTGGAGTTATTTGTGGCTGGTCTGTTTTGAAATGCTGTTTCCCTCTATTCAGAGATTTTCCGGTCAGATTTATTTTGAAAGTGGCTGTGGGCTAAATAAAGGTCACGTTTGGCGCTATCGCCGTGACGCAGACGCGGGGCTGTGCGCGTGAAGCCGCAGAGAGAAGCGCACAGGCGGATTGAACTTTCTAAGAATCTCACTGACAACAATCTGACATAAAAGCGCAGGAGGAGCCTCAGCTCGACCCAGAGCCACAGAACAGGCTGGAGGTCAAACAGTAAATCTCTTTAGCTCCGCGGGGGCTCGGCCTGTGCCCAAAAATAACAGAATAAATCACACAAAAAAGAATAAAAATAACAGAATAAATCACACAAACTAAAAGAAAACGACTTTAAAGCTGCGATTTTTACACAAAACTGACTCTTGTAGCTTTAATCCATGTTCTAAAGCCGTTTCCTCCTCAAAAACAGACCAGGAGTTGTGTTTTGTTTCATTCTCACATGTTTAACACACAAACCTGCAGATTTTGTGTTTCTCTCAAACTGAAAACACTCTGTTCCACCTTGTGATGTCATCATGTGGCGATACAGGAAGTGCTCCGCTGTGTTTTTAAACTCCACGCACCTTCATTTATAGAATAATTTTGGTAATTTCAGCTCCTGGAAATGCCACTTATCTCGACTGAACTAAAGGTAAAAGGAGCTGTTCACTTGAAAACTACCACTTCATGACATCACGAGGTGGAACAGAGCGTGTGTAAAAGGTCCAGTATCACACAAAACTGACTCTTGTAGCTTTAATCCATTTTCTAAAGTTGTGTTTTGTTTCATTCACACACGTTTGAGTCACACTTTATTATTAGTCTGTCACATCTACAAAGCTCAAAACGCGACGTTCCACCTTGTGATGTCATCAAGTGGTAGTTTTTTTCAAGTTAAACAGTTTCTCCTTTTACCTTTAGCTCCGTCGAGATAAGTGTCAATTCCAGATTTGCTGAAATGATCCAAATGATTCTATAAATGAAGGTGTGTGGAGTTTAAAAACACAGTGGAGCACTTCCTGTATCACCACACGATGACATCACAAGGTGGAACAGAGTGTTTTCTCAGCCTAAATCTGCAGGTTTGTGAGTTAAACATGTGAGAATGAAACAAAACACAACTCCAGGTCTGTTTGTGACGAGGAAACAACATCAGAACAGATCAGAGAGTTGTGTAATACGGGCCCTGTGAGGTAATATGAATTGGAATCAGACTCTCTACCTTCTGGTTAGTGGGTGACGCTGAGTTATACGGTTCCATTTCTTTGCGTTCACTTTGGTGCCGGTGCCAAGGAAAATAAACTTCTCTCAGGACGGAGCTTTAATTCTAAGAACACAAAATTTTGGGTGACCTCAAAGTTCCAGCTGGACGACCACAGGCGCCGCGTTTGACCTTTAGGACGGTGTAAGAAGCGCTGAACCGGAGGAAACTCGTGTGTTTATAAAAGCGGGTATTTGTGTCTGAAGGCTAATGCTAATGCTAACATAATCTAAATCTCAAAATGGAACACAAAACCACTTTATGAACGTGCGTCTCATGACAAGTCCATTGTTTTTCTCTGTAAAATCATTCAATATTTAATATTGCTAATTTATTTTCATTTAATTTAGCATTAGCATTAGCATTAGCTTTAAGACACAAATATCTACTTTTCTAAAAACGGAAGATTCCTCCAGTCAAGGTCTTAACCATGGACTGTTTATATAAATGGAGATAGCTAATCTGCTAGCCGCCGCGTCCCAAACAGGAAGTGATCATGAGCGCACATCTAGCTCCATCGGCTCCAATTCACTTTCTATTGATAAACTGTCCCTTCTCTCTGTCTCTGCTGCTTCAGACTCGTCATTTTGGTCTTAAATGTTCGTATTAATCCACTACATGATCCTGGGGTTAATTTTTATTTTTTATTTTGAGCTTTTATTAATTAATTAATTTATTATTATTATTATTATTATTATTATTATTATTGGTTATTTTATTTTATTGTTATTTTGGGTCTATTTTTGGTTATTTTGAGGGGTTTTTTGTTTTGTTTTTTGTTTTTTTTTTATTAAAAACTGTCCCCTCTCTCTGTATCTGCTGCTTCAGACTCGTCTTTTTTTTTTTTTTTTTCAGTTATTTTGAGTTTTGTTTTTTTAACTTTGTTTTTTTAGTTGGGATTTTTTGAAATGTTGAGGGTTTTTTATTTTTATATATTTTTTTTGTTATTTTTATTATATTTTTATTTGTTATTTTGAGTTTTGGGGGGTTATTTTATTTTTTTATTTTTTTTAACTGTCCCCTCTCTCTGTCTCTGCTGCTTCAGACTCATTCTGGTCTTAAATGTTCGTATTAACCCTCTACATGATCCTGGGGTTTTTATTTCACTATTGTGTCTGTAAATCAAGATCTGAACATTAATAACAGACAAATCAGGTCCTTCTTTCCCCGAGGTCGCTCCTGTTAGCGTTAGCAACAGGTTTGATTGACAGTGTTGCTAAGCGCCCGCTCCCTGTTAAACCAGTGGTGTGAGGCGGGAACAACAACATCATATCGATTTATTTTAGCGTGACTTGGAAATCTCGAAAACGCAGTGAATGGAGCGGGAAGTGTGAAACCGGCCGGCGTTTGTCCACAGATCTGAAGGTTGATGGTTCGAATCCCACTCTTGACATAAACATCATTGGTTGAGCGTCAAATCCACTGATCCATAGGTTGAACGCTGCTGTTGTGTCCTTGGGCAAGACACTTAACCTGGTGTATGAATGTGTGTGTGTGTGTGTGCGGTTCCTTGATGTAAAACGCTAAAGGTGGAAAAGCTCTGTGTAAAAAATGTTTCCCGTTTCCCGTGTGTTGTGCGAAGAAAACCCAGAGTTCGAGGAAAAACTGAAGTGTTTTTCCTGTTTGGACGGGGCAGGGGTCCGCGCTGTCTCACCCTCGGGGCCAGTCCGCCGCTCTTTGTGAGACTCAAGGGCCACTTTGTGAACTAAATCTCACTTGATCCGTCACATAAAGTTCTCCGGGGATGACGAGGAGCTTAGAGCCTCAAACCTGCGGCCGGCTCAAGACAAAGAAGGAATGTTTGGGGTCAGGGGGTTCACGGCCCTCGCAGCTCGGATTCCAGAGGGTTTTTTTATGAATTACAGCTGCGTTTGCTGTAAAAACTTGCGCCTGCTGCTTGTAACTGAGACAATTACCTTAAAAAAAATCCCACCGATGCCAAAACTATGTGAAAGGAGGAGCGTCGATTCCAAAGAGCAGATGGAGCCGAGTGTGGACTGTGCGGGATGGGCTCGGAGAATTAGTCAAGTTAATGTTTCTTTTTTTTTCCGTGACCCACTTCAGCTCACGTTTGTGTTTGCACAGAGGGGTTTTTACAGCGTGTGTGTGTGTGTGTAACTAACCGTGACCTTTGACCTGAGCTGAGAGGCAGAGTACAGTTCACAAAAGTCGACAAAAACACCGGAGAACAATCCCGACGTTTGAAAATACCGTGTCTGCAAAGTCTCTTAACAATTTAAAACCATTATTACAAAGGCGTTTGATCAGATCTGTTCATTCGATTTGTTCTGTCGGACTCGTTTTCCGTCGTTTAATCACCTCTTTATGTTCTCCATTAGTCGCGTTTGTTTTAGTTCAATAACGTCCCGTATCTTTGCTCGATAAACGACGTCTTTAACGCAGCCCCGCAGGAATAAACCCGGAGGTGTGACGTCTGAAGAATGTGACAGATCCATCTCTTCAATCCGACGTCTGGAAATGTTTGATTAAGGAACGAAAAACACAATCTTATTAAAAACATGTGGAACCACTGAGTCCAACCGAACAAATTGAATTGATTTATCTGATCACTTACATTTTAAAGCTGTGAAGAAAAACACAGACTCTTCAAGATCCTGTTTTACCATTTTACACCAAATATAAACTGTTTTTAGGTGAAAAATAATATAATAATATAATAATAATAGTTATATATAAAGGACCTGCCACATTCACACATTTTACAGTTCGATATATCGCTTAAGTAAATATAGACGATGATAATCAATAATAAACTCATTTACGCCACGGACACAAAAACCAAGAGCAGATTTAAACCACAAAAATTATTATAAATCTACAGTATTGTTAAAAAAAAAATCATGAGCTGCGATAAATAAACGTCAGAATGAAACACTTCAGTCGTTAGTTTGTGTTTGTGATGTTAAATCAAACTTTTAAATCTGATCAAATAGACAAAAAATAAACTAAAATAACTAAAGTAACAGGATAAATACTGACCCCAAAAAATATTGTTCCAGCTTTTATAAACTGAACAACTTGATTTAGTGATTTATAAATATTATAGTCCTTATAGTTTTATGGATGAGGGGGTCGCTCCTGTTAGCCTTAGCAACAGGTTTGATTGACAGCGTTGCTAAGGCGAATGCTAAGCTAAGAATTGGTCATTTGTAGTGTGTGTGTGTGTGTGTGTGTCGGGGTGTGTGAGTGTGTGTGTGTATTGATTACATTGTTTACATTTTATTTTGTATTTCTCACCTGCTCAGGGACGACGGGGGATGTTTGTGCACACTGTCCCCGTCAAATAAACTAATAAAGAAAGAAAAGAAAGAAAGAAAGAAAGAGAGCGCCCACTTCCTGCTAAACCAATGATGCGAGCGGGAAGGGGCGTGACCTTCAACAGCCTCGGTCCTGATTGGCTCTTTTGTTGCTATGATACTTACAGCCGAAAATAAACACCTTTTTCCGCACCGGCACTGATATCCGACACCAGGATCAGGTCGGAGCGTCGCTGTAAATAGTTTCAAGTACAAGTTTTGTGATGTTTTTAAATGACCAGGTCAGAATCTGCTCAGTTTGACTTAATCTTCTTTTCCACGCCGTCTGTTCATACGGCGAAGAAGCTGTGACATCGATACGGTCGTCCAGTCGACCATAATTGAATCCAACCGCCAACCAACTGAAAACGAATTTCTGCTCGCCCCCAAAATCCCCCGTGGCTCCGCCCATCAGCGCCGCACGCTGTAAAAATACACCGTTTCTCACATGTAACTAGAATGGATGAGTCCACTGAGGCCAGGGGCAGGTGACGGCGCCATTTATCCACCGCAATAGAGACGCTCTGTTTTCAAACGGCAAACAGCAGGGTCCCTCGCTCTCTCTCTCTCTCTCTCCCCTGTCCCTCTCTCTCCCCTGTGCCTCTCTCTCTCTTTCCCCGTCCCGCTCTCTCTTTTCTGTCCCTTTCTCTCTCTCTCCTGTTTCTCTCGTTCTCCCCTGTCCCTCTCTTTTCTCTTTTTTTCCCCTGTCCCTCTCTCTCTCTCCCTCTTTCTATGTCTCCTGTCTCTCTTTCTCCACTGTCCCTCTCTTTCTCTCTCCCTCTCTGTCTCTCCCTCTCCTGTCCCTCCTCTCCCTCTCCTCCTGTCTCTCTCTCTCTTTTTCTTGTCCCTCTCTCGCTCTCTTTCTCTCTCCCCTGTCCCTCTCTTTTTCTCTCCCTCTCTCTCTTTTTCTCTCTCCTGTCCCCCTGTCCCTCTCTCTCTCTCTTTCCCTCTCCCCGTCCCTCTCTTTTTCTCTCCCTCTCTCTCTTTCTCTCTCCCTCTCTCTCTCTTTCTCTCCCTCTCTCTCTTTCCCTCTCCCCGTCCCTCTCTTTTTCTCTCCCTCTCTCTCTCTCCCCTGTCCCTCTCTCTCTCTCTTTCCCTCTCTCTCCCCCCTCCCTCTCTCTCTCCCTCTCTTTCTCTTCTTCTCCCCGTTGCCCCAGACGACCTGCAGTGCCCGGTGCCAGTGTCCAGGAGCAGCCAGAGGAGTCTTGTCTTTAGCTGTGCCTTTTCTCAGACGGAGCCGTTACGAGCCGAGTGTGTGGAGTGGGGCTCCAGCTCACGGTGCTAATAATCGTCGGGGAGTCGTGTGACGGGAAAAACGCGGCTCCTCAGACTCGCGCTTGGCAGGAAAACGTTGGATGTTCTTTTTGTCGCATTGAGGCTTTAATGATACGTTTTAGTCTAAAATTCTTAGGTTTAGATTTGAGCCGTAGAGTTGAGCCGTAGAGTTGAGCCGTAGAGTTGAGCCGTAGAGTTGAGCCGTAGAGTTGAGCCGTAGAGTTGAGCCGTAGAGTTGAGCCGTAGAGTTGAGCCGTAGAGTTGAGGTGTTTGGTGTTTGAAGTAGGACGCAATTTCCACAAGACGAGATACGAGATTTTGCTGCACGAGATTTTGGAGAGACGAGATTTTAAGATCATTTTTAAAACTGAAGCCTGTGTCTGAATGTCTCCCCCAGCCCCTGACCCCTGACCCCTGACCCCTCACTCACTCTTTATCAGACTCTACAGAGACTCAGGTCGTTACTTTCAGGTCATGTGACTCCGGTGCCGTGTTTCTATTCGTCGGCTGCATTTAAACGACACTTACGTCACTCCCGGCGCGACGAGGCCCGTACCGTTTAATGCACCTGACAAACGCGGCCGACAAATGTGCCCTGCGTTTCCATGGAGACCAGCGAAGCGTGTATCCGAGCGGACTTCGCGCACGTCTGTCTCCCATCATGCACCGCGCGTCACTTCATCTACGGGAGAAACGAGGTATTTTTCTTAAAGTTACGTAATACTCGCTACAATCGGGAGGAAATCGCCTTTAACGTTATATTTGTCTGTTGATATTCAAAGGGAAACATTAATTCCTCACTTCATTCAGTCTAAACGGAAATAAACGACGACGACGACGACGCCTCGACTCTTCTTCAGTTAAATAATAAGTCATTAAAATTAAAACTGTAATTATTTCTCAGTCCATTTTACACGTTTAGTCCCGTTAGTCAGAGGTCGTCACGATTTCTAGGCGGCGTAATGTGGGCGCGCAGACAGAGGTTGACGTACGCTCCGTGGCGCCCTTCGTAGGCCGGGTCCTTTAAACCGTACTTTGAAGTGTGCAACCGTCGAATTGAGACACGACATTGGGTGAATAAAGTTTAAACTCTGATAAAACTCGATTTGCGTCATAAATACTGATCAGACTGAACTGGAACGAGACTTTATGGACTAATAATCAGACACGTTTATGTCGATCTGGATCTCACATACGCTAAGCTAAGCGGGTTAAGCTAACAGTTTATTTAGTGTTTTATTCATAATCAGGATCAACAGTGAGATAAACCAGCTTCTGTCGGCTTCATTCTGTCGTGTTGTTGTTTTTCCAAGCTGGACCAGCACTGGACTCTACTTTTCAAGGTGCATTGTGGGAAAATTTGAGCACTGGACCATCAGACGCCGCTAAAACTTTCAGATACAGCCTGAACGATTCAGTTTACAATGTTTTACTGATTTGATTTAATATGTTTGTTTCTACTTTTCTTTTTTTCTTGGAACTGTGAAAGATTTAACTCCTCAGCACGTCACTGCGTTTTGATCCAATCCAAACGTAAACACATGGAAGAAAAAATAAATCTCACAAGATAATTTTTCTCACGTGCTCAGAGTTTTGTACCGTCCCCAGTTGGGAGCAGAAAGTCGACAGCTGTTCAAGGGTTTGAGTCAAAGCTGCGAACTCGTGTGAACTGGAACAAACGACTACTACTCATGTTAAAAATGTGTCCAGACTTACTCTGGAGTTATCCGGGCATGGGACCAGCACAAAATGACACTGAAAAATGAAAATTGCATCACTCTGCATCAATCAAACCTGTTGCTAACGCTAACAGGAGTGACCTCGGGGAAAGAAGGACCTGATTTGTCTGTTATTAATGTTCAGATCTTGATTTACAGACACAATAGTGAAATAAAAACCCCAGGATCATGTAGAGGGTTAATACGAACATTTAAGACCAGAATGAGTCTGAAGCAGCAGAGACAGAGAGAGGAGACAGTTAAAAAAAAAAAAAAAACTCAAAATAACCTAAATTAAAAAAAAATAAAAATAAAAAATAAATCTAAATAAACTCAAAATAACTTAAAAAAGAAAAAATTCAAAATAACTAAAATAAAAAAACTCAAAATAACAAAAAAATTAAAAAATGAATAAAAATAAACTCAAAATAACAAAAAAAAATAAATGAAATAACAAAAAAATAAATAAAATTTTAAAATCTAAATAACTCAGGATCATGAAAATGACGAGTTTGACAGCAGCAGGTACAGAGAGAGGAGACATTTACATAGAAAATGAACTGGAGCCGATGGAGCTAGATGTGCGTCCACGATCACTTCCTGTTTGTAACGTGGTGGCTAGCAGGTTAGCTATGTCCATTTATATAGTCCATGGTTAAGGCCTTTAGTACAATGTAAATACTTGACTGGAGGAAGCTTCCGTTTTTAGAAAAGCAGATGTTTGTGTCTTAAAGCTAATGCTAATGCTAAATTAAATGAAAATAAATTAGCAATATTAAAATAGCGCAACCATCTGAATGATTTTACAGAGAAAAACAATGGACTTTTCATGAAATGCACATTCATAAAGTGGTTTTGTGTTCCATTTTTGGGATTTAGATTAGGTTAGCATTAGCATTAGCCTTGATGAGTTGATGGAGCCGGGAGTGCGCCCATGATCACTTCCTGTTTAGAACGCAGCGGCAGCAGGTCAGCTACGTCCATTTATATAAAAGGTCTATGGTTTCTCCTCGAGACTCATTGAAGGATGGGTCAAATGCAGTGGACACTTGACCTAAACTTAACCTGACTTAAGCTTCTCAATCCAGTACGAGGAATTATAAGCCGCTCTATGAATTAACTCCAAATGGAACAACTTTTTCCCATGTTTGCGCCGCGTCCAGCCCTCCAGCCTCAAAGGTCAGGTCTATTAGGGGCCCCAGTGGAAAATCTTGTTCAGTTTTAAGAACACGAAGAGCTCCCGCGGTTGTAATTTGGGTCAGTTTTTAGTTCAAACTGTTTTTTGGGATTAGCCTTTGGTCTTGTTTGCTCTACTCACTTTGTTCAAGAGCATTTATCTGAAATGTTTATTTAACTTTGCATATTCTCTCGGGAACCTCCCCTTTTCCTGTTTTGTTTATGCTTCTGTGTGGGACCCTTGACGTCACTCATCATAAACTAGTTTGAACTCGCGCTGCCTCCTCCTGGACGCTAATCCACTGATGGACTTAAACTTGTCCAGATTTGAAGTAAAGTATGAGAAGAGACGAGTCCATCAAGGAAACCTACTGACAAACTCTTTGAAATTTACACTAAAGTTGTAGGAAAAATGTTTGTCAAACTTGATGATGATGATTAAATGCATTGAGGTCACGCTGGGGGAGTTCTACGTGTATGTCTCTGGCAGAATGTTCAGCAGTTACCATGGTGAATGCACACATTAGCAAACGCAGCCAAAAAAGTTTCAAGATCGTCTAAAAACTCTTGGTAAAAAATGCAAAATGGATGTTTAGGAGGTTGATTTTACACAAAAAAGTGAAAGTAACTCACTGAAAAACTGTTGGCTAATGCTAATGCTAACGCTAATGCTAGCTTGAGACTGTAACGTCATTTGAGGGTGACTTGTTTAACAGCACAAATCAACTCATCTTTTGTAGTTCAGATAAGTCGGACTTTAATCTGAGCTTTATTTTAACGCAGTCTGAACAGAAAGAAGTAACAACACCTCAGACAGAGCAGTGCCCACTGTTAGCATCACACCCCTTTAGGAATGTTGATGACATCAGTTGCGAAGTTTCAGTTGTATCATTCTAATTATGTGCAAGTTAACACAAGAATGAAAGTGGATCAGCTCTGTGTTATGTTCTATGCTACGATGAAATTTACTTCCTGATTTTCCAGTTCAAACAAGATCAAACTGTTTATATAAATGGACGTAGCTAACCTGCTAGCCTCCGCGTTACAAACAGGAAGTGATCATGGGCGCACGTCCATCTTAACCCGCTCTACATGATCCTGGGGTTTTTATTTCACTATTGTCTGTAAATCAAGATATGAACATTAATAACAGACAAATCCGGTCCTTCCTTACCCAAAGTTACTCCCGTTAGCGTTAGCGACAGGTTTGATTGACAGCGTTGCTAAGTACCCGCTACCTGCTAAACCAGTGGTGTGGGCGGGAAGGGGCGTTACCTTCAACAGCCTCGCTCTGGATTGGCTCTTTGGTTGCTATGATACTCACGGTCGGAATTCCAAATAAAAAACTTGGCTCCAGATTAGCCGCTATAACTGCTAGCCTGGATGAGCTTCATTTTGAACGCCGTGGTGATGTCACTCTCACTCTGTCCTCTTCTTTACTCTGTCGGTGGCAGAGATGGAAGGTGCGTCTCATGCCAGCGCTGAGTGTAAATACTTATACAGTAGTTAAGTGAAGTTGTTGGCGTGGAGTTGGCGGTTGCTACGGCGATGGTGTTTGGCGCAGAGGCATAAATCAGGCCGAGCGCGAGGGCCGGGCTCCGATGTGCCCTCGCTCATGGTTTGACAATCGAGGCCTTTGTGAGGGGAACGTCAAACCTGGAGACGACGGGGTTTAGAACCAAACACAACATCCAGAAACATGTGATTTTATATGAGAAATGTGTTTTATTAAAGGAATATTAGTTCAGTTTTTTCATTTTTTAAATTGTTAAATGTATAAAGAGGAGGTATTTACTTCTGCGGGGTATTAAAGAGGAGGTATTTACTTCTGCCGGGTATTAAAGAGGAGGTATTTACTTCTGTGGGGTATTAAAGAGGAGGTATTTACTTCTGTGGGGTATTAAAGAGGAGGTATTTACTTCTGTGGGGTATTAAAGAGGAGGTATTTACTTCTGTGGAGTATTAAAGAGGAGGTATTTACTTCTATGTGGTATTAAAGAGGAGGTATTTACTTCTGTGGGGTATTAAAGAGGAGGTATTTACTTCTGTGGGGTATTAAAGAGGAGGTATTTACTTCTGTGGGGTATTAAAGAGGAGGTATTTACTTCTGTGGGGTATTAAAGAGGAGGTATTTACTTCTGTGGGGTATTAAAGAGGAGGTATTTACTTCTGTGGGGTATTAAAGAGGAGGTATTTACTTCTGTGGGGTATTAAAGAGGAGGTATTTACTTCTACGGGGTATTAAAGAGGAGGTATTTACTTCTGTGGGGTATTAAAGAGGAGGTATTTACTTCTGTGGGGTATTAAAGAGGAGGTATTTACTTCTGCGGGGTATTAAAGAGGAGGTATTTACTTCTGCGGGGTATTAAAGAGGAGGTATAGATCAATCTTCATGCTTCATTTTGTTGTTTTGAACATTCTATACTTGCCCAAAATACCATATTGTTATTTTAGTTTCACTTTACTTTCTGACACTCTGAGCCCTCCCTTTGCTCTCTGCGCTAAGCCCCTCCCCCTTCAGAGCACCATCACAACACAATCAGCTGCATCGCACTAATGAAACTCCTGCACATCACACCAGGTTTGTGAAGTCGTAGTGTACAGTTTTGTGTCATGTTTTTGTATATTTATGGAGGATTGTCCTGTGGGAGCGTGACGTCACGTAGGCTTGTGGGCGGAGCTTCGTACAGAATCTTACATCTAACCATAAGATGGGTTCGAATAAGGCCTGAGAGAGATCGCTAGATTACTCAAACATGACATATAAAACATCCTCAGACATGTTTTTGATGAAGGAACAGTGTTAGAACATGGCAGAAACCTAAAAAAGAACACGATTTTTGCTTAATACCCAACTTTAAAGCAGCACCTCATAACTTTCTGGTGGCTGCGCGACTCCAGGGAAATCGAAAGTTTAAACTAAACTTCAAAACGGTCTCCGCAGAGATGGATCTGGTTTGTTCCGTACTGTGGAACTTTTTATCTGAAGCAATTTCCATGGGGACAAGCAGGTGTCAAATTTGTCTAGTAAAATACGCTCATTTCTTTTTATTTAAGGAAAAGACCAACAACACAAAGAAAAACAAACAAAACACATAACTGCACAAACATTAAAACAGGAGCTGATCTAAATGTTTATCTCCACATTATTAAAGTGCGTTATACTGTGGATTCGACGTTTCCAGGCTCCCGTATCGTTTCCAGACCCGATTTCCTCTGCAGTCGTGTCATCTGAGAGCGCTCACCTTCGCCGCCCTCCATCTTGATTCTCAGAAATAGATCTGCCGGCGCTTTGCTCTGCGGTCTTGTACAGAGGGCTCACCTGGTTTCACTTAGCTTAGCCTCGATTCGCACTTAGCACTGAGCACTGAGCACTTAGCACACAGCTGTTTCCTTTCACGTGTCAGGACAAGTGACCTTTGCCCCCTGAATACCCCCCCCCCGTACACTGCACTGGCTACGAGGCGCTAATCCACTCACACCGGAGTAAAAGTAAAAGTACAGGCCGCTCCATCAAGAAAACCTATTTAAAAACACATTGAAATATAAACAAAATCTGTGTAAAAAAATGTGTTTGTGTTCTACATGTGTGTCTATGGTTGAATGTTGCGCTGCCCAAAAAAGTTGTAAGATCGTCTGAAAATACAAAAATTGATTTAAACAGTGTTTTTACAGGAGCCTGTGGTCAATCTGAGCGTTTGTGGTCGTGAAGTTTGATTTTTACACAAAAAGGAGAGAGTTACTGGCTAATGCTAATGCTAGCTAGCTTGTGACTGTAATTTGAGAGGGATGTTTAACAGCACAAACCAGATCACCTGTTGTAGTCCAGATAAGTCGGCTCTTTATGGCGTGTTTAATAAAACTCAGATTAAAGTCTAACAAAGCCTCAGACAGAGCAGTGCCTACAGTTAGCATCACACTCCCATCAATTATAATATGATTCAAGAAAGTACAGTACAGTTTGTCTAATTAACACAATAATCAAACCGGATCATCTCTGTTCTTTTATATTCTGTGTTTATTTACAAAAAGTTAAATTTTAAAAAGTCAAAGATAAACAAAGGCGTTGATCTGTGTTTTCCTCCCGTTAAATCCAACCTCCGTGCCAACCTCCGTGCTAACCTCCGTGCTAACATCCATGCTAACCTCCGTGCCAACCTCCGTGCCAACCTCCGTGCTAACCTCCGTGCCAACCTCCGTGCCAACCTCCGTGCTAACCTCTGTGCCAACCTCTGTGCTAACGTGCGGGCTAACGTGCGGGCTAACGTGCGGGCTAACGTGCGGGCCAACCTCCGTGCTAACCTCCGTGCCAACCTCCGTGCTAACCTCCGTGCTAACCTCCGTGCTAACCTCCGTGCTAACCTCCGTGCTAACCTCTCAAACCAAAGGCAGCTCTCGGCTCGTCCCGTGTGAGTGCAAACATGTGTGTGCTTGAGTGTGAGGTATGCGCTCCGTCCCACGGGACTCCGCGCTTCCAGGGAACGTTTCCAAGTATTTCTCCGTCTCACACTGCCCCTCCCACTGACCGCAGATCTCTCCTCTGCGTAAACACGAGCCGGAGGTCGGGGTCGGACTTCATCAAACCTTAACCGGCCTCTGTGCCCTCGTGACGGGAACTTTTTCTTCATTTGGCGGGATTGAAACTGTTGTAAATATAAATTATAGTTTTGTACCAATATAGAAGCAGTTTGCCAAGAAAAGTTGGAATATGTTGAAAGTAACAGAAGTAGAGATTCTTTCCAAAGGTTCGGCATAAGCTGAGACTGTTTATATAAATGGACAGAGCTAACCTGCTAGCCGCGCGTTTCAAACAGGAAGTGATCATGGGCACGACTCCAGCTGCATCGACTCTGGCTCCAATTCACTTAAAAAATCTTACAATGTTCGTATTAACCCGCTCTACATGATCCTGAGTTATTTAAAAAATTTTAATTAATTAATTAATTTTTTGTTATTTATTTATTTTTTTTGTTATTTTGAGTTTATTTTTATTCATTTTTTTATTTTTTATTTTTTGTTATTTTGAGTTTATTCTTTTTTTATTTTATTTTTTTAAGTTATTTAGATTATTATTTTTTTAGTTATTTTGAATTTTTTATTTTTTTTTAAGTGATTTTGAGTTTATTTAGATTTTTTTTTTTTTTCCTTTTGGTTATTTTGAGTTTATTTTATTTTATTTTTTTTAAGTTATTTAGATTATTATTTTTTTAGTTATTTTGAATTTTTTATTTTTTTTAAGTGATTTTGAGTTTATTTATATATATTTTTTTTTTCCTTTTGGTTTTTTTGAGTTTATTTTATTTTATTTTTTTTAACTGTGTCTCCTCTCTCTGTCCCTGCTGCTTCAGACTCATTTTGGTCGCTCCTGTTAGCGTTAGCAACAGGTTTGTTTGACAGCATTGCTAAGCACCCGCTCCCTACTAAACCATCGATGCGGAGCGGGAAGGGGCGTTACCTTCAACATCTTCGCTCTGGATTGGCTCTTTGGTTGCTATGATACTCGCGGTCGGAATTCCAAATATGAAACTCTGCTCCAAATTAGCCGCTATAACTGCTAGCCTCAATTAGCTTCATTTGGACCCGAACGCTGTGAGAAAGAAACACATTTTTTCTGATATTCAACAAAATAAAGGTGTTTTCTTATATTTGTATTTGACAGAGAGTTGCTAGGTAACAGTTATGGAATTTCCTCGTATGACGCCACAATTTCAAACCAGGAAGTAACACGGTGAGCTTAAAAAACGTCCAAATTGAGAAACCGATTGTGAATGTTTCTGCAAAAATCTTAAATATAAAGATGTTAACTGCGTTTGAGTTCGATGAGGAGGCGTCTTTAGGACACACACTTTGGAACGCTGCCATGTCCGTGTCCTAAACATGATCCGCCCGACTCCGGCATCTGGTGTAGTTTTGAGGGTGGAGAGCTGTGTTTGACTCCAGAAATCCTCGCTGGACTAAACACGTGCTGCCGATCGCTGAGGGTGTGGAAAAAACTCTGAAAAGTGTCTGACCCAAACTGCACTGACAAGACCACCCCTGCAGGGGGCGTCCGTGCAAAAACGACTATTTGTGCAGAGAAGCACCAGGAAACTGTATTTATATGAACATGGATGGACTTGTGGATGATTTAATCTGCGTTTTTTTCACAGATCCCAGGGCACTCGCTCTTTAACGTCTCTTTCTGCTGTTTGTCTCGACATATTTGAGTTTTTCTTCTGTTATAATTCTCATTTTGTTTGACATATTTTACCCGTTTGTGTGAAACTGTGATGGATGAAGTACTCAAACTCAACTTTGTAAAAAACATAATTAAAAAAACAGAGGTAAAAAGTTACTCGAGTAAAAGTATCACATGAACAAATTGACGTAATTAAAAGTATTTAAGTACCCGTTTAAAAATGTACTTCAACACAATAACAACACTTGAGTAAAAGTAAAAAGTAAAAGTATTTCAAAGTGTAAATGTCGTGATATTGATTCATATTTTGGCCACAGGAACAAATCAGTGTCTTAATTTTTCTTCTGAATTTTGCGTGTTTTATTTTTATTCAGGATTTTTCCCACAAACGTGTTAAAAAAAAACAACCTCAAATCACATGAAAAGTACTTTTTACTTTTCAGTCCAGTTCAGAAATGCAGTGGAGTAGAAAGTACAGATACTGCTCTCTATTGTACTGAAGTAAAAGTAAAAAATAATCACTGTAAAATGTAGTTAAGTAAAGTACAGATGCCTAAACATTCTACTTCAGTGTTAAAGTACACAGAAAATTCTAATAATTCCGTTTTATCCCAGGAATTTTGGTAAATCCCCAAACTGGGCTCATCACAAACATCATATTTAGATTATTTTGCTAAAGATTTGAAATGTGCTTTTAACGTTCACAGCCGTCCCGTTTGTGAGTTTGTGTTTTTTTTCTGTGCTTGAGCCGATGTTTTTCCCCGTGTTTTTCCTTCCTCCGTGTTATTCCAGCGTAAACCCCTGGACGTTTTTTTTTGGATCTGAAATATTGACTTTATATTGCGACACCTTTGACCCAGAAAGAGCCCGGGTTTGTTTTTCTGGAAATGGAGCAACATAAAGTTCAACACAGTCCATTTACATTCAACTAAATATGACACAAACAAATATGGGATGTTTTGGAGATGAGATCATAATTAAAGTTTATTTGGGGATTATTACTAACGATAAGTCATAGATGTCGACCACAGACTGTATAAAGTCAACAGAGTCACCACAGCTTCAGGTTTAGAGACGAATCTGACCACGAGTGTCATAGCAACCAAAGAGCCAATCCAGAGCGAGGCTGTTGAAGGTAACGCCCCTTCTGTCAATCAAACCTGTTGCTAACGCTAACAGGAGCGACCTCGGGGAAAGAAGGACCTGATTTGTCTGTTATTAATGTTCAGATCTTGATTTACAGACACAATAGTGAAATAAAAACCCCAGGATCATGTAGAGGGTTAATACGAACATTTAAGACCAGAATGAGTCTGAAGCAGCAGACAGAGAGGAGACAGATTACACACAGAAGGTGAATTAGCAGAAAATAAACTTAAAATAACAACAACAACAACAAAAAACCTCAAAATAACCAAAAAAATTAAGAAAATAAAAAAAACTCAAAATAACAAAAAATAAAGAAAATAATATAGAAAACCTCAAAATAAAAAAATGAAGAAAATGATAAAGAAAACCTCAAAATAACAAAAAAATAACAAAAAAAATAAAAATAACTTTAAAAAAACAATCAAACTCAAAATAAAAAAAATTTAAAAAACTCAAAATAACAAAAAATAAAAATGACTAAAAAAAATAAAAATAACTTTAAAAAAACAATCAAACTCAAAATAAAAACCCCAGGATCATGTAGAGGGTTAATACAAACATTTAAGACCAAAATGAGTCTGAAGCAGCAGAGACAGAGAGAGGAGACAGCTTTTCAATAGAAAGTGAACTGGAGCCAGAGTCGATGGGTGTGGCCATGTCCATTTATAAACACAGTCGATGATTTCAACTCCAAAATTCTGAAAAGCAGTAGAGAGAAGCAAACCCTTATTTGCCGCCTCCAGGGACCAAGAACAAGATGGCGTCCTGTTTTTATTGACCCGTTTTTCTTCTGTTTGCAGAGCTCCCGGAAAACTGGACGGACACGCGGGAGACCATCTTGGAGGGCATGACCTTTAACCTTCGACACCTGGGCATGACGTTAGTCGACCAGCCGAAGGGTCAGGAGCTCTCGGCGGCGGCGGTAAAGCGGATTGTCGCCACGGTGAGCGCCTCGTGTCGACGGATTTACGATTTACTGGTTTTACAATGTGTCAAATGGAAACACTGAATATTTCCCGACAACAGATGGAGATATCGTCCGTTATGTCATCACCGTTCAAACGCTTCAGCCGAGCGTCTAATCCCAGTGCCCTTTCCTGGAGCTCACATAAACGGACGAGATATTTAAAATGTTTGTCTTAGATGTGGAAATTCTCGCTCTTTTAACAGCTCAGGCTAAGATACGCGGCTAACGCTAGCAACTTTACGGCATAACGGTTTATTTCAGAGCGTTTTCTTCATATTCAGGATCAACAGTGAGATAAACCTGCTTTTATCGTCGCGTTCTGTCCAGTTAAAGACCTGTCTCCGTCCGCTGGTGTTTTTCCGACTCTCCCAATGCCTCATGGTCTATGGCCTTCAAATAAATAAAATAAATATACTGACCGCTCCACTGACCGCTCATGCAATTCTTTTCAAGGTGCATTGTGGGAAATTTGGAGTGCGCTACTTCTTCACTAACTGGACATTTGGACAGTTCTAAAAATGGCGTGACCTCTAAATAGTGCCCCCTGTAGGAATAGTCACAGTCATAAAAGTTGGGGAAAAGGACATTTTACTTCCACAGCTGTTTGGTTATTTCTTTGAACAGAAAAGGTGTTTTTTTTTTGTTTTTTTTCACAGTGAAACTTTATTTGCAGCTGAGCGGAAAAATCCCAAACATTGTGTTGTTCTAACAGCTGTTAGAACAACACAACACAACACACATGTTTTAAAACAAAAGCAGACCACAGCTCGATTGTGAGCTCATAGACACGTGATGAGAATGTGATGATGTCATTCTCCCACATGGGGGCGCAAGAGCCAGTTTTCCCCATTGATGACATTGTACTTTGCAATGACACATCCAAACAGAAAAAGCAAAAAAGTAGAACCTGATCAATTCTATCCGTGACTAGACCCAAGATCTCTCTGTGCTACAAAAAAACTGAATTTTAACAATATTAATTTTCGCCGCCGCACGTCACTGACCTGCAGAACGTTGTGATGTCGCCTGAAACGCTACAGTCGATAAGGACAGTCGTTTGTTTATATGTGAGGTCATGTGACTGATCCGTGTCCGTGTAGTTACTTCATGATGATACAAGAATTAAGTAGTTTAATCTGTAGAGATAGACCCATATATCGTTTCGCCGATATTTGCACTGTTTTGCTTATGGGATATCGGCCTTAACTCTCTTGCTTCGTCCGATATTTGGTTTGGACTCACCTTTTCCTGCATAAAGCTTTATTTTAACCCTTCAGTACGATGATGACGTTCACAAAATGACATTACACAGGTGCATTATGGGTCAGCAGTAAAAACAGGGCTGTATTTGTCAAAAAATAACCTGTTTTGAGATTATTATAGTTAAATTATACACAAGAGTAAAAAGTACAAACAGTATTTATGTTAGTGTTCATTTCAAAAAATACATTCATGGGGAAAATGATCAAAATCAGCCCAAAAATGTGACTTTTTTTGTATTTTTTGACTAACCAGGGCCACCGTAGACTTTTCTGTTAATAGTAAATATGTTTTTGTCTGTGGAGACTGAACTGAGCGGGAAGGACGTGTTTTTCCTGGCGCTCCGGCTCTTCACACACTCAAACATGTTGTGCCGTTGACCCCGCAGTCACTTTTGTCCTTTGACCCGATTTACAAGTGTTTCCTTCATAAAACGCTTCACAAACAGCAGCTCGGCGACGTCACCGTTTGTTTTGGAGGACGATCTCACATGACACGGCGTCCACTCCCCGCTGACCCGTCCTCCTGCTCAACCAGCTGACTCTCTCTGGTTAAAATAAAACCCACTCTTTTTTTTTTTTCTTGGAATCTTTGGGGACGGTGGGTTTCGGCTGAACGTGTCGTTTGCAGAGAATCACAAACATCTTCCTTGTACTCGGTTTGAAATCTGAAAATTTGAGCGAAACATTAACCTCTGAAAGTGTCGAGTCAAAGAAGACGACATTCCGACGGCGCCAGAGCAGAACTGGTGTCCCTCAGAGCGACGGATGAACCATTTCTGTGATTTTTCTGACGAGAGTTTAAGATGATTACGCTTCAGTTTATGTTTTATTAAGAGGATTCTGCTCAAATCTCAAACGTGTCCTGAAGAATCGAGAAAAACACTGAAATATGAACAGACAAACGAACACGAGAATCACATTTCAGAATTAAATGACTGAACCACAGGACTGTGACTTCTATTGAAAAACTGTCTCCTCTCTGTCTCTGCTGCTCAGACTCATTTTGGTCTTAAATGTTCATATTAACCCTCTACATGATCCTGGGGTTCTTTTTATTTTTAGTTATTTTGAGTTTATCTTTTTAAATGTTTTTATTTTGAGTTTGTTTGGGGTTTTTTTAAGTTATTTTTATTTTTTTAGTTATTTTTATTTTTGTTATTTTGAGGTTTTTATTATTATTTTCTTTATTTTTAGTTATTTTGAGTTTTTTTTTATTTTTTTATTTTGAGTTTGTTTGGGGTTTTTTTAAGTTATTTTTATTTTTTTGTTATTTTTATTTTTGTTATTTTGAGGTTTTTATTATTCTTTATTTTTTGTTATTTTGAGTTTTTTTTTAATTATTTTCTTAATTTTTTTTGTTATTTTGAGGGTTGTTTTTTTATTTTTTTATTTTTTTTATTTTAAGTTTATTTTCTGCTAATTCACCTTCTGTGTATAAACTGTCCTCTCTCTGTCTCTGCTGCTTCAGACTCATTTTGATCTTAAATGTTCATATTAACCCTCTACATGATTCTGGGGTTTTGGTTTTTTTTAGTTATTTTGAGTTTTTTTTTTGTTGTTTTTTTTTAGTTTGATTGTTTTTTATTATTTTAATATTTGTTTTATTTTTTTTATTTTTTTCTGCAGAATAAGACGAGTTGTTGGTGCAGTTTGGGGGGAAAATGTGATACTTCCAAAAATGAAAACCTTTGCAGTTTATGAACAGCGTCAAATAACAGTTTGGATTTTGATTCCGCTGTAATTAGGCAACGTTAAGTTTATTCAAATTCCGTTGTGTATGAATTGTGCTGAACAAAACATGAATGATTTGTTTATTTTGAGCGTTTTTTTTTTAATATTTGTCCAAGAAATGAAAAAATAAATGAAGAAAATTGTAATTCATTCAGTGCAGTTTTTATTTATTTTTTTGTTCATAATATATAATAATAATAATATAATCGTACTTTTTTTTTGTACAGGCCAAAGTCAGTGGAAAAAAGCCTCAAAAAGTCTCTCTGAAAATCTCCCCGAACGGCATCGCTTTGTACGACAGCGCCACCGACAAACTCCTGGAGAACGTGTCGATCTACAGGTGCGAAACTTAACCACCCGAGGTCACGACCCCCGTCTCGGCTATTGGATAACCTCTGACCTGTGACCTTTTGACCCACAGGATATCCTACTGCACCGTGGACAAGCTGCACGAGAAAGTGTTCGCCTACATCGCCCAGAACACGGTGAACGGGACTCTGGAGTGCCACGCCTACCTCTGCTCCAAACGGAAAGTGGTACGTTCAGCAGATTCGGGACGGGATCGTAAATAATCGTTACTACTCCGTCTGTATTTGAGCCAGAACTTTTCCCCCGTAAGCGCCGATCCCCCGTCGTATCCTCATTAATCTGTCTGACGGCGCCGCCCCGGTCTAACCTCCCTCAGGAAACCGTAGACGCCGGGCGGTTTTGTGCTGTTGTTCTGTTTAGCGCTGACATCCAGAAGGACATTTTCCCTCTCATCTTTCCCGCTCGTCTCCCCTCCTCCTCTGGGATATTATGACCGTATATTAATTCCCGAAAGTCGGACATTTTAGGACGTTAAAAGTGCCATGCGCAGCGGGAAATGTTGCTTACTTATTCAATTTAAGTATCGCCAAAGCTGCTAAAGAATGTGTCCCCGTGCGTTATCTGGGACTAATCCGGATTTATACGAGGTCCCTGTATAGAAACGAAACTACGACGAAACGAGGTCCAAACTGCAAAAAGTAGTTTCCGACCAGAGCTCCACAGACCACTAGGGGGCGCCAACAATTTGAGAATCGCTTAAAAAAATATGAGTAATAATAAAAACATTGAAGTGGACCTGCAGGGGACATATCTGTCTAGCATTTCACACTTTGTCGCCACGGTGATGGATACGTCTAATGCCATAATGTGGGATATTCTCTACAAAGCAATAACGTCTCCATAGAAACAAGCAGATGCAGACGCTCCAGATTAAAAGTTACGCACGGCGCCTTTTGAATATTGCGTAATCTTTCATTTTATCTTAAAGAGTCGTGCTGGATATTTTTGATCTGCTCTCGGACAAAAAACAGATCTGAGCTCGTCCTCGTGAAGTGTCACCACACCCACGGAAAAAGACTCCACCAACTCCACCGTCTGGAGTCGGGCCCTTTAGCCTTTAGCTTGTGTGATGGTGTAGGTGGGTTTGTGTGGTGGAGTAGATGGTGGTGTAGGTGGTGGTGGAGCTGGTGGTGTAGATACTGAGTTCTTGTGGCTCTTTGTCTCCAGGCTCAGGCGGTGGCTCTCACGGTGGAGCTGGTGGTGTAGATGGTGGTGTAGATGGTGGTGTAGATGGTGGTGTAGATGGTGGTGTAGCTGGTGGTGTAGATGGTGGTGTAGATGGCGGTGTAGATGGTGGTGTAGATGGTGGTGTAGCTGGTGGTGTAGATGGTGGTGTAGATGGCGGTGTAGATGGTGGTGGAGCTGGTGGTGTAGATACTGAGTTCTCGTGGCTCTTTGTCTCCAGGCTCAGGCGGTGGCTCTCACGGTGGCTCAGGCCTTCACTGTGGCGTTTGAAATGTGGCAAGTGGCAAAAGAAGGTAAGACCAAAATGAGACTTTAGCAAAACAGAGAACCCGACGGAAACGTTTTCTTTTAATCACAGATTTTTAGTTTGTCTTTTCTTTCATTTTATTTGCGTTTGACTTTAGAATTTAATTATTGACATGAATAGACAAACAGATGATGTACAAAAACTATAACAAATCACAAATAAAACAATTACATTTAACACATAAGAAACATGAAACAATATACTGCCCCGTCCCATCACTCCCAGTCCTGGTCCAGACCTGGTCCAGTCCTGGTCCAGTCCTGGTCCAGTCCTGGTCCAGACCTGGTCCAGACCTGGTTGAGCCCCGGTTTTGCCCCGGTCGAGTCCTGTTTTAGTCCACGTTTAGTCCGCGTTTAATCCGCATTTAGTCCACGTTTAGTTCTTGTTTAGTCCACGTTTAGTCCACGTTTAGTCCGCGTTTAGTCCACGTTTAGTCCAGGTTTAGTCCGGGTTTAGTCCAGTTTCTCTTTTGGGTTTGTCCGAGTTGTTTCTGCAGGAGGCGGGTCTGAACAGGAGGTGCTCCGGGGAAAGTTCTCATTTGTTCAAGTGTTTTTACTCCTCAAACATTTGTCATACTGTGCATTGTTACTGTGAGCGAGCTTTAATGCCATGCTGCGGAACATTCTGGGCAATGCAGTAACATCTCCATAAAGACGAGCAAATCTCCCACCAGAAAAGTCCCAGAGTTCACTTGATCTTGTTCTTTTTTATCTCTTTAATAAAACTAAATGCAGTGTTTTAACATATTTTTAACACCAAACCCTCATCGTACTTATTTTTTCTTTTTAAAACACGAGCGTCGATCTCGTTGTTTATTTTTGCACCTCCTTTACAATTAAACCCAGGCCTCGCACTTACAGCTATTACCAGAAATGACTCACAGCGTTTATCTGAAAAACACAGATGGATTTGTTTATGGCTCTAATTTTAAATCCTCACCTCACGTCTCCTGTGCGCATCGTGTTTCTGTCCGTCTTGTGTTTTTAGAAAAAGGGAAACGAGCCAAGTCTGGTTCTGCTGGCGAGTCCAGCAACAGCTCGCGTTCGGAGAGGTCCAACAGTCTGGGGAGTCTCAAAGGAACAGGTGAGTCTGCGTCTGTCTGAATAAAAATAAACACTGGGTTGTTTTTGAGCTCTTCTGGATGATATTTGTGTCCTTGTGTCTCTCAGACGTGGCCACGGACAACCTGCTGGACTTTGATGACCGTGGAAATGTGCTGGAGACCAATGGGAACGTGGAGGTGGGGCGTTTGGACAACCACCGGCCTCTAGGGGGCAGTAACGACCAGGAGTGGGTACGAGATAAAGGGGCGGGGAGAGCGGCTCCACTGGACACTTGGGTCTTGTTTCTTTTATTGAGGTTTGGTTTTAGGGGCTTTTCACATAGTGGCCCAGACTCACCTGCGCAGACAGACCCAGACTCACCTGCGCAGACAGACCCAGACTCACCTGCGCAGACAGAGACAGGAAGAGACTGTGGCTGATATTACGTTGATCCAAATCGCCTCGTCAAACGTGTCAAACAGCAGCTCTGAGCTAAACCACAGGGGACGTTTTGTCACATGTATTTTTCTCCTCCAGATGGTGAAAACTTTAAGAGAAAAACTTTAAGAGAACAATAACATGCTCTTAGCAAACTGAGCTGAATGTAACAAAAATAAACTGTATGTTTTATCAAACTTCACATTTCCACTAAATAATGTCTAGATCTATATTTTTATATTAACACATTTAACAGATTCCACGTCTGATCTCACTGCGTCTTGTTTACCATTAAAACCAGAAGTAGAATTATTCTGCAATATTTTTTTTACTTAAACCACAATTACTTATGAAATACTATATTAGAGAACCATTTTTATCATTTTAATACATTTTAACACATATGAACTTATTTATTAAACAAACCAATTGCCTTAAATGCAACACATTCATACAAATATACATGATCTGAGCTTTTTTAACCGATACAAAACACTTGAGTGTCACAGCAGAGTGTAGGTCGGCCCCTGTGTTCACACTGCAACATAATGATCCACAGCGTCAGAGTCACTGTCCACTGTGGACTCAAAGTTAAATACAAGATAAAGTAAAACTTAATGAATACATTTTTATTATCTCTGCACACAGCCTTTTATTCTAACAGTATAAAGAAGACGCCGCCTGAAACTCAATCCATCCACCTCTGGATCTTTACCGTCCTCAGTCTTATCCTTTTTTAAATTCTAAATATTTCTCATGACAGTTTTCCTTATCTACAAAAACTGTGTTATCTCTGCTGTGGTTGACCGGTCTCTGCTCAATCCTTGAGTTTAAAGTGCTCATTTTCTTTTCTGCCCCCTTGTGGTTAAAGTTGGTATTCACTAAAAACATCCCCTCAGCTAAAACTGCAGCCCTAAATTAGAAAAATCAATATTGAGCCAAGGTTATGAAATCCAGACCTCAGTATAAATGTTTAAAAATGTTTCTAAATGTTTCTGTTAATCCAAAAATACCCGTAACTTTAACATTTCGTTTCTTGCAGGAGATGGAGGACGGTTTGGACGAAGCTTTTTCCAGGTAAGAGATTTTTTTTATTTTTTTTTATTCATATATAAATTCCCCTGATGATTTACGATGATTCTCCCTCCACATTTCCGCGTTGGCAAACCTTTGTCTCGTTCTTCTTTGACCTCGTTGATTCCGTAGCTGCAGATTTTAAAAGTGTGTGTGCGATGGATCAAACCAATGTTGCTGAAATCAACAAAATGGCGGCTTTGTGAGCTTTAAACTGCTCTGTGTATTATGTGTTTTGTCCCTAGCCGCGCTCTGGATAGCTATGGTTCATGCGCAGGTAAAGCCAAGTGCTATTGTTCTTAGTCTTAGTGTAATAGTCCTAATTACTAACCTTAATCCAGCTCATTTCATTTCCGCCAAACCCGATAATCCGTGTTGTGCTGGTCACCCGGGGCTCGGGCCGATAGTGTGAAGTAGAGTTCTGTAGTTTTCATGAGTTTGCACCACAGACTGAGTAAAGAAGTGACTGAGTGAGCGTCTGATTTGTCTGTTATTAATGTTCAGATCTTGATTTACAGACACAAAAGTGAAATAAAAACCCCAGGATCATGTAGAGGGTTAATACGAACATTTAAGACCAGAATGAGTCTGAAGCAGCAGAGACAGAGAGAGAGGACATGGTTTTTATATAGAAAGTGAACTGGAGCCAGAGTCAATGGAACAGGAAGTGCTCTCATGATCACTTCCTGTTTGGAAAGTGCATTTATATAAACAATACGCTGAGTTAGAGTCAGGCCCATTTAATCATCACACAAAATGACGTTTATCTTCCTCAGTGATAAGACTCACATCCTGGAAATAGCATTGCATGTGTGTCAAATCACGGGCTAATTTTAATTATTATTATTATTATTATTATTATTATTATTATTATTATTATTCCGTGTTCTAGTCGTCCCACTGACCCACACACAGACTTTAAAGGTCCATATGACTCTATTCTCAGATCTGTTCTAATGTCGTTTCCTCGTCAAACACAGACCCGGAGTTGTGTTTTTTTTTTGTTTCATTCTCACATGTTTAACGCACAAACCTGCAGATTTAGGCTTTTCTCAAACTGAAAACACTCTGTTCCACCTTGTGATGTCATCATGTGGCCATACAGGAAGTGTTTTTAAACTCCACACACCTTCATTTCTAGAATCATTTGGATCATTTCAGCTTCTGCAATTTCTACTGAACTAAAGGTAAAAGGAGCTGTTGAATTGAAAACTCCCACTTGATGACATCACAAGGTGGAACGTCGCATTTTTGAGGTTTGTAGATGTAACAGACTAATAATAAAGTGACTCAAACGTGTGTGAATGAAACAAAACACAACTCCAGGTCTGTTTTTGAGGAGGGAACATCATTAGAAGAGTCAGTTTTGTGTTTTGTGAGATTCAGGAGCTTTAATCCTGTTTTTTTTTTGCTGATGAAGTCGTTTGTGGCTAAACACTGAAAAGTCCAGAGTTGATCCAGAGCTGAGACCCAGAGCCTAAACTCACATACCAGAGCAGATCGAGGGAATCAGGAGGAAGTCAAAAGCAGGTCATGACCCTTGAGTTTGTGTGTTTGGGTTTATATTTAAATCAGGACGAGCTGAGAGTCGTCAGTTCAAATGTGGATAATGTGAGATTGTGTCGTTTGTTTGTTTTGTCTTTTTCCTTTAACCTCATCATTTACCGTATGTAACTTTTCAACTGATTACCAAATACTTTATAATCACTTACGGGTCTCACAAAACTGAAAATGATTCTCTGATCCAAGTGTGTTGATTAAATCGCTGATAATAATATGATTTTAAATGTCGATAAAACAGTTTTCTAACTTATCGTCGTCGACCCGGTGAAAAATCTGTGGGCTCTTTTTGTTCCGGGGAGGCGCAGTTTTAGAAAATACACTGGACTGACGAACTAACGCACGGACGCCATGACGCTCAGAACATGTTTGTAAAATAAGATACGTCTGCAAAGAGCAAAACATCCTGCGTTTTCATAGGAGACGTGTGGGTTTGTGTTCCGTTTCATGCAGAACGGGCGCAGAGGGGTCGGTCGTGGATCTTTATCGTCGGTTAAAGCCGTACAGTCGGGTCAAACGCGGCGTCCGGCAAAAGTCAAAGCCGAGTCAAACAAAGTGAGATCACGGCGGAGTTTTAAAGCCTCGTCAGTCGTGTGTGTGTGAGGAGGACACGGACGAGAAACACGGCCTTGAACAAAATGACCAAACGGAGCTGATACGTCCGAGTTTCCTGTGATTACGAGAAATGACCACGTCTGTCTGGAAAACAATTTATTCTTACAAAGCTACAAAAGGTTCTGTGTTTGTATATCACACCGTCACTTTTATTAAAATCAGAAAACATAAAAAAAACAACCTTCTAAAATCATTCAGTCGTCTTTATTTTAAATTTATTTGAAATTTAAATGCAGGATACTTCAGTTTGTGGTGTCGTTTTAATGTTTATTCCGTCTCAAAATTAGCATTAGCATTAGCATTGAGACACAAACACGTCTTTTTCAAAAGTCAAGTGTCTCTGGTGAAATATTCTTTTTTTTTTTTTGGTCTAGTGTTTAACATGTGACAGTGACGTCCACCTGCAGCTCCCTGTCCACAGTCTGACCCTAACCCTCTGACCTCTGACCTCTGACCTCTAACCCACCTGCAGCTCCCCGTCCACTGTTCGATCTTTAAATATTAGTTCATTTTTTCTCATGACTCTGTAAAAATCTCAGAGATAAAACTGGACAGGAAGTAGTGACGCTAACAGGAAGTAGTGACGCTAACAGGAAGTAGTGACGCTAACAGTGCTGTAGAGGGCGCTGTTGTGATTTCGATGCAGTTTGGACACTCTTCAGTCCAGTTTCGCACATTAATGTCTCTATTTATAGTTCAGACTGGATAAAGTTAACGTTCTGCGTCCTGTCCGCAGCCTGGCCGTGTCCCGTAGTCACCCCCAGGTCCTGGACATTGGGGTGACGCCTCAGGATTGGCTCGCACAACCCGACTGGGACCGGAACGCGAACGCCAACCGCCGCAACAACTGCTCGAGTCCGTTCGGGGACGACATCTTTGCCTTCTGACCGCTGCGCCGATCGCACGAGGGTCCGGAGAGGGGACGGCCAATCACGGACGAGTTCAGGGAGAGGGACCAGAGAAGCGTCACTGTGTTTGAAACGCCCGCGTAGCTCCGCCTCTTCCTCTTGTCGCACACTTTAAACGGACTGATAGAAGTGGCCGACACCGTGGCCTCACACACCAAAGCAATAACACCCACTCACTGTTACTAAAACATTTATTTTTGTTTACTCCGTCTCATTTCATAATCAGTATTTTCTCTCTTTAGTTACAATGTATAGTTTTATAATTATTTTTAGTTGTATAATTATTTTTATATGAATAATAACAGTGTTTTGCGTTTGATTCAGTCGTTGTTTAATGTAGATTATTGTACAGACAGGCCTTAATATCGAGACAATCGGATTTGCAAAAAAACAACATTTAGATCTTATTGTGAATATGAAGCACAGACGATAATAAATGTTTTTCTACGGATTCTTCTTCGTGCAAACGTCTGTGGAGGGTCTGCTCCGGGCGTTTGGTGCAGATTCTCCACAGTGAGGCCTGTTTTGTGTGAAGAGTCTAAAGGGCTGGATCATGTGATGGTCATTTCAGTGTAAACTATAATAAACCAGCAATGTACAGAAATAAAGTAAAGATATGAAACCCCTGTGTGTTCTGATGTTTCTTTTATTTATTTTAACTCGATGTTTTTAGTAGACCGGTTCGTACAAAGATGTGGGAGCGACAGTAGCTCAGATGGTAAAGTGTTTCTCTCCTTATTCCAAGATGGAAACTGTGCGGTGAGTGTAGTCTGCAATTTTAATTTTGACCCTTTTGTGACCTCAGCCCTTTGGGAAAACGGATGGAAGGAAATGATCCATTGGTTATGATGGAGGTGTGTTTATGTTCACGTTGAGTCGGGTCCATTAACTTACATCGTCCCAATCAAATACATAAATTAATTAAAGACTGGGAGTTTAAATCGACTTAAAAAACATCATTTGTAGACGGTCAGATCATAGACTGTTTATGTAAAGGGGCGTGGCTAAAGCACCGACCGCCGCCTCCATCAATGATAATAATAATATAATGCATTGGATTTATCTTGCACTTTTTTGGACACTCAAAACACTTTACACAGCATTATTCAGTTACTATTGTAGCCACAGCTGCCCTGGGACAGACTGACTGTCAATCTGCGCCATCGGCCCCTCAGACCATCACCGACACACACACACACACACACACCACTAGGCGATGTGGGTGAAGTGTCTTGCTTAAGGACATAATCTCATAGTTTTTTGCCACTAGCGCCTCCCTGTGGCTCCTGGTGTTTCCTGCGGTCTGTCCAAGTCCTCACCAGGTCGAACCCGCTCAGCCTCTGAGATCAGACTTTGACACTGAGTTTTTTTGGCCACACGTGTCGTTTTTCTTGTGCTGCAGTTCTTGTAGAGGTCGGACTTGGTCAGTATTGACTTTCAAAATGTGAAATGTAAAATCTACAACAATAACCTTTACAAAAAATTAGTTTAGAACAAAAAAGTTTAACCTTTGTTTAAATCAGCATCATTCCAAGTGTCCCCGCAGCCCCCTGGAGTCCTCTGGGTCTGGAACCATGTGTTAGGGTTAATTTTTGTCTAATTAAACTAAAATGACATTGTTCCTCTCTAGATCTAACAGCACATATGTGTATAAACATCTGTACATTTCTCCACTGCAGTTTCATCACTTTGAGCAGCAGGGGGCAGTGTTGCGTCGTCCCTCTGCACAGACCCTCTCCTCCTCCCACCCGAGGCTGAACCCTCTCACATTCTGCTCACATTCCCGCTCCTCTTTGTCACAACATGATGTTTTAAGATGTTTTAATCAGTCACTCCACTCCCGGGTGCGCTCCCACATTTAAGGCGATAGTTCAGGTCGATAAATCCAACTTTTATTCGCTCTTCCAAGACACAGACGCACACAAATAAAAGGTTTAACGTGTGTAATATTGTCCCGAGTCTGTAACGCACCAGCGCGCGTATATAATGGGCAAAGGGGGCGTGGATATCTGCTTTAAACCCGTCAGGCGTTTATGCGTCACGGCTTTACGCACAGTCCATCAGTTTTACGCACAGTCCCTCGGTTTTACGCACAGTCCCTCATCTTTACGCACAGTCCCTCAGTTTTTAACGCACAGTCCCTCATCTTTACGCATAGTCCCTCAGTTTTACGCACAGTCCCTCAGTTTTACGCACAGTCCCTCGGTTTTACGCACAGTCCCTCAGTTTTACGCACGGTCCCTCGGTTTTACGCACAGTCCATCAGTTTTACGCACAGTCCCTCAGTTTTACGCACAGTCCCTCAGTTTTACGCACGGTCCCTCGGTTTTACGCACAGTCCATCAGTTTTACGCACAGTCCCTCAGTTTTACGCACAGTCCCTCAGTTTTTAACGCACAGTCCCTCAGTTTTACGCACAGTCCCTCAGTTTTACGCACAGTCCCTCATCTTTACGCACAGTCCCTCATCTTTACGCACAGTCCATCAGTTTTACGCACAGTCCCTCAGTTTTACGCACAGTCCCTCAGTTATTACGCACAGTCCCTCAGTTTTACGCAAAGTCCCTCAGTTTTACGCACAGTCCCTCAGTTTTTAACGCACAGTCCCTCATCTTTACGCACAGTCCCTCAGTTTTACGCACAGTCCCTCGGTTTTACGCACGGTCCCTCCCTGGCACGCGCACGTTCCTTGCCACGTTCCAGTTTCTTATATGTGGACCGGACCCTGGAGAGGTTGTAGTCACGCGGATTGCTCTCCACTAACAGGCTGCAGTCCAGTGAAGTGAGTCTTTTCCCCCTTACAACAGGCTTGCTTCACCACCTGCATTATTTAAGAGTCTTCCTCCTTAAAGGGAAGCTGTGCTCAGTTTTGGTGAAGGCACGAGCTTAAATGGACACGCGCACAAAGCCTGGTTCACTGAGGCGCAGAGGTGTAAGCTGATGGACACAGCTGAAGGTGTCCGGTAAGCTCTGGCCTCAGGGGGTCGACAGAAGGGTTTCAGATGTAAGAGCCATTATTTCTGTGCTGCTTCTTCACCGAGAATATTGTGTTGATTGGAGTCTGTTCTGTTTCACTGTAAAAAAAAACCTGCACAGAATGATTTTTAAATGTGTTTGGACTGAAGGAAACATCATGTACTGGACAAAGGGACATTTTATTGTATTTTCCTGCTGATGTTAGTCTTATGATGTCAGTGTAAAGAAATGTGTGTTTTTAATGTGTGTTCACCTGCACATGGAGCTAAATCTGGTACAAATCATCTTTACCTTTGTAAGATTAATGAATTTGTACATGATCACTGACAAATAAAGAAGAAAGAAAGAGTAAAGTTTAATCCAACCTCAACACTCAATAACTGACCAAAACAAAAGTGTTAGTTCCTCATATTGGGTCAGAATAAGTCTATGGGGAAAATAAATGCACTGTATGAAATGTCTCTATAAGGGACGACTCCAAAAACTCCCTGAATTTCTCACCTGCTTATTAATTATTGATACAGAAACATTTAATCCGAGATCACATGACTGCACAAGGTGAAGGACGAGCTGCTCCAGGACTGAGACGGGAACGAGGATTTTAGCTTCACAAAAATGGAACAAACTCCAAGAACAAGGAAAACTGGAGACTTTGGTCCCACAGTCGCTGTTTAATAATCTAATAATGAACTTATATCACCACAGCTGCTCCTGTTTTTAATGATTTATATGGACTTGTTTACTTGTTTAGTTTGTTTTTTTCCTTGGTTATCCTGTATAAATAAAGAGAGAACGCAGGATTTGTTTTTTATTTTTAGCCTTTGTCTTTTGACCAAAATGTACTTCTTTTTAGTTTTATATTTGTGTTTTTTCCATCTTATTTTGTCTTAACTGTTACTTTTCATTTATTTTTACGTGGTGTTAATCAGAGACTTGTTCCTTGGCCCACACTCTGTTGAAATGTGCCTCAGCCCAAACTCAAATCCAAAGTGACCTCAAACTCGTCTTGGTTCTTATTTACTGGACACGTAGCAGAAGCTCAGCCCCGACTGTCTCTGGAGGACGGACACAAAGTAAAGGGCAGAGTGAGGACGGAGCAGTGACCTGAACAGACTCAGCCTCTCCTCAAACCTCAGGCCTCATGGAGCAAAATATAGAGATTTTTTGTGAACAAACTCAAAATCTATCAGTGAGAAAACGTTTTATTTTGTTTTATTTTCCATTTTGAAGAACTTTTTTAAATTTTTTATTTCGGTTTTAACATGTATTTCCATTTACAGAACCATTGTTCCACTTTGTACCTGTTTCTGACCGTGATTAGTGTGACACTTGTGGCTCATGTGGCTCATGTGGCTCATGTGGCTCATGTGGCTCATGTGGCTCATGTGGCTCATGTGGCTCTGCCGCTCACACTTGTTTTAACATTGTTGGTTTAATATAAAGTTTAATGAACAAATGTGCCACTATTTACAGTAATAATAATCTTTGGTCTGTAAAAAAATGTTTTTTGTGCCAATGTTGATTTTATCTGTTTGTAGAACAAGTTGTTACTGTCCATAAATTTCTGCCTTTGTCGCTGTTTTAAATGGCATAAAAAAACCCGTCTCCTGAGACCGTTCTGTCCACACTCACATGTGGAAACAGAACAACAGCGTCAAAGCTGCTGTGGACGACCCCATAGTTTAAATCTGTGTGAGCACAAACTCAGACTCAGACTTTACTCTTAAATCAGACGTGTTCTTCAAACTGTTCAGATGTTTCTCATGTTCTGGTCGTTTCTTCTCGTTGAGTCTCTGAAGTTTAATTTGGACTGATTCATGTTTGAGTTTAATCTTTAATCCACTATTTTCAAGACGCCATTTTGTCGATCTGCCCCCGTTTAACCTCCACCTGGACACGCCCACTGTGCCACGCCCACTGTGACACGCCCACTGTGACTATGCAAACAACTACTAGCATGCTAACAGTGTTTCCTCTTTCTTAAACGCTTTAAAGACGTATTTTGACCTCAGGAGCTTTTTAAACAGTTGATCTGTGTCGGGGCAGGAAACATCTGCTTAAACTTCACGCTTAAAATGTTTGTGTTTGTGTGAAACAAAAACGTTCTCCCACCGACTTAACATTGCGTCACATTGTAATTAGTCCATGACCCACTTCAAGCACAAAAACAACAACAACAACAAAAAAGAACGACTTCAAACTTTGAAACTAGGTCCACGTCGTCTCTGATTCTCTGCAGATAAATTTAACAGTTTGGGGTCGACATTTATCTCACGTGTCTGAGAAAAGAAAAGAGCGAGATGTGGAGTTTGCTCTTTTAAGGGTCACACAAACGCACAAACACACACACAAACACACACACAAACACACACACACACACACACACAAAAACACACAAACGCACAAACACACACACAAACACAAACACACACACACACACAAACACACACACAAACACACACAAACGCACAAACGCACAAACACACACACAAACATATACACACACAAACACACACAAACGCACAAACACACACAAACGCACAAACACACACATATACACGCACACACAAACACACACACACACATATACACGCACATCCACACACACTCGTGCTTCTCCTCTTGGCTGTGCACATTATCAGAGCAGCGTCTCTGTGTGTGTCTGTGTGTGTGTCTGTCTGTGTGTGTGTCTGTGTGTGTGTCTGTCTGTGTGTGTGTCTGTGTGTGTGTCTGTCTGTGTGTGTGTCTGTCTGTCTGTGTGTGTCTGTGTGTGTGTCTGTCTGTGTGTGTCTGTCTGTGTGTGTCTGTGTGTGTGTCTGTCTGTGTGTGTGTCTGTCTGTGTGTGTGTGTGTGTATATGTTTTTATGTGTGTGTGTGTGTCTGTGTCTGTCTGTGTGTGTGTGTGGGTGTCGGGGTGCGTCGGTGTGTGTGTGTGTGTGTATTTTTCCCTCTCCCCCAAACTCATTACCTGTAAGATCCATTGAAGTGTCACAGTCTGAGTGAACATGTGTAAAACCTCTGGACCTTCAGATGATTCTTTTTTTCATTATTTATAAAACACAGTCTGAAAATCAACAGATATAATATACCCACTGAGACGTGAAAAACACTTTTTTATTCCTCCCGACGTGGAGCAGCTCAGAACAGAATATGTGCAGATAAAATAAAGTTTGTATTAAAGGTTCAATATCACACGACACGGACTCTTACAGTTTCAGTCCATAAAGCCTCAAAAAGACTGGAGTTGTGTTTTGTTACACTTAATTATTCGTCTGTTACATCTACAAAGCTCAAAACGCTCTGTTCCACCTTGTGATGTCATCAAGTGGTAGTTTTCAAGTGAACTCCTCCTTTTTTACCTTTAGTTCAGTCGAGATCGGCAACTCCAGAGCTGAAAGTAAAACAAAAAAGTAAATACACAATATGGATAAAAAAATAATAAAAAAAAAAATAAAAATAAATAATACAAAACAAAATAATAATAATAATAATAATAATAATAATAATAATACAAAATCATACCTTACAGATGTAGGGATTATATATATATATTTTTAAATTATAAATACAGTTTTTTATTTAAGTAAAATGATAAAAATAATAGATCCTCACAGTCTTTAATTCAGTTTAAAGTCCAATATGACACAAAACTGACTCTTGTAGCTTTAATCCATGTTCTAATGTTATTTCCTCCTAAAAAACAGACCTGGAGTTGTGTTTTGTTTCATTCACACATGTTTGAGTCACACTTTATTATTAGTCTGTAACATCTACAAAGCTCAAAATGCGACGTTCCACCTTGTGATGTCATCAAGTGGTAGTTTTAAATTAACAGCTCCTTTTACCTTTAGTTCAGTTGTAGATCGGCAGGACTGAAATGACCCAAACGATTCTATAAATGAAGGTGTGTGGAGTTTAAAAACACAGTGACACACTTCCTGTATCGCCACACGATGACATCACGAGGTGGAACAGAGCGTTTTCTCAGCCTAAATCTGCAGGTTTGTGCGTTAAACGTGTGCGAACGAAACAAAAACACAACTCCCGGTCTGTTTGTGACGAAGAAACATCAGATCAGAGTCGCGTCTACTCCGGCTCCTTTAAACTGGAGTAAACCCCACGTCGTTGCATCATTTCCCCCGTGTGGCTGTGGGTGATGTAACACAGCGAAAGTGCCGCTCACGCCCCGCCCCCTTTAAACACAAACAAAGCCAGTGATAAGTTGCATTGAAAATATTTAATTCTTTTGAGTGGTAATACATAAGTAGACATTTATATTTCCATACAAATCGTTTATAGAGTTGACAGATCATTAGCGGAGTCATGCTAGCCCTCATGAACAGGTTTAACCCATTGAACATTGACACACACTCGAGTACAAAACACTGCAGATCCATGCGGCTTGGTTATTTAGTCCACACAAAGAACACACGGTCATAGTAACTGGCCCATAGCGTTATAAGTATGACGTAATGACGGGACGGGACGGGTCATTCGCTCAGACAAACACAGTGAGTGGTGTTCGAGGCAGGGGATTATGGGGGATGTAGTTTCATATATAAGGCAGGGGATTATGGGGGATGCATAGACTGTATAAAGAAGTGGACGACGTGACGACAGCTTCAGCTCCGAATGAAGCTCATCGAGGCCGGAGGAGGTGCACAGGTGAATTTGAGCACGGAGAGGGCGCTTAGCAATGGCGTCAATCAAACCTGTCGCTAACGTCAGCGGATTTGTCTGTTATTAATGTTCATATCTTGATTTACAGGATCATGTAGAGGGTTAATACGAACGTTTAAGAACAAAAATGACGAGTCTGACAGTAGCAGTTATGGAAAGAGGACACAGTTTTTCAAAAAATAAAAAAATAAACTAAAAAAAAAAAAATTATAAATAAATAAAAAAACACAACTCAAAATTAAATGAAAAAACAACTCAAAATAACAAAAAAAATAAAGAAAATAAACTAAAACAAAACAAAACAACAACCTCAAAATAACAAAAAAAAAATATATATATAATAAAAATTACAATAAAAACCCTCAAAATGACAAAAAAATAAATAAAAAACTTAAAAAATAATCTCAAAATAACTTAAAAAAAATGAACCCCAGGATCATGTAGAGGGTTAATACGAACATTTAAGACCAAAATGACGAGTCTGACGGAGAATCGGAGCTAGAATCGATCACTTCCTGTTTGGGACGTGGCACTAGCAGGTTAGCTATGTCCATTTATATATACAGTCTATGGGGGGTGTAGTTTCATATATAGTTGTGTATTTCAGAGGCAAAATAGTACACACAATTATATTTATACAACATAAGAGCAGCACACGCAAAGTAATAAAAATAACTGAAGAATTTGATTACAAAAATGACAGAAATGTTTTGTTCTTTCGGGATTTGTGGATTTGAGAAACAGGAGGATCGTGTTTATATTTTTATCGCAATGAAATTTGAATTTTAAAAACATTATGAGCAAATTATACATAGACTTTTGTTATGTAATATCTGTTTTTGCAAATTGACTTCAGTTTTATAAAATTAAAACATGTAATAATTTGTCTGCGTGTTTAAATAATGATCTTAAAACGCTTGAAATCGGCTGGAAAGACAAAACATCGGCGTGGACACAGGTCACGTTTGGTTGAAACTCGGACGTTGCTACAGTTTTCGGGCCTTAAAATCTCGCTGACATTTTCGTATCTGCGGGAATCTCGGGATCTGTGAGGAGGCTCCCCGGGACGCGCCGGCTACACGGGGAACGTCACAGTTTGAGGCTTTTCTAAAAGTCACAGACGAGCTGCTGGTGAAATGGAAGAGGATCCGGCGCTCGCTACATGCTAATGCTAATGCTAATGCTAATGCAACCTCATATATAGAGGATTTTAATCTCAGTGGGACTTTCCTGGTTAAATAAAGGTTAAATCAAAGCAAAAATAAATAAATAACACTCTTTATGGTGTAAAAGTAAAAGTATCACATTAAAGTATCGTTTAAAAATGTAAAGGGTAAAAAGTAAAAGTATTTCTCACAGATTTTGAGTCTTTTAAAGCTTCAAATGTGCTGATTCTGATAAAGATTTGAGCTGAATTTTGTTCAACAGAAACAATTAAATCGATATTTTTTTTTGTTTTATTTGTATATTTTTAATTATTTAAATTCTGATCGTGTTAAAAATAAACCTCAGCCTTTTCAGCAAGTCTCAAACTATAATAAAAATACTTTTACTTTTCAGTCCAGTTCATAAATGTAGTACAGTAGAAAGTACAGACACTGCTCTCAAATGTAGTGAAGTAAAAGTAGAAAGTACACACTGTAAAATGTACTTAAGTAAAGTACAGATACCCAAAATGTTTACTTAAGTACAGTACTTTATTCTTTTACTTCATTACCGTTTAATTTTGGACCTAAATGTGCAGCAAATCTGGAGAAAAAGAGACGTGTGAGAGTCATAGTCATTCAGAATAAATAAATATATAAATATACATAAATATACACACGTACAGCGATGAGGAGAATACTCATACACAAATTAAGTAGTATTTTGCAAAGTATTCAGATACACAGTCCAATCAGAGGGAACATTATCACAGAACTGAACAGATTTATGTTTTGTTTCTTTTATCTGAATAAACCTAAAATTCTGTGAACAAGAACCGTCACGTATTCATTTGATTTTATAGTAGCTGTACTTCGTAATCTGTTACTCTTACAGTACTGCAGTATTCCTACATTCAGTTACTTCGAGTTAATATTCAGAGTCTCTCATCTCACTCTGTTCACTTCAGTCTTAACTTAATGAACAAAAGAAAAATCGTGTTTTTAATGTGAAAATTCTTTAAACTAGACTTTATATTTGTTAAACTGTTGGATTTCTTTGTCGTTACAGTCGCAGCGTCTTCATTCACTCAAAATAAACAAACATCTAAACACACGGGGGCTTTAATCACATTTTAACTCTTTGTGAAGTGTCTGTAGTGGCTGTTTTACTCGCTACACTCCACAGGGGGCGCTCACGGTTCATCTGTAACACTCCGTCCACTCTGTGTCCATCAGCTGGACTCGGCCCGGTGCCAGACGATACAATATTAATGTGGCCAGTGGTCGTTAAATGTCACTAAAATCCAAACATCCATCCATTTTCTTCCTCTTCTCACAGACTTCCCACACCCCAGACGCTTCCTCCAGCTCCTACAGTGGGACCTCGAGGTGTTTGGAATACGTTTAGATTCAGTATTGTCAGATAGTAAGAAGTATATTTGATCATATACTAACAAATAAATATGGAAAACAAAGCAGACAGAAGGTTTTTGGTGCAGGGATAATAATAAATAAATAAATAAAAACAAAGATAAAAACAAAACAAACTCATTATTTTAGAGCGGCAGAGTCGTGGTCGAGCGCTCGCCTGGATCACGTTACCTCACGGTATTTCTACTTTTAGACTCAATTTAAATCCGTTGTTTTGAGGTTGTGTCTCTATGGTTCTCATCTCTGTGGATTGTTTTATTATAATTTACACTTTTTAAATCACAATATTCATCTAAAACGACGTCATAAAAGAAACAAATCCTCTGACGTCCGCGTTAGAAAACTGCGATGTCCAATAGGAGCCGACGTCGCCGTAAATGTCGTCACAATAAAGCGCCGTGTAGCTGTAGCGCCCCCTATGGACAGACGCACGTCGCACTAGAGCAGCACTTTAAAAACAAAAAAAAGTGTCAAAATGACGACGTGACGCTGGAATGTTCCATCGTATGACTTTAAACTTCTATCTACCTCCATGAACATAAGCAGAAGAAACCACAAAGCAAAGTTACAGCTCAGATCTGTGGAGAGCCGAGCCTGCTCATAGTAAAAAAAAAGCAGTAACATCCCCACAGAGACGAGCAAGTAACCAGAAAAGTCCACCAGAAAAGTTCCATAATGCACTTTTAAGGATGCATGTGAGCGTCCGGGGAAACGGGAGCCATTTCTGCAAATATAAAGCGTTTTTCCGAGCCGCAGATATGAGCCCGTTTCTCCGTTGTGTCTTTGTTTTTACTGCAAATGGAAACGAGAAGCGATTTGTGTCTGTTTATGTGACATTTATAGAGCCACAGACACACGGAGGACTCACAGCGGAGTTTCTCTGTTTCCAAACGCGATCGGGCGAACGGCGAACGGTCACATCTTTATAGAGAGACACCGGGGGGCGAGGTGGGTTAAGTGTGTTGCCCAAGGACACAACCGCAGCGTTCATTTCTGTGCTCTGACCGCTCTACCGATGCTGTTTTTTTTATCTCCAGAGCGAGATTTCGAACCATGAATCTTCAGCTCACGGGACAAACACTTTCACTTACGACACGGCGAGTCCAAATGAGTCTTCCTCACAAATCCCACCGCCATTTTGTTTAGGTAAATTCTTAAGTTACCTCATAAAACTCAAACATCTGCGGACACGAGCTGAGTTATGAGCTGGATTTGCTTTCCTGGCTCCTATAACAGAATCTTTGGGCCGCTCGCCTCCACCTACAGCCTCGCTCTCCAAATTCAAACGTCTCCCTAATGATTCTGAACCGCACATCTGTTCCTCCCGTCTGCGGCGTTACCCACAATGCACCGGTCCAGTCCCTGCGCGCGTTAAGTTTCTCGTTTGTGTGCGCGAATCGAGCGGACGTAACCTCAGCTAATGTGTGTAGCCTAAACAAACAAAAACCAGAAATGGAATAATAAAACATAAAAACTAATTTGGTCATTCAATTCTCGTAGCACAATGTCAGAGAAACTTGCCGGACCAATTGTGACCAAATATTTTTCTAATTAAACAAATAAATGTGAGGTAAATGTTCAAGAAATGACTTTAAAGTGAAACCAAACACAAAATCCAAACACTACTTAACTGTCCATATGGTGTTTTGAGCGTTCGACACTTTTCTTGCCAGTTTAATGAAAACTAAGTGCAGATTTCTGGTCCAAAATGCTTCAGTCTGAGTTTGTGCTGCCTCCAGTGGCCTCTATAATTTCAAGTAGTTGGTCACATCACGCAGGGCTGCCCTTATTACAGCCAGGTGTTTCTGATACAAACGCCGGGCTGCAGGGGCGGAGTTTGAAGTGTGGATACGTGTTAGACCAATCACACTGTTTCTTATACTGCCAGACCCCGCCCCCCGCACTCCCCCCTTTAGTCCTCCTGACCCCGCCCCTCCTCCCTCACTCCCCCCTTTAGTCCTCCAGACCCCGCCCCTCCTCCTCCCTCACTCCCCCCTTTAGTCCTCCTGACCCCGCCCCTCCTCCCCCCTTTAGTCCTCCAGACCCCGCCCCTCCTCCCCCCTTTAGTCCTCCTGACCCCGCCCCTCCTCCCCCCTTTAGTCCTCCTGACCCCGCCCCTCCTCCCCCCTTTAGTCCTCCTGACCCCGCCCCTCCTCCCCCCTTTAGTCCTCCTGACCCCGCCCCTCCTCCTCTTTCACCCTCCCGTTTAGTCCTCCATATCCCCCCCTCCTCTCCCCTTTAGTCCTCCAGACCTCGCCCCTCCTCCTCTTTCACTCCCCCTTTTAGTCCTCCTGACCCCGCCCCTCCTCCTCCCTCACTCCCCCTTTTAGTCCTCCAGACCTCGCCCCTCCTCCCCCCTCTAGTCCTCCTGACCCCGCCCCTCCTCCTCCCTCACTCCCCCTTTTAGTCCTCCAGACCTCGCCCCTCCTCCCCCCTCTAGCCCTCCTGACCCCGCCCCTCCTCCTCCCTCACTCTCCCCTTTAGTCCTCCTGACCCCACCCCTCCTCCCCCCTTTAGCCCTCCTGACCCCGCCCCTCCTCCTCCCTCACTCCCCCCTTTAGTCCTCCATGTGCGAGTCCATCTGGTCGTTCTAAATGTCCAGGGGAGCCTTGTGTGGACGCTGGACATAACGAGGTCCGTGGTGTTGAATGTGCGTCTGCGTTGGACGGTCACAACTGAAGCAGGTCCTCAAAATGGCGGCGGAAAGGTTCACAGAGACAAGACATTTCATTACGGTCAAGGCCAAAGTTTTAATGTCCAGCAGAAAGACCACAACGCCGACTGTGTGTGAATTTAAAAGGCTGACTCGTCTGTAAAACGTGAAGGATTTTTTTTGTTTTGTTTGGGTAATGTGAAAGAAAATAAAGAGCCGTACTCATTTGAATAATAAAACATGACCCCGACATTCTAAAGTTCCTCAAAAACGTCTTGCACCTCCGTGGGACAAATGAGTTTATCACTTCTGAAACTGACCAATGTAAAAACAGAAGTGAGTCCAAACGAATGAATGTGATTTGAGTTGAACTGTTTCTGTAACCAGCCACTGCCAGTCACAGCCAGCAGGGGGAGTAAAGAGCCAAATGTGCCCAAAATAAATAAGCTCTGTGCACAAACGCGCCCCCGGCCTCCGCGTTAGCATCGCTACTTCCTGTCCAGTTTTATATTGAGGCATAATAAATATCAAAACAACACCACAAACTGAAGTATTCTACATTTAAAAAACAACTGCAGTCTTTATTTTAATTAATTTGAATTTTAATAGGTTGTTTGTTTTATATTTTACGATTTTAATACAAGTTAGCATTAGCTTTGAGACAAGGAAGCTAGCTAGCGCGCTGACCAAAGCTTACAAAAAATGTGAACAAACAATTTACTTCATTAATTTTATACATCTTTTAGTTATTTGTTTACGGTATGACATTTGTGAATCTTAGTAAAATGGTAAAACGGTCAAAGCGCTAACCTTCAAATCAGTGGGAAAACGCTCTACCAACTGAGCCACTGTCGGCCATCTTGCATTTCGCCGGTGCATTGCTCACTCTCATTTTCCCGCCCGTCCCGACAGTTCTAGTTAGCGGCGTAAAACTGATTAAAGTGAGAGCGACACAGCTGCTCCAGACGAGTGTAAAAACGGTTTGAATACTGCAACTTCTCCGCCGCAGATAACGACGGCGAGGGAGTAACGAGTCCCTCTCAGCCAAACGCGCGGCGCTTTTCCACTTTTCATGTCTGCGCGCTCACACGTCAATCCGTTATTTCTAATTCCGCCGCCATCTCTCACTTTTGCCTGTGACTTTCCAGTGAAGAACCAGGGGCGGGGCCGGCGTCTGTCGCTCATTTGAATAACACATCATAATTAAAGAGGAAGTGCCCAAAGAACACGACGAGGAGGCATTCACTCGGAGAACACGGCTGATTAAACGCCAAAGAGGGGGCGTGTCTATGCACTTATGGTGTCACTGCTGATGTGAAATTGTGCTGCAAGTGGAAAGATTTTGGGTTTATTTTGGAGTTTCATGATCTCGACTTAGGAAAGCTGGAAAAATGTTAATTTAGTTACAATTTTGTTTTGATTGTTCACATACAAAACAAAATTGTGAACCGCTATATCGCGGTTCACCTTTCGCTGTTTTGCGCCTTTTCTTAGCGTAATTGTACTTTTTTTTTTCCAGTGTATGATCTTGCATTGTGTCGTGCGTCCTGATTGGCTGTTGGACTGTAGACCATTGTGTCGTGCGTCCTGATTGGCTGTTGGACTGTAGACCATTGTGTCGTGCGTCCTGATTGGCTGTTGGACTGTAGACCATTGTCCATCAGTCTCCTCCGTGCCGTGTCTCCTGTCCAGTACAGAATGTGTTCAGACAAATTTACATAAACGTTGGATCTCAGTGTGACTCTGAAGTGCTGTGCGTTTGCAATTTGTTTTCTCCCCGACAAAACCCACAATGTCGATGAAACGTTCTGCACCGACAAAGACGCCGACGAAGGTTTGAACTTTGAGAGAGTTTAAACGAGAGAGAAATGTGAGAAAATGTTAACGCCTGTGTGAGAAAAGTGTATAAAGTGTGTGGTGAGGGGTTTTACAGACAAAAACAGAGAGAATAATGTAAAAAATAAAGATGATATTTCACCTATTGTGGGTTATTTTTAGAACATAACCGCCGCAATAAACGAGGGACCAGTGTGTAGCTCTTTTCCGCCTTTAAGACCCTCAAAGTGCTTTACATCATCCTAAAAAAGCCTTTTTTTTCAGAGTTTTAGATATTGTCAAACTTAAATGCTGAACCTTTAGATGGTTAGTCCTGGTTTAGTTCTCATTTAATCCTGGTTTAATCGCGGCGTAGTCCAGACATTCACACACGAGCGCACACAGACGCTCTAAAAGCTGATATAAAACAAACAAGATAATGAATAATTTTGGATTTGTTTTTAAACCTGCTCAAGTCTGACAAGTGAAAAACTGGGAAAACCTTGTGCCGTATCGGAATTAATCAATATAAGAAAGAATTCTGGCTTATGCAGGGAAAAACTACCGTAAATTTTGGACTTTGAACCCTGCGGCCGATACAACAGTGCGGTTTATTTATAGAATTTTACTGGATAACGGCCACCGGGGGGCGCTCTCTGGCTGTAAACGTAAAAGTGAGAAGATTCTGCGCTGAAGAATTCACTAGATTTGATTTTGAACTGTCATTTTGTGCATCATGGAAAACACACGAAGAAATGGATATGATGCAGTTTTTAAGATAAAGAAGGAAATAGAGCGACTGCACGTGAGTTTGACCAATAAAGAAGGAAATAGAGCCACTGTGCGTAAGTTTGACCAATAAAGAAGGAAATAGAGCCACTGCGCGTAAGTTTGACCAATAAAGAAGGAAATAGAGCCACCGAGTGTAAGTTTGACCAATAAAGAAGGAAATAGAGCCACTGCGCGTAAGTTTGACCAATAAAGAAGGAAATAGATCCACTGCACGTGAGCTCGGCATCAATGAATCCAACTCGCGCAATGTAAAAAGACGACAAAAGGAACAGCGCGGCTAATTTATACAATTTTCTGCCTAACACTGGGGGGCGCTCTAACAGTAAATGCAAACGTGAGACATGGGGAAAGATTATGAACTGATCCTTTTCAGACACAGTAAAAAAGGAAAAAAAAGCGTTTCCTGAATTCAAACTGAAAAAACCTTCCGTGTAGCGTCTTTCTGTGTAAATATCACACGTTACAACACAAAAAACTGCGGCTTATTTTCAGGAGCGGCTTATATTTGTACAAAATTGATTTTCTTTTCAAATTTAGCTGGTGCGGCTTATATTCAGGTGCGCTCTAGAGTCCCAAATTTACGGTAAATACAAACCCATTTACCGTAGACCTGTGATGAAATATAGCCGCTGTTACTTCTGTATGCTAGCACCAAAGCTCCTCTGGTACAATGCTAACCAGTTTTCACACTATTCTCATAATCACTGGTTATATAAGAGACGCCGCGCTCTGCTCTTAACCTCCGCTTCGTCCACTGATCCAAACGCACCAAAATTCACATTCGGCCCAAGAGTTGAATCTAAAATCGCTTCTGTAAATTATTAAACGAACCAAACGTGGCCTGTGTTTCGTTACAGCACAGCGCCGATTTCAGAATGTCTGTCTCATTTATTATTTACCGCGTTGGGCTGGAGTCTGCGCTGTTCTGTGACTATTTCTTTGACCACTGCGATCAGTAAGACGCGTAGAACATAAAAAAGGAGAAAAAAATCGTTCTAATTTGCCTTCCGCGCAGCTGGGAGCGTCCTTCCGAATCGACGACACGCTGCTTTGAAAATGGGAGAATGGAAACGGCGCCAGACTTGTGACTTCATTATAAAAGTCCTTATTCCCAGCACATCCCACTGCAGCCCACGCGACATATGGGCCCCGGAACACGCAAATATACTGATGTATCTATGGAACACGCCGCTCACTCAAGAGTTTAACGTCCAAATTTGGCTTCTAGGTTATGTCATTGTGTCTGAAATAAAAAAACATGAACACGTCGCTCCAATTCTTGCATCTTTGCACTGGCTCCCTGTTCATTTTAGAATCGATTTTAAGATTTTATTGTTTGTTTTTAAAGCTTTGAACGGACTGGCCCCAGGTTACATCTCGGACCTCATCCAGATTTACACTCCGGGGCTCACACTGAGGTCCGAGGCCCAGCTCCAGCTCGTGGGGCCTAAGACGAGACGTAAAACCAGAGGGGACGGAGCCTTTTCTGTGGTCGGTTCAAATGTTTTAAGTGTTTTAAGTCTCGTCTTAGACCCACTTTTACTCTGCGTGAGTCGTATGGTCCTCTGCCTTTTATTGATTTGTTCCTTTTGATTTTATTTGCTTGTTTTATTTGATTTTATTGTGTTATTGGTAATTGTTTTATTGCTTTTATTTACATATTTATTATTTTAATTTTGCTATTTTATTCTAGTCTAAATGTTGATTTACTTAATTAGTTGTTTTTATTTAAACTGCATTTGTTTGTGAAATGTGCTTTTTGAATAACGTGGATTGGATTGTGTCTCTACAGTTCTCATAATTTACATGTTTTAAATCACAATATTCATCAAAAACGACTTCAGAGGCTTAAAAGATCTGAAAAGTCCAGTTTTTAGACGTAGAACAGGTCAGATTGTTCCATCTGTAACGTGATCGCGCTGAGGTCGGACTGTGATGCCAAGTTCTTTAAAGGTGCACTACGGAACTTTTCAGGTGGACTGTCTGTCGATTTGTCTCCATGGAGAAATCACTGCACGGCCCGGAATGTACCGTAGCGTGACATTAAACTTCTATCTGTCTCCATGAACACAAGCAGAAGACGCCACGAGGCAAAGTTACAGCTCACGTTTGTGGAGAGTTGAACCCGCTCGCAGTAAAAACGCAGTAATATCTCCAGTGTCCAAACTTTTTACTGAATCTTGATACAGTTTTTGACGCCACCACCGTTTGATAAAGCTCGGAACGTTAATTTTAGGTCTGTTTCACAACAAAATGTGATATTATTGAAGCGAGAGCAGCAGAAATACTTAAATTGCTGGAAAAATGTCTGTATGATCAGTTCAGGTCAGGTCTGAGGGCCAATAAAAATAGTCTGCGGGCCGCATTTGGCCCCAGGACCGTAGTTTGGACACTCCTGCCATAGAGACAAGCAAGTAGCAGCCTCCCTCCACCTGTATCGACGGAGGTTAAACAGGCGTAGATCATCAAAATGGCGTCTTGAAAACAGCCCAAAACATGAAATACAACGAGAAGAAACGACTAGAACCTGGAGAAACATCTGAAAAGAACAGGTCTGATTAAAGATGAACACTTTGTCTTAAATATAAAACCTAATTTAATTTGTCAACCACAAAATTCTCATAGTTTTCATATAATTTTTGTTCCACTAACACAGTCGAGTCAGAGCAGAGACGACGCTCAGCCAGACTCCAGCTTCTCTTTTCACTAGAAACGCTGCTTTTGTGAACCAAGATGGCGTCCGGGGAGTTGAACAAAATGACTCCAATTAGAATATTTTTTGCAAAGTCAGCCAAATACGATTAACTTTTTACTAACTGACAAAACACTGAGTAGAAACGAGAAGAAATGGGATGGGTTTGGAGAGTTTACGCCGGTGTTAAACGGAGCTGTGATGTGTTTTGGCAGAGCTACAGTTAATAGTGTGTTATTTTAAAGGGATCCTCCAATGTGTAAAAATAAATAAAAATACAAATTATAGAAGGAAAGGATCACATTTTGTCCATCGATCAGACGCGTTTACACCTACATCATGACGTCACACGAGCGTCTGGATGAGGATGAGTCACTGCGAGCTTAGAAACAATTTGAGAAAAAAAACAACCAAACAAAGAAACGCAGTTGTTTTGTTGGGGTAAAATGTTTCTCTGAACGACTCAAACAAATACAGATCTTTTCAAAAATTTAAAAACATCAGCACCAGACAGCGATGTGCTTCAAGAGAGTCAGACTGCGGACCTGCACCCAGAGGACCCCCCTCACGGACCTGCACCCAGAGGACCCCCCTCACGGACCTGCACCCACACGACCCTCGCCATTTTTCATTAATTTACTTTATGAACAAATTAATAACACTTTCAGGCCATTCAAATCTAAAAAGTTCATTTCAAAACCCTGATTTTTTGTAGTTGGAAACTGGCAACCTCAGTATTAGCATCTTTAGCCTCTTGTCCAATGAAGTTTTGCCGAGTCGCGCTAAAATAAATAAATATATAAAATAGATGAGACAGTGAAGAGTGACTTGAGGGTGCACGTCTCTAACAACATGTTAAGTATAAAAAAAATCAGGTGTTTGTGTCTCAATGCTAACGCTAATGCTAATTTCGATCACAAACTGAAATAATCTACATTTAAAAACAATCCAGTCGTCTTTACATTAATCCATTTTAATTCAAATTAATTGTTTAGTTTATATTTTATGCGTTTATTAAAAGTTAGCATTAGCTTTGGGACACATTGAGCTAGCTAGCATGCTCCTGTGCTCAGTGTGTAGGCTAATTAGCAGTTTAAAACATGTCACAAACAAAATCAGATATGAAACTGTGAGCGTAGACCCACATGTACAAGGGAGTGAATAGCAGAGGCAGATTAGATGTAGTTTGTCCTTGTGTGTTGCCGTAGCCCTGTGTCTGGTTAAGATTACAACAAGACAAAGCTGGAACGGCTAACGGCTAATGGCTAATGTTAGGAAATAGGTTTGGGTTTCTCTTCAAAACAATGTGAACTTCCGTAACGTTAAATCAAAAACTGCGGAAACGTCGGACTTTGCCGCTCTTTCGTTTACTCTTAGGGCCGTGTGGGCGGAGCTACGTCACGTGAGGGTCCTCTGGGTGGAGGTCTGCAGCCGGATCGCTCTCATGTGCTTAGAAAGAGAGACACAGGGAAGAGTGGAGCGGAGGATATTAACAGAAAAGAAAAAGTCCTTGATCGGCACTGAGTCATCCCCCAGACTGAAGTGGACCAGCTGTCGTCGTCAGCCAAGCTATTTTTTTTTTTTTCCTTGATACAAACCTGACAAAACGAAAAGAAAAAAAATCACTTGGGCACTGAAGTGTGATGATGCTCTCCGTCAATGTCAGCGCTGATAGATATCCGCCATGTTTGACCTTGTCCCCGGGAGCTGGCGTTCCTCGGCCCGGAGTGGAGTTGTGTCCACCGGTTTTAGAGTCGTCCAGTTTTTTGAACGCGACAAAGTGAATTTTGTCCGTCACTTTTGGAGGTGTTTAGAAGTCTGCCATTGGAAAAAGAGTTCAGTGATGGGGAGCAGTTCTTCAGGACGATGGTGATTTGGTGATGGCTTTCGGTTGGTCTCAGGAACTGGAAGAAATGAACGGATTTATGTTAGCGACATAAAAGGAACAGCGTGCGGCGTGTCCTGTTCGATGGGACGTACAGTGGTGATATAAGCGGCGGCCGAGAGGTTACAGGCTCAAGTCCAGTACTTTACTACTTTTACTTCATTACCTTCCACCACTGGGTTGAAGTGAGGGCGAAACGTAACGACCTCGACCACACCGGGATAAGAAGAGTTTGTGGAATTGTTGTATTTCAGACGGCATCAAATGTTTAATACAGATGGAGCAGCTCAAATTAAAACAGATAAAATCCAATTATTTGTTGTAACGCAGTGAATTCTTGGGTCTAGTGACTCATAGAAACGATCAGGTTCAACATTTGTGACTTTACCTTTGGATATTTCATTGTAAAGTCCGACGTAATCAACAGGGAATTCCAACTGTGAGTATCATAGCAACCAAAGAGCCAATCCGGAGCGAAACTGTTGAAGTTAACTCCCGCCCTTCCCGCCCGTACCCCTCGTTGTCAATCAAACCTGTTGCTAACGCTAACGGGAGCGACCTCTGGGAAAGAAGGACCTGATTTGTCTGTTATTAATGTTCATATCTTGATTTATGGACGAAATAGAGACATAAAGTGCGGGTTAATATGAATATTTTAAGACAAGTCTGGCAGCAGCAGTTACAGAAAGAGGGGACGCAGTTTTTCAAGAGTCGTAGATGGCGCTGGAAGTTCGCCCGTGATCACTTCCTGTTTAGAACGCAGCGGCTAGCAGGTTAGCTACGTCCATTTATATAAACAGTGTACGTTCCTGCTCTGAGGGAGAACAGATCGGCTGCTGCACTGTTCAGAGGTTTAGTCCGGGCCAAATCAGAGCCGTGTTGCGGGGCTGTTTTTGCAAAGCATTCTGGGTTATCGATCTCTCATCTGGCTTGTTTGTGTTGTTGTTTGTAGTCTATAGAGTTGTGTATATAGCACTGAAAAACTTACAAAAACAGATGTCCTTACTCTGAGACGTTTAATCCGAGTTTAAAGACCATGAAGAACTAACAAGCCTCAGACAGAGCAGTGCTTACAGTTAGCGACACACCCCCAGGGAATGTTAACGACGTCGGCCGCAAAAGTCCCAGCAGCGGTGTGGTAGAAACGGGATGTGGGGTTTGTCGCCGTGTCCGCTGTTAAACGAGGCTCAGAGCAGTCGTGGGGTTTTACTGTATAATCCTGACCGTTTATTTCCTCGTTCTATTGGCGCGTTGTTCTCCCGTGTGAGAGAAACGGCTCGACTTTTCCGGATCCATCTCGCAGCTGACAGGAACGCTGACCACATCTCCTTTGGTGCCAGGCTCACTGCTGCTGTTACCGAACAAAATCTTTGAAATACAGCGTTATCTGAAATCTGGCCCCAAGTCAGACTATTGCACTTGTGTAAGCGACTTTAAATGTGATACAGAACACGCACGAACCAATCAAAACAGGACGAGTTTAACAATAATCTGAGCGTCTGGAATGTGTCTGTTGAGTTTTCTTGTTATATGTGTTTAAAATTACTTTTTTTTTTTACCGTACTCCATGAAACGACTCCTTGCTCTGGGACTAACTGACAAAGGAGTGGCAGCCATTTTGCACCTACGGTCTCCTATAACTATACGCAGATGATGTAAAGAAGTGACTGAAGCTCCTCGAGGCCAGAGCAGTTAAGCTAAATTAAGCTAATTTGGAGCAGAGTTTCATGTTTGGGATTCCGATCGCGAGTATCTTAGCAACCAAAGAGCCAATCAGGAGCGAGGATGTTGGAAGTAACACCCCCACTTAGCAACGCTGTCAATCAAACCTGTTGCTAACGTAAGAGGGAGGGAAAGAAGGACCTGATTTGTCTGTTATTAATGTTCAGATCTTGATTTACAGACACAAAAGTGAAATAAAAACCCCAGGATCATGTAGAGGGTTAATACGAACATTTAAGAGCAAAACAAAGACAACTCAAAATAACACACACACAAAAAAAACAAAAAAATCAAAATAACAAAAAAAAGAAAAAAACTTTAAATAAAAAAAAAATCATAATAACAAATAAAAACCTTAAAAAAAAAAAAATAAAAAATAACAAAAAAAAATAAAAATAAAAATCTAAATAACAAAAAAAAAACTTTAAAAAAAAAAAAATAATAACAAAAAATAATAATAATAAAATAAAATACTCAAAATAACAAAAAAAATTAGGAAAAAAAAACAAAAAAAATCCCAACAAACTCAAAATAACTAAAAAAAACAACCAAAAAAAAAAGCTAATAAAAAAATAAAATAAAAAATAAAATAATATATATACTCAAAATAACCCCAGGATCATGTAGAGCAGGTTAATATGAACATTTAAAACCAAAAAGACGAGTCTGACAGCAGCAGGTACAGAGAGAGGAGACACAGCTTTTCAATAGAAAGTGAATTGGAGCCAGAGTCGATGGAGCTGGAACTGGGCCCATGATCACTTCCTGGGTGGAACGCGGCGGCTAACAGGTTAGCTCTGTCCATTAATATATACAGTGTATGTTTATAAGACATTCAAATGTGTTTTACCCAAGGACACAGGATCTGACAGACAACTCTGTGGTTAGTGGGTGTACACCTCAGCCCACTGCACCACAGCTGATGCTTTTGGACAACATCACATAAACAGATCAGATGTTACGATGAAATAATAGAACTTTACCACAATAATAACTCCTCACCAGTCCTGAGGTTGGAAGAATCGGTTATTGCAGAAGGCGATGCAGGGCTGGTTTCACACGTTACTTCGCAGTAGCCCCCCCTGTGGGTGCTCCGGGGTACTGCACTCTGAGGAGTTCTTGGCTTTGTCCTTGTTGTTGTTGGGCTCGTTGTCTTTGATGATGTCATACTGACGGCAGAACAGAGCGATCACCCCTGGGACACAGGCAGAGGGTCAAAGGTCAGCTCCACAGCGTGAAACACGGACGTTACATCAAGGAGACACACGCACACACACACACACATTCATACACCCGTGCGCACAGACGCTGGGGGCGAGGTGTCTTGCCCAAGGACACAACAGCAGCATTCATCTGTGGGATTCGGGTCAGCGGACAAACCCTCAACTCGAGGACAAACGCACCGACTGAGCCACTGTCGGTAAATGTATTTTTAAATGCTCTTTACTGAGACACATTTGTGAAACACTTTTAATAAGTAAATAATGAAATGACAATGTGAGTCATGAATAAAAAAATAAAAAAAATAAAAACAATTGGAACCAGCTGTGCCAGTGAAGTGTGGCCCAACGTTTTACTCAAGTACAAAAAATCTGTGAAGTATCAGCTTTATTTTTCACATTATTCTCTCTGTTTCTGTCTGTAAATCCCCTCACCACACACTTTATACACTTTTCTCACACAGGCGTTAACATTTTCTCACATTTCTCTCTCGTTTAAACTCTCTCAAAGTTCAAACCTTCGTAGGCGTCTTTGTCGGTGCAGAACGTTTCATCGACATTGTGGGTTTTGTCGGGGAGAAAACAAATTGCAAACGTACAGCACTTCAGAGTCACACTGAGATCCAACGTTTATGTAAATTTGTCTGAACACATTCTGTACTGGACAGGAGACACGGCACGGAGGAGACGGATGGACAATGGTCTACAGTCCAACAGCCAATCAGGACGCACGACACAATGGTCTACAGTCCAACAGCCAATCAGGACGCACGACACAATGGTCTACAGTCCAACAGCCAATCAGGACGCACGACACAATGGTCTACAGTCCAACAGCCAATCAGGACGCACGACACAATGGTCTACAGTCCAACAGCCAATCAGGACGCACGACACAATGGTCTACAGTCCAACAGCCAATCAGGACGCACGACACAATGGTCTACAGTCCAACAGCCAATCAGGACGCACGACACAATGGTCTACAGTCCAACAGCCAATCAGGACGCACGACACAATGGTCTACAGTCCAACAGCCAATCAGGACGCACGACACAATGGTCTACAGTCCAACAGCCAATCAGGACGCACGACACAATGCACGATCATACACTGTAAAAAATCATACAAAACTGCAATTTAAAAAAATCTACGAAACAGCGAGGGACAACTGTAATATTACTTAAGTAGAAGTACAAAGTCATGGTGCACGTAATCACTCAAGAAAGAGTCAAAAGTCTTTACGCAAACAGCTCATTCAGTAAAAGAGACGGTCGGCTACGGAGTAACTGTCTGGACCGAACATCTGATTCATAATTCATGCAACTAGAAGAACAAAACATGAAAAAAATGCAAACAAAATAGAAAAAAAACAGAAGGAGAAGTGCAAGAAATAAACATATTTAAGTTATTTCATGTTGTCAACGTAAACTTTTGTCACTTATAGATCAACTTAAAGCTTTACTCAAGTGACAGCCGCACTTTTTACACCGCAGAGACACGAGTTAAGCATCTTGCCCGAGGACACAACGGCACAACGACAGCATTCATCTGTGGGGATTTGAACCAGCAACCACGCTCTACACTTCACCCCCGAGCCTCTGTCGCCTGGTGAGTGACGGTTCTATTACACCACATGTGTCAAACTCAAGGCCCGTGGGCCAAATGCGGCCCTCCACGTCATTTTATGTGGCCCTCGACAAAGTAAATTAAAAGGTATGACTGTTTTAAAATATCGGTTTATCCTTAGATACACAGATACACAGACATTTTTTCATATTTATTCAAATCCATATGTAATATTTGTAACTTGAATAAGTAATAAATATTGAAACGCTTAATTAACAAGATAAAAACGTAGTGACATTTATCTTACAGTTGCATCTGGCCCTTTGAGAGCCACCATTTTGTTGATGTGGCCCTTCGTAAAAATGAGTTTGACGTCCCTGTATTCCACTGTCGATATATTACTCAGGAGTAAAAGTTTTGCTTGTGAAAAGTAGGTAAGTAAAAGTCATAATAAAACAGGAGTGGAGGTGAAGAGCGGCTCACTTTATGGCTCTAATAAAACAATATGACTGCAGCATTCTGTAAAGTTTAATTAAATTCAATCGATACTGTTGATTGCGCCGTTTTACAGTTTAGAGCCGCCACAGCCGTTAATGGAATCCAACAAATATATATCTCAAAATCAATATGGGGTTTATTACAGCTCTCCCCGTAAGATCAGATCGTCCTGAGACTCGAAACTCTCCAAACTTCCACCACGAAAAAGTGAAGAACATGAATCGTAATTTGTCTGCGAGGAGCCGTAAGCGATTTGGCGACTTATCTGATGGCACAGCGCCGCGATCCGGGAATTCAACTCAAACACAGATATGAGCCGCCGAGCTATCTTTGTGAAAACAGCCGGAGGAGACGCTACGAGAGACAGAAGAGCTAAAGAGAAGCGTTCAGCAGATAAACGCCGTCATGTGATCAGACCGGAGACGGTTTAAAGAGGCGGACGAAGCGACACGTGTGACGTCACCGCAGCTTCAGCTCTAAGTGAAGCTCATCCAGGCCGGAGCAGGTGTAGCGGCTAATCTGGAGTTACGTATTTGGCATTCCGACCGTGAGTATCATAGCAACCGAAGAGCCAATCAGGAGCGAGGGCTGTCGAAGGTAGCAGTCCTGCATAGCAACACTGTCAATCAAACTTGTTGCTAACGCTAAAAGGAGCTCAAGGGAAAGACGGCACTGGATTTGTCTGTTTTTAATGTTCATATCTTGATTTAGGGATAAAATAGCGACATAAAAACGTGTAAAGTGTCGTAGCGGTGGGTGTAGCGGAACAAAGAGCGCCGACTCGGGGCAGATTTACGGTGTTTATTTACAATAGCGCAGAGTTAATAGTCAATAGTTCGTAAATCACAAACGGGGACAGGGAGCGGGAGGCAGGCCAGACGGGCAGGAGACATCCAGGGTCGGAGCACGACAGGACAAGGCGCGGGAACAGGAAGGACCGGGCAGGAGTAATCCAGCGAGCGGGAGCCAGGGCGGGTGACGGGAAACAAGCCGGAGACCAAGACAGGACAGGAGACGAAGACACACGCAGGATCCCACAGACAACGACTGGAATGACAGAACGAAGGAACGACGACGATCACGCACCGAGTGTCTGGTCCTGGCTCCTCTTATACGCAGCAGGTGGAGGTGATCGCGCTGATGGGAGGAGCCAGGAGCCCCGCCCAGATCTGGCAGGTGAGGGAGGGAAAGAGCAGGACAGGAGGAAAACCAGGAGCGGACGGTGCGGATCGGGACATAAAGTGGGTTAGTACGAACGTTTTAAGACCGAAATAATGAGTTACAGAGAGAGGAGCCACAGTTTTTCAGTGTAAAATGAACTGGAGCCAGAGTCAGTGCAGCTGGACGTGCGCCCGGACTCACCTCCTTCATTTGGAACACGGTGAGCCACGTCTATTTATATAAACAGTCTACGGATCAGACAGAAAGCAAAGGGCATGATGGGTAATCTGGCTCCCAACCTCCGGGCCGGGGACTGATACCGGTCCGTTAAACATTTAAAACCGGGTCGCATGTTCTGATGTGACTGTGGCCCGTCCCCCGTGAGCCGCTAATAAACTTGTCCGTAGATACAGAAGGAAAATCCCGAGAGGAAATCGCCAAAGAAATTTACAGAAAGTAAATTTGTCACATTTAACACGTCGGCCAAAAGAAGAGCCACAAACGAGTGAAAATGAGCCAAAATAAAAGAGGATGGAGAGGTTTTTTGTAAAGAGGAAAAGGCCAAAAGAAGAAGAAGAAGAGGAGCCAAAAGAGGAGCCAGAAGAGGAAGAAGAGGAGCCAAAAGAGGAGCCAAAAGAGGAGCCAGAAGAGGAGCCAGAAGAGGAGCCAGAAGAGGAAGAAGAGGAGCCAGAAGAGGAGCCAGAAGAGGAGCCAAAAGAGGAGCCAGAAGAGGAGCCAAAAGAGGAGCCAGAAGAGGAGCCAAAAGAGGAGCCAGAAGAGGAGCCGAAAGAGGAGCCAGAAGAGGAGCCAAAAGAGGAGCCAGAAGAGGAGCCGAAAGAGGAGCCAAAAGAGGAGCCAGAAGAGGAGCCAAAAGAGGAGCCAAAAGAGGAGCCAAAAGAGGAGCCAGAAGAGGAGCCAGAAGAGGAGCCGAAAGAGGAGCCAAAAGAGGAGCCAAAAGAGGAATCAAAAGAGGAGCCAACAGAGGAGCCAGAAGAGGAGCCAAAAGAGGAATCAAAAGAGGAGCCAACAGAGGAGCCAGAAGAGGAGCCAAAAGAGGAATCAAAAGAGGAGCCAAAAGAGGAGCCTATGACCTCCAAGAAAAAGAAAGATAAATTTAACAGAAAATAGAGTCCTACTTAAAATGTGGGTTCGTTGCCACAGGTGAGTCTCTCGCGCCGAGTCGGCTCTGCGTAGAGTCGGCTCTGCGTAAAATGCGTGAAAAGCAAACGAGGCAAAACCTCACCCCCATGTCCAAACCCTGTCTGTGTGACGTGGACTTTTCTGTAGTGACGGCAACCGAGACAAAATTCCAGAGCAGACTGGACATAAGAAACACGCCGCGGGCGCCATCGTCTCCCGTCGCTCCTCGATGGGACGACCTCATCGCGAAGAAACAAACTCAGGGCTCCCTCTGATTCAGGACGGGGAGGTGTGTTTTTTATATGCTTAACTTATTTTGTAGAATTAAACCATTATTCCAGGCTGTGGTGAAAAAAAAGCTCTAAAGCGCCGCTCGTCTTCGCGCCCGCCATCTTGTTTTGTGCTCGTGTCTGGGCTCTCGGCGTCCTGGGGAAACGGCCGGGAACGTGTAGGGACAGTTATAGAAACACTATCTACAGTATCCAGGGCATGTTTGTGTCTCATTAGGCTGTGGAAAGTGGGTTAGCATAAAACGGTCAGATCTTCACGTCTACATCAGAGACGAGGCGCAATTTTGATCTGTGGACCACGTTTTGACCACATGGAGCCGTGTGACGTGGGAGTTTGGCGCAGCGGGAGTTCCATGCGCTCGTATTGTGTCCACAGCGTCGTTAACATCTTTGAGTTGACAGATTTGTAACGTTTGGGAAGATGAAGTTATAAAACACTTCTGTCGTACTGTAATGATCTGATGTTTGTGTGTAGTTCAGGGTTGACCTTTCGTTGTTGTTAAAAAAACAGCTTTTGTATGTGACACTTGGTTGCTATGCCGACAAGTTCACCTGAAGGTTCCATTGGTCAGTTACGGGTCAGTTTTGGAGACTATACTGCGCCCGAATGTCCACACTGTTCCCTTCAGGGGTCACACAGTTTTTAGTGGTGTCCGGATGATCAGTGAGTGCAAAAAAAGCGTACTCCGTATTTCCCATAAAGCGTTAGACGTAGACTGTATCTATAAATGGACAGAGCTTCTCCGCTAGCCGCTACATTTCCAAACAGGAAGTGATCATCGGCGCACTTCCTGCTCCATCAATTCACTTTCTATGTAAAAACTGTGTCCTCTCTCTGTCAGACTTGTCATTTTGGTCTTAAATGTTCGTATTAACCCTCTACATGATCCTGGGGTTTTTATTTCACTATTGTGTCTGTAAATCAACATATGAACATTAATAACAGACAAATCAGGTCCTTCTCTCCACAACGTCGCTCCTGTTAGCGTTAGCAACAGGTTTGATTGACAGCGTTGCTAAGCGCCCGCTCCCTGCTAAACCAGTGTTGTGGGCGGAAAGGGTCGTTACGTTCAACATCCTCGCTCCGGATTGGCTCTTTGGTTGCTATGATACTCGCGGTCGTAATTCCAAATAAGGAACGAGCCTCGATGAGTTTCATTTATAAAAAATGGGTGAAAATATATGTGTAATTTTCCTCATGTTTGTATAATCCTGTGGCCAAAGCTCCTTGGGCATGAGATCAGGTCTGACCCTTCTACAACAGGGGAAATATGTAAACAACAAATATGTAAACAACAAATATGTGAATAACAAATATGTAAACAACAAATACTATTGTGCAAAATGAGCTGAGAATAATGTATTTTAAAGACGACAAAGTAACACACAGAAGCTCAAACACTGAGGCTTTAGGCTTTTGTCACATCAGCCTGTCTCCTGAAATCCACCCAGGTCATGTGACTCATCCAGACCTGTCTGTGTGTGTGTGTGTGAGAGAGTGTAGGTGGGTGTGCACGTGGGTGTGTGGGTGTGGGTGTGTGTGTGTGTGTGTGTGTAGGGGTGTGTGTGTGTGTGTGGGGGTGTGTGTGTGTGTGTGTGTGTGTGTGTGTCTGCTAACAGGACCTCCACACACAGAGGATGGTGAGACAGGTGATAAATGTGCGACAGGTGAGACAGGTGTGACAGGTGTGACAGGTGCGCCAGGTGTGACAGGTGAGACATGTGAGACAGGTGCGACAGGTGTGACAGGTGAGACAGGTGTGACAGGTGTGACATGTGAGACAGGTGTGACAGGTGAGACAGGTGTGACAGGTGAGACATGTGAGACAGGTGCGCCAGGTGTGACAGGTGAGACATGTGAGACAGGTGCGACAGGTGTGACAGGTGTGACAGGTGAGACAGGTGTGACAGGTGTGACAGGTGCGACGGGTGAGACAGGTGCGACGGGTGAGACAGGTGTGACAGGTGAGACAGGTGTGACTGGGGGATTACCTGCCCACATGACCAGCACCACCACGATGATGATGAGCTCCCCGGCCCGAAGCTGAGCAGCGTGAGCAAACTCCTCCTCACCTGCAGGGGGCGCACAACAACAGAGACATTAGAGAGAAGGATGAGGGGAGAGGGAGAGAGAGACAGAGAGAGAGAGACAGAGAGACACAGAGACAGAGAGAGAAAGAGAGAGAGAGAGACGGAGGACACACAACAACAGAGACATTAGAGAGAAGGATGAGGGGAGAGGGAGAGAGAGACAGAGAGACAGAGAGAGAGAGACAGAGAGACACAGAGACAGAGAGAGAAAGAGAGAGAGAGAGACGGAGGACACACAACAACAGAGACATTAGAGAGAAGGATGAGGGGAGAGGGAGAGAGAGACAGAGAGACAGAGAGAGAGAGACAGAGAGACACAAGACACAGAGACAGAGAGAGAAAGAGAGAGAGAGAGACGGAGGACACACAACAACAGAGACATTAGAGAGAAGGATGAGGGGAGAGGGAGAGAGAGACAGAGAGAGAGAGAGAGAGACGGAGGACACACAACAACAGAGACATTAGAGAGAAGGATGAGGGGGAGAGGGAGAGGGAGAGAGAGACAGAGAGACACAGAGAGAGAGAGAGACAGAGAGAGAGAGGGATGGAGGACACACAACAACAGAGACATTAGAGAGAAGGATGAGGGGAGAGGGAGAGAGAGACAGAGAGACACAGAGACAGAGAGAGACAGAGACAGAGACATTAGAGAGAAGGATGAGGGGTAGAGGGAGAAAGAGACAGAGAGACAGAGAGAGAGAGAGAGACGAGGACACACAACAACAGAGACATTAGAGAGAAGAATGAGGGGAGAGGGAGTGGAGGAAAAAGGGAGGAGAGAAAGACAGAGAGAAAGAGAGGGGGAGAGAGAGACAGTGAGACGGAGAGAGAGCAAGAGATGGAGGGCACACAACACCAGAGCCATTAGAGAGAGGAGGAAGGATGTGTGTGGGCGAAAGAGACAGAGATAGAGAGAGAGGGGGGGGGGCTCACACATAGAGAAAGAGATGTGGAGAGAGGGAGGTGGAGAGATGCTGGGCGGCCATAGACAGAGAGAGAGAAAGAGAGAGGGAGAGATAGATGGTAGAAAGAAAGGAGGATCGTGAGAGAGGTATAGCCAGATCTACATTATTTGAGGGAAGGAGGAGAAAAAGAGAGAGAGAGAGAGACGCACACGCAGAGGGAGAGAGACAGAGATAGACAGATCGACATCATTTAAGGGAGAGAGAGAGAGGAGGAGGAGGAGGATGTGGAGACGGGGACAGCCACATCTTCATCATTTTGCTGACAGCTCTCACAGGACTGAAGAGACGTCGTTTTATCGGAAACATCACGATCTGACGATAATCCACATCATCTGTTCAAAATGTCGCCTCCTTCAAATCAAACTTTAGATTATTAATTTGACACGACCTCTTTTTGCTTCGACAACTCTCCTGGTTATAATGTCGAGTTATTAAAATGATATTGTGACCTGAATAATCACAAATGTTTGACTCAACTGATTCATTTTCTTTTTCCAGTGTTTTCCACATCGTGTTTTTGCTTCATCCCAAACACTAGAGGGCGCTGACGTCACGAGCCCGATGTCATCAACTCATGAGTGTCTAATGTGTTTTACTTAGTTTTTGTACAACCTCATCCTAAAGATTAAACAGCTTCATCGATCATGATTTAAAGACACGATAGAGAAATAAAAACCCCAGGATCATGTAGAGGGTTAATACGAACATTTAAGACCAGAATGAGTCTGAAGCAGCAGAGACAGAGAGAGGACAGTTTATACACAGAAGGTGAATTAGCAGAAAATAAACTTAAAATGACAAAAAAATAAATAACCCCTCAAAATAACAAAAAATTAAGAAAATAATTTTTAAAAACTCAAAATAACAAAAAATAAAAATAACAAAAAATAAATAAAAATAACTTAAAAAAACAATCAAACTCAAAATAAAAAAATAAACTAAAATAACAAAAAAACCCCGCTCAAAATAACAAAAAATAATAAATCAAAATAAACTCAAAATAACAAAAAATTAAGAAAATAATAAAAAACTCAAAATAACAAAAAATAAAAATAACTAAAAAAATAAATAAATAACTTCAAACAACAATCAAACTCAAAATAAAAAAAATAAACTCAAAATAACAAAAAAACCCTCAAAATAACAAAAAATAATAAATAAAAATAAACTCAAAATAACAAAAAAATCTAAATAGCTAAAAAAAACTTAAAATAACAAAACCAAACCGAAATACCCTCAAAATAACTTAAAAATAATAATAAAAAAATCAAAATAACTCAAAAAATAAACTCAAAATAACAAAAAAAAAACCCCAACAACAAACAAAACTTAAAATAATTTAAAAAAAAAATCAAAATCAAAATAACTCAAAAAAATGAACCCCAGGATCATGTAGAGGGTTAATATGAACATTTAAGACCAAAATGAGTCTGAAGCAGCAGAGACAGAGAGAGGACACAGGTTTTTTATAGAAAGTGAATTGGAGCCAGAGTCAGTGGAAGCAGAATTTCGCTCATGATCATGTCTTGTTTGGAACGTGGCAGCTAGCAGGTTAGCCACGTCCGTTTATCTCCACAGTCTATGGCTCTACACCAACCATAACGTGTTTACTTTTACAGCTAACACCAGGGCGGAGCGTCTAAACCGTATCGTTCTACGGCTCCCGACGTAAACAACGGGCCAAATTGAACTCGTATATATATTGTGAGCGACTTTGGCTTCAGGAATAAACGCCATTACCCGTTTCTATTTGCATTTTATACGCTGCGTTACAGTTAGCACCACATTGTAAACCTCAGAGTTTGCAGCTCATGTTCCAATCTGAACTCGTAGAATCCACACAAACGCATTTCATCGAGACATTTACGACCATCGCCAATTGATTTGTGGCCCCTAGCGACGGTATGGAGCATATTCGCTCGCTAATCCGATCAGCCGTAGCGTAGCGCACTGTAGCTCCCTTTGTCTTTCCGCTCTGCTCGCGCTAACGTTATCTCCTACAGCAGCTTTAACGTGGCCGACGCGGTAAAAAGCCTCCAGAGACTCGGACGCCGCGGTGACACGTTTTCAAGTGCCATATTCTGATACAGTGACATCGCCGTGGGGGGGGGGGGGGGGGGGGGCGTGTGTGTCTATGGAGGGATGTTCAGGAGTTAGTTACCATGGTGACGCGATGCACACATTAGCCTGGTGAGTTGTTTTTGGTTTTTTTAATTGTGATTTTAGAGACGATGCAAATAATAAAAGACATGAGACGTTTTGACTTGAGGCGAAATGAGGTGAACACGTCAGGTCTGAAGAGGAGACAAGAACGACTTATGGGAGTGTGTGTGTGTGTGTGTTAAGTTTAAAGTAAAAATACAGAATAGATTTAAACAGATTTTCAGGAGTCTGTGGTCCGAGCGTTCATCGTTCATGGTCCTGTTTAAATCTCAGATGAGTGGCTAATAAAAACCTGTTGGCTAACACTAGTGTGTGACTGTGATGTAAAGTTATGTGTGTATTTGTTTTGCGTTGACGTTTATGTGAGGCTCTTAGGCTCGGCTGAAGTGGTTTGAAATTTGCTGTAGAAATAAATGTGAATTGGATCAAATAATTTGGGAGAGACTTGTTGAACAGCACAAATCATCTCAGTGGAATAACGTCAGAGTCAGAGAGAGCAGCACAACAACACAACAGCAGGATTCATCTGTGGGAAAAGAAACACTTAAATATGTCATCAGTTTGTTTAATTAGTTATAGAAGCGACTTTTTTGATCCTGACTCCTCAATCTGCTGCTTCAGACTCATCATTTTGGTCTTAAATGTTCATATTAACCCTCTACATGATCCTATAATAATAATAATAATAATAAAAAAAATTTATATAGCGCTTTTCAGGACACTCAAAGTCGCTTCACAGTAGATACAATAATAAAATATCACAAAAATTTACAACATAAAATCAAGCATTAAAAGCGATTTTGAACAGGTGAGTTTTGAGTTCTTTCTTGAAGGTGGGGAGGTCAGAGGTCACGGAGGGGTTTAGGTAGTGAGTTCCAGAGGGTGGGGGCAGCGATGGAGACGGCTCTGTCCCCCCAGGTTCGGAGCTTGGTCCTACAGGGCAGGGACAGGAGGTTGGAGCTGGAGGAGCGGAGGGAGCGAGATGGAGTGTGGAGGTGGAGCAGGTCTGTGAGGAGGGGCCAGGTTGTGGAGAGCTTTGAATGTGATAAGAAGGATTTTGAAGTGGATGCGCTGAGGGACGGGGAGCCAGTGGAGCTTGTGGAGGACAGGAGTGATGTGTTCATGTGAGCGGGTGTGGGTGAGGAGCCGGACGGCGGAGTTCTGAATGTACTGTAGTCTGTTGAGGGTTTTGGGTGGTGTACCGTAGAAGATGCTATTGCAGTAGTCGATTCTGGATGTAATGAACGCGTGGATGAGAGTTTCAGCGGCAGAGAAGGTGAGTGATGGGCGGAGACGGGCTATGGGGTTCTTCTTTTTTTTCTTTTGAGTTTATTTTATTTATTTATTTATTTATTTATTATTATTTAATTTTTTTTAATTTTTTTTTTAGTTTATTTATTTTGTATTATTTAGATTTTTTTAATTAATTAATTCTTTTAAATTATTTTATTATTATTATTTTGATGGATTTTTTTATAAACCTGTCCCCTCTCTCGTCATTTTGGTCTTAAATGTTCGTATTAACCCGTGTGTGTGTGTGTGTGCTTGCGTGTATGTGTGTGTGTTTGCGTGTGTTTGTGTAAATGTCGAGCCTCACACACACACATTGCTCCACCTTTCACACACTGAGCAGGTGGATATAGTAAAGCTCGGTCCCACATCCCGTGTTTTGTGAGTCTAATCCGAGTGTGTTCTTCTTTGTGGGTTTGCCGAGCGTAGAACACGTTTAAGATTCACGGCACGGCGGTTTCACTTTGCATACTGAGAGGGCCGGTCGCAATCACTCCCCGCGCATCCTAATGGCGAGCGTGTCCTGCCCCCGCCGCGGAGTCGGGGTGTGTGTTCTCGTACGAGTTGATCAAAAGGCCGAGACGCGCGGGTTTATTGGAATTACATTATAATTTTGCAGAATCCATCAGCGTTAGTGACGGACGAGCGGCTCAAAATAGAAACTATTTTGCACAAGGGGGCGGAGTCGAGTTTGGAGTCGACATTTTGGATTCGATTTAATTCGATTTATTTTTGTCGTGCCCAAAATCAGAGCAGCAGCGTCGCCTTTTAGAGCCAAATGTGAAAATGATTTGACAGAAAGTTAGAAAATCAACAATGAAACAGAAACAAACAAACGGAGAAGTGTCCCAGAGCGCCCCCTGTGCTCAGACCCTCCTCCTGCAGCAGCACATTTAAAAGGTGGTGTTTTGGAACATGGAAAAGGTGGTGTTTTGGAGCAAGGTGTGAAAAGTGCATTTAAAAGGTGGTGTTTTGTTTAAAGGTGGTGTTTGTTTCGAGCAGTACAGTTAAAAGGTGGTGTTTTGTTGAAAGGTGGTGTTGTGGCGCAGGGTGGGGAGGGTCGTCTCCACCTGTACAGCTGTAGAACAGTCTGAGTCATAGGAACGGGGTGTGAAGAGTTCATTTAAAGGTGGTGTTTTGTTAAAAGGTGGTGTTTTGGGTCAGAGCATTAAAAAGGTGGAGTTTTGGATCAGAGAATTTAAAGGTGGAGTTTTGTTAAAAGGTGGAGTTTTGGAGCAGGATGTGAAAAGTGCATTTAAAGATCATTTTGTTGTTTTGTTAAAGGTGGTGTTTTGAAGCAGTGCATTAAAAAGGTGGTGTTTTGGAGCAGGGTGGGGGGAGGGCCGTCTCCACCCGTAGCTGTAGCTCTGTATGAGTCATAGTCCGGGTCGTGCTCACAAAGTTTCTGTCATGGATAAACAGATTCTAAATGAGAGGAAATGCAGACGCTAATCGCCGCTAATGAATCCAAATGAGAAACTTGTTAAACACCTCAATAACAGAATAAACCCTAATGGAGCTTTCAGCGAGTGACGCAGGGAGAACGTGCAAATCTGGACGGTAAAAATAGACGTTTCCGGGGCAGCTAATGGACGGGGTTTTAACGTCTCCGTCAGTCGCAGTAGATTCTTGATCAGAGGTCGCCTGAGATCCAGAAAATGTCATTTACTCCAGACTTTACGAACATGAGAGAATCTGTCTGTTTGATTGACAGGTGGATTAGCCAATCAGAGACACGCACGGTCCATTCAGGAAATACATCACAGAAAAACATGGACGATTTCTGCGGAATCTATGAGCAAAGTCCAAACTCGAAACGTGATTTTGTTTGTAAATGATGAGTGAACAATGAGCTCCAGCGTTACTAAAATCGAAAAAAAAAAAAACTTGAATCTGATTGGACGATCACGTTTGACCGGGTTTGAATCACGACGGAGGACGTGGGGACCAGACTGACATCAATCTGTCTAAAAAAAAAAAAAAGGAGTCAGTCTGGATTTGCCAAACTAGATCAGAGGCTCTGAAATGTCCAATCAGCGCTCGTTTAAAAACAAAACAAAATGGCCGACATGGGGGTTCTTCAGGCGAATTTAGCGAAAAGCAAATCAATAATAATGGGGCTATTACAATAAGTTGGTGAGATTTCAACTATCAGATCTGTGGAGCGGCGCACTTCTTCCACACAAGCAAACAGCCCCTATAAGCGGACAAAAAAAAAAAAAAAATCCTTCAAATCACTTTTTTTGCTGCATTGATTGGTCGACCTGTCCAAGCCACGAGACGAGAGGGAGGAGCCAGAAAAGTAGGACTGAACTTGAAACAGAAATAAAGCGACAGGACGAGGCGCTAACAACGGACCGACAAAAAACTGAGAACACAGGGTTTATACCACAGACTGTATTTTTAAACGGACAAAGCTAACCCGCTACCGCCGCGTTACAAACAGGAAGTGAGCATGGGCGCGCCGGTGGGAGGGGTCTAAATATTCTGCTAAATATCCAGGATGCTGTGACTCCTCACGTACACAGGGACATGAGGGATGTACGGCTCACACCCGGGATACGGCTCACACCCGGGACATTCACACACACGTAAACGCTCCGTGTGTGAGGCGGAGTGGCCCTGACTCGGTTGACGTTCTCCGTGAGGTTGTTTTATTTGAACATTCATCCTGTTTGATTAGATCTGTGTGGCGTTCTCCTCTGCTCCTCTTTTTAGGCTCAGATTAATCAGCCATGACACTGTTACTGTCTCTGCTCCACTGCCCGTCTGTCTGCTCGTCTGCCTGCCCATCTGCTCGAACGTATGTCTGCTCGTCTGTCTGCTCATCTGCCTGCACATCTACCTGCTTGTCTGTCTGCTTGTCTGTCTGTCCCTCTGTCTACCCCCACACCTGTCTGTCTGCTCACACAGCCCTGGTCTCTCTGTATATTTAATGGCAGGTGTGTGAGGGTTTGTGGTCATTTTTGAGCCTCAGTCTTTTATATTTATGGATAAGACGAGATGAGGTTTGTTTGTGGGATTATGTGCGTCTTGACCATCACCACATCTGTGTCCTCACACTTTAGGTCAGTGCACTTTTCATTTCCTGCAGGATATTCCAGTGCCAGTTTCTTTCATCTTTGGTATTGGACTTTATGTTGAGTTTGTGTCTCTGTGGATCATTCTGTCATAATTTACACATTTGAAATCACAATATTCATCTAAAACGTAAACATCATCACAACAAAGCACAGTGGGCGTGTCCCAGTGGGCGTGTCCCAGTGGGCGTGTCCCAGTGGGCGTGTCACAGTGGGCGTGTCACAGTGGGCGTGTATCATTGGAGGTTAAACTGGGGCAGATCGACAAAATGGCGTCTTGAAAATAGTGGATTAAAGATTAAACTCAAACATGAATCAGTCCAAATAAAACTCCAGACGCTCAACGAGAAGAAACGACCAGAACACGGTTAAAGATTTGAAAAGTGCAGTTTGTAGAACACGTCTGATTTAAAACTGGAGTTGCGTTGTCGTCCCTCACCTGGACTCTGTGACGCCAGCTTCTCTGACTCCTTGGGCGTCCTGAACAGCACAGGTTCACTGGGCGGGCTGCTGCCTCCCATACTGATGCTCTGGACGTGGACGATGTACTCTGTGTCCTCGTCCAGGTCCCACAGAGCGCACGAGCGAGTCGTGGTGTTCACCTCCTGGATCAGACGCAGCATCCGCACATCCTTCTTCTGCACAAACACAGACTTAAACAGGGAGAGGCCAACGGCGCCCTCATGAGCTCAGGAGGAGAAGAGACGAGGCCAACGGCGCCCTCATGAGCTCAGGAGGACAGACATGAAGATTCAAGTACATGTGTCAGGTTTTTATGATTTTTTATGAATTTCTCCTTAATCTGGTGGATAAAACCTGTTGTACATATACATTATGGTTTTACACAAATAAAGAACCAGTTTGTGAAGAAAAGATGAAAAAATTATTGAAAATGTGTAAAAAATCCCACACTGATGACATCACACTGATGACATCACACTGGGAGAATATGGTTTAATTTACACAAGAAACACATTTTTCAAATACTTAAACAGTTAAATTTATTTAAATGAGTAGTTCAGTCTGTCAGAGGCACTTTAACTGTTCTGAGGGGGAGTTTGTTTTTAGGAGTCACAGGAGTCACAGGTCAGGGTCACACTGATGCATAAAACAAGTGCTCCTTTGATTAATCTGCTCAGGGCAGTGAAGAGTCAGATCTGTTTATTTACCTCCACTTGACCTGGAGTCTGTAATAGTTCACTTTAACTGTGTGAGGACACACTGATCCAGCTTTTCAGTTCTGATACCGATTTCGATACTACAGCTTTGACGATCTGCTGATACCGACCGATACAGAGCAGAGAAACAGCATTTCATTTAAACAAAAATAAAATAATATTAAACTGACCCTGGAGCTTAGTCTGTTTATGTTGTTCTGTGGAATGAGTCCGACCTGTAAAGTGTCTGATCAGTCCCACAGGACGTCGACTGAACCGATATTAGGAATCTCACCCTCGCCTCAGTCTGTAAATATGATCATCATGTGAGAAAAAAAACACTTTTAAAGAAGTGCCTTAAAGGAACTATATGTGGCCTGTGATATTAAAGTTTTAAAACTATAATCAAAATCGATGTTTTTCTCATTCTCAGTTTATGGACAGGCCTGTGTCCAGATTCACTCAGAGCTGCAGAGGCTGCACTAGCTCTGAGTCCTGAGGCTGCAGGTGCAAGGGTTTAGTGACTGTTCAGAACATTTTAGGTTCAAAATAACTGGATTTCAGTATTAAACTGGCAAGACAAATGAGTCATGTGACGCTCATTCTGGTTTCTGATTGGACAATCATCAAAACACCAAATTATAACAACATGGCCACCATGTCCAATGTTTTTGTAACTCAGAATAAATCAGTGTTTCAAGTGTCTCCAGTAAAATCTGTGTTTGATTTTGATCCTTTATGAGTTTTGTTCTATTCATAGAACCGGAAATAATGTTGAATAAATTATATTTTTCTTATTATTCCAACTTCTGCGTTAATGCGTTCGACATAATTTCATGAATCCTGCAGACGAAACCTCACTCCCTGAAGCTCCTGGTGCAAATAAAGTGTTCACTTAAAGAGATGCAAATCTCCACTAAAGGAATCCCCTCCTCCCTCCTTCTTTCCTTCTCCCTCTCCTCTCCTCTCCTCTCCTCCCTCCTTCCTCCTCCTGTACAATCTAAGACAAACTCCTTTGTTTTAGTGCTTGAGTAAAAGTTCCCTGAGCTGTGAGTTTTTCTCATGGTTTAATTATGCAGCAGGAGGTTTAGAGTCAGAGGTTCAGAGTCTGTGCAGAGACACTGCAGCCAAAACCTCCATTGTTCCTGGAGCCTCGGGTCAATAGGAGCCGCAGATCCTCCAGGGCCAGTGTTATTTACTGTTAAAGCCACAGTGTGTTTGAAAAGCACAGGACGGAACTCACACCGACAGCCACACAGGTTTTATGTAATTAGTGTGGAAAGTCTGACACAATTTCAGATTTAATTACTGGTTAAGGCAATTTTTGAACTTGGGGAAAAAAATAATGATTAAAAAAGCAAAGAGCAAACGAGGCTGAAGACGACGCCACAGTCTGAGCTCAGCCACAGGAAAACTTCACTTATCGACAACTGACACAGACGCTCGAGCGATTCCTCTGTAATTAAACGTCTATGAGGTTTGTACAGATCAGACAGTGACCGGGAGCTGCAGCTGGGTTAGGGGTCAGGGGTCAGAGGTTAGGGGGTTAGGGTCAGACAGTGACAGGGAGCTGCAGCTGGATGTCACTGACACGTTAAACACTTTATAAATGTGAAGAAAACTTCACCTGAGGACACGTCTGTGTTTACACAGAGGTCTGTGTGTTAATGCTAATGCTAATGCTAATTTCAGAGCCTAATAAATATTTAAATAACATCACTGACTGAAATAATCTATTTCCAAAAATAATTACATTGTCTTTACAACAAATTTAGTTTTGTTGTCATGTTAAATTTTAATAAAAGGTGGCATTAGCATTAGCATTAGCATTAGCATTAACACACAGACGTGTAAACACAGACGTGTCCTCAGGTGAAGTTTTCTCACATTTATAAAGTGTGTAAAATGTTGTCACTGACCTGCAGCTGCCTGTCACTGTCTGACCCTAACCTCCTAACCTCTGACCCCTGACCCCTGACCCACCGCAAAAACCTCATAGACATGACATTACAGAGAAAACGTTGGAGCGACTGTCCCTCTGTTTGGAAACAGCCGGATTCTGTCAGACACAATTCAAACGCTTTGCAAATGAGACTTATTAGGATATAATGAAATAAGCATCTTTGAAAACACTTCATAATGTCTACTGCTTCATTTAATAAAGTGTAATAAAGCATGAACAAAGACTGAATAAGTAATGAACAGATCGTTTATTAAGGTTCAAGCTTAATCACTACTTCATTAATATCCCAATGTTAAAGGTTCGAATGTCGTTTCATCATCACAAACAGACATGGAGTTGTGTTTTGTTTATGTTTAACAAACAAACCTGCAGATTTAGGCTGAGTTCTTCTCTCAAACTGAAAACACTCTGTTCCACCTTGTGATGTCATCATGTGGTGATACAGGAAGTGCTCCGCTGTGTTTTTAAACTCCACACACCTTCATTTATAGAATCATTTGGATCATTTCAGCATCTGGTAATTGCAAATCTACTACTGAACTAAAGGTAAAAGGAGAAACTGTAAACGTGAAAACTCCCACTTGATGACATCACAAGGTGGAACGTCACATTTTGAGCTTTGTAGATGTAACAGACTAATGATGAAGTGCGACTCAAACACGTGAATGAAACAAAACACAACTCCAGGTCTGTTTTGGAGGAGTCTTGTGTAATACAGGACCTTTAATAATATTCATTAAAGGTGTAAATACTGTATTTTTATTTGCTTCTATGAAGTCTCAGTTTTTCTGGGGCAAAGGATCTGTTCAAACTGTCCTCATTCAGTCAAGTTCAGAGCAGCACAGAGGGGCACACAGCCTCACACTCCTGCAGAAAAGTACTGCATGTTCCTTCCAGTGCTCGTGGTGTTACTCTTTGTGTTCTTTTAAAATCTTTTTCAAAACGTTTCATTGTTTTGTGTCATATTTGAATGTCTATTTACGATGGGAAAAGCTCCTGATGATCTTGAGTTACATCTATACGTCTATGAACCGCCAGCAGTTTCACAAAATCTGAAATGGAAATCAGAATTTGTGTGACCAAAATTGTGAACTGAACTGTTACATTTGTCCTGTTTGTTTTACATTTTGTTTTGTGTAAATTCTTGTGTTTCTCTCGTCCCATGTCTGATTTTTATCGCTGGAGTCGTTTCCTCGTCATAAACAGACCTGGAGTTGTGTTTTGTATCATTCACACATGTTTAACACACAGACCTGCAGATTTAGATGCAGAAAACGCTCTGTTCCACCTTGTGATGTCATCATGTGGTGATACAGGAAGTGTTTTTAAACTCCACACACCTTCATTTATAGAATCATTTGGATCATTTCAGCTCTGGAGTCGTCTCTTATCTCGACTGAACTAAAGGTAAAAGGAGGAGTTAACTTTAAAACTACCACTTGATGACATCACAAGGTGGAACGTCGCATTTTGAGCTTTGTAGATGTTACAGACTAATAATAAAGTGTGACTCAAACATGTGTGAATGAAACAAAACACAACTCCAGGTCTGTTTTTGAGGAGGAAACAGCGTTAGAACATGGATTAAAGCTGCAAGAGTCAGTTTTATGTGATACAGGACCTTCACCTGTTGCCCTCTCACCTGTCGCCCTCTCACCTGTCGCCCTCTCACCTGTTGCCCTCTCACCTGTTGCCCTCTCACCTGTTGCCCTCTCACCTGTCGCCCTCTCACCTGTTGCCCTCTCACCTGTCGCCCTCTCACCTGTTGTGTTATGGCGAATCCGATGACCGGGTCGCCCTCCAGGATCTCCCATGTGACCACCGCCGAGTTGACCTCGATCTCCCTGATGGTCACGTTCAGGGGCGCAGACAGCAGCGTCTCTAACACACACACACGAGGATGTGTTAGAACACACACACACACACACATATACACACACACGTACACCCCCACACACACACAGACGCATAGACGCACATACACACACACACAGACTAATACGATCATGCTGTAGACACACACGTGTCAAACTCAAGGCCCCTGTACCAAAAGTGGCCCTCCACATCATTTTCTGTGGCCCTCAGGGTAAATTAAAAGATATGATGGTCTTAAAAAGTCATTTTATGAGGAGGTACACAGCCATATTTTTACATCTAGACAAAAGTATATGCAATATTTGTAACTTGAATAAGAAATAAATACAAAAACAGTTTATTCACAAGTTTAAAAAATAGTTAGATTTATTTTACATCTGGCCCTTTGAGAGCAGCCATCTTGACCCCTGCTGGTCCAAACAGGACCAAAACTGAGAAACAGGTTCAGTCACAGACCACACACGACATGTATTTGGACTGAAACTGAGACAAGATTAAAAGTCTGACGTGTGATGATTTTACAAACACAGGAGGAGCGAGTGTTTCAGACGGTTTTCTTAGTTTTCTTCAAGGACAAAAACCAAGAAAAAATGTCAAAAGTCAAGAAGAACTACGACTCCACTAGTGTCGAAACACTTTGGCTCATCCCATTTAACGAGCTGATACTTTGCACTGACGTCACGCTGTACATGTGTCTCTATGGTGGAATGTTCAGCAGTTACCATGGAGACGCAACACACACGTTAGCAAACACAATACAAAATGGATTCTAACAGCAAATGTTCAGGAGCCTGTGATCAGTCTGAGGTCATGGTCCTGTTCAAGAGTTTGATTTTACACAAAAAGGTGAGAGTGAGGCTAATGCTAATGCTAATGCTAATGCTACCTTGTGACTCTAATGTTATTTGAGAGGGACTTGTTAAACAGCACAAATCAGCTCATGTGTTGTGGGTCAGATAAATCAGCTCGTTATGGTCAGATTGTGTTGAAACAAAACGTCAGATTAAAGTGTAACTTGAATAACACAGCTACAGACAAGTTAGCACTTCAAGTTAGCTTCACCCCCAGAGAACGACATCAGCTGCACAGCGTCAGCAAAGAACTTTTTACTTAATTACCTCAAGCGTCTTTGCCTTTGTTTATGTTTGTCTGCATTTCAAACATCATTATTTTCACTGTAGTAAGTCCTGTCAAAGTGAACAGTATTTAGACTAAAACATCATTATAATTGTGTTTTGTTGATGTTTTTTTGGCTGCTCTTTTCATTGTTTTGTTGGTGTTTTTAGCTGGTCTTTCATTGTTTTGTTGTTTTTGGTTGCTCTTTTCATTGTTTTGTTGATGTTTTTAGCTGCTCTTTTCATTGTTTTTTGGTGTTTTTTGGCTGCTCTTTTCATTGTTTTGTTGATGTTTTTGGCTGGTCTTTTCATTGTTTTGTTGATGTTTTTTGGCTGCTCTTTTCATTGTTTTGTTGGTGTTTTTTGGCTGCTCTTTTCATTGTTTCTTGGTGTTTTTTGGCTGCTCTTTTCATTGTTTCTTGGTGTTTTTTGGCTGCTCTTTTCATTGTTTTGTTGGTGTTTTTTGGCTGCTCTTTTCATTGTTTTGTCGATGTTTTTTGGCTGCTCTTTTCATTGTTTTGTTGATGTTTTTTGGCTGCTCTTTTCATTGTTTTGTCGATGTTTTTTAGCTGCTCTTTTCATTGTTTTGTCGATGTTTTTTGGCTGCTCTTTTCATTGTTTTGTTGGTGTTTTTGGCTGCTCTTTTCATTGTTTTGTTGATGTTTTTTGGCTGGTCTTTTCATTGTTTTGTTGATGTTTTTTGGCTGGTCTTTTCATTGTTTTGTTGATGTTTTTTGGCTGGTCTTTTCATTGTTTTGTTGATGTTTTTTGGCTGGTCTTTTCATTGTTTTGTTGATGTTTTTTGGCTGCTCTTTTCATTGTTTTGTCGATGTTTTTTAGCTGCTCTTTTCATTGTTTTGTCGATGTTTTTTGGCTGCTCTTTTCATTGTTTTGTTGGTGTTTTTGGCTGCTCTTTTCATTGTTTTGTTGATGTTTTTTGGCTGCTCTTTTCATTGTTTTGTTGATGTTTTTTGGTTGCTCTTTTCATTGTTTTGTTGGTGTTTTTTGGCTGCTCTTTTCATTGTTTTGTTGGTGTTTTTTGGCTGCTCTTTTCATTGTTTTGTTGATGTTTTTTGGCTGCTCTTTTCATTGTTTTGTTGATGTTTTTTGGCTGCTCTTTTCATTGTTTTGTTGATGTTTTTTGGCTGCTCTTTTCATTGTTTCTCGGTGTTTTTGGCTGCTCTTTTCATTGTTTTGTTGATGTTTTTTGGCTGCTCTTTCCATTGTTTTGTTGATGTTTTTTGGCTGCTCTTTTCATTGTTTCTTGGTGTTTTTTGGCTGCTCTTTTCTTTGTTTTGTTGATGTTTTTTGGCTGCTCTTTTCTTTGTTTTGTTGATGTTTTTTGGCTGCTCTTTTCATTGTTTTGTTGGTGTTTTTTTGGCTGCTCTTTTCATTGTTTTGTTGGTGTTTTTTGGCTGCTCTTTTCATTGTTTTGTTGGTGTTTTTTTGGCTGCTCTTTTCATTGTTTTGTTGATGTTTTTTGGCTGCTCTTTTCATTGTTTTGTTGGTGTTTTTTGACTGCTGTTTTCATTGTTTTTTTTTGGTGTTTTTTGGCTGCTCTTTCCATTGTTTTGTTGGTGTTTTTTAACTGCTGTTTTCATTGTTTTTTTTGGTGTTTTTTGGCTGATCTTTTCATTGTTTTGTTGGTGTTTTTTGGCTGCTCTTTTCATTGTTTTGTTGATGTTTTTTGGCTGATCTTTTCATTGTTTCTTGATGTTTTTTGGCTGCTCTTTTCATTGTTTTGTTGGTGTTTTTGGCTGCTCTTTTCATTGTTTTGTTGGTGTTTTTGGCTGCTCTTTTCATTGTTTTGTTGATGTTTTTTGGCTGCTCTTTTCATTGTTTTGTTGATGTTTTTTGGTTGCTCTTTTCATTGTTTTGTTGGTGTTTTTTGGCTGCTCTTTTCATTGTTTTGTTGGTGTTTTTTGGCTGCTCTTTTCATTGTTTTGTTGATGTTTTTTGGCTGCTCTTTTCATTGTTTTGTTGATGTTTTTTGGCTGCTCTTTTCATTGTTTTGTTGATGTTTTTTGGCTGCTCTTTTCATTGTTTCTCGGTGTTTTTGGCTGCTCTTTTCATTGTTTTGTTGATGTTTTTTGGCTGCTCTTTCCATTGTTTTGTTGATGTTTTTTGGCTGCTCTTTTCATTGTTTCTTGGTGTTTTTTGGCTGCTCTTTTCTTTGTTTTGTTGATGTTTTTTGGCTGCTCTTTTCTTTGTTTTGTTGATGTTTTTTGGCTGCTCTTTTCATTGTTTTGTTGGTGTTTTTTTGGCTGCTCTTTTCATTGTTTTGTTGGTGTTTTTTGGCTGCTCTTTTCATTGTTTTGTTGGTGTTTTTTTGGCTGCTCTTTTCATTGTTTTGTTGATGTTTTTTGGCTGCTCTTTTCATTGTTTTGTTGGTGTTTTTTGACTGCTGTTTTCATTGTTTTTTTTTGGTGTTTTTTGGCTGCTCTTTCCATTGTTTTGTTGGTGTTTTTTAACTGCTGTTTTCATTGTTTTTTTTGGTGTTTTTTGGCTGATCTTTTCATTGTTTTGTTGGTGTTTTTTGGCTGCTCTTTTCATTGTTTTGTTGATGTTTTTTGGCTGATCTTTTCATTGTTTCTTGATGTTTTTTGGCTGCTCTTTTCATTGTTTTGTTGGTGTTTTTTGGCTGGTCTTTTCATTGTTTTGTTGATGTTTTTTGGCTGGTCTTTTCATTGTTTTGTTGATGTTTTTTGGCTGGTCTTTTCATTGTTTTGTTGATGTTTTTTGGCTGGTCTTTTCATTGTTTTGTTGATGTTTTTTGGCTGGTCTTTTCATTGTTTTGTTGATGTTTTTTGGCTGCTCTTTTCATTGTTTTGTGGGCGTTTTTTAGCTGCTCTTTTTATTGTTTCTTGGTGTTTTTTGGCTGCTCTTTTCATTGTTTTGTTGATGTTTTTTGGCTGCTCTTTTCATTGTTTTGTTGATGTTTTTTGGCTGCTCTTTTCATTTTTTTGTTGATGTTTTTTGGCTGCTCTTTTCATTGTTTTGTTGATGTTAATGGCTGGTCTTTTCATTGTTTTGTTGATGTTTTTTGGCTGGTCTTTCATTGTTTTTTTTGTGTTTTTTGGCTGCTCTTTTCATTTTTTTGTTGATGTTTTTTGGCTGCTCTTTTCATTGTTTTGTTGATTTTTTTTGGCTGCTCTTTTCATTGTTTTGTTGATGTTAATGGCTGGTCTTTTTATTGTTTTGTTGATGTTTTTTGGCTGCTCTTTTCACTGTTTTTTGTGTTTTTTAGCTGCTCTTTTCATTGTTTTGTTGACGTTTTTGGCTGCTCTTTTCATTGTTTTGTTGACGTTTTTGGCTGCTCTTTTCATTGTTTTGTTGATGCTTTTTGGCTGCTCTTTTCATTGTTTTGTTGATGTTTTTTGGCTGCTCTTTTCATTGTCTCGTGAGACACTGGTTTTGTGGTTTTGATGGAGTGACTGCCTTAACACCAAAAGACAAATGATCCAGATCTCAGCTCCAACTATCACATTTTCATTGGGTGAGACACTTCAGCGCCTCGTCTCTGAGTGTTTTATGATGTTCTAATCGGCCTTTGGCACAGACCGACAGCCGCACCTCGAATGCCAGAGTTATTTAGACATTCTCCAGGTCCAACTGTATTAAATCAGCCTCACTGTGCTTCTGTCGCTCTATAGTTATAATCTATGACACTCGTGGATCATTATGTCATAATTTACACATCTTAAATCACAATATTCATCTAAAACGACTTAATAAAAGAAACAAGTTCACTGACTTCCACGTTAGAAAACTGGGCAACACTTTATAAAAACTAAAGCCTATTTAGCCTTAATGAAGCATGAACAAAGACTTAAATAATAATGAACAAACAATAATGATTCATGTTTAATAACTACTTAATTATGACCTAAATTAACACGTGATTAGCAATGAATTGGCCTGTGTTGTATATATAGTTATATTTATTTCACAATTGGTTCCTCCTCCAACTTTCAGTGACAGTGACTTGTCTTTTCTCTTCTTGTTTCTTCAGCTGATTAATTCTCAGTTTCATTTTTTGATGATGTTGTGTTGAAACTTTCTACTTCTGTGTCATAAGTGTCATTTTCTTCATCAGAAACCTGATTGTGGCTCATGGATCTGGGGCCAAGGTAAATAAAAAGTAATCGTTCTTCAACTCCTTCATTTTCTCATTTTGAAGGTTTTTCACTTTCGTCTCCAACATTTTCACTTCTTCAGTTTTCTTTGGTTTGTTAATGATGCTTTTGGGTCAACTGATAAACTTAAAACACATAAATACATTTATAAAAAGCAAATTAGTCCAAATTCAAACACTTTAGCACAATTTATTTCCAATTCCTGATTAAATATTGTTTTTACTAACTTTTCCAAACCCATATGAACCAGTAAGAGTTTTTTATTTTTTTTTAAGGCCAACAAATGTATTAAATAATTTCACAATATATTAAATTATGTAATAAATTGTAGACTAAAAAGCACCTTTAAGAGGCTGGAGTGTAGAACTGCAGCCCAAGTATAAAACTGAATTGAACCGTTGGACCCATTACCACTGCACACTGTGGTGACTGGGACAAATGCACGGGTCAAACGCACGGGACAGAAAAGAGTCAAGTTTCCAGCTGCATGTGTCTGCGTGACATCAGCTCGACTCTGCTCATGTGGGAGGATCAAGATGTAATGATAAAGTTCCTAAACTTACCAGACATAGTGAGCTCGAGTACGCAGTAGACCCAGAAAGAAAGATTCAGGGAGGGTAATTCCTCTTAAAAATAAATAATGGAAGAGTGTATTAATGCTTTAAAAATGTACATTATGTAAAGGTAAAAATCAATAAGGTCGTCCCGCCCCAGAATCAGTCAAATGCAGAATAAGCCCCATACAGGAGGCAGGACAGTAAAGTCACTACAGGCCTCAATTATCATTAGTAAATCATTATCTCATAGTTTACTAATCATTAAAAAGTGTTTGAGTTGATACTTAACTAACCATTTGTGTGTATCTGTAAGTGAATATTTAAGGAGTAACTAAAACTATGAATAACTATATACAACACAGGCCAATTAAGTGTTAATTAAGGTCATAATTAAGTCGTTATTAAGCATGAATCATAATTACTTAAGTGTTTGTTCATGCTTTATTAAGGCTAAATAGGCTGTAGTTATTATAAAATGGGGCCGAGAGCTCATTTTAAAATCAGCACTTGACAAAACGAAAAGATGAACTGATAAACCCAAGAATCCCACATTTTCTTAACGGCAGGTGCGAGATTTAAAGTCACTGCGCCAACTCAAATTGAAACTGAAACTGTGATTTGTGTAAGTTTACATAACGCAGATACACGGTCAGATTCCCCCCCTCGCCTCCAGCCTGGACGTGTTCCTCTACAAACCCTTTTGCCCTGAGCCTTCTCCTCTTGTCTCCTCTGCCCACAACACAGCGCTCCTTTCATTAATACCAGCTTTAATTACCCAGCAGCCCCTTCTTCTCATCTGTCACTGTCTTGCTCTTTGTAAGCTGCACATACCTCTTCTCCGCGTTTCCCTCCGTCGCCCCCGCACTCCTCATTAGACTCCTGAGGTTTCTCTCTCTCTGTTTTTTTTTTCCTTTTTACAGTAACAACCCGCTCGGTAATAAAAGCAGAGAGACGTTTGGGTGATGGATGCCTCACGAGCAGCAGCTGTGATGTTAATACTCTGTAATTGTGTTTGAGTTTCATTTGTGTAGGTGGATGTAGAGGAAAAGATGCGTTTGCGATGAGTCGGTAACATCAGACTTAGAACCTTGACGTTCACAGTATTATGTTGTATAATTTAGCACTTACAGAGGTCGTATATTAAGACCCCAAGTCAAGGGTAATTGTAAATGCATTTTAATACAAGGGCGAGGCAGGTGAGAGCTGAAGAGGGGCATTCGTCTTATCGGTTCTATTACAGGAAGCTGGAAACCTCCCTCAGCTACAGGACAAGTGCTATATAAAAATCCATCTGCTTGAAAGGTTTTTATTCTGCACTCTGCTCTTTTAATGGTAATTTTATGATGATTATTTGTGATTATTTATGTTTTGATTGTGTGATTTTAATGTCTTTCTTATTCTGTAAAGCACTTTGTGTACAAATTGTGCTATACAAATAAACTTGCTTTGCTTTTTTACTCACTGTCTGACATGAAATCAGACTCAACCTTTCCTGTTTTAGGTCAATTAGGATTAACAAAATTATTTCTTTTTGCTAAATGCCAGAATAATATCAGATGTTTTTTTTTTAGACAATTTTCATGACACACACATATACACTTCATATAAATGGCCTCAGCTCCTCCTACATCACTATGGGTTAGAAATGACAGACCTCTCCTGTGATTGGTGCATTGTTTGCGAGCTGGCACCTGATTGGCTCCTGGGCTGGGTTCTGTCAGGAACATGTCACTTTTGTTCTGTGTCTGTATGATTCTTGTAACTTTAACTTTGTAATTGAGACACTCGTAGATCTTCAGTTAGTTCTGACACTGGTTTGTTTTGTGTTATTCTAATTTCTGTACTTTTCTTTTTGTAAGTTACACATTGAAAACTACTCTCTTTTTTACTTTAACCTACCTATATAACTTTAGTTTTACAATTTTCCATCTTGTTTTGTTACTTCCTCTTTCCCTAACTGAGCTGGGTCGTAACATTTCCTTCCACAATCTTCTCACAACAGTTAACAGAAATTTTGTACCATTCCTCATGACAGAACTGGTGTAACTGAGCCAAGTTTGTGGCCTATTTGCACCACACCTGCCTTTTCAGGTTTATTCACACATTTTCAGCTGAGATCAGTGTTTTGTGATGGCCGCTCCAAAACATCGACTTGCAGTACGATTCAGACCCATTTCATCCAAGCGACTCTGACCTGCTCCGTTATATCAAAACCACAAAACATCACCACGGCAACAGCCAATAAAACCGAGTGTCAGACGTAGTGACGGACACAGGCGGAAGATACAAACTCAGGAAATGGCAAAAATAATTTAATGACGACTTTATGACTCAGCTCTGTAAAGTTGTAAAATTAAACTGCACGATTCTCATCCATTGCAACTTTATTTAATCTGATAGCGACTCTACTTCCTGTGTCATTTATCTCCAGACATCTGCGCAGTAACAGCATTTATTTGAACCATTTCACAAATAATAATAACACAGTTTGGACTTGTATCTAAACTAGAAGCGCAGAGATCTGTTTGGAACACTTTAGAGCAGACACAGCTTGCAGTGTACGGTCTCTTTGCTGCAGTCATTGTGCTCAGAGACTTAAAATCTCATCTGATTCTCCTCATGTCTGTGTTCTGTGCTTTTTTTTCACAAGTTTAAACTATTTTTCAAGTGCGCGGCGGCCAAAAATAACAGACAAAGGAGTAACCCAAACACCAGGACAGTTACAGTCACAGATACAGGTGATGTTGAGTTTACTGACAGGAAATCAACTGGAACGAGGACGTCACTTTTTCTGCCGCAGTAACACATTTAGAACTGAAATATCTTGCTGTGAAAATAAACGATAAATGATTACACTGAAACAAATTTATGCCACAGATTTAAACCTCAAAAACGATTCTAAATGTAAAACACTGCTAAAAAAAAAATCACAGGCTGCAATAAATAAACAGCAGAATGAAATACTTTAGTGGTTTGTGTTTGTAATGAGTCAGACAAATTATTTATTCAACCTCCTACAGCTCAAATCTTTTCATAAAGCCAAAAAATAACTTAAAATTTCCCAGTTACAGTTTAACTCTAGACTGAAGACCCATCTCTTCTCCCTGGCATTTCATTTTCTTTCATCAGCTGGAGATATTTTAAATGTGCTGTAAAAATAAACTTGAATTCATTTATGTTTTAATACTTTCCAAACAACTATTTTGAAATCTTCTGGACATTATAGCTCCGTCTGGCTCCTTTTGGGCTCATCTTTGGTCACTTTTTGATAATGTGATTTGTACATAGAGCAGATACTGTGCGATCGGCTGTAGACTTGTTTGAACTCCCATAATTGCATTACTTGAAGAAAACTGCTCAATTCTAATCCAGTCAGCTCTATTGAGTACTCACACTCCACCAGCGTGAAAGGGAGCGAGAATCCGTCAGCAGGTACGTGGCCTGAATACCTCCTCCTTTGTCCTCTTCAAACAGCCACACGAAATTAATCAAAGGTACAATAGTAATGAGGAGTCACCCCAAATTATATTCTGATGTCGTTTTCTCAAAATGATCCAAAATCACCATCGGAATGATCACATTTAGCAGATAAAAAGGACGAAGTTTTATATATTGTTTTTTTTCCTCAGCAAACGGTGTCATCTCGAGTCTCCATTGACTGTATGAAGAAGAGTGAACAGTGTAAATACAGCGTGAATACAGCATGAATACAATGTGAATACAACTCTGTATCACACTTCACCACATGGTGTACAGAAAATCATCTTCAACTCAACCTCAAGAAAACACAAGAAATTACCTTTGGCCCTGGAATATTTGACCCTACCAGTATTAACAATATCACAATAGACACTGTTGAACATTTCAAATATCTTGGACTCACAATTGATCATAAACTGACTTTTGACTTTCACACTCTGGACATTTCAAAAAGATGCAATCAAAGACTTTCTGTTGTCCATAAGTTAAAAGGACTCCATGTTTCACCACATCTACTGCTTATTCTGTCCACCAGCATCGTCCAACCTGTCCTACTGTACTGTCCACCGTGTTTTCTTACCAAGCTCACAGTTAAAAACCGTAATTCATTTACAAAAATAACCCACCTAGCAGCAAAAATCATTGGTCTCCCTCCTCCCAGTGTCACAGTTAAACTCTAAAGCCATCACTCGTATAGCACAGACAATAACACAGGACCACACTCACCCACTGCACCGGTACTTTACTCTACTGCACCGGTACTTTACTCTACTGCACCGGTACTTTACTCTACTGCACCGGTACTTTACTCTACTGCACCGGTACTTTACTCTACTGCACCGGTACTTCACTCTACTGCACCGGTACTTTACTCTACTGCACCGGTACTTTACTCTACTGCACCGGTACTTCACTCTACTGCACCGGTACTTTACTCTACTGCACCGGTACTTTACTCTACTGCACCGGTATTTTACTCTACTGCACCGGTACTTTACTCTACTGCACCGGTACTTTACTCTACTGCACCGGTACTTTACTCTACTGCACCGGTACTTTACTCTACTGCACCGGTACTTTACTCTACTGCACCGGTACTTCACTCTACTGCACCGGTACTTCACTCTACTGCACCGGTACTTTACTCTACTGCCTTCAGGACGACGATACAGGACTCTCAGATGTAACAAAGCACGCTTCAAAAATAGTCTCATACCCACAGCCATTATTAACTTGAACAATTTATAGACTACGGAACTCTAATTATCATTATGCACTTTTACAATGTCAATTACCTGCCTTTGTGTTTGTCCAATATATGTGATGTGTTTGTGTGGCATTGTTTGTATGTATGTATGTATGTATGTATGTATGTATGTATGTGTGTATGTGTGTATGTGTGTATGTGTGTATGTATGTATGTATGTATGTATGTATGTATGTATGTATGTATGTATGTATGTATGTATGTATGTATGTATGTATGGCGTTTTTCTCTGTGTGTTTTGACTGTGAAGACAAATTTCCCCTCGGGGACAATAAAGTAACTAACTAACGTGAATACAACATGAATACAACATGAATACAACGTGAATACAACGTGAATACAGCATGAAAACAAGGTGAATACAGCGTGAATCTAGTGTAAATACAGAATAAAAAACAAATGTGCTGTTTCAGTGACACATTTGCTTGATACAAAAACACTTTTCCTGTCGTCCTGCGTCACGCCGAATGATTGACAGACGGAATTAACCATAAATCACGAGACTTTACTTAAATCAGACCTATTCTGCAAAACAGACTTTTCAGAGCTTTTAAGCGAGTTCTAGTTGTTATGAATCATGTGATCTGGTATGAAATGTTCTGGTGTCAATGATTAACAGCAGTTTGTGACGTCGTCTCTTATAGATAAACACACAGAGCTGTTTTCTTCTAACAGACAGTGATGGGGAAACTACTTTTTCATAGAGAAACTGTGATGAGTTTCAAACCCATCACTTGTAATAAAACGGGCAGAGCAAAAAGGGCAAAATAAGGTGAAAAGAGCAGAATAAAAAGGGCAGTGTGAAAGAGGAGCAGACTGTTACATAATTCTGATGTTTTTTAAAGATAAGTTTTCATCAAGCCAAAATATTGTGATTTAAAAAGTGTAAATTATAACAAAATGATCCACAGAGATGAGAACCATAGAGACACAAGCTCAGCAGGTTTTCTTTAAGGGCAACGCAATATTAATATCAACCTGTACAAGAATCTCTTTAAAAAAATATGACACAATGAACAGAATTCTGATTGTTAAAATATTTGCAAGTCAAAAAAAAAAAAAAAAAAAAAAAAAATCACAATTGGACATTTATTCTAAACTTGTTCAGCCCAAGTGTCGAAGCTAAAATGTAGTCTCACAATCACAGTTTTTACACAAACAGGAGGTGAAGTGTCTGATGTCTGGAGCGGGGGGTGAGTCACATGACCCTCGTTATCACAGAGAAGGGGGAGGGGCTCACGACGCGTCTGTCATCCCGCTGTTTACGACACGACCGCGACGTAACGGAGGTTTTATGACGGGGTTTAAGTCTTTCCCCCGTCCCGCTGCAGTGAGGTCGGCTCATACGGGGCGTCGCTATAAACCTGCCTCTTGAATACAGAGCGACAACGATCGAAATCAAATTGAAATCAAATCGAAATCAAATCGAAATCAAACCGAAATCAAATCGAAATCAAATCAAAATCAAATCGAAATCAAATCGAAAACAAGTCGAAATCAAACCGAAATCAAATTGAAATCAAATCGAAATCAAATCGAAATCAAACTGAAATCAAACCGAAATCAAATCAAAATCAAATCGAAATCAAATCGAAATCAAATCGAAATCAAATCAAAATAAAATCAAAATCTAATTAAAATCTAATCGAAATCTAATCACAGTCGCTGTTTGAACGTTCACAATAAGATCATCACAAACACTGCAAATACGTCTAAGTCTAAACAAACAGCAAACAGTTGTATTTAGTGATGCACAGATCTCATACGAGTAACAGATATCGGCAATAAAACTGAAACGTTTGCTGGATCAGATATCGGCTTCCAAATATCGGTTGAGTCGATATCCTGGTTGGACAGATATATATATGTAATAAGATGTAATAATAATGTGTAATAAGACTTTACAGATGGTAGTCGGCCCAGAAAATGTCACAATGTTTGAACGTTTATGTCAAAAATCTGTTCTTGTTCTTGTACTTGAGATAAATAACAGCGACATAAAACATTTGGACTAGTTTTATCTTATTTTATTTTGGTTTAAATGAAATAAACGCTGTTTTCAGTCTCTGCTCTGGTATCGGTCGATATCAGCAGATACTTATAAGACTGAAAAAGCTGGATTTATACGTCTTTAGTTTTGTTTGTGTGATAAAAGCGGCAAAAACCCTGTAGTTCAGATCTCCACGTGGGTTCCTCGTGTTGGTTTATTAAGTTCACGTTTCCGCCTTTTTTTTCAAATGTTAATGCAGCTGGACCAATTTAAAATCTGATCATGTAAAATTTAAATTGCACAATAATATATGGGTCAGTGTCGATTCCAGTTAAACGTGTGTGTGTCCAAATGCCTTTATATACAGACCGACTTTTTAATTTTACATTTCCACATAAACACATTGAGCTTCAGGCACAAACTGCAGAATTAGACGGACTCCATGTGCATGATATTGGGTGAAGGGAGTTTGTACGGATCATTATGGCTGATGCTCATTCGTACAGACGCGCGGACGTTCCCTTTTCAGTTTCTGCACTGCGTTTTCTTACTCCGCCTATTTAAAGTTCGTGGTTACGCCAAATTGACTCATACGAGCTTTAATCCATGTTCTAATGCTGTTAGCGCATCAAAAACAGACCTGGAGTTGTGTTTTGTTTCATTCACACATGATTGAGTCACACTTTATTATTAATCCGTTACATCTACAAAGCTCAAAATGCAACGTTCCACCTTGTGATGTCATCAAGTGGTAGTTTAACAGCTCCTTTTACCTTTAGTTCAGTCGAGATAAGTGGCAATTCCAGATTCGCTGAAATGATCCAAATGATTCTAGAAATGAAGGTGTGTGGAGTTTAAAAACACAGTGGAGCACTTCCTGTATCACCACATGATGACATCACAAGGTGGAACGGAGTGTTTTCAGTTTGAGAAAAGCCTAAATCTTCAGGGTTTGTGTCTTAAACATGTGTGAATGAAACAAAACACAGCTCCAGGTCTGTTTGTGATGAGGAAACAATGAGGAAATATGGCTCCTTTAATAAATATACTGTAGTGTTCTGGTTTGAGGAAACACGGTGAAGTTCTTCTGGTGGTTTATTTTCTGAACACGAGGGCTGTCGGCCATAATCTGCGTCAAAACAAGAGCAAAACAGCAGCAACTCACCAGAGCCAGTCTCCAAAACAGACCAGGAGCCGACCAATAGAACCACAGACTGTTTATATAAATGGACGTGGCTAACGTGCTAGCTGCTGCGATACAAACAGGAAGTGATCATGGGCGAACTTCCTGCTCCATCGGTTCAATTCACTTTCTATTGAAAACCTCTCTCCTCTCTCTGTACCTGCTGCTGTCAGACTCGTCATTAATTTTTTTTGAGCTATTTTGATGTTTGTTTGGTTTTTTTTAAGTTATTTTGAATTTATTTAGTTTTTTTATTTTTATTTTATTATTATATATTTATTTTTTGTTATTTTGAGGTTTTTTTTTTTTAATTTAGATAGAGCTTGGAGTAGAGCCGCTGATCCTACACGTTGAGAGGAACCAGCTGAGGTGGCTCGAGCATCTGCTCAGGATGCCTCCTGGACGCCTCCCTAGGGAGGTGTTCTGGGCATGTCCCACCGGGAGGAGGCCTCGGGGAAGACCCAGGACACGCTGGAGGGACTATGTCTCTCTGGCCTGGGAACGCCTTGGGGTCCCACCGGAGGAGCTGGAGGACGTGTCTGGGGTGAGGGAAGTCTGGGAGTCCCTGCTTAGACTGCTGCCCCCGCGACCCGGCCCCGGATAAGAGGAAGAAAATGGATGGATGGATGGATAGTTTTTTAAGTTTTTTTGTTATTTTGAGAGTTGTTTTTTTTTTGTTATTTTGAGTTAATTTAATTTAATTTTTTTTAAACTGTCCTCTCTCTGTCTCTGCTGCTTCAGACTCATTCTGGTCTTAAATGTTCGTATTAACCCTCTACATGATCCTGGGGTTTTTATTTCACTATTGTGTCTGTAAATCAAGATATGAACATTAATAACAGACAAATCAGGTCCTTCTTTCCCCGAGGTCGCTCCTGTTAGCGTTAGCAACAGGTTTGATTGACAGCGTTGTTAAGCGCCCGCTCCCTGCTAAACCAATGATGCGGGCGGGAAGGGGCGTTACCTTCAACATCCTCGCTCTGGATTGGTTCTTTGGTTGCTATGATACTCGTGGCTGCAATGCTGGAACAGCTCACACTCACTCAGTCCACTTCTTTATGCAGTTTGTGGTTTCACTTTATGCAGGTTTGCAATTTCATGAGGTTTTATGATGTTCCAAATTATTCTGAAGCTCACGCTGTAGACCTGAGCGTGTGCAGACTGTACAACGCGATGGTCGTATACACAGACCAGAGGAGGGCGGTGTGCGGAGAGGTGGACATGTTTGCGACACGCCATCGTTTCATACAAGAACATTTAAGCATCTAAAACAACAGAGAAACACGTTAGCAAAACCGCGGGCAATGTTAAAGCTCCATATTACATCACAAAAACAGACCTGGAGTTGTGTTTTTGTTTCATTCACACATGTTTAACACACAAACCTGCAGATTTAGACTGAGTTCTTCGCTCAAACTGAAAAAAAACAAACAAAAAACACTCTGTTCCACCTTGTGATGTCATCATGTGGTGATACAGGAAGTGCTCCACTGTGTTTTTAAACTCCACACACCTTCATTTATAGAATCATTTGGATCATTTCAGCTCTGGAATTGCACATTCTTGACTGAACTAAAGGTAAAAGGAGTGTTGTTAACTTGAAAAAACTACCACTTGATGACATCACAAGGTGGAACGTCGCATTTTGAAGCTTTGAAGATGTTACAGACTAATAATGAAGTGCGACTCAAACATGTGAATGAAACAAATACAGGATCTTTAACTTTAGAACGGTTTGTTTAAAGTCGCTGGTTTTGGTCTCCGTCCGTCTCGTTTGTGGTGACGTCTTCAGTGGCGTCTCAGATCTCCGCTTGTTCTTCCGACTCTAAACATTTGACACGTTCAATTTGAGAGACACAAATTGCAAAACCATTTCATCACCGAACTAACGCTGCAGTTTGGAATCACTGCCTCGGCTTCGTCAAATATATACTTGAAGTTATAACTCAGATTTGACGTAATCTTTGTCATTTATACAACGCTTAAAACAAATATGGTGGATACAGATAAATAAATGAACTTATCTGTTGTTTTTAGCTCATATCTGTGGTTAGATTCACATTTACAGATTTATGCACTGAGGCACAACTCTGAGCAGAACGACACTAAATATGTTTTTTAGCTTTTTTTCTGCCTCATTTTTGTCCCGGAGGCTATTTTCTTTAGCTCAAATAACTTTATATGACAAAATGTAAACTGAAAATAGTTTCTCATTGTTGTTTTGACTGTGTAGAGGTTAGCTAGCCTGTTAGCCTGTTAGCCTGTTAGCCTGTTAGCTAATGATATGAGGGAGATAAAGGACACAACAGTGAACCAAACCGCACAGACTCATGTTCTTTAAGGAGGTTCTGTCTGTATCAGCGTGTGGTTTCACTCTGCACTGCTTTTATTCTGTTGACGTCATTTTGTCGTTTTAAATGTCGTCATTTTGTCGTTTTAAATGTCAGGTACAAACTCCAGTCTGTGTAAAGAAGTGACTGAGTGAGTGTGACGTCACGTTCAGCTCCAAACGAAGCTCATCGAGGCCGGAGCAGGTGCAGCGGCGAATTTAGAGCAGAATTCCATATTTGGACCTTGACCACGAGTATCATAGCAACCAAAGAGCCAATCAGGAGCGAGATTGTCGAAGGTAACGCCCCTTCCCGCCCACTGTCAGTCAAACCTGTTGCTAACGCTAAAAGGAGCGACCTTGGGGAAAGAACGCGCCTGATTTGTCTGTTAATAATGAAAAAAAAAATCAAATAAAATAATAATAATAATACAACTCCAAATAACAAAAAATAAATAAACCCAAAATAACAAAAAAATTAAATTAAATTAAAATAACTAAAAATAAATAACAAAAAAGGTCAAAATAATAAAAAATAAATAAATAAACTTAAAATCACAAAAAAAAAAAAAATAGAAAAACTAAAAATAACAAAAAAAAAAAATAATAAACTCAAAATCTCCAAAAAAATTAATTAAATAAAAAATAAAATAAACTCAAAATAAATAAATCAATAAAAGGGAACCCCAGAATAATGTAGAGGGTTAATACGAAACATTTAAGACCAAAATGAGTCTGACAGACGCAGGTACAGAGAGAGGGGACACAGTTTTTCAATATAAAGTGAATTGGAGCCAGGGTCGAGGAGCAGCGGCTAGCAGGTTAGCATCTATGTCCGTTTATATATACAGTCTATGGCACAAATGAAATATTTAGCAGATTTGTGGACTTTTATGTAGCGGCTCTGTCACATTTTGGATTTAGTGTTTTTATCTTTTACAGGACAAAAATCTCAGAGCTGACCTTTGACCCTCAGAACGTTCAATAATGCTACTCGTTCTAAAAAATCTGAATGCTGTGATGTATCTGCGTCATCTCTACGGACTGATCAATGTCTTCTCACGAAAAATGAATAACTTTTTTTTTTTTCCAGAAAGGATCCATTATTCAACCACAAAGATGAGACTGATGTCATTAGTGGTAAAGCTCAACCACAGACTGTATAAAGAAGTGGTATGTTCTATAAATAACCCGCAATATGAGAAATCTGCGAAGTATCAGCTTTATTTTTTACATTATTCTCTCTGTTTTTGTCTGTAAAACCCCTCACCACACACTTTATACACTTTTCTCACACAGGCGTTAACATTTTCTCACATTTCTCTCTCGTTTAAACTCTCTCAAAGTTCAAACCTTCGTAGGCGTCTTTGTCGGTGCAGAACGTTTCATCGACATTGTGGGTTTTGTCGGGGAGAAAACAAATTGCAAACGTACAGCACTTCAGAGTCACACTGAGATCCAACGTTTATGTAAATTTGTCTGAACACATTCTGTACTGGACAGGAGACACGGCACGGAGGAGACTGATGGACAATGGTCTACAGTCCAACAGCCAATCAGGACGCACGACACAATGGTCTACAGTCCAACAGCCAATCAGGACGCACGACACAATGGTCTACAGTCCAACAGCCAATCAGGACGCACGACACAATGGTCTACAGTCCAACAGCCAATCAGGACGCAGGACATATTATTTCCTTCAAAAAACAGTGAACTTCCCGTACACTTAGACGTCAGATTCTAGAACGTGGACATAATCTCTCGTTCTTTCCAGTCACATCGTAAACAAACAAGAAAACAAATACAGCGCACACAAAACGAGCTCCCTGTCCCCGGAAACATTCAACAATTTATGAACCGAAAATTCTAAATAGTTTTTCTGTTGAATTACATCACAGGCCTGACGTGTGTGTTACATAAGACACAGAGTGAGAACAGGATAAAAATATGCAAAATAATCAAAAATACATGAGCCACTACAGGCTGTGTGCTCCAGCGCCGTGAACACGCACACTGAACACGCACTGAACACAGCCTGAACACACACTGAACACGCACTGAACACAGCACAGCCTTAACATGAACAGAACACAGCACAGTCTTAACGCAAACTGAACACGCACTGAACATGGCCTGAACACGCACTGAACACCGCCTGAACACCAACTGAACACCGCCTGAACACCAACTGAACACCGCCTGAACACCAACTGAACACCGCCTGAACATGAACTGAACACAGCACAGCCTTAACACGAACTGAACACAGCACAGCATTAACATGAACTGAACACAGTACAGTGTGAGAATCCTCAGGCGCGAGGATAAAAATATGAAAAATAATCAAAAATACATGAGCCACTACAGGCTGTGTGCTCCAGCGCCATGAACACGCACATCACCTGAACACACACTGAACACAGCACAGCCTTAACATGAACTGAACACAGCACAGCCTTAACACGAACTGAACACAGCACAGCCTTAACACCAACTGAACACAGCACATCACCTGAACACTGACACAGAACACTCACATCGCCTTAACACAAACTGAACACAGCACATTGTTTTAACACGGACACAGAACACAGCACAGCCTTAACACTGAACATAGCAACATCACCTTGACACTAACAGAATACAGCACGTCGCCTTAACACATGTGGACCAACACTAAATCCAAACATCCAAGCAGTAAATCCATAGAATAACTGAATGAAGAGTCGTCAAATGAAACTCACTGGTGCAGGTTCAGACGTTTATAACCATCTTCTCCCTTCAGCCTCAAACGACTCTGACTCTGAACACCACAGGAGCCAGTCGTGTATATTTTTGTGTTTAAGTGAACGACAGAACGACACCTGATGTTCTAATGGGGCTGGGACACGCACGATGAGACGAGACGCAGGATTGTCTCCACGAGATCATTTAGAATCTAAATATTTGTTTGGTTCCGTTCACAATTTTGGCCCTTATCATTTTGTATGTATTTAACTTTTGCTGTGTTTTAGAACGGCATTTTCGAGCTATAGCTTCTCAAAATGTTAATTCAAAATCACTTAAACCTTTTTTGTTCAATCCAGATGCAAACATAAGGGGAGATCTTGTGGTACGAGATCTTATCCTGTCTCTTTGTTCTGACACACTGTCCAAAATGTACCAGCTAATGTTCCAGTGCTCAAATGTTCTAAAGACAATTTCTACTCAAATACTTGTTAAAATCCACAGGTTTTGAACAAATGTTTCTTTTATGATTTAAAAGACAGAGTCAGGACGTTTCTCCATCGACTCCATGTGTCTCCATCGTCTGATCCACTGGAGTGAACACACGTGTGAAATGTTTAACTGTGGGCTAAAAAAATCCTTCATTAAGTCAAAATAAAAAGGCCCCTAACAACAAATATCTTCAACTCAAACTTTTTTTTTTTTTTTTTTTTTCTGCACATCTGCCACTAGCATGCAAACGCCACTGTAAGCACATCTGTAGCACCATTATGTCATGAACTCCAACCATTTCCACTCTTCATCTGGCCTGGTGTGATGTGCAAACACGTCCACGCGCACATGCACCGGGACCTGTGTCATCTGTAATGCAGCAGCTTCAGACCATCCGCCTCAACTCTACAACTCTGTGTCTGTCTCTTCTGTCTCTGCTTCTGTCTCCGCTTCTGTCTCCGCTTCTGTCTCCGCTTCTGTCTCTGCTTCTGTTCACAAATGGCTCCCTCCTCCCCCAAAAACCCCACAAAACTCACCTCCACGCACGGACAGCGCCAGGACGCCGAGCGGGAGCAGCGCAAACACCGCGCACAAGCCTCGTTTCTCCATCCCGGAGCCTGCTGTGTTCTAGCGGGGCTTCACATCCTGCCCGGCCCATGGACAGGATCCCGTTTACCCGCAGCACGGACCGACCATCGCGCCGCGGGGCTGGGGGACTTGTTGTTGTGCCGGACTGCAGAAAGAAAGAGACGGGAAGGCTGCAGAAGAGAGGAGAGGTGGAGGAGAGGAGAGGTGGAGAGGATCCTCGTCCTGAAGGAGCGTGGATGGAGGGATGAGAGAAGAGGGATCTGCTTCTTTACTCTGTGCGTGGAAAGTCAGAGGAGCGTGGAGCCAGTGCGCAAGTGCTGCAGATGCAACGTGCCACGGCAACCGCCTGGTCTGTCCCTGCGCGCACGCGGGCCACGCAAACACCTGCAGATCCGCACGAGACACGCGCGCGAGGCACGCGGACGCACGAGGGACACACGCAGCGTGGAGCGTGTCACGCACCGAGAGACTGAGTCTGATACACTGACCTCATGTGAATTATAGGGACTGGGCTCTGGGGCCCCCTCTCTGCAGGGCCGGTCCCAGCATTTAGAGGGCCCAGGCTGAATGTGTCTCTGGGGCCCCCTCCTCTCAGGGGCCCACAGCTGAATGTGTCTCTGGGGCCCCCTCCTCTCAGGGGCCCACAGCTGAATGTGTCTCTGGGGCCCCCTCCTTTCAGGGGGCCCACAGCTGAGTCTGGGGCCCCCTCCTCTCAGGGGCCCCCTCCTGGTGATTCAGCTGTTGGTGATTCACATTTGACACATTCTGACTCTCATCACTTTGACCAGTTGTTTTTATTTTTATCTGAACAACATCAGAGATGAAAACATCCAGAACAACACAAACACAACAGACACAACAACAACACAAACATATAAGAGCAACACAAACACACAACAACAGAACACAAACATGGGGGAGATTTTTGAAATTGTAGACGTTTTTCCTTCATTTCTGTTGGATTTTCCTTTGTTCCAGTTGTGTGTTTCTTACATTTTACGTCGGGTCTTTGCTTTGGTGTAAACACAGAACTGCAGATATTTTGCTTCTATAGATATAACACAAATGTAATAGTTTCAGGGGGATATTTAGTCACACAAGCCCCGTGAACAATAAAACTTCATATATTCATTTATTCAATATAAATAAGGGGCTCTTGGGGGCCCCTGGTGACCTTGGGGCCCTAAGCTGCTGCTCAGTCTGATTATAGTCTGGGCCGGCCCTGAGTGTCTGATGTAGTGATGAGACATTTATGAATGAATCGGCTCTTTTGGACAGTTCCTTAACGTGAAGGGTTGGACGTTGAAACCAGATCAATTTTTTTTTTTTAAAGAGACGAATCTTTTTCTTTCTAATTTATTTGCATTTTTATCCTGATTAACACAAGAATCAGTCTCTCACTTTGACCCATTTAAACATCTGAGCCGTGTTCATTCCTCTGTGATTAGTTTGTTGTTAAATCTGTTCTCACGTCGGCTCCTGTCGTATAAACGAACATAAAAAGAGTCAAGTCTGTGGAACGGCTCTTTGAAATGAACAGATTCAAAAGATTCAGATCCCATAAAAGAGCCGAAAGTCGCGTCACTAAGAGCCCGACGCCTCAGGGTCAAAGTTAAATCACTGGAGTAAAACTGGACTGGACGACTCACCTGCCACCGAATAAAACATTTGATTTACCAGGAGCCGTTCCGGACACTAAATCTCTACACAAAAGTTATAAATGCACAGTAAAAACGCACAAAAGCTCAGAGTTAAAGGGCCAGCGCGTTTGGTCTGATGCTGCGGTGAACAGGCCCAAACAGGTGAGAATTACGTTGACGTTACACACACACGTTCTTCTATCTGAGTCGCTTTTGTGTGGGAGAGTGTGTAACGTGTGTCGTCGTGGGCTCATCGTAATAATAACGTCTGCGAGTCGCCCGTGACGTTTGTGAAATGGATGAACCAGGGCTGAAAGCAGAGTGAACTGACTGAGGGCGGAGTTTCAGAGACGCAAAAATGTGACACGTGAACGTTTGTCTGGGGAAACATCTCACTTCAGGTCCACCGGTCATCATGAAGAGGACGGAGCGGCGGAAGAGACGTAAACGAACGTCGCAGAATGAAGCTGAAAACATGGGATGAAAGACGAGAGAGAGAACTGTGTGAAGAAGTGACTGAGCGAGTGCGACGTCACCACAGCTTCAGCTCCAAATCGAGCTCAACGAGGCCGGAGCAGGTACAGCGGCGAATGTAGAGCAGATTTACAACCGTGAGTATCATAGCAACCAACGAGCCAATCAGGAGCGAGGCTGTTGAAGGTAACGCCCCTTCCAGGCCCTTACCAACGCTGTCAATCAAACCTGTTGCCAACGCTGACCTGATTTGTCTGTTATTAATGTTCAGATCTTGATTTACAGACACAATAGTGAAATAAAAACCCCAGGATCATGTAGAGGGTTAATACGAAATAAAAAAAAACTTACAATTAAAAAAGAAAAGAAAAGAAAAAATCTAAATAAATCTAAAAAAAAGAAAAAAAAAAAAAAGATTTTAAGTAAACTCAAAATAACTTTAAAAAAAAAACTCAAAATAAATCAAAAAATAAACTAAAAAAAACCCCCAAAAACTTAAAATAGAAAAAAAAATCTAAATAAACTCAAAACAACCTCAAAATAATAAAAAAAAAAGACCACTTGGATCATGTAGAGGGTTAATACGAACATTTAAGACCAGAATGAGTCTGAAGCAGCAGAGACAGAGAGAGGAGACAGATAAAAAAACCAAAGTCAAAATAACAAATAATAATAATAATAATAATAATAATAATAAAGTAAAAAAAATAACAAAACAACCTCAAAATAACAAAAAAGAAAAATAAAAAATAAAGAAAATAACAAAAAAAACCTAAAAATAACAATAAAAAAGAAAAAAAAGACAATAACTAAAAAAACAAAAACAAAAAAAAAATAAATAAATTTAAAAAAAAAACAATTAACTCAAAATAAAAAATAAAAAAATGAACCCCAGGATCATGTAGAGCAGTGGTCCCCAACCTTTTTATCACCGTGGACCGGCCAACGCTTGAAAATTTTACCGTGGACCGGGGGGGGGGGGCCTAATCCTAATCCTAATGCTAATGCTAATGCTAATGCTAATGATTACACATGATACACATTTGACCCACAATTAAGTCAATAGCAGAATAAACCACACTTACTGATCAGGAACATCCAGTCCATCAGCACATCAGGTCCTCTGCTCCTCAGTCCATCATGATCTTCACTCGGTTCCATGAGCCGCTCCGGGTCCAGATGTCTCTAGTTTAACTTGTACAAACATCCACAGTGTCCTCGGTCGTGTACTTCCTTTGTTTTGTCCGTTTCGTCACGTTTAAAACGCAAAACTGCTGCGTAAAATTACGCAATACGCGCAGATCTTTATATCCAGTCTCGTGTTTTTACGTGAAGTGACGGAACAGATTTCACTTTCCTGCAGCAGATTGGACATGGAGGCTCTAACTTCCTTTGTGGACATAATTTCTTGACTGGATTATATTCTCTGGACCTTTACGGAACAAATGAGACCAACTTTGTGTGAATATGTTGATGTTTGACAGAACCAGAGCCTCAATGGTAAGTGAAGTCCAGATCCACATTTCTGACTTCTCTGTAAAAACGTCTTTCCTGTCAGCACTGTGGTGATTCGAGGTGTAAATGGTTTACATATTCATAAAGATGAATGTCGTAGCTTTCATTTGATGTGTAGATTGTTTGTGTGGGTGACGCAGAAATACACGTACATTGCTGTAAAGTTGTATCGTGTAACGTGGGCGGGCCGTCGGAACGATAAGGGGTTAAGTTGTCGTCGCTCAAGTGACGGAAATGTAACCGAGAGAATCCGGTCTTTTTTCAAAATAAAAGATTTTTCAAAATAAACGATTGTTCAGACTCAGATAATAAATACAACGGAAATAATTAATTATTTCTTGGACGGCCCGTGGCCCGGTACCAATTGATCCACGGACCGGTGGTTGGGGACCACTGATGTAGAGGGTTAATACGAACATTTAAGACCAGAATGAGTCTGAAGCAGCAGAGACAGAGAGAGGGGACAGTTTAAAAAACAAACAAACTCAAAATAACAAATAATAATAATAATTAAAAAAGTAAAGAAAATAACTAAACAATTTCAAAATAACATAAATAAATAAAAATAAAAAATAAAGACAATAACAAAAAAAAAAAAAAAACCCAAAAAACAAACAAAACTAAACTAAAAATAAATAAATAAAATAAAAAAATACAATTAACTCAAAATAAATAAAAACCTTTTTTTAAAAAAAAAAAACAACCCAGGATCATGTAGAGGGTTAATATGAACATTTAAGACCAGAATGAGTCTGAAGCAGCAGAGACAGAGAGGAGACAGTTTTACAATAGAAAGTGAATTGGAGCCAAAGTCGATTAGCAGGTTAGCTACGTCCATTTATATATACAGTCTATAGTCATGATGAAGAGGAGCAGAATGAAGCTGAAACAACGGGATGAAGGAGGAGAGAGTGTGAACTGAACGGGGAATGCAGCAGATGTGGATGAAGTACAGGAAACACCCCCCACCCCCCCCCCCCCACACCCACCCACACCCCCCCCCCCACACACACACACCCACCCCCACACACACACACACACACACCCCCCCCCACACACACACACACACACACATACACACACACACGTACATGGTCTGCAGGTTGGATTCAGACTCATCGCTGTGACGTTCAGAGACACATGGAGCCACGTGGGTCGTATTTTATCGCGTGTTCTCGTGACTCCTTGAGAATCCTTGACCCGTCCGTCGCTGTGAGTGACGGGCTGACGCTGTGCAGTTTGTGTTGACACTTATATTTCAAATGTGCGTTTCAGCTCAAGGACTTACGTGTTCTGCATCATCGGGCGGGATTGTGATTATTAGATTTATATATTTATACGTCTGTGCTCTGCTCCTCATCAAAAACACCAAGACTGCTGTTCGGGCTCTTACTGTAGTTTGACCAGAGCTGCACCAAACTGTGAATAAATGTTTCTCCGCCCGTTTTACTACGTTCATTTTCATTTCATTATCTTTTATTCATTCGTAATTTTATTTTTTATTATATTATTGAGCAAATGTGAAGTATTTCTCCTCGGGGATTAACAAAATTTCACTCTGTAATAACGGCGGGAATAATGGTTCTGGATTTTTAAAGCGTTTATCCACTGATCTGAAGGTCGCGGGTTCGAATCTCGCCCTCGATATCGGTCAGATCCACCGTCCCGCGGGTTGACGATGCGATTCCAGCTCCCACGGATGAACGCTGCTGTTGTGTCCTTGGGGGAAAATGTCTGCGATCTTTACATTCATGGCGTACTTTGTGAGTTTGGACTATTCATACGACACACAACTCTAATTTGAATTTAAATGTTCTTCATGAATCATAATGAGCTCCGCGGTCTCCCACTCGGTCTCCAGGGCTGCGGTCCATGTGCAGGACGCCCACACAGGGACCAGACCAGACCGCAGATTAGATCGATCAATACAACATTAGAATTCTCAAAGGCAGAGTTAGATTTTAATGAGTGAATGGGATGTCCACTCTTTTATCTCCCCGTTTACTCGGAAGTGTCTTTGGCTCAAGGTGAGTGATTTATTTCTACGTCCTGGATCATGTCTTGGTTTTGTACATATATATTGTAAAAGTCTGCTGTACGGTGTCTGCGAATTATAGAGCACTTTTATCACTCAAAATAACAATAAAAAATAAAAAAATAGATAGAGATAATAAAAAAATAATAAAAATAATAAAAAGACAATAACAAACAAAAAAAAAACTCAAATTAAAAATAATAATAAAATAAAATAAAAAAATAACTAAAAAAAACAAAAAAAACAAAACAATTAGCTCAAAATAAAAATAAAAAATAATAATAGAACCCCAGGATCATGTAGAGCGGGTTAATATTGAACATTTGAGACCAAAATGACGAGTCTGACAGTAAAAAAAAAAAACAAACTCAAAATATATAATAATAATAATAATAATAATAATAATAATAAAAAAAGTAAAGAAAATAACAAAAAACTCAAAATAACAAAAAATAAAGAAAAATAAAAAATAAAGAAAATAACTAAAAAAAACTCAAAATAACAGTAAAAAATAAAGAAAAATAAAGACAATCTGTCTGCTAATTATAGATCACTTTTATCGCTGTGAACCAGGAAGTAAGGCTGTTGGGCTGTTAGCATGCTAGTTGTTAGTAGCGATGCTCAGAATGTGTGAGGAAAGCGAGAAATAAGTTTGGACTAAAATGAACTAGTTTTGTTTTTCATGTTTTTCTCTCTACATGACCCTGGTGTTTTTATTTCACTCCTGTTCCCTTCCTCGCTCCTGACGCCTCATGGTACCTGCGTTAGCCCCATGTGGACGTGTGACCTCGTGTGTCGGGATAAACAGGGCGGATGCACTGATGGGAGATGGTGGAGGGAGCGGAGAACGAATGCAGGTAGATCCATATCTCCTAAACATTTCAGTTCATGTTTTTACGCCTTATATGCCGTCATTATGCTAACCGGAGCTAATGCTACGCGGTGCTAGCTGCAGCTAATGTGAAAGCTAATTGTACTTTCAGTGTTTTGGTAGATTTTGCTCGTGGATGTGGATGTCGGCAAACTATTTAAATGTAGTTAACAATCACTAAAAGTTGATCAGTTAATGCTGCTACTTTCTGTAAAGCCTGATGTTTGTGACTAGACACTAAAGGCGCTAGTTTAATGTATTTAAACTGTACAATTGTGACTTTGTTATGGTGTTATAATGTACATCCAGAATTTATTTATTTATTGCAATAATGTTGAAATGTCAAATACTGAAACTGGAATGTCACAGGCCAGGTTCCTTCCTCCTCCTTCTTGTTTTGGATTGAAATGCCAATGTCCCACAGACTTCGGCCACATCAATGACACTGAAGAGGGTTTGAAACATTAATATCGTAACAACACTGGAGCAGAGCCATCTTCCCGTGGACTCTTCACGTTGTGCAGGTCTCAGCTCGTCGTCTCTGGAGCGGAGGGAGGAAAGAGCATGCAGATGTGGATGGAGGGATGCAGTGAATGAGAAAAAGGAGAGATGACAGAGGAGCTGATGGATGCCTGACCTCTGCATCTCATATTAGACCTCACATTAAACAAGTTTATGTGAGCACGCGGCGCAGGGGCAGATACAAGACAGAACCAATACGGAGGCAGTGAAAATGGACTATGAGGATTTACAGTGGACCCGTGTATCTGAGGGACGGTTAGTCGCAGCGTTTAGGCCACGGACATGAAATATCACAGGTTTAAAGGAGCGTTACCTGAGGTTTACGAACATGAAATATCACAGGTTTAAAGGAGCGTTACCTGAGGTTTACGAACATGAAATATCACAGGTTTAAAGGAGCGTTACCTGAGGATTACAGTCTTAAAAATATGAAAAACCAAACTAGTTCACTTTAGACGGTTTACACAAAATGTCTCTCCACCTTCATGACACTCAAAGCGCTTTACATCAAGGAAACACTCACCCATAAATGTCTTGCTCAAGGACACAACGACAGTATCGATCTGTAGGAGCGGGATTCGAACTGCCAACCTTTAGATCAGTCGACAAAACGCGACCGACTGAGCTACTGTCGCCTTCGATTACCTCCTGAAATCCAAGAGTTATTCACTGCGTTGAATTTACAAGTTCTTTTCAAAACGTTTAACGAGACCGGAACAAACTAGAGCTAGCATGCCACCGCACACTTCCTGATTACTGGACAATTAAACACATAATTAGACTCAACACATTCTGACCGAAAGAGTCAGAGTCACTGGGGCAGGACAAATGTGACTCAGAAACATGTGAAAAATCAGACGGTTAAACGCAGAGGACAAACTTCTCTGTACATGACGTTCACAGAGTCACCGTTGCCGTAGCGATTACCAATTTAAAGCTAATATTTTGAACAGGGAAAAGGTTGAAGCTGATTTTTTTTTCACATTTTTAGTCTGAAACTGATCATTCTGTGGGTTTATACGGTGTTGTTTTGTGTCTTTTTAATCGTTTTAAAGGTGTGTTATGTAACCTGCTCGTCTCCACGGAGAAGTTATGTCTTTGCCGTGAACCTTCCACAGTTTGGCATTAAACTTTTTTTATCATGGAGACGAGCGCTAGGCCAAATTACAAGTCAGTTCCCATGTGGACATTGGTAAATACAGCCAAAAAAACAACAAAAAAACAAACAAAACACATTAAGATAATCTGACTAACTCAAGAAAAAATACAAAATGGACACAAAAAGCACATTCCCGAGCGTTCATGGTCCTGTTTAAGAATTCCGGTTGACGGTGCGATTCCAGCTCCCACAGATGAATGCTGCCGTTGTGTCCTTGGGCAAGACACAATCCACCTCGCCCAAAGGGATGAGGGTGAGTGTTTTCCGCTTTGACACATATGTAAAAATGTGACTATTGAGTATTTAGAAATAACTCTGCAGAGATATTAAACTGGTACAAAACAGTATGTATGTATGTCTATGTTGGAATGTTTAGCGGTTGGCATGGAGACACAATGGACGTGTTAGCCCCCCCAAAAAAACAAGCTTGTCTTAAAACTCAAGAAACAATACAAAAGTGATTAAAAGAGATTGTTCTGTTCTGTTCTGTTTAGGAGTTTGATTTTACACAAAAAGCTGAACTAACTGCAAAAAACGTTGGCTAATGCTGAGGCTAGCTAGCTGTCGTCTGTAATGTTATTTGAGAGGGACGTTTAATATCAGCTCACCTGTTCTAGCTCTAACTAAACCAGCTCTTTCTGGTCAGATCGTGTTAAAATAAAACTCTTAACAAGCCTCAGACAGAGCAGTGCTTACAGTTAGCATCACCGCCCCAGGGAATGTTGAGGACCTCAGCTGCAAAGTGTCAATAAAGATGGATATGCCGTACTGTGGAACATTCCAGACGACACGATATGTCCACGGACACGCGCCGGTGGATCCTCCAGACACAGTCCAAGTTTTAATTGTTCATTTTTTTCTTTGTTTAAAAATAAAAGTTTGTAAAAGTCTGTTTCTGTTCGAGCTCCTGCTGTTTTTATTTTCAGACTCTGACGTTGCCCTTTAAACACCACCAGCTCATTTCTGCATTCTCACATTTTTGATCTGCTCTTATGAGTCTGTGTATTTCTCATATTTGTTATTTTTGTTCTTACCAGACTGTGAGAATTATTAGTGTTAAAAATGTACAAAGTGTTGGTCTTAAAAATGAGATAAATAAGTATTTTTCCCTCTGGGTTTGGCTCCTACAGAGACACAAACACAAACACAAACACAAACACAAACACAATCACATTCTGTCTTTAATTTAAACTGAAACTGTGAATCTCAGACAAAGGAGTTTGTCATGAGCGACACGTTTCACTTCTTATAGCCTCACAAGCTCCACGTGACGGTGTAGTGACGGTGTAGCTGTAGTGATGGTGTAGTGATGCTGTAGTGATGGTGTAGTGATGGTATAGTGATGGTGTAGTGACAGTGTAGTGATGGTGATGCTGTAGTGACGGTGTAGTGTAGTTTGATCTATGTCTTCACTGTCGCCTCCATCGCTGCAGCCCTTCTGTGTGATAAGGTGATTTCTCCCTCGTCTCAGTTCATGTTCCTTGGATCTGGTTCGTGCCTCTCCGTTCGTGGCTCTCTGGTGTTTGTTCCAGAGGGAGATACAATTTCATAATTTCTCCACTTTTCTTGATTAATAAAAACTCATTAACATTTTGTGACTGAACCTTGAACATTCTGGTCTTTTCTCTTGTGGATATAAACACACGTCGGGCCAAAAGTGGAGAAATGAACCTGTTTTCTGTTTTATCAGCTCTGAGTGTTTGTGTAACGAGTTTTATAAAACAGAATCATGTGAACAGACGTGATTAGTGTTATTGTTCATTCAGTGGCTCAGTTGGTAGAGCCTTGAAGGAGGAAAAGTGCTGATTTGAGCATTTACTCTGTCACATGTGCAGAACGGCAGCCACTGTCTGATCATTCTGTCCTGAGGCGGATTTGGCCCCAGAATAAGCTGAGTGTGAAATAAAGACGACACACACACAACACTGTACACACACCTCCACACACACACACAACACTGTACACACACCTCCACACCCCTGAACATCCAAAAACAGCTGACTTCATCTGCCCTGTTCATTCACACTGACCTTTGACCTTGGAGAGTCTGTCAAAGCCTCACACCTGGCACGTGCAGGGGTGTGTGTGTGTGTGTATGCAAGTGCATCTGCACGTGCCACCCAAGGGCATGTGTATGTGTGCATGTGCACGTGTGTGCACACGTGCACATGTGTGCGCGCATGTGCTCATGTACATGTGCGTGTGCACATGCACGTGTTCTGTTTAATGGGACACTCTCGTGCACATAGTTCTTTCATGGTGACTGTAGTTAAATGTGTGTGTGTGTGTGGGGGTGTGTGTGTGTGTGTGTGTGTGTGTGTGTGTGTGTGTGCTCTGTTTAAAGGCGTGTGTGTGTGTGTGTGTGTGCTGAACTTCAAGGCCGTCCTAAAAACAAACCAGCCATGAAACAACTTAATCGGGCCGAGCGAGGACAGACTTTTGTTTCATGAGTGAAGGAGCTGGGACTTTGTGTGTGATTTTACACACAGTGAAGTCAAAGTACTACACATACAAGTATAAGTACACATACAAGTATAAGTACACATACAAGTATAAGTACACATACAAGTATAAGTACACATGTTAATTATCTGTACTTAAGCACATTTAAAGTGGATACTTTTACTTGAGTAGTAGAGAGCAGTATCTGTACTTTCTACTCCACTACATTTTTGAACAGGACTGAAAAATAAAAGTATTTTTCTGAGTGTGAGTGTTTATTTTTAACATGTTCACAATTTGAACAAAACAAAAATATATAAATAAAAACTGAAAAAAACAATCGATTCAATTGTTTCAAAATTCAGCTCAAATCTTTATCAGAATCACCACATTTGAAATTTTACAAGACTCAAAATCTTTTTGAAATACTTACTTTTTTAAACAAGTACTTTAATACTTTAAGTCACACAAACTGAGTACTTCTACCACTGCTGCAAACTTTATCACACTGGAGGGTTTTAGGAGGAGGGTCCAGTTATGGCCCATGTGATTCTGTAACATTTCCAAAGGCTTTGGTTTGATTTAAAGGACATTATTATTTTTCTCTGAGCTTCTGGAAACTTCTGCAACTTTTACAGAGAGCTTTTTTACCAGTGTGAAATTATGACAAAATGAACATGGACGTGTGGAGACGATGTTAAACGAAACAACTGAGACTGTGAAATATAATCTAATCAGGGACAGTGTTAATGAGGATCAACGTCCAGACACACGTGACAAAACAAACAAGTAAAAGACGTGAGAATTATAAGTAAACAATAATAAACACTCACAGTTTTATACAGTTGTGGTGGTCTCCCTGTTTCAAAGATTTTTTTTGTGCAATTTCACATGTTTTTTTTCCAGTGTATGAACGTGCATTGTGTCGTGCGTCCTGATTGGCTGTTGGACTGTAGACCATTGTGTCGTGCGTCCTGATTGGCTGTTGGACTGTAGACCATTGTGTCGTGCGTCCTGATTGGCTGTTGGACTGTAGACCATTGTCCATCAGTCTCCTCCGTGCCGTGTCTCCTGTCCAGTACAGAATGTGTTCAGACAAATTTACATAAACGTTGGATCTCAGTGTGACTCTGAAGTGCTGTACGTTTGCAATTTGTTTTCTCCCCGACAAAACCCACAATGTCGATGAAACGTTCTGCACCGACAAAGACGCCTACGAAGGTTTGAACTTTGAGAGAGTTTAAACGAGAGAGAAATGTGAGAAAATGTTAACGCCTGTGTGAGAAAAGTGTATAAAGTGTGTGGTGAGGGGTTTTACAGACAAAAACAGAGAGAATAATGTAAAAAATAAAGCTGATACTTCACGGATTTGGGGTTACTTTTAGAATGTGACCCCCGCAATAAACGAGGAGTTGGATCCAAACCTCCAGCTTTGAGATCAGTGGACAAACGCTCTACCAACTGAGCCACCGTTGCCTTGATGAGACTAAGTGGGCGGGGCTAATTGTTCAAATTAAAACATGTCCCTGACTCATGGTTTGAAATAATCTTTAAACTCTTTACTTCAGCTAAAACTGGGTCTAGACACGACACCATGAACCCAAACCCACAGCGCGTCACTCCGTCCCCGTGTTCTCCTGTCGTCCTCGTGTTCTCCTGTCGTCCCCGTGTTCTCCTGTCGTCCTCGTGTTCTCCTGTCGTCCCCGTGTTCTCCTGTCGTCCTCGTGTTCTCCTGTCGTCCCCGTGTTCTCCTGTCGTCCTCGTGTTCTCCTGTCGTCCCCGTGTTCTCCTGTCGTCACCGTGTTCTCCTGACGTCACCGTGTTCTCCTGTCGTCCCCGTGTTCTCCTGTCGTCCCCGTGTTCTCCTGTCGTCCTCGTGTTCTCCTGTCGTCCCCGTGTTCTCCTGTCGTCCCCGTGTTCTCCTGTCGTCCTCGTGTTCTCCTGTCTCCCCCGTGTTCTCCTGTCGTCCTCGTGTTCTCCTGTCGTCCCCGTGTTCTCCCGTCGTCCCTGTGTTCTCCTGTCGTCCTCGTGTTCTCCTGTTTTGACACTTTGAGCTCGATTTACCGCCGCTCGCTCTTTAGCCTCTTATACTTCCACAAAGACACACTTCCTCATCCGAACAGCAGCAGGCGCCGTCCGGGATCCCTCACACACTCACTCATCAGAGCCAGAGAGGAGACGGGGACGGTCCATTTCCTTAAGTGTCTGCGGGACGGGGGACGGGGGAGGGGACGGTGTTGGCACATCGCAGCAGGACCGTCCCCGTCACACTGAGAGCGGGACAAGGAGACAGCGGCAAAGTGACAGAGACAGACGGGCTCGACGGGCATCACTGACGTCAGGCGACCCCCCCCACAAGGACGACGTCAGGAGTGTGAGAGGTGGGGGGAATTTACATGGGTGGAGTAGTAAAAATGTGCAGCGGACTCCTTAAAGACGCTCCACCTGGTTTTTACAGTTTTAAAAAGTGTGTTTACAGAGGTCCAAAGTTATTCCTCACTCACTTTACGCTTTCAGAACATCTAAACTATTCACCACGATGAGTTTATGAACAACAACCAGCATGCTAACACGTACTTCCTGATTAGCAAACAATAAAATCCCCTCCCAGACCGTCTCAGGGCTCCACAGACGTAATTGTCTTTTGTTTTTAATGTCTTTTTCACTGCAGCACTTTGAGATTTGTTGTTCAAATGTAAAGTGTGTTATAAATAAAATGTATTATTATTATTATTATTATTATTATTAAAATCCTTTGGAATTAGATCCAGGGGGCGTATTTTGACCTCATGAGCTGCTGGTACGATGCAAACACATCTCCATTTTGAAAAATGCCTAAAATTGTTCTTCTTTTTGATAATGTAAAGTGAATTGTATCAAGAAGAGATGGATTTATATTATGACAACAGGAAAATGCATTTGGCTTTTGAAAATATGACAATAACTACAACTACAGAGTTTTTCAAATGGGATTTAATTGTTTTTGCAAATGAACTCTTCACATACGTGTACCGGGCAGGACAAATACTGAGAGAAAAATCTGATACAGGACATTTAAAGTCTGAATTTAACAGATTGTGACTGGACAATTCAGAAACTAAAGGAAAAAGCCACATGTGCTGTGTGATTCTCCCGAAAGACTAAGTGGCTGAAATATCCTCTCAAACCAGACGCACCTCGCCCACATGTCAGGATCTCCTCAACAACTGCATCCTTTAACTCACATGTGTCAAACTCAAGGCCCGGGGGCTAAATGCAGCCCGCCATGTCATTTTATGTGGCCCGCGAGAAGGTAAATTAAAAGGCATGACTGTCATTTTTTTAAAAAGCCTATACTGTTTTAATGTGCGCACTGACAACAAACTAATGAGATTTTTCCAGCAAGTGAGAGCAATGGAGTGAGAAATATTTGCAAATAATCATCACAAAATGTTCATAAAGAGGAAAATTGTCAGCGTGGAAGGAAGGTGGAAGGAAGAAAAGTGAAGGTGAATACAACTTTGTGCTTTGAGGAGAAAAACCTGTATGTTTTTTGTGTTATGAGGTGCGGTCGATACAATCTACATTGACATTCGGTTACATTTAGTGACATTTACACTGCCGCACAGTTACATGGCCCTTCATAACGGCCATTTTGCTGATGTGGCTCTCGGTGAAAATGAGTTTGACGCCCCTGCTTTAACTCAAAAATGTTTTAAAAATAAACTATACACACTTAAACGCGGAAACAAAATACATAAAGACGTTGAAACAGAAAAAATTTAACTTAACCCAGTTCTCTCCTCGACTTGGTCCAGCCCACGACCACAACCAAGGCCCATCGCAAAATGTTCAGGAAGAGAAAAATTGTCGGTGTGGAAGGAAGTTTCAAGAAAGACGCTGAAGGTGAATACAAGTTTGTGCTTTAAGGAGAAAATCTGTGTGTTTTTTGTGTTATGAGGCGCGGTCGGTCCAATCTACGTCGACATTTTGACACCAAACACGGAGCTAAGTGTGAAAAAGTGGAAAAACTGCAAGAAAAACAACAAATTGTCCAATAATTAAAAGTCTTTAGGTGATACACACTTTTAAAAATGTCAGTTTATCAGAAAATACACATTACCACTGAGTTACACAGACACGTAATATTTCCAACTTGAATAAGTAATAAACACAGAAACAGTTATTTAACAAGTTTAAAAGTATTTACATTTATTTTACATGACATTTGTTTACAGTTAGTGACATTTATCCTGCCACAGTCACATCTGGCCCTCGATGGCGGCCATTTTGCTGATGTGGCCCTCGGTGAAAGTGAGATTGACGCCTCTGAACTAGAACATGGAGAAACATCTGAACACGACAGTAGAGGAGATTTTCAGATGCTAAATATTAACATTCAGCAGTGACCAGCAGCTCATTGGACAGTTCCGTGGCTCTTTTTATTTTCTTTTTAATATTCTTTTGGCTAATCTAAGTCTTTGGACCATTTGGCTGCAGGAAACATCGCATTTTTTTTTGCAAATACCAGTTGCTTTTTGACAAACCGAGCACTTCTAATGCTCCAGAACTCCCAAATGAGCATTTTCTTGCCGGTAAAACCCTGCAGATATGAACTAATGACGCGGCCGACTGTATATGTTATCCCAGTGAACACTAAGTGCATCTTTTTGCATAATATTTTGACACCGCCGCCAGATTCCCAACGGCTTCAGCTCCGTCTCCGTGCGGCTCTAATGACGCTATGAGCCTCTGCGAGCGCACGGATCGGCCCACGTGAACGAGACTTTATGAGCGTAATAACCGTGCACTTCTCAATATCATTTTTTAAAAGATATTCATCCACATCCCTCACTCTGGCTTTAAAGAAACACATCTGTCTGGAGTTTGGTTCTGGCGTTGTGGTGTTTTATTGTTGTTCTTTACCTGTGTGTGGTGTTTTATGTTTATCTGTGTTTGTTTGTTGTTTATGTGAAGCACTTTAGTTGTATTTTAAGTTGTATTTTAAATGTGCTCTACAAATAAAATGGAATGAAGTGACTCACACAGAGATGAGATTCCACAGACACGAGGTTTTCAGGGGAGAGTTTGTTGTGCTATCGATCGGGAAACAGATTGTGTAATTGCTTATTTTCTCACAAAGGTGCATAATGTTCTGTTTCCCATCATGCAGCAGTGGCCGTATGTCACACACATCATCAAGGGAAGAGGAGCCATGTTGTGGTTATTCTGGTTCAAGCTGCACTTCTTATCTGTGGCCCCTCTGATCTGAGGAATAAAACACTGATGCCATCACATCGTTCGACTTTGCTTTAAATTTCTTATCTGTAGAATGTGTAACCTCCGCTCTGGGAGTAGAGAGAAACATTGGTATAATCTTTGTTTAGACTCTGTTATGGATATCGCTTAAGACTAGACCCTACACTAGACTCTATAGACTCTACACCCCTTGATGGGGGAAACCGGAGTACCCGGAGGAAACCCATCCAGACACGGGGAGAAACATGAAAAACTCCACACAGAAAGGCCTGGGCGACCCGGGGATCAACCAAACCTTCTGCTGTGAGACATGAGCCACTCAGCCACCGAGATATACACACAAAAACAAAACAACAGGAAAAATCAGACAAAACAAGAAAAATCAGCCAGGCGAGGAGGAGGAAGACCAGACGAGGAGGAGGGAGGGGGGCGGACGAGGAGGAAGACCAGGCTCCAGTGAAATGAAACCCATCGAGGCCGGAGCGATTACAGCGGAGAGTCCAGTCCCATATTTGGAATTCCGACCCTGAGTATCTTCCAGCTCCATCGACTTTGGCTCCAATTCACTTTCTATTGAAAAACTGTGTCCTCTCTCTGTAACTGCTGCTGTCAGACTCGTCAATTTTTTTAAAATTTATTTATTTTTGTTATTTTGAGTTTCTTTTTTTTTTAGTTTATTTACTTTATGTTTTTCAGTTATTTTGAGTTTTTTTTTTTTACTTTGTTTAAGTTGGGATTTTTTTGAAATGTTGAGGGTTTTTTTTTATTTATTTATTTAGTTAGTTATTTTTATTATATTATTATTTGTTATTTTGAGATGTTTTTTTTTTTTTTTTTTAACTGTGTCCTCTCTCTGTCTCTGCTGCTTCAGACTCATTCTGGTCTTAAATGTTCGTATTAACCCTCTACATGATCCTGGGGTTTTTATTTCTCTATTGTGTCTGTAAATCAAGATATGAACATTAATAACAGCCAAATCAGGTCCTTCTTTCCCCGAGGTCGCTCCTGTTAGCGTTAGCAACAGGTTTGATTGACAGCGTTGCTAAGTGTCCACTCCCTGCTAAACCAGCGGTGAGGACGAGTCTGACAGCAGCAGTTACAGAAAGAGGAGCCAGAGTTGACGGAGTTGATCACTTCCTGTGCGCCCATGATCACTTCCTGTGCGCCCATGATCACTTCCTGTGCGCCCATGATCACTTCCTGTTTGGAACATGTCCACTGTGTCCATTTCTATGTCCAGTCCGTGGTTATTTCAGGGGTTGAGGTTTAGCGTAGCGACTCTGTTTAAGGTCAGGATCAGTCTCCGGAAAGTAGCGTCAAATCTGTACAAAATCTCATCATCATCTTTATATTATCCCCACGATGTTTGGAAGTTTTTCTCCCTCATTAATGAAACCCATAAATAATGCATCTGATGTGAGCGTCTCAGTTTAAACGCGCGGCGCCGTCAGGGTGAGTTTGTAAGGACAAGAAAAACGGATTTCAGGAAAATCATTAGCTAATTAAAATTCATACAGCACCAGGGCTACGCTGATTATGCAGAGTGAAGGAAACAGAAAAACAACTTCTGAAGTCTGCGGAGGATTCCAGAGTTGCCAAATAACTGTTACTGCTCAGATTTCTCTTCACGCTGTAAAAATGCAACGTCCCAAAGCTCCAGGGTGAGACGGAACGAGGCGGACGAGGCCTGGTCTGAGATGTACCCCGGAGATTTCACTAAAACAGTTTCATGTTTTTATATTTATTTTACAAATGTTTTATCCATATCGACCCCAAAGTCCCCGGACCCCAGTGTAAAACCCCCCATGTGCGAGTGTGCGGTTGGCGTGCTAACTTTACCTTCACAGCAGGTTCACCTCTCCAAAGATCTGACCTGTAATTTGGCCTGATATTTTTTTTAATTTGAATTAGGACAGTACATATTAATCAATGCGTCTACAAAACAGTTTCCACATAAATATGCCGGAGTTGGAGCTAAATTTCATCCGTCGTCCTAAAGCAGAACATGAAACATTCAATATGAAAACACAAACATTTAGACAATACACCAGACACAAACGCACAACAACATGATATCACACTATTTACAATCCAAGTGTCTCAGTCGAGAGCAGAGACGTCAAACTCATTTTCGCAGACGGCCACATCAGCAAAATGGCTCAAAGCGACAGTGTAAATGTAACTGAATGTAACCAAACATAATGTAAAATAAATGTAACTACTTTTTACTCTCGTTAATTAACTGTTTTTGTTTTTATTACGTTGCAAATGTTGCATATGAATTTGCATAGATGTGAAAAAATGGCTGTTTAACTGTATCTCCTGATGAACTGATATTTTAACACAGTCAGACCTTTTTTTTCACCTTGTCATGGGCCACATAAAATGACACGGTGGGCCACATTTGGCTCGCGGGCCTTGAGTTTGACACGTGTGGTCTAGAGTATAAAGAGCCCAAGACAAACGGACAGTCGTCTGTGAGTCCAGGCTGCGTTTTCACCCAGTTCTTTAGGGTTTGTTTGAAGGTCGAGTCGTGTCCACAGTTTCGGTCGTGTGTTCCATCATTTTGAGCCTGACAGATGTTAAGTAAGTTTCATAAGTTTGAGTTTAAGTTTAAGTTAAGTTTAAGTTTCATAAGTTTGAGCCTCTGACAGACGCCACAGTTTGACAAAATTTAGTTCTGCACCTTTGTATATCACAGTCTCCTCTTGTTAATGCTCTGGTGTTTATCCCAGTGTTATTTGTTTTATTAATAAAATCCTTTAAAGATGGAGGAGCAAACACATTTAGAACTTTAAAAATGAGACGAGCGTCCAGGAACATCTGAAAACTTTCAAAACCTAAGACGTTGTACTTCCTCAAAATGTTCCAATAATGACAGAGTTTAAAGGCTTTTTGTCTAAGGCTTTCAGAGTTTTCTTAAACAGAGACTTGAGGGGCTTTAAAACTCTCAGGAGTCTGGGACCATGTGGTATGACAGTAGTTCATATCACTAAGTATCATTCAGTGCTTGTTTCCATGGAGATAAATTCAAACTGTGGAACATTCTAGGCAAAGCAATAATGATGCAGATGCCGTCACTATTCTGAATGTTTAAAATGGAGAGTAATGACATTTTGTGCAAAAACTAAATGTGTTAAAAGTCCAGATCTGTGGAGTCACTGGTCACAGGAGTCAGGTGGCGCCCTCTAGTGCGTTAAGTTGGTATATCATGGGCTTTTATTTGCAGGGATGTGTTGATTTGACAAAATGTTATAATGATCAGTCTGCTCCTCTGTCTGCTCCTCTGTCTGCTCCTCTGTCTGCTCCTCTGTCTGCTCCTCTGTCTGCTCCTCTGTCTGCTCCTCTGTGTCTGCTCCTCTGTCTGCTTAATTTATTTTTATTTAAAGGCACATGTCTTCCTGCACAAATGAGACACATTGTTCCTTGAGGCACAATTGTTTCTCATTTTGTTTTTTACACAAATGTCTGTGTTCAGGCTCTTAACAGTTTTTGCAGATAAAGTCGTGCAGGAGCTCGAGTCTCAGGAGGTTATACTGTGTCTCATATTCTGCCGTCAGCTGTGATTTAGGGCTGGGGTAAAGTGCAGGGATTCAGCCGTTTGGTTTATCCGTGATGCTGCGTGTTGCCGAGGGGGACGGGGGGGGGGACTCATTTGGGCTGTTGGCAGAGACGCTCCACGCTGCACTGGCTCGTCGGACTGCTGAGACGTGCACTTATTTATGTTTGTGTCAATGGGGTGAAAAAAACAGAGTGGAGAACTGGAAGGTGGAGGGAGTCACCGGGGACGTCCGACCGCCAGAGGGAAAGTCTCGCTACAGTTTTAAAATCACCTTATCAGCAGTGAGGTGAGGCTTTCTCTTAAACTGCAACCAGTGGAATTCATAAATATAGTAAAAAGTACCGGGCCCAAAATTGAGCCTTGGGGGACTCCTTTATTTAAAATGAGAAAATGTGACTTAAATCCATCGGGTGCTGCTGCCTGGGTTCTGTTTGAAAGATCATTCTGGAAACAATCACATGAAGTTTTATCAAATCAAATCTACTTCAAAAACAAAAAAACAAACAAAAGCTTCAGTTAAATCGATAAACAAAGACACAGAAACATGTTTGTACCAAGGGCTGAGACGACGTCCTTTAAAACGTTTGTGTTCGCAGTGACACGACTCTGCTCTTTTCTCAAACACAGACTGAAAGTTTAAGTCTGGCAGCAACACTATTTACTCTTAATAAAGCATGAACACAGACTTAATTCATAATGAACAACAGTTTATTAAGAATTATTCAAGCTTCATCAGCAGAGCACAGTGACACCAGAGCAACACATTTATGACCTGAATTTGATCACGAGCTGCCAACTTAAATAATAATAATAATAAATAATAAAATAATAATAATAAAACTACAATTTAGAACAAGAAACACAAGAAATTAGACATAATTAGAAATAAAATATGAATTAATCTCACTCTCCAACTACAAAGGTTTGGACATGGTCTCACATTTACTACTTTGTACATATTATATACACGTACATTTATATATCTTCTCTTTTAATGTTCATTTTATGGTTATTCCTGTTTTGATTTGTTTGTACTGTGATTTTTCTTAAAGCATTTGAACGACTGTGGTGCCATTTGTGCTTTACAGATAAATTTACCTCCACTTTGCCTCACACAGGACGTCAAATATATGAAGTAAATACTGTATTTTCAGGAGTATAAGTAAAAATGCATAATAATGAAGAGAAAAAAACATATTTCACATTTAAAAGGTGAAAAAGTGACACTTATAGACCAGAAAATACAGTATATGGAATTATGTAGCAGTGAAAAAAGTTTAAAAACTTTACTAAATATTTTTCAACAAAGCAACGAGTGGAGACTTTTGAAATAAAATATAAAACATGTTTAACATTTTAGTCCTGCTACATACATACATTAGACGTTTTGTGTGTGTATGTAAAATGTCAAAATAAAAAAAAATATATATATAAAAAAAACACACACATTTGATGGGAGGGTGTGTTTTTTTTCTTGGTCGTGTAAATGGAGGGTTAGACCTGAGGAGTCTGGACACGTGGGACTGAGGACACGGGACACGGCTCATTCTTCACACACTGAAAACACAATATATTTAAAATGACCATGAAAAGCACATTATGAAAGTGTCCGTGGTGTAAAAGTCCCACCTGGCGTCTCTGTCGTCTCCCGTCTCTGCTCGTCTGTGTGGACCCAGTGCAGTCTGAGCTCGGCCTGGTCAGTTTTACCCAGAATGTGACGAAGCTGCAACGGAAACAGCTCATTATTCAAAAGAACCTTTACATTTATGAGTAAGATAAACAACAAGTACAATTTTAAATCTAAAAAAATGTTGTTGTTTTTTTTTTTTTTTGTAAAATCTCAGACCACGATCCACAGACGACCTCTGAACCATCACCATGAAACTGGGTAATTGTGAAAAAAAATAAATATATATATATACAAGAAGAAAGTAACCAATTATTGTTTCTTGGATACACAAGTTTTGATAGTATTCATTTCTAAATGTTTGTGTATTTGCTTTGACAGGATCAAATCTGATCTTCACCCTAATCCCACAGTTTGTGATGCATCTTAAAGTCTGTGTCATATTTACATCTTAAAGTCTGTGTCATATTTACATCTTAAAGTCTGTGTCATATTTACATCTTAAAGTCTGTGTCATATTTATTATTCATCTCTTGTGGTTCCAGATGAGTTTGTGCCTCTTTGTGTTTTATAAATGATTTTGTGTCTCTGGTTTGTGTCGGACTCTTACCTGGTGTAAGATCTGCTCCTGGACTCTGGGATCGTTCAGGTCGATGTCAGACTGGACTTTTAACTTAAATGTGTTTCTTGTCTTCATGTTTCCAGCAGAATAAACTCCCTGGCAGATGTACGCGTGCTCAGACTCACAGGAGACCTTTCTCCACTCCCCGTCGTTGGTCCTGGCCACTGCACACTTCACAGGGTCCGAGCTGGTCTGGTTCAGGAGCAGATCCTGCTTCCTGAAGTTGTTGAAAGTGAGAGGGAGCTGGTTTGACCAGCGCCCCCAGCCCTGTCGGTACAGACCGATCCACGAGAGCTCTGAGAGCAGAGCGGAGACGTCTGTGTTCTCCGTCAGGTCCCTCACACTCACCAGGTCTGTGTAGTTCTCTCTGCAGTGAGACTGAGCCTGTTCCCACGTCATGGGCGTCGTCACCAGGATGTACTTGGATGGACCACGATCTTTCAAAGAAAAGCAAAAAGTCTTTTATCAACAAAATGAACATTAACAACTAAGACGGTTCCTTTATGTCTGAACTTTGGATGAAACATCTGCACTGAGACACTGGGTCTACGTCCTCTGGCTCTGATGATACTCACCTTTATAATTCCAGGGAATATAAGTTTAAATTCTTCAACTTAAACTGTTTCTTGATTATGAATGGAAACATCACTGCTGACAGTTAAATATTTTTCTCATATATTTTTTTCATAATTCATCATTTCTTCCACAGTGAATAGAGACAGTTCTCTTCCCTCAGATGCCCTGCTCTGTGCTACACGTCTGTTTTTCTGAACAAACTTGTGACATCAAACGGAAATAGAAGAGCATATGAGCATACGATACTTTAACCTCCTGAGACCTGGTGTCCTCATCAGTGGGCAGCACATTTTGGATTGTTTAGGCCACAGTCCAACAAGAGCATGTTTAATTTTGAATATTTCTGAGAGTTTAGAATATTTATTTAGTTTTATTATTCATTTATTTATTTTTATTTTATTTTTTATTTATTTATTATTTATTATTTTATTTATTGTATGTTAATTTATTTTTGTTAATTATGTGTATATATATATATATATATATATATATATATATATATATATATATATATATATATATATATATATATATAAAATTTATTTAAAGGCACATGTCTTCCTGCTCCTGTCGGCAGCACAAATGAGACACATTGTTCCTAGAGGCACAATTGTTTCTCATTTTGTTTTTTTACACAAATGTCTGTGTTCAAGCTCTTAACAGTTTTTGCAGATAAAGTCCTGCAGGAGCTCGAGTCTCAGGAGGTTATGTAAACAGGTCACCAACAACAACAGCTTAACAACAGCGTAAAGATGTCATGATGTCAGTTTTCCCTGTCCTCCCGTGCTCTCTCCCCCTCCCCTACCTGTGTGTCTGGAGCTGGGTGGAGTGCCTGACTCCTCCCGTGCACACCTGGGGTGCATCAGCCTAATCACCACCACCTGCTGCTGAGTACAAGAAGGCTTGGCAGTCTACACTCGGTGCCAGACCGTCCGCGTGTAAAACGTGAATGTTTCTTGCTAAGCTTTGTTATATGGTACTTTCCGGCAAATGCTCATTTGGATTTATGCACCCTCCAGATTCCTGCCTCTACTCGCCCAGCTCCTGCCGCCACGTTCCAGTCCCGGTATCGCTTCCAGCTCGTCTTGTCTCCTGCTCGTCTCGTCTCCTGCTCGTCTCGTCTCCTGCTCGTCTCGTCTCCTGCTCGTCTCGTCTCCTGTCCGGTCCTGGTCTCTGGTTTGTCACCCGCTCCCCGCTCTGGTCTTCGTCTGATCCGCCTGCCCTGGTACCGCACCTGCTTCTGTCCCCGTCCTGGTCCTGTCCTGCCCGCCTCTACCTGCACCGCACCCGCCTGACCCGTCTCCCGCTCCCCGGTTCCTGTACCTGCTCTTGTGACCTGTTTAAAGACTGCATTTTCACCGCTGTAAATAAACACTGTTAAAACTGCTCTGGTCTGCATCCTTTGGTCCTATCCGCACCGTTACGACAGAACGGTCTGGCCACTATGGACCAAGCAGGCTCAGATCCGGACCAGACGCGCCGCCTCACGCACTCTCACCCCGAGGCGGTGCTGGGTCAGCATGAACAATCCATTCGAACTCTATTGGAGCTAAATCAGACATTGTCCCAGCAGGTGGCACAGCTTAACCACCAGGTGGCCGCGCTCCTCGTCACCCCGCCTGCTGCAGCTGGAGCGCCGCCACGCCTCCCGGAGCCGAGAGGCACGGATCCGGAGCCGTATGCTGGACAACCTCACCTCTGTCGCGGATTCCTGTTCCAGTGCGAGTTCATGTTCCAGCAATGCCCTTCTCGTTTCAGCTCGGGGGCCACCAAGATCCGATATATATGTGGATTACTCCGGGGCAGAGCTCTCCAGTGGGCAGAGGCGCGCCTAATGAAGACGTCTGTGGATAGCCTGGATTTTAATGAATTTGTGTCCACGTTTAAGCTGGTGTTTGACCACCCGCACTACCAGGACAATGCTGCCTCCCGGTTATTGACTCTCAGCCAGGGTTCCAGGACGGTAGCGGATTATTCCATTGAATTCTGGACACATGCGGCGGAGCTGGACTGGACGGACAGCGCGCTGCGGGCTGTGTTTGTGCGGGGCCTGAACGAGACTTTGAAAGATGAATTGGTTTCCCGGGACGAACCCCCCGACCTGCGGACCCTCATCTCCCTCACTCACCGTATAGACAACCGCCTACGGGCTCGTCGCCGAGAGAGACGCCGGTCACCGGTCCCGCCGGAGCCACGCGCTGCCCCGCCCCCGCCGGATGAGCCCATGCAACTCGACAGGACCCTTGTGTCGGCCGAGGAGCGTCAACGGAGGCGTCGTCTGGCCGGGGCTTGCCTCTACTGCGGTGAGCGCGGACATTATGTGGTCACTTGCCCAGTTCGGCCAAAAGGGGGGGGGCCCACCAGTAGCACTGGGAGTACTGGTGGGCGAGCAACACATCCTGGACTCTTCTAATAGACTGCGGCTCAGCGCCACCCTGTGCGTTCGCACAGAGACCTTATGCGTTTCCGCCCTTATCGACTCCGGGGCTGAGAGGGACTTTATTGATGCCCAAGTCGCGGAGCAGCTCGGGGTCTACCTGGAGCCCCTCGAACGCCCCTTAAATGCCCAGGGGCTCAATGGACGTTTTCTGGGGCACATCACTCACATCACAGAACCTGTCACCGTGATTCTGTCCGGCAACCACCAAGAGAACCGTCAGTTTCATGTCCTGTCCTCCTCCGCTTCTCCTCTGGTCCTTGGTTACCCCTGGCTACGCGCCCACAACCCTGTTTTCGATTGGGCCAGGGGCGGAGTTTCGGGCTGGAGTCCCGATTGCCACGCCAAGTGCCTTCGGTCCGCCCTCCCTCCGGCCGGGAGGTCCGTTCCTGTCGCTGATCCGTCCCCAGACACCCCCAATCTGTCCTCGGTGCCTGCTGAATATCACGACCTGGGGGAGGTTTTTAGCAAGAGCAAGGCCCTCTCTTTACCGCCCCACCGTCCATATGACTGCGCCATTGACCTCCTGCCGGGTGCCCCACTACCATCTAGCAGGCTATATAACCTGTCTAAACCTGAACGCGAGTCAATGGAGGACTATATCCGTGGGTCCCTGGCTGCCGGAATCATCCGCCCGTCCACTTCACCCGTGGGAGCGGGGTTCTTCTTTGTGGCTAAGAAGGACAAATCCCTGCGGCCTTGCATTGATTACCGGGGTCTGAACAATATAACCGTAAAGAATAAATACCCGCTTCCCTTACTGGACTCGGCATTTACGCCCCTCCACGGTGCGACCATCTTCTCAAAGTTGGATTTGCGGAATGCGTACCACCTGGTGCGCATCAGGGAGGGAGACGAATGGAAGACGGCCTTCAAGACACCCCTGGGACATTTCGAATACTTGGTTATGCCCTTCGGTCTCACCAACGCCCCTGCCGTATTCCAAGCCCTCATCAACGATGTGCTCCATGATTTCCTTAACCGATTCGTCTTTGTTTACTTGGATGACATCTTGATTTTCTCGCGGTCCCCCCAGGAGCATCATCAGCACGTTCGCCAGGTTCTCCAGCGCCTCCTCGAGAATAAACTGTTCGTGAAAGCTGAGAAATGCGAGTTTCACGCAGAGGAGGTCAGCTTTTTGGGCTTCATTGTGGGGCGGGGCCAAGTAAGAGCTGACCCTGAAAAGATCCAGGCTGTCACTGAGTGGCCCGTTCCTACCAGCCGGAGACAGCTCCAGAGATTTATCGGCTTTGCCAATTTTTATAGACGTTTCATCCGGGATTTTAGTAGGGTTATCTCGCCCTTAACTAAACTCACCTCTCCTGCTTTGCCGTTTGCCTGGTCTCCTGAGGCGCAGACAGCCTTCGAGAAGCTTAAGAGACTATTTACCTCCGCTCCCATCCTGCACCAGCCCGACCCTTCACGGCAATTCATCGTGGAGGTCGACGCCTCCGACTCGGGAGTGGGGGCCGTGCTTTCGCAGAGGTTCGACCCCCACAACCGCCTCTGTCCCTGCGCCTTCTTTTCCCGGCGATTGTCCTCGGCCGAGGTCAATTATGATGTGGGGGATCGGGAGCTCCTTGCCGTAAAGCTGGCCTTGGAGGAGTGGCGCCACTGGCTCGAAGGGGCGGAGCAACCATTCATCGTCTGGACCGACCATAAAAACTTGGAGTACATCCAGTCCGCCAGGCGCCTCAATCCCCGTCAAGCTCGTTGGTCCCTCTTCTTCAGCCGCTTCAACTTTCTCCTCACCTACCGCCCCGGATCTCGGAACGTCAAACCAGATGCCCTCTCCCGCCAGTTCGCCCTGGAGGATAGCCCGGTCACCGCAGAAACAATTATCCCCTCCTCGTGTGTGGTGGCCGCGGTCCATTGGGATATCGAGGACACCGTCCGAGAGGCCCAGACCAACGACCCCGACCCAGGTAACGGCCCTCCAGATAAACTGTTTGTTCCCGATTCTGTCCGGTCTCAGGTGCTCCAGTGGGTCCATGCCTCCCGTTTCGCCTGCCATCCTGGTGCCGGTCGCTCTCTCTCCCTCCTCAGGAGACGCTTCTGGTGGCCCACGATGGACACAGACACCCGGGCTTATGTCGCCGCCTGCCAGGTATGTGCTCGGGCCAAGGCCTCCCACTCACCCCCTTCTGGTCTCTTGCATCCTCTCCCAGTTCCTCGTCGCCCTTGGTCCCACATCGCCTTGGACTTCGTGACGGGCCTTCCCCCTTCCCAGGGGAACACGGTGGTTCTCACCATTGTGGACCGCTTCTCCAAGGCCGCCCATTTCGTTGCCCTGCCTAAGCTCCCCACAGCCAAAGAAACTGCCGACCAGCTGACCAGTCATGTCTTCCGACTCCACGGCATCCCGGTGGACATCGTGTCCGACAGAGGGACCCAATTCACCTCTCAGGTATGGCGGTCTTTCTGCGACAGTTTGGGGGCCACGGTTAGCCTCACGTCCGGGTTCCATCCACAATCTAATGGGCAGACGGAGCGGGCCAACCAAGACCTGGAGTCGGCCCTACGGTGCACAGCCTCCGCCAACCCCGCGACCTGGAGTACTCACCTACCCTGGATAGAGTACGCTCACAACTCCCTCGTGAGTTCCGCCACTGGTATGTCCCCCTTCGAGGCATCGCTGGGATATCAACCCCCTCTCTTTCCCACGGAGGAGAGGGACCTCGCCGTCCCGTCTGTTCAGCGCCATCTCCAGCGCTGTCGCCGGATCTGGAAGAAGGCCAGGGCGGCCCTTCTTCGGGCTGGAGCGCGCACTAAGGCGACGGCCGATCGCCACCGTGTCCCGGCGCCCGTATACCAACCTGGCCAGATGGTTTGGCTCTCCGCCAAGACGGTCCCGCTGAAGACGGACTCCCGTAAGCTGTCCCCCCGATTCCTGGGACCGTTTAAGATCATGAGGATCATAAATCCATCGGCGGTGCGCCTCCAGTTACCCCCGTCTCTCCGGATTCATCCGACCTTTCACGTCTCCCAGGTTAAACCAGTCCGGACCAGCGACCTGTGCCCTCCGGCCGATCCCCCACCGCCCGCCCGAGTCATTGACGGCCACCCGGCGTTCACCGTCCGCCGCCTGATTGACGTTCGTCGCCGTGGTAGGGGCCTCCAGTACCTCGTCGATTGGGAGGGTTACGGTCCGGAGGAGCGATCCTGGGTGCCCAGGGCACGCATTCTGGACCCCGACATGGTGAGAGACTTCCACCGCGCTCATCCTGACAAGCCTGGGGGTCCACCAGGAGGTGGACCTTAGGGGGGGGGTACTGTCATGATGTCAGTTTTCCCTGTCCTCCCGTGCTCTCTCCCCCTCCCCTACCTGTGTGTCTGGAGCTGGGTGGAGTGCCTGACTCCTCCCGTGCACACCTGGGGTGCATCAGCCTAATCACCACCACCTGCTGCTGAGTACAAGAAGGCTTGGCAGTCTACACTCGGTGCCAGACCGTCCGCGTGTAAAACGTGAATGTTTCTTGCTAAGCTTTGTTATATGGTACTTTCCGGCAAATGCTCATTTGGATTTATGCACCCTCCAGATTCCTGCCTCTACTCGCCCAGCTCCTGCCGCCACGTTCCAGTCCCGGTATCGCTTCCAGCTCGTCTTGTCTCCTGCTCGTCTCGTCTCCTGCTCGTCTCGTCTCCTGCTCGTCTCGTCTCCTGCTCGTCTCGTCTCCTGTCCGGTCCTGGTCTCTGGTTTGTCACCCGCTCCCCGCTCTGGTCTTCGTCTGATCCGCCTGCCCTGGTACCGCACCTGCTTCTGTCCCCGTCCTGGTCCTGTCCTGCCCGCCTCTACCTGCACCGCACCCGCCTGACCCGTCTCCCGCTCCCCGGTTCCTGTACCTGCTCTTGTGACCTGTTTAAAGACTGCATTTTCACCGCTGTAAATAAACACTGTTAAAACTGCTCTGGTCTGCATCCTTTGGTCCTATCCGCACCGTTACGACAAAAGATCAATATCAGACCAAGCTTACATGATTATTGGTAAATTATTATACAAAAATGACACTGGTCGGTTCAGTGTCTTGACGGTCGACCAGCTCAGACTCTGGCCTCCACACTTTCATAATTGGGCATCCTCACCGTAGTAGCAGACGGCGGGGAGCGTCTCGTCACACATCTCATCTGACCAGCTCCCGTTGGCGTTGATGGACACACAGATCCTGGACACAGCGGTGAGGTCAGGTTCAGACGGAGCCCAGGAGCTGAAGTCCACAGTGTCGTCAAAAACGGTTTCCCCCAGTGACCAGTTCCAGTAGGTCATGTTGTCGTACAGGCCGATCCACACGAACGCGCCGACGCCGCTAAAGGCTAACAGCATGTCGTTCTCAGTTTGATTCTCAATCGTGGCCAGATCCTCGTACTCGGCTCTGCAAACAGTCTGACCATCGGAAAACGTACCAGAGCCGGCGTATATGAACTGTTTCAGTACAGTTTCTGCTGATGCATCTGAAACACAACAGTTATAGTTATAGTTGATTGGCTGTTGGACTGTAGACCATTGTGTCGTGCGTCCTGATTGGCTGTTGGACTGTAGACCATTGTGTCGTGCGTCCTGATTGGCTGTTGGACTGTAGACCATTGTGTCGTGCGTCCTGATTGGCTGTTGGACTGTAGACCATTGTGTCGTGCGTCCTGATTGGCTGTTGGACTGTAGACCATTGTGTCGTGCGTCCTGATTGGCTGTTGGACTGTAGACCATTGTGTCGTGCGTCCTGATTGGCTGTTGGACTGTAGACCTGTCAGGATCCACATGTTCCTGCTCCTTGTTTTGCCTCGTGTGCTCCTTTTCCTCCCTCACCTGCCTGAGTGTGGAGCTGGGCGGAGTTCCTGGCTCCTCCCGCGCACACCTGAACCCCATCAGCGCAATCAACGTGGATAAGAGGAGCCAGGACCCGATACTCGGAGCCAGATCGTCCACGTGTCAAACGTGATTACTTTAGCTCTGCTTAGTTATTTGTTGCTCGGCTTTTTGCTACTCCCAGATTCCTGCTCCCTGGACCGTCCCATCTCCTTCGTCTCTGGCTCCGTTCCTGACCCTGCCTCTCCGCTCTGGTATTGTCTGCTCTTTGTCTTCACCTCTACGTCACACCCTGGACCCTGGCTTGCACCTCGCTCCCTGCTCTGATTCCTGCTACGTGGACCTGCTACGTGCTCCTTCGTCTCTGGCTCTGTTCCTGACCCTGACTTCCCGCTCCGGTGTTGGCCACTCCCTGTCCTCATCCCTGCACTTATTATTATCATTATTACTATAATTTTATTTTATTTTTTTTTACATACAGACCTTCAAAACTGATGGACACTAGGCCCAGTACAACAAGCAGCACAAGAGTCAGCCCCATCCTGAGGAACAAGATGGAACAACACTATTATTCAAAGGTTACAAAAACAACAGTTTTATATATGTATTTTTCATTTCATTAATTATTTAGAGCAGATCAGTGAACACATGTATCACACACGTAATGCACATTTCACATATGTTTTTCTTATTTATGTATCACACAGATTGTTCTTAAATGTCATATATCACACAAAACTGACTCTAGTAGTTTTAATCCATGTTCTAACACTGTTCTCTGCTCAAAATCAGACCTGGAGTCGTGTTTTGTTTCATTCACATGTTTGAGTCACTTTATTATTAGTCTGTTACATCTACAAAGCTCAAAATGCGACGTTCCACCTTGTGATGTCATGATGTGGTAGTTTTCAAGTTAATCTTTTTTTTTTAAACATGTGTGAATGAAACAAAACATAACTCCAGGTTTGTTTGTGAAGAGGAAACAACATACGAGCTCAGATCAGAGAAAAGTATAAGACCTGAACAGAACAGAACAATTCAAGCTCCTAATCCGACAGAAAACACTTTTACTTTGTTATATTATGAATTTTATGAAAGAAAAAAAGGGATACTGATGATGGATATTTTGAGCGACAAAGAAGCAGATTAAAGAAAACGGAGAGAATAAAACAAACAGAAAAGACGATTGTACTAGACGTAAAGAGACTGGACGTTTGAGAGACTTTACCTGGATGTTCCTCTGGAGAAAGACATTACTCATATTTGCTGTGCAGCTTTTATCAGTTCAAACATGCAAAACACAACATGCAAACATGAAGAAGACAATGAGGCATGAAGCTTAAAGAGGTGGAACTGATGAAGGGTTTGTCCTGTTCAGAGGTCACTCAACAATAATGACAATATTTCATTTATTCAGTATTTGATCAGAAGTACATTGAAAACACCTGAAAAGACCTGGCCCAGAGGCAGTATCTGTGCAGCACATTTGGTACACAAAATAATTCAAAGTGCTTCACAGAATGAGAAAGACTTTAAAGTTACGGAGCCTGTTGTGATGTGTCAGGTGCATGTTGTCCCTATGGACTGTGCTCCCAGTAACGGGGCCTATTACGATGGGTCCAGCAGTGGGGCCAGGGGAGGAGGTGTAAATCTCGTGTCAGGCCGCGCCCATATCAGGTCTCCAAGGTGAACAGCCTCTGGCACGTAAGGACAAGGTAGGCAAGGGAAGTCGGCAAGTCACATCCATAACTGCAGGATGAGGATCACTGTACTATTTCTTTTCTTTTTGTTAGTTTCTTCTCTCACCTGTCAGTTTATTTTCAATAGGCATTAAGACCCAGTGCCACTCATGGAGTACCAGGATCACCTACGGGACTTTGGGGGGGGAAAAAAAGACAGAGAAGGAAAGGCAGCTGTACTAACGGATCTACAGCTAAACGTATATCACTAACCTGGCCCTCTTTTTTTCAAATGCATCATCTTCATGTCCACCCAGGGACGAATGAACGGCAGCCCACGGCAGAAGAAGAAAATGCTTCCTTCCTCGACCTGGGTGGGTCTGCGCAGCCCGTGGACTCCGACGGCGTGCGTCTTATTTGCGGGAGAGTTGCTGACCCTGAACAAGGCCATCCTGCACTTCCGCAAGGCCCACATGGCCAGAAAGGTCGTGCTCCACGAAGGTTGTCAACATCGCGGGCCACGTGGCTAAATGCGGCCAAAAGGTGGGCCCCTCTGACAGGAGTGGGGGCAGTGTGTGCAGCCACTGCACAAAGACTTTAAAGACGTAGAGAGGACTGTCACAGCACCAGCTGAGGGCCCACCTGGGGCTGGACATGCAGGCCTTGAGAATGGAGCCAGGTCTCCCGGCGGTTGGAGACTCTGAAGGACAAGCCGAGGCGCAGGAGGAGGACACGCTCCTACGGGCGGAAGTGAGGCAGTTCTACAGTGTGGAACTGGAGCCGCTCGTGGAGCCAGAGTCCGAGCTCGTGGCATTCATGGAGAGCTGTCATATGAAGAAGCTGCCCTCTGTGAACCAGCTCAACGAGGACACCCGGACCCTGGTCAAAAGAATCAGGAAAGGGATGGGCCTCAGAGACACCCGTCCGAAGGGCAGTCCGCAGGCAGCCCCCGCCCCCCGCATCCAGAGAGTGTGGAGGACCAGCAGGAGAGCGTTGGCCTCTATGCTCAACGTGTGGATGGCCTGCAGGGTCGTCCCCAGTGTCTTCAAGACCAGCCGGACGACGCTGATCCAGAAGGCGGGGAGCGACGACGGCATAAACCTCAACAACTGACGGCCGTTGACCCTCAGCTCGGTCATCCTCCGCCTGTTTTCCAAGCACGGGTCCTTGGCGGTGGCAGCGTTTTTTTGCCACTGTCAGCTGTGTGTTTACGCAACGGGCTCCCTGGTGCACATGGTGGGCAACTGACCAGCGCTAAGGGAGAACCACATGCAGACCCACAACGACCTGTGCCAAAGACTGGCTAACGTGGTCAAGGGCAACGGCTGGAGGGTGTGGAGGGAGCACAGGCTGTGCGTGGATGGGGCAACGGGGGTCCCAGTCCCAAACCTGATAATCCACAAAGGCGACATGGTCCACGTAACAGACGTAGCCTTTTGCTTCGCACAGACCCTCGCCACACTTAGTGCTGCTGCAGACAGGAAGGCGAGAAAATACATGGCCTGTGAGGCGGCGGTCAAGGCCCGACTTAAAGTAAAAAAAAAAAAAAAAACTAAATCGTCCTGAAGGAAATAGGTCTGACCCCGGGACGAATACAGAAAGTGAGACAGTCGTTTGTGAAAACAGCCCTCGGTGGTACCGTCAGACTTTTATTTTTATTTTTCATTTTTATTTGGTTTATTTGACAGGGACAGTTTACATTAATCAACATTTCTGTAAATGTACCAGATTTAGCCAGAAAGTCTAGTCCCTGGAATGTAACAATAAAAGTTATGCAGTAGATTTACAACAGTGCAAAAATATAATCAACAGATCAGGTGAAAAAGTGAATACACACAGACAATAAAAGCCATTACACACACTGTACATGACACACACACTAAGAACACACACTGTACATGACACACACATTAACACATTATTCAATTCAATTCATTTTATTTTTACAGTTGTCTCGAAGGGCGTTCATGTTTTGGATGATGGGGGAAACTGGAGGAAACTCATCCAGACACGAGGAGAAACATGAAAAACTCCACACAGAAAGGCCTGGGCGACAGTCCACACAGGAGGAGGAGCCACCTCATTCAACACGGGAGGAGGAGCCACATAAACACTGAAGGTTCCAAAAGTTGTTTATTTTAAAAATATTTCTTTACAAACTGATTTATTTCCAAAGAATGGCGTTTATTTGTGTTTATGTCTTTGGTCTTTAAATCATTTGTTGAGATTTTACAAATGTCAAAATGAACGGAGAAGAAAAACTAAAAAGAAAATATTCCAATCTGTTTTACTGAAGTTTTATAACTTTAATTATGATTAAGGTTTTACTGAAATGTAGCCTAGTTTTGTCTTTGTTTTGTATTTTTGGTAAAGTTATAATTTGACTTTGTGCAGCAGATATGACACAGAGGTTTGTTACCTAGCAACCATAATGTTAACAAACACAAAACATGGCACATTCTACAGGTGCCCCACAGCTCAAAAAGGTTTTCCCTGTTCAATCCAAACAGACGCAGAACGAGAGGGACTCACTTTTAGTTTTATATTTATCTGTTATCTTCATTATTATCACACATACGTACATTTATTTAAGTAAATCGAGAGCTCTACATTCAGGATTGTTTCCTCATATTAAAACTGTTATATTAATCAAAATGAACTCTTGTAGCTTTAGTCCATGTTATAATGTTTCCTCCTCAAAAACAGAGCTGGAGTTGTGTTTTGTTTCACACATGTTTGAGTTACACTTTATTATTCGTCTGTATCTAAAGCTCAAAACGCTCTCGTCCACCAGCTCAGCTCATGGAGGAAGAGTTTAAGTTACAGTTGGAGTCAGAAGAGACTCCAGGCCTGAAATGATCCAAATGATTGTAGTAAAGGTGGAGTTTAAAAACACAGTGGAGCACTTAATGTGTTACAGAACATTACAAACTGAGTGTTTTCCATTTGAGAGGAGAACTCAGTCTAAATATCCAGGGTCTATGTGAATGAAACAAAATGATATGTTGAGGAAAACAATAGAACAGATTGGAAAATAACATCAGACGGACCTTTTTATCTGAGGGTCACAGTAAAGGCTCTGATACTTATGGCCCTGTGATGTTTCAGTTCTTCTTTTTTAATAAATCTGCAAAAATGTAAACAATTCCGTGTTTCTCTGTCAATAGGGGGCGCTGTGTGCACATTAATGAGGAAAAACATGAACTTAAATGATTTTAGAAAAAGCTGCAATAAACAGAGAAACATTTAAGGGTCTGAAGACTTTCTGTCCTCACTGTGTTTACAACGTGACTCTGCTCAAAAAGGACAGAATGAGGCAGCTCAAAAACATCAAGCATCAGTGTTGAGGAATGATATGGGCTGATACAAATATCAATATCGATATCGGCTGATACTGATACTGGAAATATGAGTTAGAATATGGAGTATACTGTGTAGAGAATATGGTCAATTATCTGCAAAAACACTAAGTATAAAGAACTGAAAATTGAAACGTGATCCTCCTAAAGTGAAGTTTGAGTCTTATTTTATATTAAAGTTACATTTGACTTCACTTTTTGCACAGCACTAAAGCTCAATCCAGACATTTACAGACATGTTTCAGTTCAGTGTTTGTCCAGACGAGCTTCACCAGCTTCAGGTGGGACTTGGACAGCTCTTCACTTTGTTTGCCTAATTTAAGTTCATTTTATTTACTTTTTGACGACTCATTTGGACAGTTTTTTTTATCATTACAGTGGAAACGATGTCGTCAACGCTGACACCTGGAATAGTCCTGATGCATATTTTAGATTTGGTTGTTCAAAACATCTTTTCTTTGGCAGAACTTGGTGTAAAAAGTGAGTCACTGTTTAAGAACATTTACATTTATTTCCAAAATATCTAAAATACTAATAGACACTAAAGCTCAGACTGAAACTAGAAAATACTGAAACAAAACCTCATTTGGCCTGTGCATAAAACCACATGGTGATATTATTTACTTTGCACTTTATTCATGGATTTCATATGTTGTTCTTATGTAACATTTTTAAGACTTTCTCCATTTCATAATATTGATTTTGATACTAAGGAATAGACTTAATAGATCCTCAATCCTGGCCCCGATAAATCACATCTTTAGACGACTGTCATGATCCGCACTGTCCGCTCCTGGTTTTACTCCTGTCCTGCTCTTTCCCTCCCTCACCTGCCAGATCTGGGCTGGGCTCCTGGCTCCTCCCACGCGCACCTGCAGCCCATCAGTGCAATCAACACCACCTGCTGTGCATAAAAGGAGCAGGGAGAAGAGACTCAGCGGGAGATCATTGTCGTGTCACTGCATTCCTGTTTGTCCCTGCATTCCGTGTCCCTGCATTCCGTGTCCCTGCATTCCGTGTCCCTGCATTCCGTGTCCCTGCATTCCGTGTCCCTGCATTCCGTGTCCCTGCATTCCGTGTCCCTGCATTCCGTGTCCCTGCATTCCGTGTCCCTGCATTCCGTGTCCCTGCATTCCGTGTCCCTGCATTCCGTGTTCCTGTGTTCCTGTTGTGTTCCGGCCCTGGATGTCTCCTGCCTGCTCTGCCCTACGCCCGTCTGGTCTGCCTGTCGTCCTGTCGTCCCTTCATGTCCCCGGTCCCTGTGTTTCCTGTGTTCCTGCTCACCTGCTCACCTCCGGATCACCCGCTGTTTGTACTTGTCCTATTTTCTACAATAAATCCTGTAAATATTCCCCGAGTCTGCATCCTTTGGTCCACTACACTCACCCGTTACAACAACGACACAATGTGATTTCCAGCGTTAAATGTTTGGACTTTATTTTATTTAACCGTGTGGTCTTATACAGAAGTTCACATACTCTGGCACAATTTGTCATTTTTTTGTCCATTTTCCAGAGAATATGAAAAACACAAACACTTTTCTTTTACTCATGGGTCGTGTTTATTTTCAATCACCTGTTTACTCTTTAAAATCATAATGACAACAGAAGTGACCCAAATGACCTGATCCAAAGTTTTACAAACCCCAGTTAAATCCGTGTATTAACATCATGTCCCTTTAACATCGACGCAGCTTCAGGTCGTGGTGGATGGTAAAGCTGCACATTCTTCACGGTAAAAAGCCTCCAGTTGATGTAAATTCTTTGTCTGTCTTGCCTGTAAACCAGAAACCCCAACCTTTTTTGCACCACGGACCAGAATAATGTAGGTTTTCTTTTCAGGGACCGTCCTTCTACACGTGGCAGATAAATATGTCACAAATAAGTTAAGTGCATAAAAAATACAACTCACCGCTGCAGCAGAGGACTTTCATGAATTATCATAAGAGGATTATTAAATGAACTTAACCGTAGTATTTCCAGTGAGGGTGCGTCATTAGGACAGAGTTAATCGCTCAAAAACTCAAACTACATTTTTGGATTTTGCGAGAGAAATAAAATAAGTGTCAGTCTGTGTGAGCGACAGAAGAAGAGGCATTTATTAAGAGCCACACAACCTTCTTTTTATATAAACATCTGTAACAATCCTATTAAACAAATTCACATTTCATTCACTTTGTAATGTCTCAGATGTGTCTCAAATTCTATGAAGAAGTGAAACATCAGCCACAGTGTTCAGTCAAATGAAGCTCCTTGAGGCTGGAGCAGGGGCCGATTTAAAGCCCAGGTCCATATTTGGAATTCCACCTGTAAGTGTCATAAACCAAAGAGCTGATCTGGAGTGAGGCTGTTGGTAACACCGCGGTGTGAGGATCAGCAACGCTGTCAATCAAACCTCAAACCTGCCAACTCTAGTGGAGCGACCTCGGGGAGAAGGCGCCTGATTTGTCTGTCTAAAAACCTCAGGGTCATATATTGTGGGTTAATATGAACATTTTAGCTAAGTCCATTTATATTAACAGTCTATGGTCTGTTGTCTTTTTGACTTTTGTTTTGTGCCTTTTGTCTAATTGAATCAACAGATGAAATTTTGCGCTAACTCCAAAAGAGTCTGTCTGCAGACCTCCACCCAGAGGAACCTCCCTGCAGACGTCCACCATGTTTCATCTCCATGTTTCATTTGTCGTTCATTAGGCTCTTTATAAAGTTTAGTGTCTTTAATGTAAAACGACGTCAGCTCCTGAAACACAATGAAAACAGTTGCTGGGCACTGTTCACTTTTAGGGGCGTGTGGATGAAAGTATGAGGTGAGGGTCTTCTGGGTGGAGGTCTGCAGACAGAGCCTTCTCACTAACTCTAGTGTGTTTATGTTGAAGCTGCTTGTGGACACATTGGTCAGTGTGAACTGTCCTAAGTCAAATAAATAAATGCATGAAATAAATTCTGTTTAATTTTTGTATCTAATCACTTAAATAAGGTCCTATAAGGTGAGACTGATGTGTTTCCAGGTAAAACTTTGTCTAACTCAGATGTTAGTGCAGGGCTCTCGTTCTTCCTCCTCGGACAGACTCTCTCTCTCCACCTCAGTCCAGCGCAGTTTAAGTTCGGACAGTCCCTGGTCCAGCATTTTGGCTTCAATCTGTTCAGAGAGTAAACAAACACAAGCACTTTATGTAAGAGCAGCCATTTTGTGTTTGGATCACATGTGGGCCATGTTAAATAAATATAAATATATAAATAAATATAACACTTATTTTGCTTTTTTAAACCTAGAAGGCAAAAGTTTGGGCACATCTGCTCATTCAAGTTTTTTCTTTCTTTATGTTTATGACTTTCTACATTTTACATACGCACAGAAGATCGATATATGAAGTAAGATGTATGGAATTATGTAGGAATAAAAACAGTCGTGTCAGTTTCAGTGTCGTTAGCTCCTCCCCCCAGACAGATAAAAAACAGTCCACCAGTCATGAGCAAAACTGAAGAAGCGGCTTAGATGAGCAGCCAAACATCTTCACTCCTACGACTTTTTGTCCAGTTGACAGAATTAGAATTGATTGATTGATTTTTTTTTTTTCTACGAATCCACAGATAGGCCAGCGGTTACATCTGGAGCACAGACGAGTATCAGAGCAACCAAAGAGCCAATCAGGAGCGAGGCTGTACTTAGCAACGCTGTCAATCAAACCTGTTGCTAACGCTAACAGGAGCGACCTCGGGGAAAGAAGGACCTGATTTGTCTGTTATTAATGTTCAGATCTTGATTTACAGACACAATAGTGAAATAAAAACCCCAGGATCATGTAGAGGGTTAATACGAACATTTAAGACCAGAATGAGTCTGAAGCAGCAGAGACAGAGAGAGGACAGTTTTTAATAAACTCAAAATAACCAAAAAAAATAATAATAATAAAAAATAAATAAATAAAATAACACAAAAAATCTAAATAAACTCAAAATAACTAAAAAAAATAAATAAAAAAAACTCAAAATAACTCAAAAAATAAACCCAAAATAACAATAAAATAACAAAAAAAAAAAATCTTAAAAAAAAAAAATGAAATAAATAAATATTTAAAAGCTTAAAATAAAAAAAAATAAAAAAATGAACCCCAGGATCATGTAGAGGGTTAATACGAACATTTAAGACCAGAATGAGTCTGAAGCAGCAGAGACAGAGAGAGGGGACAGTTTTTAATAAACTCAAAATAACCAAAAAAATAATAATAATAAAAAATAAAAAATAAATAAATAAAATAACACAAAAAATCTAAATAAACTCAAAATAACTAAAAAAAATAAATAAAAAAAACTCAAAATAACTCAAAAAATAAACCCAAAATAACAATAAAATAACAAAAAAAAAAAATCTTCAAAAAAAATGAAATAAATAAATATTTAAAAGCTTAAAATAAAAAAAAATAAAAAAATGAACCCCAGGATCATGTAGAGGGTTAATACGAACATTTAAGACCAGAATGAGTCTGAATCAGCAGAGACAGAGAGAGGACAGAGGGGACAGAGATGATGGAGCTGAAAGTGTCTTTGCTCAGTCCAATAGGCTCAGTGCACAGTATCATGCTAGCTAGCGCACTGTGTGTCAAAGTTAACAATCACTTTTATTAAAATCAGAAAACATAAAATAAACAACCTGAATACCAAAATAAAGACTATCTAATTATTTTTAAATGCAGAATACTTCAGTTTGTGGAGTTGTTTTAATGTTTATTATTGCTCAAAATTAGCATTAGCATTAGCATTGAGACACAAACATGTCTCTTTCCAAACACAGAAGTGTCTCTGGTGAAGGATTAATTTTATTTGTCCAGTGTTTAACATGTTGTCAGTGACGTCCACCTGCAGCTCCCTGTCCACAGTCTGACCCTGACCCACTAACCTCTGACCTCTGACCCCTGACCCACCTGCAGCTCCCTGTCCACTGTCTGATCTTTAAATATTTATTCATTTTCGTGTGATTCAGCAAAAACCTCACAGAGATAAAACCGGACAGAAAGTAGTGGCACTAACAGTGAGGTAGAGGGCGCTGTTGTGCACAGAGCCTTTTGATAAAATCTCTGTTTCTTTTCTAAAACGATGTGGACTTCTTCTCACCTGCCGCAGGATCTGGCTTTGAACGTCGGCGTTGTTCAGATCTGCCTCACTCTTGAGTCTTAACTTGACTTGACTGGAGTAACCCGGTTTGAAAGTGCCACTTGTCCCGGAGCTGGACCCCGGCCCGTTACAGACGAAGGGGATCTTTGAGTCACAGGAGCCTCGGAACCACGTCCCAGTCGGCAGGTAAACCATGGCACAGTGGAACGAGGCTGATGTGTTGAGGTAAATGTTCATATTGTCGTCCCATATGGAGAAGGAGGAGAAGGTGCTGTCGGACCAGTTTGTCCACGTGTGTCGATAGAGGCCGATCCAGGAGGTTTTGCTGATCTCGTTGTTAACGGCGGTGTTTTCGTTCAGATTTGTCACTGTGGCCAGGTCTATGAAGTTCACTCTGCAGTAATCCTGACTATACAACCACGTGCCAGGGGAAGTTGAATATACAAGACCAAGAACATCTGCAAAACAGACAGAGGCAGGTCTTAAAGGTCCACTCTGCAACCCGCTGGTCTCCATGGAGATGTTGGTGTGTCCCTAGAATACATATCACAGTATGGCATTTGACTTAACTGTCAAGTCTTTTCTTTGCTAAAAAATATCTTGGAAAAACTTGCATTTTGGCTGTAAACCTGCTCATCTCTCCACAGATCTGACATATAACTTGGTCTGGAGGTGTCTTGTCTTTATAAAGAAGTTTGATATAATAATGTGGAACATTCCAGGCAAACAATTGCATCTCCATAAAGAGAAGCAAGTGGTGGACCTACTGATCCTTTGCAGCTGATGTGATCAACATTCCCTGGGGGTGTGATGTTAGCCGGAGGCACTGCTCTGTCTGAAACTCTTGTTAGATTTAAATCTGAGTTTGTTTTAACACAATCTGACCATAAACATCTGATTTATCTGAATGACGACAGGTGAGCTGATTTGGGTCGTTAAACGAGTCCCTCTCACATAATACAAGCTAGCTAGCATTAGCATTAGCATTAGCCAATAGTTTTTCAGTGAGTCACTCTCACCTTTTTGTGTCAAATCAAACTCCTGAACAGGACCATGAACAGTGGAGCTGATCATCGGCTCCTGAACATGAGCTCGTTAAAACACGTCATTCACTTTTTCTCATAAAACGTGTTTTTGTCGGTGTTTGCATTTTGCTGATAGATACAAAGACAAAGTCCCACAGACTGTATAAAGAAGTGGACTAAGTGAATGAAGCTCGAGCGCTTAGCAACGCTGTCAATCAAACCTGCCGCTAACACTAGCAGGAGCGACCTCGGGAAGAATTCACCCAGTTTGTCTGTTATTAGTGTTTATATCTTGATTTATGTAAACAATATCAAAATAAAAACCCCAGGATCATGTAGAGGGTTAATTTGAACAAAATGACCACAAAGGCTGTGGTCATTTACAGAGAGAGAGGTTTTATAAGAGACAGTTTTATAATGTAAAGTGAACTGGAGCCAGAGTCAGTGGAGCTGGACACGCCCCCAGGATCACTTCATATTTAGAATATGGCAGCTAGCGCGTTAGCTATGTGCATTTGTATATAGTCTATGGAAAGACCACCTACTTGCAGAGCAAACTTTAGAGTTTGCATAATAACAGTCTGTGTCGTCCCAAAGCCCGTTAGTCAGCATTTCCACACACACTTTGGTATCGCTCTTATACGTCGTGTGGAAGTCGGGGCTGGAGGGCTCCCAGTTGGTGAAGTTGGTGCTGCTGAGGTCGACATTACCATCAGACCATCTCCACTCTGTCATATCGTCAAACAGGCCGATCCAGGCGAAATCTGTCCCTGTAACGTCAGTCGACAGTAACGTTGCATCTGCAGAGTTTGTTATCGTGGCCAGGTCCAAGTGGTGCTCCCTGCAGTACGACTGAGCCTCAAACCAGGTCCTGGGCTCTTCATACAGAATGTACGACCTCACGGGGCTGCACAGGGCTGTGGGACAGACACGAGTCAGTGAAGTACGAGAGAGAGAGACCTGCACATGGCGACTGGAACAGGCCAACATCTTGAAATTTCTACTCAGAAACTCATAAAACATGCCAGAGTTAGAAAATCCAACATGTCGGCGCCCTGAGTTTGGATAAAGTTTGATGTCCAACAGTTAAAATACTAATCGTACTTGTGTCACTTTGTTTTTTTATTTATTTAATGTAAGACGTACAAACATAGAGGCCATTTACACTCACCTGAAGGATCATTATGAACACCAGACTAATACGGTGTTTGACCTTTCACCTTCAGAACTGCCTTAATTCTACGTGGCTTTGATTCAAGGTGCTGATTCTTTACAAATGTTGGTCCATATTGAGGAGCATCTTACAGTTGATGGAGATTTGTGGGATGCACATCCAGGGCACGAAGCTCCCGCTCCACCACATCCCAAAGATGCTCTATGGGGTTGAGATCTGGTGACTGTGGGGCCAGTGTAGTTCAGTGAACTCATTGTCATGTTCAAGAAACCAATTTGAAATGATTGGAGCTTTATGACATGGAGCATTATCCTGCTGGAAGTAGAGGAGGAGGACGGAACATGGTGGTCATGAAGGGATGGACATGGTCAGAAACAATGTTCAGGTCGTCCGTGGCATTTAAACGATGCCCAATTGGCACTAAGGGACCTAAAGTGTGCCAAGAAAACATCCCCCACACCATTACACCACCACCACCACCTGCACAGTGGTAACAAGGCATGATGGATCCATGTTCTCATTCTGTTTACGCCAAATTCTGACTCTACCATTTGAATGTCTCAACAGAAATCGAGACTCATCAGACCAGGCAACATTTTTCCAGTCTTCAACTGTCCGATTTTGTTGAGCTCGTGCAAATTGTTGCCTCTTTTTCCTATTTGTAGTGGAGATGAGTGGTACCCGGTGGGGTCTTCTGCTGTTGTAGCCCGTCCGCCTTAAGGTTGTGCGTGTTGTGGTTATTTCAGTCAACGTTGCTCTTCTATCAGCTTGAATCACTCGGCCCATTCTCCTCTGACCTCCTCGCCCACAGGACTGCCACATACTGGATGTTTTTCCCTTTTCACTCCATTCTTTGTAAACTCTAGAAATGGTTGTGCGTGAAAATCCCAGTAACTGAGCAGATTGTGAAATACTCGGCCCGTCTGGCACCAACAACCAGGCCACGCTCAGAATCACTTAAATCACCTTTCTTTCCCATTCTGACATTCAGTTTGGAGTTTGGAGATTGACCAGGACCACACCCCTAAATGTGATTGTTGTTGCATGTGATTGGTTGATTAGATAATTACATTAAAGAGAAACTGAACAGGTCCTAATGATCCTTTAGGTGAGAGTGTAAATGTAATAGTGACAAGAGACACACAAGACATAACATGGTTTGTGAACGTAACAGCTGTTTACAATTATATGTGACAGGTCTGTGTGTGTGTGTGTGTGTGTGTGTGTGTGTGTGTGTGTGTTGTGCTAATGTAACATGTAAACTGCGCTAATGTCAAACAAAAGATGAAATTCCCTTTGAAGCTGTTGATTTAGTCGCAGGTCCAGGTCATTAAATGAACTTAACTGGATTCTCACTTTGTCTGATTTAACTTTGTACAATTTATGAGCAGGACCTGAACGCAGCATAAATATGAAGTGGAGGTAATAGAACTGTTACACATCAACCAAACTGTAAACAAAGGCCAGAACGTGTCTAAATTGTACATTAGTTCTGATTTGACAGATACAAATAAATGACAACAGCTTTATTTATGAAAATGAAGGTTTAAACTGAGGGAAGAACGTCCTCCATTTTGGATCGAGCCCCAGTGTTCATGTATTTTTGTACTTTTCTTTACTGACACTTAAGTAAAACAGAAAAAAACTTTAAACTGTTACTGCTGCTGTCTCTGAGGATTTTAATGAAATAAAATAAATCAGTATTTAAAGATACTAACACTAATGCTAATTTTGAGGCATAAAAATATTAAAATAACACAAACTGAAATAATCTACATTTAAAAACAATGAAATCAGTTTTTATTTGAATGTGTTTATTTTATATTTTACACTTTTAATGACCTTTATCACTGAGACACACATGAGACTTTTACAGCAAAGAAAAATATAAAACGTCACAAAAAGTGAGTCTTACCTGTGATGAAAAACAGCAGTAACATTATGACGAGTTTAAAGTAAAAGTACCACTTAAACTGCAGACTCAGTGTAAAAGTTCAGGGCATCTGGCACCTTTTTTATTCCACCTATCCCAGCCCTGGGATAATTATGCAAACCTTTATATGCAAAAACACAGGAAATTAGCCATGGGACCTTCAAGAAACATCACATTCAGACTTTTACTCTCCCAAACGTTTCCTCCATCGACCTCGTGTATTTGAATGTTGTGTTTGCACTGAAATACACAAAGCACATGTTCTTCTTTATGGAAATGCAGAGGCTCTAACAGATACTCATCCATTTCAAACCCTCGTAGTGTTTTTATCAGGTCACGACTCTGACCTGCTGTAAACAGGACGTGACCCAGACTCCTCTGGACCGGCCCTTTACCATCCTCCCACAGGTGATGGGTCCACGGGGGGGTACACCGGGGCACTGGTGACACTGGTCCAGGCGACAGGCCTTGGTATCACCCTCGTCATTAGGGGCTTCTGTGCCGCTCTTAGTCTGACTCATCCCAGGACCTGTTGGCCATGGGTGACCCAACAGAGACATGAAGCCCCCGACAGCAGAGCTCCCAGGACCAGTGTGGAGCTCAAACCTCCTCCACCACAAGGTGGCGCTTCAGGACGACTGTGTAAAGTCATAATATTCTTTGCACTATATAAAGAGAACAGGAGGCTTCCTTGAGGTCAGACATAATAATGCAAAACTTTGGACTCAGAGCGTTTTTAATTATCCATGAAAAGAGGAAGAGGAGTAAATGGCACAAGATTCAAATGAGGAAGTGCAGCCTCATTACAGCTCAATGATGCAGACGTCACTTATGTAAAAAGAACGACAGAGTCTAAAGGAACATTTCATCACAAAACCAGAACAAAACTCAAGGGTTTGAAAACAGTCACACTGTTTAATAAAACACATCGACAAACACTGAAAATCTGTGAAATCTGAACTAATCAGGGTCAAAAAATGAACAAATGTTTCTGAATCTTTAAATCATGTTCTAAAACTGAAACTGAAACAAAACATAAGATTATTCACCTAATTCTTCAATGTTTCATGAGACTCTAGTTCTGCCTTTGGCTCAAAAGAGTCTGAAAAAGTTCTGTCAAAAAAGGTTTAATAATAATAATAATAATAATAATAATAATAATAATAATAATAATGGATGAAATGTATAACCCTTTGACAATGATAATACTTCACACACACACACACACACACGCCCCTGCACACACACACACACATGTTCACTGGAGTCTGACTCTGACTTTAATCACATTTATTATTTATTCTAAACATAAAACCTTACTCTGTTTTAGTGACTGGAGTTTTCATCCCCTGGAACTTTTTATACATTTTTAATACATTTTCTTAGCATTTTATGTGAATGAGTAACACACACTGACACACACGTGTGAAGTGGAAGGAAATATTTTACAGATTTCCAAATTATAAAAAACAAAAAACTTAAAAGTGCAGCGTGCAAAAGTTTCATCCCCTTTTTCTTGAGTGTAACCCGTTGCTTTTAGATGTTTAGATGATTTTGGAAACACTGAACGTTGATCTAACGACTAAAGAGTCGACCTGTGTGTGTCTGGTCTTTAAATGCAGCTGAAGGACACACACGTTTGTTCAGAGAGTGTGAGTGAGAGTGACACAAAACACAAAATGAAGTCAAAGGAGCAAAACAAACAGGTCATAGGAAAAGCTGTGGTGAAGTTTAAAACGGGGCTTGGATCTAAAGAGATTTCCCAAGTGTTGAACATCTCAAGGAGCAGTGTTCAATCCATCATCTGGAAATGGAAAGAGAATGACACACCTGCAAACACAGACATGTCCGTCCACCAAAACTTACAGAACGAACAAGAAGAAGAGCAGCACTCATCAGAGATGCAGCAGGAGGCCCATGGAGACTCTGGAAGAGCTGCACAGATCCACAGCTCAGGTGAGGAATCTGTTCACAGGACAAATATTAGTCCTGCACTACACAAATCTGGTCTTTATGGAAGAGTGGAACAAAGCCATTGTTGAAACCATCCGTAAGTCTCATTTACAGTTCACTACACGTCATTTGGACACAGCAAACAGAAGATGCTCTGGTCTGAGACCAAAATCAAACTTTTTGGCCTAAAAGAAAAATGCTACATGTGGAGGAAAACTAACCCTGTACATCGGCGATTTTAGAAGAAAATATTTGGAGTCTGCAAAAGACTTGAGACTGGGCGGAGGTTCATCTTCCAGCAGGACAACAATCCTAAACATGAAGAAAAAGAGACAATGGAGCGGTTTAAAGCAAAACATATTCACGTGTTAGAACGGCCCAGTCAAAGTCCAGACCTAAATCCAACTGAGAATTTGTGTCAAGATCTGAAAACTGCAGCTCACAAACGATCTCCATCAGATCTGACACAGCTTGAACTTGAGCTTGTTTTTCCGGAAGAATGAGCAAACAAATCAGTCTGTGTGACGTACCCAGAAGACTTTCAGCTGTAACTGCAGCAAAAGATGGTTCCACAAAGTTTTGATTTAGGACTGAACACTTTTGCACGCTGCACTTTTCAGTTTTGTATTTTTATTATTTTTATTTTTTTCTATCTGGAATTGTTGTATGATTTTCTTTCTACTTCACACTTATGTACCATTTTGTGTTACTTATTCACATAAAATACAAATTAAAACATATTTTCTGCTCCCTGTGACCCCGTGTCGCTGTGTCCAGTTGCTGCAGGTCGACTTTGTGCTACTTCAGTCGGTGCAGATTTACAAACTGAACTTTTATTCACAAAACTCCTTGTTTCCCTTTTGGCTCCACACCTGAGAAATCCCACTTAAATGAATCCAACAGATACAGAGAGAATCACAACAGCATAAACAACAGCGCCCCCTGCTGTTCGTTTGTCAATTTAACAGATTCATACAGTTGGTTTCTTTCTTTTGCAAGTAAAAACTTCAGTCAATCAAAGTTTTGGCATTTTTATCAGAAGAAGTTGTGACATTTCGTTCACCCTGAAACACCACGAGCTCGTTGTTCTGGTCTCTGTGTCTGTTCTGTTTATCCTCACACCTCCAATGCCACGAAAAAAACATCTCAGATCACATTTTATCTTCAAACGTGTGATTCTTTACATGTGCCAGGGCAGGTTCAGTGGAGGCAGAACTCAGAACTTTACAGAACATCCCAAAATCTCAAGCAATGAAGTGATGAATGATCCATGAGGAGGATTTAAACTTATACATTCTGTTTGTTTTGTTTTCATCAGGAAGAGGAACCGCGTGGTGCTGCTTCAGACGACATCCATGACAAGATAAAAAAGAAAAAAAGAAAAAAAAACAACAACACAGCAGCAAAAATTAAATATTGGTATTGGTAAAATGCAGATAAGAGTTGAAGTAGACTTAAAATAAATTAGGTTCTAAGATCAACATTTGTGCATTTACCTTTTGGATAATCTCTCTGTGTTTAAACATCTTATAGTCCATTTTTATAATTTATTTTTTATTACAATACAATTACAATACATTTTATATATGGGTTTGTACAATAGTTCAGAAAATGTATATAAAATGTAGATAAAATAGTTGGAAATAATAATGGTTTGAAGAGCAATAAATCTGGCTCCGGCCTCCACCTGTGCGTATGACGTCATCACGTTCTACAATCTGAAGAAAAAAAAAAAACACGCCATGGAAATAATTCACCTCGAGGATCGTATTTGTTTACTCCAAAATACCTTAAAAAAAAAGCAAAAACATGATGATCCGTGGTGTTTATCCTCAGCACAGACGCCAGGTGGCAGTGCAGCCCGTCACATCGTCCCAGAGTCCCTTGCGCCTCTCCCTCCCTTCCCCCGCCCGCTCCGTGGATGTGGCGCGACGCACGGATCCCTCTTCGCCATGCCGGTCACGCCCCACTCAGATATCACCCACAGTCTCCACGCCACGTCCCTTTAAACGCGTCAATGTCCACCGTGTCCAAACCTCTCCAAAAAAAACCCCAAAGCCCGCGCGCATCTTTACGCACGGGAAAACTGAAGCCACCAGCCCACCCAGAGCTATTTTTACCCGCTTTATTACTGTCATCAGCGAGAGGAAAGAGGATGGAAGCGGCGCAGGTGGAGAGGTTTTATTTATTTATTTATTTATTTTTGATTTTGTGGCCTGTGCGTTTTTGTTCTTCTGCTGCGTGTGCGTCCGCGCCTTTTCTTTTCCCCCCTCACATTAAATCGACAATTTCCCAACTCTGGTCTCACTCTGCAGCATTGAAACTTGAAATTAAAAACAGTGTCTATCCAAAAAAATAAAAAAATAAAACTGCAAAACGACTCCCCTGTGGCACAGCTCCAGCCTCCAGCCGCTCCTCCCCCCAAAGAAACGCGCTTGTTTGTCATTAAAAGCCACACTGGAACCTTTCTAACCGAACCTTTCTATTTCAGCGCAGCCCCAGACCTCAGAGTGAAATTATTCATTGATTTATTTATTGATAAAACAAAAAAAACGCACGCGCTCCATGTCCACGTTGTACATTAGAACTCCATCTCTCTGCGTGTGGGAGACAGAGAGAGACCGTCGCCATGGCAACAAACGTCACGTAAGCCTCGTCTCCCACCCATCCCAGAGAGCCATCACCCCCACACAGCAGCACCACCTCCAGTCCACCTCCCTCCATCCCCCATCCATCCATCCATCCATCCTCCATCCCTAAACTGAACGCGCCCCTTTTTTTTTTTTTTTTTTTTTTTTTTTACGCGCGAGGCAGTTCTCCATTTTGTGTCGTTCATCTTTTTCACTCAAGTCTCGGTATGTCTCCCCCTTTTTTACAATCCTCCACGAGCGCTAGAGGGAGTGTGCATCAAACTCAAGTAAAGTGTCATCCGTTCTGTCTCTGTGCGTAAAAAAAACAAAATAAAAACAAAAACAAAAACAAACTGTTGGATCAGACACAAAAATCCGCGTCTGTCCTTAAATCTGCACATTAATGACTCAATGTTGTGGTTTGTGTGGAGTTTTTACAGCTGCCAGGTAAAAACACGCCCATGTCAGTCCAGATGTTCTTTTTTGGAGCAGGTCTAGCAGCTGTTACCGACGCACTGATGCATGCTGGGAAACGCGCTCTCCGTCGGTCACGTGATCCCCAGAGACACATTGTTTTTTTCCTGACGCGTTATAACGGATTTTTGTGGAAAATACCAGTTCTGTGAGGAGAAGGAGAATGTGGCAACTGCAGATGTGAAGGAATGTGACTGAAGAGAGTGTAAAGGCCCCACAGCGCGTTATTTTATTTAAAGGGCCCATATTACCTTAAAGGGCCCACGTGACTCCGCCCTCTGATCCTGTTCTGACGTCGTTTCCTCGTCGCAAACGGACCTGGAGTTGTGTTTTGTTTATGTTTAACGCACAAACAAACCGGCAGATTTAGGCTGAGTTCTTCTCTCAAACTGAAAACACTCTGTTCCACCTTGTGATGTCATCATGTGGTGATACAGGAAGTGCTCCACTGTGTTTTTAAACTCCACACACCTTCATTTATAGAATCATTTGGATCATTTCAGTCCTGGAGTTGCCTCTTATCTCGACTGAACTAAAGGTAAAAGGAGGAGGAGTTAACTTGAAAACTCCCACTTGATGACATCACAAGGTGGAACGTCGCATTTTGATCTTTGTAGATGTTACAGACTAATAATAAAGTGTGACTCAAACATGTGAGAATGAAACAAAACACAACTCCAGGTCTGTTTTTGAGGAGGAAACAACATTAGAACATGGATTAAGCTACAATAGTTCATTCTGTGTGTAGCATCTTTAATTTCTCTGCATTTGACTCATGATTAATGGCAGAAAAATATTCTCAAGGGAATCAAAAAAATAAAAAATAAAATAAATAAATACAAAAAAAAATTCACACAAAAGAGACAAAACTGAATCAAACCTTTCCATGACATGAGTAAACGATGCTAAAGCTGCACTATGGAACTTTTCTGGTGTAGGATCTGTCACCTGCGTCTCCATGGAGATGTTATGAATTTGCTTTGAATGTTCCTCAGCATGGCGTTTCTATGGAGACGAGCGGGCGACTCCATCAGGTGGAGTTATGTGTGAAACGGCACGAAACACGTCTGAAAATGAACTGTTTTACATTTAATGCCAAACTGTGGAACATTCTACGCAAAGCTCTTGTCTTCAAAAGGTGATTCTTCTAAGGCCGTCTTCATAAAAAACTGAAAAAGCTTCACTAAACCAGCTCAGATCCAGGCAGCAGTGGCTCAGCTGGTAGAGTCTGTCCCCTGATCTAAAGGTTGGAGGTTCAAATCCCACAGACGTCGTGTCCTTGTGTGAAAATGTGTGAGAAAAATGTGTTTAGGCCGAGACTAAAGCACATGTGTCAAACTCAAGGCCCGTGGGCCAAATACGGCCCGCCACGTCATTTTATGTGGCCCGCGACAAGGTCAATTAAAAAGTACGACTGTCTTAAAATATCAGTTTATCAGGAGATACACAGATACACAGTCATTTTTTTCAGATCCATGCAATATTTATAACAGCCATTTTATTTATGTGGCCCTTGGTGAAAATGAGTTTGACGCCTCTGCACTAAACAAATGAACGCTCCAGTCTGGACGCATCACATCTGTTAAAACGGCGACTGGAAACGTATTAACCCATTATTACAGTGGCAGAGTGGTTAGCCCAGGGTTCAGTTCTCAGGCCTCACATTTTAAATCTCTTCTCTCTTCACTTTCTGCAATAATAAACTGATTTCTACAATAAAAGGCCTCCACAAAAAGTTCAATTTACCCTTTTACTCCTGATATTTACCCATGTCAGTGATGGGACTCCCGGCTCTTTTACGGGATCCGAATCTCATTTCAAAGAGCCGTTTCAAAGACTGACCCTCAAACTATTTATTTACACGACAGAAGCCGACGTGAGAACTCACTTTATCTACAAACCGACGTGTTTAAACTGGTTCAAACTGAGCGTGGGCGTGAGTTTACTCTGTGGAATGACGCGTAAATAAATAAAATATTGCTTTACAGGGATAATAATTAAAAATGAACTGTTATTATTATGATGCCAGATATATTTATCTGCGTAAAAGTCGGTTGTTTATTGTTATTCAGTGTAAAAATGCATGGAAATTTTAAAGACTCGGTTCGTTAAAACAATGCGATCCGATTCCGACCGTTCACGTTAAGGAACCGTTCAGAAGAGCCGACTCATTTATGAACGTCACATGAGCGAAACAGCACCGTAGAACCTCAGGACTCCAAACCCAAACCGTAGAGTTCCACCGTTTCTCCGAACAGGCTCAGTCGATCACACAGTG